>NC_088245.1:191226620-191826620 GCF_036013445.1 Caloenas nicobarica
GGCATTGTGCAAGAGCTGGATAATAAATAAATTCAAGCCTTTACACTTCACATACAACAGCTTGAAATAACGTATATTTAAGATAGATGAAGTTTTGCCAACTGATGCATCATCCCTGTAGAAATCAATGGCAACATCTTACATTTGTAGAGTACCTTGTGCCACAGAGTCTTTAAGCTCTCTACAGAGCAAAACATACAAACATAATAACATTAGTAGTGCTTGGGAACAATTTCAGTCTACCCTATAGAGAGTTTTTCTGACCTCCGATTAGTCAGTTATCCCCTTGAAAAGCCATTTTATTTTTTTATAACTTTATGACTACTATAAATAGATGTTGTAAGTTCTGTTGTTTCACGGAGTCTCACGTCTCTCAGTAGCATGAGGACTGGAAACAATATAGACAGGTCTGGAAATCTGCTGATACTGACTGCTGTGAATATGATAGACACAACTCCCTTTGACAAAAACAAAACCAAGTTTCAAAGCGTCTCTCCTTGCACCTTCTAGGCTCCTGAGGATCTGATCATGGAAGGAAAACAAGAGTCTCTAGTGAACCGTGTTGGGTGGATGGCTTACTGCTGCTACGGTCAGTGAATAATGAGTGTAGTAGCAAAGAAAAATGTGTAGTATCAGTAAGGCAGTGTCTGAGCATTCCCCAGTAGGATTACTCCAACACAAAAATGCTACAGATGGCAAGAGAATCTGAATATAGGAGAGGCTCTGAGGGATATATATATTTACACAGATGTATGTATATATATTTATATATATTAAAAAAATGCATTCTATCATTATAGTATGATTGCAGATACCCAAGGTACCAGTCTCCAACAAACAATGTTAACTGATTTGCAGAAAGATTAAACAGGACACCCTCCCCCGGTAACGTAGGGGAGAAAAAGCTCAGAGCTTTCCTGACAAATTGAAGATACAATTTAAAAAAAAAAAAAGCTTCTCTCTAGAGGCAAATGTAAGTTACTGCACCCAGTCAGGAACTATCATAAACAAACACTAAATGGGAAACCATTAGTTACACAGCCACTGTGTTGGAGTGATCTAAGGATTAGTGCAGAGTAAGAGCTGAACTTGAATCAACAATGCCCTTTCTGTTCTGAAAAAGACACCACCATGCTTGAATATACAAACAGAACTGTAGCTTGAAGATGCAGAAGCTCATGAGCACTGAGATTCAGAAAGGATGAGCAGGCAGAGCAACAGGAATGATCAGAGGTCTATAAAGCACATCATATGAGGAAAGACTAAATTAAGTGGGATTGGTTACCCTAAAGAGAAGGCTGAGAGGAACATAAAGCTTTCAAGAATGTAAAAGGGTGCTGCAAAGAGAATAATCTTTTCTCCAAATTTGCATTGGGCTGGACAAAAAAAATTACTTAACTTGCAGAATAGAAGATCCAAAGAACAGCTGAGGAAAAACTGTGTAGCAGTAAGCAGAGTACATGAGTAAAATACAGGGAAGACTCCACTACCAGAGATTTTCATTAGCATGTCAGACCTGGACATGGCACAGGCACAGGAGAAGGCAAGAAGAAATAACTACCTGCTTCATGAGTCCTTTTCAGGGTTCCACAGTGCTTAGAGCCTGTGGTCCCTATCATAATCAATCAGTATTAAGTGGCAGTCACCTCCTGGGCACTTGTTAGAAGACGTTATGGAAAGGGACAACTTCTCCCAGGGACAGAGGTCGCTCTGAGACATTCGTGGTATAATGAAAAATTTACTACAACTTCTTGTGACAACACTACCAGCACTGCACAGTTCCCCTCTTCCCCAGATGCTCTATGGGGAGTGTGCTGCCCCTGAGCCGCTCCACCCGCAGAGGTTAGCTCAGGTCAATAGCTATTTTACTACTGGTGAGACTTTTTCATTGGCTTTTGACTAGGGTAGAAGGATTCAGACAAACAATCGCCAGAGACACAAAGTATGCAGCAACAGACTCCACAGTTCTGAAATAATCAGTTCAGAAATAGCTTGGGTTACAAAAAAGAAAAAAAAAGCCCCACAAAAAGCAACATAAAACAAACACCGTACAAACAGATGGAAAAACACCTCTCTACAGCATTATTTGACATCTCTCCCTTAAAACATGAAAGTGCCTTTGAAGTACAATTTTAACTGCATACATTATCATATAATAAAGGAATGAATAAATACATGTTGGGGCTTTTAAAAAAATCTGTGCGGAAGATGCGTTTCTTGCTGAAAATGTCATTAATCAGCAACTTCACATCCTCAGCTTCCCCACAGACAGAGCTGCAGCTCGAGGCAGAGCAAGTGTTGTGAGCCATGTCCCTCATACCCACAGCCTGAGAGATTGCCCCTGCACATTGCAAACATCCCCATCAACAGCAAGGACTCCTGGCAGGGGAAAATGTGCTGGAAAAGTAAATTTTTTGGCTGTTTTGTTAAATCATAATATCATCTGGAAATAAACAGAGACTAGTCAAGTGCATTATGGTGAACCGTGTCTATTGGACATTAACCACAGTCTGAAAGACCATTCTCTGTCCTGAACCACGTCTGATGCTGTGACCAGTCCTCCCCAGCTCCATTTCCTATTACAGCATGTCTGGAATAGGAAGTAGTTTTGCTAGATGGACAGTTTCTCCTTTATTTATCTGACCCTTCCCTCACAACTGGAAATGTGGTAATCTAGACCACCTGTTCTTGGTAAGAGAAAATAAACATTGGTGTTTATTTACAAGTTGCTGTTGCTTTGCACAGAAAAGATGAAGGCACCATCAGGTGAAGACAGTAGCATCTTTCCAGTTCAGGATCCATACTACAACTCTTAAGTAGCAACAATTATTTTACCAATCTTCCGGTTTTCAAGGTGTGCAAAGATTTGATGGTCTCAAAAAAAAAAAAAAATCTAAACTCTAACTTTTCTGAGCAAGATGCTAGGAAGAGGGAGGAGGTAACTTTGGGTCTGGTTTTAGTTTGATTTGCCCTTATGTGATCAGTTAAACCACACACTACATTAGTGTCACTGGTTGTGCAAAGTATATGAAAGTAGGAGACCTGCTGTAAAGTGCAGCATCTGACACTGACACGTTCCCCTGGGCCAAGGTAAAATTATCCAATACACCATTTTTTTACAAAACCCACAGATTTATGAAGTTCCTACCTCTTCCCACCTCTGCACTGCAACTCACTTTCTTGTCACTTCTGCCAGGGTGTCTTTGGGACCACACTGTAAACTGGAACCATGAAAAGACAGGGGCTGAAAAATAAAGTCCCCCTTGGAGAAAGTTGTTTCTAGTTTTTAATCCAGAACATTTCCATCCTGGTCTGGATGCATACCCACAGACCCTACAGCAGTCCAACGGGGTGCCCAGCTGGTGTGCACAGTCCTTCCTGCAGGTACCAACCACCCCAACCCAAACCCCACCACATCCTTGGGAGCCCCCCCGCTCTCCTCCCCCAGATGCAGGCAGGTTCTGTAACAAATGAGGAAAGCCAAAATGATGTGGAATTATCTGAACTTTAATATCTAATCGAGTTTGCAGGCAATCCAGTGAATTATTCAGCATCTCCTATGTCAGCAATTTACCATAAGAAAAAAAAAAAAGAGAAGCCTGAGCAGCAGAGCTTTGTTGGACCGAGGCCGGCACGGTTATCCTGTGTCTTGGGAAGGGCTGAAGGGTCCTTCACATGGGGTTCATGTGATGAAACCCGAGGAGCAGCCACAGCAATAGAGATGTTTTTGGGCACCAGCCTGGTCTGCCCCTCCTGACCCCAGCATGTGGGTGGGAGCACAGGAGCACCTTTGAGGACAGCCTCTAGCAGCCCCAGGCCCGCGGTACGTGGCAGGAGAAGAGGCGACGCGCTGCAGCCAAGCAGTGTCACGCTCCTCCACTCATCCCTCCGGTGTAGAGTCCAGCCCTGTCTGAGGGCATGGAGGCAGCCACCCCACTGCAGCTGCCATGCCGCCTGCTCGTGGCGCAGAGGAGGAGGAGGAAGAAGAGGAGGAGGGAAGGAAGAGGAGGAGGAAGGCCCCTCGCCAGTGCAGGCACCCTGTCCCATCCCAACACGACCACCTCATGGCAGGCAGCAGAGAGGAGCACGTGTCTGCTGATTTTCAGACCCCAAATTGCACCATCTGTCAGTATTTCACACTTATAAGGAATTTTCTTCTGGGTTTTAATTCACGATTTCTTTAAAAGAAATATGTTTTATCTCTAGAACGTTGTGACAGTTAATCAAGCTGCACGATTAAAAGGCTTTTGTTGTAATGACTGAGGCTGTTTCAGGGACATTGTGAGGGATGAAAGATCTGAAAGCCCTCATCATTTTGTATCCCATACCATGCCCACCCTGGAGCCTGCAGCTCAGCCCCACCTCCCGCAGGCACTGGCAGCCTCTTTTTTCTGCGCATTATATTCAGTCGATCTCATCTTGCCAAACATGTATTCCCTGCGGCGCGGTAACACAGATCATGAAAGCCCTTTTACTTCCCAGAGAATTAAGTTAACCTCTGAAGCAGTGATCTCCACACATTAATAAGAAAAAAAAAAAAACACACCAAAGAGCAGAAGACACCGGACTGAGATAGAGCTGTCCCACCCATGGGCGTGATGCCATGCCTCGGCTGGCCCTGCAACGCGGGGCTGCTCACCTCCAGGTTGCCTCACCACCAAATTGCACATCACACAGCAGGGGATGTACCTGTAATACTTCAAATCCAGACAACCACTGAGTTGTGAAACTGAGACGTGAAAACAATTTAATAGCCTGCCTGATTTTTCTGGTGAATGCAAATGCTTAACTCCACAGGTTAGCGGCATGGTGTAACGGGAAACAGGTGAAGTCACAACTTCACCCTCCTGTTGGTCCAGGCCCAGTTTCCAAGGTATTGACTTGCATAGCACCTTTCGCCTGGACTGAGCCCAACCAGCTCTCCAGGCTCCCCTTGAGTCCCCATCAGGGTCAAGAAGGAAGCAAATGACCCAAACTCCTTGTGTCTGTGAACTCAAGCCTCATCTCAATCCCAGCTACCAAAGCAAAAACAGATGTAGCGCTACACATCGGCCAGTTCTGACCAGATCTCTATTGGTTCATCACCAGAAGAGTTCAAGAATTTCACATTAATTTGTGCAGGGTGTCTTCTGTTTTGTGGCTCTGTGATGACTATGGCTCATTCTTGCAAGGTGCTTCAGGTCCTAAATTCCCACCAAATTCAGTGGATACTGAGTGGCTTTTGCTGTTGGCAGGATGCAGCCTTTAATCTAAGCCTTTACAATCATGCGTCCTGAGGCCAAATAGAGGCTAAATGACCAGTCAGATAAGTCTTCAAGAAATAGTCCTTTTTCAGATTCAAATTCCCTCCCAAAAATGTAAAACATAGAAATAAAAAAGTACTGAAAACCGTTGTTTAACTGGTGTATCTGTAATACAGTCTGATAAAACGTCCAGTAAGCTTTTTTCTTAGAAATATTATGTACATGTTATACATATGCATTACATATGTATATAGCGCATATTACATATTTATTTTATAATATCTATGTGTGTCTATGTACATATACACATCTGAAATGTCTAAAAGTTAGAAAAAAATTGTCTGCTTCATAGTACTACGAATCTCATAAAGATCACAGCAAAAACAAAAAGGTAAAACAAAACAAAACACAAACTTCAGTACGAGTTCCAGCAATTCTAGCATCTTTGTAAGAAAATGCCTTCAAAACTGAATTGAATCTATGAGAAAAATTATCTGTTCCGCTAAACACCATCACAGCTATCACAAGATGCATAGAGCCGCACAAGTCACGGAACACAAAATCTAAACAAATATTCCAAGTTTAGTAAAAGATACTAAGAGTACCTATGTGGGGGGGGAAACAAACAAACAAACAAAAAACCACCACCAACACCAACAAAACAAAACAAACAAAAAAACACCCACACAATTGCAGACTCTCTGGCAGCCACCTATGAATTGGCTGTGTCTAGTCCAGATGCTGTATACAATTTTTCCTTGAAAATATGGTTTTCCTTCTTATGCATGCTGTTTCAGGCTTAGGTTCATTATGAAAAGTGTTAATATTTTGTTCTTTGAAAAAAGCGTGGTGTCCTGGACCTTCCATTGGTGCTTCAGCTGGACTCTTCTTGTGCCACTAACATGAAAGCTTAGAGGATATGGCCAAGAATTTGTGATAATTTGAAGAAGGCCTGTACTTCTTTAGATAAAGAATACCTAGCATTATCACAAACTAAAAGCAAGAGGATTTGGAAGCCCTCCTATTTCTGCGGCTAAGGGAATTCTTAACTACACAGATGTGCAGTTTCCACTATAAATGGAAGAGACGTTTCTGAGTGGAAAGTATCCCATACTTGTCCTGTGCCATTTTCTGGTGCCTTCTTCTGAGGCACCTGGTACCAGATCACAGCATGGATCTGGACTATGCCGATCTTGGTTCCTGTCCAACCTGGCACCTCTTGGGTTCTGCCAGCAACTTGTTCCCTTCCTAGTCCTGTGTAACTGCTGCCTTCAGTTGTATCATGTGGGAAAAAGTATTTCTTTCTGAAAAATTAGCCAGCTTTTCATGTTGAATCTGTTGCAATGTCAGCACCCCCTCCAGTAGTGTAAGAAAATTATCTGTTTAGACGAGGTTCTTAGAGACATGGTTTAGTGTTGGATTTAGGTTATGGCTGGACTCAATGATCCTGAGGGTCTCTTCCAACTGAAACAATTCTGTGTTTCTATGAATATAACAGCTAGTGATGCCACAAGTGATGCTATAAAACATATTCCTAGAAATATACTACTTTCAAGTGCGGAACATCCAGGCACACCTTAGTCTTTCTCCCTTATGTGAAATGCGCAGTGCTGAGTCTAGGATTCTCCTTTTCCCTGATTGATGCTCTCTCACATGTCTCATGCTGCTGCCAGCCATGCAAGCAGTCATTGGTAAAACTTCACAGGCTGTTTAGCTTCATTTCTTTTTGTTGCTGAGAGCACAGTTTGATGTATATTTGTTGTGTTGGATGCTTCAGGTTTGCTAGTAAATCTGGCTGATTTAAAAAAAAAAAGCCTTCCTATTGTCATTTCACCATAGTAAATTATTCTTCACCTAGCACATGAAGTCATAAACTTTGAGTTATATGGCATTTGTTGCTTCTCATTTTAAGGATGTATCCTAAACATTAGGAAAATAGTGTGAAATAAATTGAAATAGTATTTAAATATTTAATTCTCTTCATCATTATCTCTGTTTACATAACTTCGATTTTTTTTTAAATGTCAGCCAGGAAATCTTCACTTAACTTATTATCTTCCATAGTGAAAAGCAATTTCATATCCTTTCAATGACAGTGTGTAGATGGGATATACCTCAACATTTCTGTGTATTCATGTTAACAAAATAAAATATAACTCCTAGTAATCCTAAGATTCTTTTGGTAGATAAAGAAAAGCAAATGAAGAATTTTGATGCTCATTGCAGGGGGCATGGACTAGGTGACCTTCAAAGGTCCCTTCCAGCCCAAACCGTTCTATGATTCTATGATTCCATGATGCAAAGCTTTCAAGGTCAAATGATGAGTTGCCCAAAAGATGTTTTCATGATGGAAGAAAAGCAATTGGGTGGAAGTAAATATTCATTCTCTTTGTCCAGCTTCATTGTTGTCTTAAAAATAATCACACAATGGATTATTTCCCTTTCAACTGTTTAGTAAAAAGCTATGAAAAGCATTTTGACATTTAATGGTTTGAGGAATCATTGACCACAAAAGGAAGTATGCATTTTTCAGTGAACCCTTTAATTGCTTTCTCGGTTGAAAAAAATAACTAATCTATTTTGGCAATAACTCCAGCTTCCACTGTATTGTTTTAAATGTCGATGAATCTTGGAAAACAATACTTTCTAATTTCCTGTCATGACCAAGTGATAGCTATATGAAGACCTGCAGATATCCAGAGACAACTGGTATTCTGAAATGCTCTTTTCTTGCTTCTGTGCCAGTCACGATGTTGTTTTTCACGACAACAACAACAACAAAATTTCAAGAGTTTCGTTCTTAGAGGTAAAATCATTTTTGTCTGCATATCTGCATTTACAAGCTGTCTTTCATCTGACACTCCTCCTGTCTTTATTGATTAATGCAAAATCATACATTGCAAATCATCTTTTTAGATGCAAGGGTGTATCCTTCCTTAGTGATGGCATGTAACCATTGCAGTCTTCATGACAGTCATAGTCCATGCAAAAACATAATTTGAAGAACCAAGCATACAAGAACAATATTTGGGCACAAAGTTAGATGATGATCAGTTTGATAGCTCTGTAGTTCTGCAGGTTGAGCAAATAAGCCCCAAATGTTGTGTTCCAGCTTGCTATTACTTACTTCCTGATGATATATGTGATGGAACTTCTTTAGCTAACAAAAGCTGGAGTACTCAGATAATACCAGCTGTAATACTCTTGGGTAGACTTCAGCTCTCCTGTAAATTCATCCCAGTGTATCATATTGTGTTTCACAGTCAGTAGAACATATATCCATATACAGTCAGAGAAATTTAGAATGAACTCTTTGTGCATGCCCATAAATCATAATATTTGAGATCAAGGACATACAACTTTATTTCAAACGGGATTGCTGGGAAGATGAAATAGCCTTCAGCAAACATAACTCAGAACTCCCTCCAGAGGAACTGCTTGTACTACTGCGCTCAATCTTCAGCTTTTTCTGACCAGGCTCTTCAATCTTCCCACTGCAGACTTCCAGCAAACTCTTAGTGAGAGCTTCACATTAGGCTCGTTTGTGAGTGTCTGCCCCTCAGGTCTCTGCTGTGACCCAGTCCTGGTCGGTATGGTGAGCTCCAAGGGAGAACTTCTGTCTGTGTATTTCTACCACAGGGCTCAGAAGCTTTCTCTCTGCTATAGTTTTAGTGCTATTCTAAAAGTGCTTCTCCTGTCAGTACAGAACAGTTCGTAACAGTTTGTTATCCTTCTTTTCCAAAGCTGCTAAATTTACATTAAAATGTCCATAGAGCACTGGTGAGGGGTGTACCTGGGAATGATGAAGGCCAAGAGCTAATAAGTTACTGTACTTCAAAACTTTTTCTGTACCTCCCATCCATTTTACAATACAATACACAATGTTCATGTGCAGCAAGTATTTGTTGGCTACAAGAAAACACTCCATAAGTCTTTTTGCTTGGAGTGCAATTCCATTATAGCTATTCATAACATGTTTAATAGCCAAACCAGGAACACAAAGCCATGTTCGTGACTGCTGATGTGGAATTCAGTGAAGTCTAAGGACAGCTCAAGGAGAACAAATAATTTTTGAGATTTTTCTTTAGTTTGTTTTGTTTTGTTTTGTTTTAAAGACCCTGGGTCTCTCTACTCTGAAAACAAGATTTAATCAATATATTGTTTATCAGGGCTCTACAAAAGTTGGGTTGAGTCAACCCACCTTTTACTCACACAACAGATGAAATGGTGACTCATAGTAAAAGGGAGAAGTAACCATGCTCAGGGACACTTCAAAAAATAAGGAACAGGCTTAAACTAAGGTATATGTTGTTATCCAATAACTCTGCATGTGTTCTATATAGCTCTCGCTAAAAGTCAGGCAGGAGGAAAGCAACAGTCCCAACTGACATGAAGATAGGGGTTCATAAAGAGTAGCTCATTGTTGGGTGGGCTGGTCTCTCAGGATCACAGCTACATCCCAGTGAGCAGAGATGCTCTGTCATGGGATGCTTCACAAAGCTTCTGTCTCAGGAGATCAGTGTCTCTGAGGTAAATTTTACCCTTGTCCACTTAGTCCACTTTGTGTAGAGCACATTTTCCAGGAAAAGAGTGCATGTGTCCGGTCTTTGAAAAGGGAGCCACCATTTTCTGGAGTACTTGGATTGTGAGGTATTTCTTTGCTATCCATTTTTAGTGATTAGTTTAAGAGCCCTAATCTTGATTTTACCGTACCAGGAAACAGGAATATAGCAGTCAAAGTGTTTTCTGGAAGCATCCTCATGAGGTTTTCAAGGGCTTTATTATTACTGTGTCGTCTTCTGTTATGATTTATCTACTTTCTGAACCTTTTCACAGGACAGTACTGGACCTGCCTTGAGCTACTAAGCAGCAGAGGCTCAGAGACTCGGCTGTTTGCAAAGCAGCATTCCTGAACAGTCATCAATACCTCTGTAGAGGTGTCCCCACTCCAGTCGACGGCTTAAAACACAGACCCAGAGCTTCATTTGGTACAGAAATCTTATATATATATGTTGTGGAGTCTCCTTCTCTGGAGACATTCAAAACCCATCTGGACGCCTTTCTGTGTAACCTCATCTGGGTGTTCCTGCTCCAGCAGGGGGATTGGACTGGATGATCTTTCGAGGTCCCTTCCAATCCCTAACATTCTGTGATTCTGTGATTCTGTTTTATGGTTTTATCTAAGCTTCCAAAAGTAGGAAAATTGCAATGAGGTCCTACAAGAGCATAGAAGTTAAGAAAACAGCAATAATAATTAGTTTCAGGGGGAATTGCAAATAGCGGCAACCTTTCTGCATTCAGAGTGCTGTCTTCGTGCTCAGATCTAAGACAAACAGAGCTAATTCGAGTGCCCAAGTCTGCACAAAATCCCAGCAGGGTTTGGTGCAGCCCCGCGCAGCTGCCAGCTGGAGATGCCCCCACTGCCGCGAGAAGGGAGGCAGACACTGCCGTGGGACCCTGGGGAGGGGCTGCAGGACACAGCACCCGTGGGAACACACGGCAGCTTTCGGGAGCTCACAATGAGCCAAAGTCATCCCAACATCGATAAAACCCTTCAACATCTGTAACCCTAGCTGGGAAAAAGGTTTTTAAAATTCTTCATTCCGGTGAAGGACAGAAACACTAGTAATGTAGATGGCCTGTAAAATTCTCAGAAACATGGTAAATGGGTATTAATTATCATAATGAGCTAAGAAATGTACAAAAGCATCCAGATGTTGGGTGAACACTGTGCTCTGTCAGAATTGATTACGCTTGTTTAAAAATTTGAAGCCAAAATGAAATCACATGAATCAAATAGGAAAAAGCCTCAGCTCTTAAGCAGTTCGTGTATCACAGTAAAAATGCTGATTTAAGTGGGGAAGACTTGAAACTATCTGAAGAACAAAATAATGTAAATTCTACAGGAAGGTCCGTGTAAACTACTGCACAGATATTTTTGTATCTAGTGATTGCTGAGATGAACGCGAAGAGGCAAAAATGTACCTACATCTCAGTGAGGTCTTAATCTGCTTTGTGCTGTAACATGGAGGCTGCCTTTTTCACCAGAAGAGATGTCATGGCAGAGATTTCACGACTGATTTTTCACAGGCTGGTGGACTACGCAATGTCTTGTTGAGCATCCAGGCTCTTCTAGGGAAAGTGTGGAGCTATATCTGTGCTACCTCAACATCCTGCTTTGATAGCGGGATAGGTCTTTCTCAGCGGGGAACAAGCCATGCACCAGCACCCTAAGCTGCAAGGCAGACACCTCTACACAACTGTTACAGTTAGGGGAGAGTGAGAAAGAAAAATTACTAATTTTTTTTTTTCCTTTAACAAAATCAACCTACGATTTTTTTACATGTTTAAGTGATTTTTTTTAATGTACACATATCTACAAGCCAGCTGCTAAGAGAGGTGCCCTCTGAAGAAGGAACATGCTTCACACAGGCTTAAAGCAGCTGTGGTTGAGCTGGTTGTGAAGGGAGGAAGGCACAACTGGGTCATTTTTACTGAAGTGCAACCCTCCATATTTACTATTTTTAACAGACAGCGATCAAAATGTGTCCTGCCCTTGGAGCACAGTGATAACATGGCTTGTACCAAAAATGTTTTGGATACTGGATTTATCAGGGGTACTCAACCAGTCCCTAAATTTTTTTTAAAAAAAAAAAAAAGGTGAAGAAGGGAGTGTGATTACCAGTCTAATCAATAACATGGATATTCATGGTGTCATCGCCCTGTCTTTTATCCTCGGAAAGTCTGCGTGAGCTTTACCACCCTGTCCGAGAACACTTCTTACAGGACAGCTGCATCTCATAGAGAACTGTTCGATTACTATGCAAACAGGAGGACAGCAGAGTTTGCTTTTAGAAGTAAACAGCCAGCCCTACACAGAAGGCTTGAGGGTGCTCAGCAATACCTGCCTTGAAGTGAGATGCTATGTTGTGTCCTGCACCAGCTGCAAACAGAGAGTAAGTGGGGCTGAGAGCTGGCAGACAGAGGCTCAAAGGCTTGCACGGCACTTCCAACAACCTAAACACTCTTCCATAATAACTACCAGGAACATGTTTATCTACAGCTACCTTGAAGAAAGAACTGGAATGTTTTGATGTGCTGTTTGAGACCACCTGGCAGGGAGGATTAGGGGAGAGGAGAGGGATGGGGGCAGCATGTGCATTTGTGCAGCATGTGAATTTTGGTGAGAGCAGTGTGTGCCAATGAGCCATGCAGACAGCCGTGCATGACGGACCTGGGGAACCAACGGCACTCGTGCTGCCTGGTTTCAAGAACTTCTACCATTGTCAACCTCCAGCACAGATTAGTGCAAGGTCTGTTTAAAAGCCCAGGCTTGCAGGCCATGGCTGGCTCCTTGTCTATGCATGGCTCATGTCATGTTTCAGCTGGCAAAACAAAGCTTGCCTGACTGTGTTGTCCTTAAAGCACCATCAAAGCGGATGGGTCACGAGTGCAAAATACTGAGTCTGAAACATTCTGAATTGTGCAAGCAAAGAGCACTGAGAGGGAGTTAAAGGCTCTGGCTTGACCTGCAGCTGACCTGAGGCCATAGGAGAAATCTCTTCTCTTTGAAGTGACTGGGATTTTGAGCACCACTGTCACAGCCAAATTGTTCAGTTGTAAGAAGACCGAGTTTGACAGGGAGACATTTCCCTTCTCATGTGGCTCTAATCCTGTTGCTGGTGATTCTTTTGGTATTGTGTTTGAATGGGGGAAGCTTGGAGGCCAAAAGCAGCTTTGGAATGTGTCACCCAGCAGACCAGGTTGGCTGTCTATACTGTCCACTGCACATCCCTGTCCATTCATATTACCTCCCTGTGGCAGCCAGATTCATTTTAGTCACCTCAACACTGTATGCAAGCTTCTGAGGCTTCATCAAAACTGGTGGATCAGGAAGCATATCCCTTAAAGCTCTTAAGATTTGGTGTGCATGCCATTCAGCCCTGCCCTCCGAACACTTGTGCTTATCTCAAGAACTCCTCACCTTTCTAAGCCGCTCTCCCATGCTTCCAAGAGGCCTCCACAAGTTCCTTGAACATCTCTTCTGTTTTCTTCTTTACAATCCAAATAGGTAACCATTGGCAGTGGTTGATATAAGTGGTGTCCTTGCAGACCACCCCTTATTCTGGATACATCACATCCAGAGTTTCTTCCTATTGTTACGAAAGCTGGACACTTTCTCCACCTTTCCTTTCATACTCTCAGCTATGCAGGAGCATTTAATCTCCCTCATTCATAGCATTATCAAGCTGACTGCATGATGTTTGTCTGATCCAAGTCTGGTGACAGATCACCAAATTTATCAGGGGACCGGAGCTCAGCACATAGAAGGGGAGGCTGAGAGCTGGCGTTGTTCACGTTTAAGAGGCTCAACAGAGAAAACAGAGCCTGACTTCTCTCAGAGACAGATGGTGATGGGACAAGAATGGGCCCAAGGAAAATCCCAATTAGATATTATGAATTTTGATACTGAAAACTTGCCTGGATAAGGCCTTGGACAACCTGACCCAGTTGGACCCGCTTTGAGTGGAGGTTGCACTAGGTGACTCATTTCTGATTTGAACTATTCTGTGATTCTATGATTTCATTTACCACTTAAAAAACTGTACATTGTCAGACTCCATTGGGAAAGGGCCTAATTAAGAGCAGCAGCAGAACAGGCAACGGGAGATGTAGATGTATTATAATTGCATTTGCACTGCTGTCAGCACTGGAGCATATTCTATAGTAAATATGACAAAACAGCAAGATAAAGTCCAATTTAAGTGGTTCTGAGGAATCACGAACCATATGAATGGGTGTTATTCATCACTGTTCTTCTTGCTGTTTTACACAGTGGGGAGAGTATGAGTCCTTACTCGAAGCCAAAGAAAACTTAACCCTGTCGTGTAACAGTTGTGCCTCTGTTCAGAAATTTCCATCTATAATATTACATTTTGCATTCTCTAGGGTTGTACTTAAACTTCACCACAACATTACTGGTGTTTTGTAGAGTTTCAGGTTATTAAGACAGCAACAGTTTTCGTAATTCATACTTCGCAGTGCACTGCTTGCTTGTACTTAGGTTATTACTTTTCTATTGCTCATAATAAATTTAGAAACTGCATTGATAAGTTTTTTTATGGTTAAAAAAGCCTTCAGGAGTTATGCTGATATTAAAAAGGACTTCAAAAGATTAAAATTGATATAAAAAGGCTTTCTAGGATTTGTCGATGTAAAAAGCCTCTCAAAGATTTTACTGAAAAAATCCACCGTGCTGAGATTTTAATGAACATAGCATTATAAGGCTCTGAATATAACAAACCGGCATTGATTTTCTGCATTAATAACCTCGGTTACCTAAATGCAGGATGTTCTTTTTTGAGAAAGCTGTGCAGGGCTCAGTACACATGGAAGACTTGTTTAATCTGGCCCAAGGAAGACCTTGGTAGGCGGAACAGGCTGGGATCCAGGTGAGAAGCAGGCGGTGGTAGAGCAGGTGGTGTCAGCCTTATGGGGAACATGGGCACGAAAAGGCACCTGTACCATGTTGGGAAGCAGAGAGAGTCTCCAGGGAGGTTTTCACTCTTACCTGCTCAGGGTGACATCTAACCCTGGGAATAGGCAGCTGTTGTGCATCTTTGGATGCAGTTATTATCATCATTTGCAACAGACACAAAAATAAACACGGTCTTTTTTTTTTTTCCTACAGAGTGTTGCTGGCAGGAGCAGGCTTGTGGAGACTGTGGTGCGAGTCCTGGCTGCTCTGGTTCAGCTGCCTGGGCTCCTGCCCTGCCTCTGCAGGCAAAACACTACAGTTGCTGCACACAGACCTTTGGAAGAGCTGTAAATCCTGCTGTTGTTGGTGACTCTTGGACAACCACCTGCACCTAAGACAAAATAAGGATATAGGTTGGCCATCAATGCCTCTTTATGTTCTTCATTGCATGGGGTGGTGGTAGGAACACAGCCAGAGATGCACCTCCTATTTTTAATCCATCCACAGGCCACTTTGAATTTTTTGGGCATGATGCCCTGCTTATATCCTCTCTGAATCACAGCGTGCCCTGGAAGCTGTTTATTTTACTGTTTGATTCTTCAGAGAGAGAACAAAGGGAAAATGACACTGAGCAGAGAAGCACAGAACTGTTTACTGGAGTTGTAGAGAGAGGGAACTTGAGGAGAAGACATATTAATATTGTAGTGAACGTTTTTAAAAGGGAGACAATAATGAACATTAGCAGCAGAAATAAATTCCACTTATTTCCTCATAATTTCATTAGGAACTGGTATTCAGACAGGATAAATGCCTTGGGTAAATCCCAATAACACTTCCTTTAATTTGTTTGCATTACGTGTTTTATTGCTCCAGATTTCTCATTTACAAACACAGAGTGTTCAGAAAGCAATACAACTCAAAATAATGATTTAGCAGCATACTAATTTGTATACATACAAATATAATCATTCCATCAGCTTTAAATTATCAAAAAGAGGTTAGTTAAGAGCTTAAGTGAGTTAGTTAATAGCTAATGCAGCAGGAGTAAGAAAAGCAGAAAAATTTCTTATGTTTGACTTTGTCCCAAGCATTCCATCAAAGGTATTTTCTTAATGATTAAAAACCAAAATTAACGATCCATGTTATTGAGGCAACAGAACGAGTTTCTCAAGGGAGACTATTAATAGCTTCCCCGCGTCACCGGGCCCCCAGCCTCGCGCAGCCCTTGCCGAGCACAAACAGCCTCGGGTGCCCCACTGCAGATTCATGGCACCCTCTTGGAAAGGCAGCGCCGCCCGCCGAGCCTCACGGTCCTGAACACAGCCCCGCTAACAACGCCAGAGGCCGACATGGCGGCTGGGGCATGCAGGGAGCCTGCGGGGCAGTTTTGGGAGGCCCGGGCAGCCCTGGTCCACAGCGCAGGCCCAGCACCTCCAGCAGTGACCCCGGCAGCCGCTGCTCCGGCTGCCCAGGGTGACAGGCTCCTTCCCGCGGCTCCTGGTGTGGCCAGAAACAGCCTTGGCAAGAGCCACCCCTGCCCGCTGGGACCTGCTCTTGCCTCTGCCGCTGGCTAATCGTTCGCTTTTCTTTCACCAGGCGTTTATCACACGCTTAATGTGGTTAATTTCGCGAAATCCTTTGAGACCCCTTGACAAAAAGGGCTCTGTGAGAACTAGGTACTCAGTGATTTTAATCCCATTTAAAAGGGAACAAAAGTAAGGCCCTCTTCCAGAGTTCTCACGTCATGGTGTGTCTTGAATACTGATGTGTGGCCTCTCACACTGGTTTGCTCAATGGGTTGAATAAGTGAATGGGGACAGAACAAGGAAGTTCTTTACTCGAGACAGCAAATATGGTGACAAAGTACCATCCCCGTGACAGCAGGAATGCGGTGGCCTTTAGATCTCACTGGCTGTTCCTGTAACGCTGTCGCTTTCTTTTACCTGCAGGCACTTGGCGCAGTGAGGAAAAGCACCACATGGAAGAAAAACACATGGTGTGATATTGCATCCATTCTTTTCACTGAGTTGTGAGGCATATATACAGATTATGACCTTTTCATAGCACCGCTCACTGTAATAAAACAGATGGTGCAGAGTTTTCTAGTGATCCAGCAGTTTTACCCACCTTTTGGACATGCCAGAAAAGAGAGGACTAAAGCCTTGTTCTGAATCCACTAGAAGTTTGAGGTGTTGCCACCATCAGAAAATCAAATAAATGGGCATTTGCACAAGAATGCACCTTCCAATCCCCTGTGAGTACAATCAACAAGGGACACTTTTGAAAGGACACTTTTTGAAAATAATTTTTTTCTCCCTTAACAAATTTCCTGTGCTCAAGAAGGTAATTTGATCCCAAGTGATTTCTAAGATAAACAAACAAAAAAAACCCCAATATGAGAAGCACCTGAGGACATGAGCCTCTCATTGTTTTACACTGTACTTCTGCTGAAATCCTATGGCTTCTTATGCACTTGAACATTTATTATACATCATATTTCTGAGTTCCATATTATACTTGGCATTCCAAGGTCTTTTTGTACAATATGGACAGATTAAATGGCAAAAGATTTCTAAGCAAAATAGGAAATACAATTCAATAATTGCTAAACAATTGCTGTAATTTCAAGCTATAAAGATAAAAATGGATAAATACTCAGGGGTGTTAGTACAGAGCTAAAATTGGAAGGAAGGAAAACATTTGCTTAAATTTTCAGGCATTAACACTTCCATCCTCTCTACAGTACACAAAAAGCAGAGGGGGTTCCCAGTGAGACAGTATTGAAGCAACAAATCACTGTTCTGCCATGCTCAAAATAAAATAGTATCAAATCATATTTGTTGTTTTGTCTAATTATTGGGATGGAAATGACTATGTTGTGAGCGCAATCCAGAGATCAGTGAAGTGTCTTTCCTGCAAAATGTAATTTTGTTGAAAACACTAAGTTCTTTGAGTACAACAGCTGGGCAAACTGAGTGACATATGAAAACCTTATTTTCTGTTTCCCCAATTGAATAAAATGTGAGGACAGACACAAACAACCTCTGAAGCACACACTACCTTAAATTCCAAAAAGTGGTGTTATCACCACTTGAGAAATTCATTTCACATTTTCAAACAGAGACATATCACTGTCTCTGTATGGAAGTATTACATGAGAAACTTAATTTAGAATCAGCTCCATAACTCGGCTAACACTTCCAAGGCATGTTGCAAATGTAATTATCTACAATAGCAGGACTATTTAAGTCATGTAACTGCATAATTAGGGTCTCTTCTGGTTCATCATTACAAGGGACTATATAAGATTAAAACACGACTTGATGTTACCTACCTTTTCTACTTTATCACCTGACATTTTTTGGTAACTATTAATAGGACAGATCATAGAAAGGAAACATTTTTTCCCCTTTTCAGTAATAGCCATTGCTAATTTCCATTACAAATGGTTTTTCTCAGGCTTTGGAACAAATAATTGCATTGATAATAAGTCATTTATCTCTGTGAACAGTAAAACCTCAACTTTACAGCTGATGATAAACAAGTAAATACTTTACTTTAGCAAGGAAAAATTGAAACGTGTCAAAACAACGTCAGAGTGGAACCTGGCCATTACCACTGATGGGAAGCGGGGAATTTTTCCATAACAGAGCAGTAGCAAAGTCTCCAGACATGGGAAAAATGCTGAAGTTGTTTACAGGCACTTTTGTACATAGTGAGTGAATAAACGACATATTGGCATTGAATGTGAAACCAAAAGCAGAAAAGTAAGGGAAGCGTCTTGAGAGCAACTCAGCGGTGGCCAACTGATCTCTGAGATCATGTTGTCACTTGGAAGGGAAGTAGGAAAAGCAGGTCTTCCTCATTGCAATGTTTGCTTCATACAAGTACAAATATCTACATCTGGTGCACATACAAATTAACAGCTGTTTAGGGTTATACTTTTGTAAATATCTCATACAGTCTTAGTACAGTGAAGGATAAGGCACAGAAAGGTGAAGTAACTTGATAACAATCAGTGGTAACGTGGGTAAAAGAAGACAGATATCTACCTTCTTAGGTGTGTCTTATGACCACTCAGCCACATCCCATGTCCTTCCTTATGTGAAACAAAAAACACATTGCAGCAGCTCCGCAGTTTGCTTCTCAAAGAGCAAAGTACATCAGAGCAGAGTCGAAGTAGCATATTCATTTTTAACTGTGGAGAAGACTGTTAAAATGCTCAGTTCTCAGCTTTTCAACTGGCAATTTCTGAAACTATTCTCCACATTTCCCCTTAATTTTAACATCTGGAAGCAAGCCAGGAAAGATCTCTGTCTGTGGTAGCCACTACAGTAAGACAACTTCCAAAATAAAATATTTATTCAACGAGGTTCACAGTGCCTTTTGCCTCCAACAATAGACTATTAATAGATTTTTCTAAAGAAAGGAAGAAAAAAAAAGCCAAACCAAACAATTGTCTGGTTTGACCCCTCTTCATTAATACATCCTTATGAGCTGCAAAGGGACACATTTTACTTCTGGACCTTCTAAACATGTCTCAGTGGTGATACATACTATGGACAGCAACAAAGAGTCCTTAAAATTTTCCCCCATGTTTATTCCAGGCCTTGAGCCCCAGCAGGGCAGATACCTGGTAGAGAGAGCAGTGGGAAACTGAGAAACTCAGGGTAGTCTAGGAGATTATTTCCTGATGCAGAGGGGATGTTAAGGCAAGTAGCCTGGATGGGATTTGCACCACGTGGAGAGCAGAGCTGTGTTTTTGCTGGGTAGATCCATAATCAGACATATCTTTTCCCCCACATACCCCAGGCACAGGCAACCCTCTCTGCCCTATGTCTGTCATCTGCTGAGTGCAGTGACACAGGGACATCCACTGTCCACCCTCCCACCCCAGCCTCTCCTGGTCCTGCATGCTAGAGCATGCACGGCACAGCTTATGAGCAATAGTGGCAGACAAGAGACAGCCAAAATTGCAGGAGGGAGCAATTACATCCTACGTGATTTAACGTTAAGTTTCCTTGCTCGGCTTTTCTTAATATTTGAAGGAGGAGGTGGCACCATCCCTCAAGTCACTTTCTGATGGGTATGACCTATACTCTGGTGGGAGGCATGTGAGAAAAATAAAGAAGAAAAGCCTGGGTGATGTGCAGCTGGCACAGGAACACTGAGTTACAATGATGCACAGAAGAGGATACGCAATATTCAGAGCTGTAATCGAGGCTGTGGATGAGCTGTGCCCAGTTCCCCCAAAGAACCATTGTCTGCTCTGTACAGCACAGAATGCATTATGCATGCATTATGCCAGGCAACAGAAGCGAGATAACTGTCATCTTTACTGCTAGAGTTGTAATACAGAAAAATGTCATTAATAAGATTATGAGTCTCACCTGCCCATCCCTCCCTACTGTTTTTCTGTGACTCCTTCATGCTTATTAAAGTTCCATGCACACATGCACACTGAGCCAACAGGGGGGAAAAAAAAAAAAACAACGCCTCTTTTTAAACAAAGAGAAAAAAAGAAAAATATTCTATATCAGAACCTTGAAAGGCTACACATGAAAAACTGAAGACACAGCCTAAACTTATTTTTGCTAGTGATTTCACCACTAACTTTTCCTTCTCCCAGACTATATACTGCTTATGTGTGAGGTCCTACAGTGATACCTGTTTTTAATATAGGGGTTTCCAGCTCTAAAAATCCTGCTGGTATTTCTAGCTGTATTTTCAAATGGGGAGACTGAAATAACAAATCAGTCTCTGTCCCAGTTATTTGCTTGATTCCTTTATCGTATGTTCCCATCCTGATGCGTTGTTCAGTTGTTGGAAGATGGACAGCAAAGATTCCTGCCCCACAGCTGCCTGGACACCTTCTCAGCTCCTGAGCCAGCTCCTGGTATATATCATTTCATTTTAGAGCCTGGCAGTTTAAATCAGTGCCAATTATCTCAGTATTCTACCTGTGAACTATAGTTGTTGAGCAGCTGCTAGACAAGTAGCAGTAGGGAGAAATGGAAGGGATAGGATGGGCTGCTGGGACCAAAATCACTACAGACACCTCTGCTTAGGATCCCTGTGGGCTGCTTCTGAGCACCTGTCAAGCAGGAGTGCTGAGGAGCACAGGTCAACAGAGAGCAGCAAACGCTTCACTCGGGTGGAGATTGCCAGGCACCTCATGGCCAGTCACATCAGTGCCAGCGGCGGCCTGGATCCAGCCACCGGTCCTTCCACCAAGGCGACGAGGTTGAAAGACAGGCAGTGAGAGCAAAAGCTGTGAGACGTACCCTCCTGTAAAAAGCCCTGGTTCAAAAGCAGGCTAATGTGGTCAGCCCTGCTTTCAGTTAGAATATTAGGAATAGCAGTAAGTGGATAGTAACTGTGCTTTAATTATGAGAAAAGCCCAGTAAGCTATTCTCTCTTTAAATACATCCTCCTACACCACAAACAGCTTTACTTTAACAGAAAGCACATTAGATCCTTGATGAAAACACAGTAGAGCTTGGACTGTGTGAATAGAGCTGCTAAGCAACCTTACCAACATCCTGCCCATTTCTGCACCATAGCTATGAATAATTACTCCTCCACATAACCTTCGCCTTTCTGTCACTGCTCTTCCACCGCTGTATACTGTTGTAACCACAAATGGGCCCAAATCAAAATCACAGATGGAAATTTTTTCTCATATTTAAGGAAAAGCTGGAAAGAAATCCCAACAGGTGTCTGCCCTCCCTTGCTACGACTGGATCATATGAAGCCCTGAATATAAAACAACCCAGACTTTCAAGGCTGCATTTTTGGTTCAGATTCTGTGGTTCAAGCCTGTCTGTACTCATTTGCTTACTCTGATCTCTACTGACGCAGGCAAGTTTTAAAAACCAACCCGTAAACCAAACAATTTCACCAAAATTTTAAAAATACTTCCAAAGCATTGAAGGTAATTAAGCTATTTACTGCATTCACTGGCTCCTCTGGCCACTCTTTTTGGAAGAGATGTTGAGCTAGTGCTGCTTTGTAGAAGGAGGAGATTTTATTACAAAACTTAATACGAGAAACATAAACACAGCATTAGGGGTAAAAGAATGAATCGCTGTCCTCTTGGCACATCTCCCCATTAACAAAATAAATGAGCATTACCCAACTTTATCTCATCCTCTGTGAGGCTGCCCAGAGATTTACTTCCTAAAGGTTTGTAAAAAACTCCCCCAGAGTAAGGACTGCACAAGTTTTAAAAAGCAAAATCTAACAGGAAGACTAAAGACTGCCAATCATACTTCAGAAATACACATAATACTGTTTGGTTTGGAGAGTAAATAAGATTTCAGCACTGCAATACTAAGATGTAGTAAAGTCACATCATTAAGAATGCAGAATTTAATCTGTCACTAGAATATTGCATTTCCAATCAATACATGATTGCAACATTTGATTATATAACAAATAATCATTACGACAAAGAATAATATTAAATTACAAAGATTGAGGTAGTTACTATCGAAGGAGTCAATATTTATAAAAATAAGCATCTAGAATTGAACCTCTTGTGGCATTAGTAGGTAGCTGGGGAAGCTGGGGAATACATTTACTAAGCACGGTTTTCCTTGTAAGAACTGTTATTCCAGCTCTTACAAATTATGACTCAAGACGGCGGTTTTCCATCTTTCCTAAATATGTGAGACTCTGAAAATTTCCCAGGGGGGCTGAGGATTCCAGTACTGCAAAGTTCAGCCTAGTGATAATAACTTCGATTTTCCTCAACACCTGTCACAGACCCATTAGAAAACATCAGCAGAATCTGACAGTCTGAGCACAGATTGAAAACCCCTTTTTCTAGACTGTAAACGTCTAGAGATATATCTCTTGCCTAGGCCGGAAGGCACCTGCCTTTGGAAAAGAAAAACTGTCTTGAGGCTGAAGTGCAGGAACTTTCTGGGAATGAGACACTCTGCTTTCTGACTGCGGGCAGGCCATTTAACTTCCCTGTTATCATGTGTCTGACCAAGGTCAGCAAGGGGCCTGACTGCCAAAGCCAGCAGCTAGCGATGCGGGAGATTTACAGAGAAAAGGAAAAACACTTGTACTCGGGTAGTGACATGACATTTTACCTTCAGCAACAACTCGTTGCCCATGTTTCTCTCTCTCCCTAGCAAAGTTGAAGAGCTCATCCGTAAAAGCTCACACGTAAAAGCACCAAAAGCAGATTCCCATGGGCTCATATGCTCAGAGAGAGGAGGAAGGGAAGCACTGCACACACCACAAGCAAATCACTGCATTTGCTCCCTCCCAACAACCACACATGGCCATGTTTCATCAGAGAATCTGCATTCATTATAGGTCACTAGCCCCAGCTAAACTAAATTTATTTTAAACATTGAATTGTTAATTTCAGGAATGCCTCAGTCTGTTCAAGTGCTAAGAATCAATTAACATGACACTGTCATTGTTTCATGTGCAAATCGTACTAATCTAGGCACATTTTCTACTGTTTTTATAGATCACAAAACCAGTAGACCTACCCTTTTTTTCCCCCTAAGAACCTAAAAAGTTATATAATTGCTATAACTTGAGTTTTACAGCAAACGTTTATGTCTTTAACTCTCATGGCAAAAGGCACATAAATAATATATTTGTACTACGTGTTCTATTAAAGGTTTTCAATGCAGTTTACAAAAATCAATTCATGCAGACATGACTGCTGCAAGAGAGGAAACCACCTGCTTCATCTAGTCACCGACGACCAAAACATCAGTATCAGCCAGGTGTTAACTGCATCCAGGAGGCTTTTAATAGGAGTTTAATTCAGCCTCTGTAATTTCTCCATGTAAAAAGGCATGTGCATTTCTATATCTCTCTGTATGTACGTGGCCATCCAGTATGATGAAATGTATTTTCTTCTCGAATAACAGGGGCCCCAATCCTGAGTGAAAAAGTTGCAGAGAATTCACAAAGAGTCACTCGTTAACTATTAAAGCTGAGAAACAGAGGGCTTGAAATGACTGAAAACACAACTGTTCACACTGAACAGGACATTCAACTTCTGGGGATGCAAATGCTCCATCCTAGCCAGTTTGCTGGGAGCACGGCAGCTTGGTGCTGTGCGGGGCCAAGTCACCCTCATCTCTCCCAAACATCTCTCCAATCACCTGCCACAAGCCATGGGGAAGCCCCCAGACATTCCTGGTTGTCCACACATGCAATGTTGGAGTCCATTTGGGCAGATCATGAGGGTATTTTTCCAGCAGTCTTGCTAGCTGTTTTCATTGGCATCTGTGCAGTAAGGTTTTGGCAGTATTTAGGACACACAGTAAGCAGGGTTGCTCTGCAATTCTGTATGGTATAAAACTTTTGTTATGACCTTCATTTTGCAGTAATCTCAGCATTCAATAAAAAAGAACGCTAATGAAAACATGTTTATGAGGGTTTAACATGGCAACAAACCTAAAACTGCTGCACAGTTTAAAAAAATTTCTGAATACTTTTCTCATGACTCCCCTAAATATTCTAAATTATTTATACTGACCTTCTGAGCAAATCTAGCTCTTAAATTTAAGCTGCAATACTAAATGTAATAGAAACATTATTAACAAGGTGCTTGAAGTTGCATGCTTCATATAACGCACTGGCAATACTCTTCACCTCTGCTGTTCTACTGCTATGCTCACATAGCACATGAATTTTGGGGGCCTTTGCACTAGAAGTGTTAGGGGTTTTGGTCCCTTCCTCTTTCTCCAGACCCTTTTTAAGTAATTCCCTGGCTGGAGAGTAGGCACAAAGACAACCAGATGTCAGGGCAAGAGCTGCTGGCAAAGCAGTCCTGTCCCTTTTCCTCTAGTGATGAGGTTCATTCTGCATGATACTGATTGAGCCACTTCCCTGTGTATTACAGAAATGTTCTGTAGCTTGAAGTACCCTGGAGGGGGTGTGCTTTTAGGGATTGTTTTAACCAGAAATCCACAGTTGTGGAGGACAAAAGTTCCAAAGATTCATGGGAACATTCCAGTTTTGTGCTGCGTAAATGTAAACTTTACTTCTCATCCTTCACTGGCTGTCATCCCATTGGCACAAGGTGTCCATTTCAATCTCGTTTGTGTTGAGCCTTGTAAACATCTGTCTTTGGACACTGAGGGATACCATTCATATTTAAGTTAACACATTTTGGGTTTTATGATCAGAGGTTAGACCACATGCTGAGGTGGCAGGGAGAACAACTGGAGCCACAGACACTCTTTTATTTGAGAAGAAACTGACTGCCCTGGGATGTTTATCTTAGGAAAGGATGAACCAGCCATGACAAACAGATATGACCCAGTCAAGCATCTGCAGTGCTTCCTTCAGTGAAGTTGGATGGCCAGATAATTTAGTTATAACAGGACTTGTAAAGCCTGCTAAACTCAATACAAGTAGTAGTAATTTCAACCCTTTTATTCCCTCCCAGGAGTGCCAAACATAGAGAAGGAAATTTAAGTAAATGACAGGAAAAGCAAAGCAGTTCTCTATATTTAGAGATACATACTTTAAAACATGCTTAACACAGTGCCAGGGAGTAAGAGGTACAGCCAGGCCAAACAGCCTGGGGGATATTTTTTACCACTGTCTATTCTGCAAGAACATTGGAAGTCAAGCCCCTTGAGACAGCAAAATTTCATCTGCTCTCCTAGACCAGCACCACAGACTGACAGGTCATTAGTTCTGGCATCTTTTAACAGAAATTCAAAACACTGCAATTTTCCTGTTTACATCGCAAAGTTAATCATAAAATTCATACATATTGACTACTAACAGAATGGTTTGCAGTGATGATTTTATATGTGCCATGCATTTTAATTGAACGATCACCTGTCTATACATTTTCTGCTACTTCCAGTGCCTTGATTTATATTCCTAGAAACTATCTGCCTGCGCTAGATCAGAACAATGCTGAAAAACAAGTTTTTGTGACCATTTTAAGATTACTTGCAGTAGTCTTGCTTTCATTAGGTTTGCTAATGTAAATAAATGAAGTAAACCAATTACTCCAAAAGGCTTTGTTGCACAGAATTTGAGAGCGGGAAAGACCAAGAATGGAAGCAAGAGTTGAGAGAGCCCCAAACCAGGGAATGATATTAAAATGCCCCATGTTGTTCATGGCACAAGATCTCCATCCAGTTGTGCCTTTCAGCTTTGGACAGGAAGGTGCACCTTCAGATGTCCCACTTGCTTCTACCACTTTTCAACAAAACCGTCCCGTGCCATCACTTTCACCCAGAACAGGTATTCACACACCAAGGGTCTGGCACTACGGAATAGTTTCTGGAGGTCTATTTGCAACAGCTACTGCAGTGTGACTTGGGGATTTTGTCAGGGGAACATGCTGGCTCAGGACTTGTGATGCTCAGGAGGGCTGCTGTTCGTTTTGCTGACAAAACCAAAACGGAGCGCAACCCTCCCAGAAGAGGTGCCAATTGAAAGCATGTGCTATCAGTGAAATTGTGCAGGATACAGGCCTTCATCCAAGATCATTGTCCCAAAATTCAAATGCCAGTTTTACAGCCAGTAAGCTGGCGGACAGTATTTTGTTCTGTGGCATTCAGCAGAGAAGATTAGCTAATAACCCAAATATACAGATGATTTTTCTTTCAGACTTTGACTTGAATATGTTTACAACAGAGACTGAAACTGGGTTTTCTGTCTGACCTGAAATATAACATCAAACTAAACTCCGATCTGCTCTACCAGGTGTGTCAGGGCAACATATGGCTCTGCATTGTGCAGGCTGACCCAAGTGACAACAGGAGGCACACTAGAACATTAAAAAGCCAAGGTCCTATAGCAAATACTCCTTGAAGCTATTAATTGGGTTTGAGGCAGTGTGTAATTCTGTCCTGGAGTTTAACTATTAAAAAAGTAACAATTTTAAATCCTGCCCCAAAATACAAGATTATAAAATGTCAAACAAGTGAACTTGCCATCTGGAGCGGTGCAAGCTGAATACACAGGTACTTGCTATATTTAAAATGACAGCCCAGTCCATGAGAGGAATTACTAGGAAAACAAAGCAGACAAATGTTCTTTTGATCACTACCTTGATTTTCCTAGTTACACATACCGGTTGTTTGCCTGCTATCAGGAAAGTGCTGGGTGTGCAATGCGATGGTTAAAAGGCCAGTGCTATTTTTAGCCGTGTACACATTGCAAGGCAGCAGTAACGCAGGGCAGTTCACAGGGCAAGGACCGGGCAATTTGTGCCTGAAAGCATGCAGTGTTGCTTGAAGGGAGGGGACCACTGGCCAGGTCAAGAGCTGGTTTATAGTACCTCCGTGTCAAAATCTAGTCCAAAAGTATATGCCCTTAAACATGAGCAGCCAAGTGTAGTAGATGCTTTTGTCTGGGGCCCTGTGTAAGCTCTCAAAGGCGTGAGAAAGGGACGCGGCGAGACCCTCACAAGCAGCCTCCCAGGCTTTCTGACCTGAAACATTTAGTTCTAATCAGTCTGTTTTAAAACCCGCATTGGCACTGGCTCCACGTTCCCGAAGAAAGCAGAAGCACCCCAGAGGGCACAGAGCTGGGCTGATGCCCGTCCACCTCGGTCTCCTCACCTGCAGCCCAGCAGCCCGGGCGAGGACACAAGGGCCCAGGCCAGCCATGGGCAGGTTGGCAGGGCCCGGCCCGCTCCGGGGTGTTTCGGACAACAGGCTGACAAAAGGCACTCAGTTTGTCACCAATCAATCACAGAGTTTCTTCGCAACTTTTTCCTTCCCGTAGGGACATTAACAGGAACTGGCATCATCTTCTGAGACCTGTGTCCTTCTGATAAGTTTTTGAGGTGTTTAGACGTGGAGGTTGATCTGAGCTGCAGTGGAGTTGCCATTGTATGTGGAGTGGCCATTGTATGTGGAGTGGCACGCAGGAGACACAGCACCAATTTTTGTAGCTGTCTTGGGCAACGAAGCAGCTTTTGCTGCTGAGAGGAGAGAGGAATCACAGGTGTGACTACAAGCTGGTCCTCAGAGTTGCCAGATGAGTTTGGTGTCAGTGCAGAGGATGGTGCAGTTCAGACGGAGAGTGGCCACAACAGAACAAGGAAAGGGAGCTGGGCCCTGCAATGATGAGGCTACATCAGATAATAATCCGTGTACACTTCGCGCACCTCAAAAAGTGAGGGAAGAAATGTCGCTTGGGGTAGAGCTAAGAGCAACGAGATGCAGCTGGCAAAAGAAAAACATCATTAGGGCTGAATGTTAGGAAATATCTGAAATGATGACCAAGTTGCACATGATTTAAAATGAGAACACAGGAAAGAAAAAAAATTCTATGCCTGACCTGGCATTTTACCATGCTGCAAATTCTTCTTTAACTGCAGAAGAACATGTCTAAGTCGGAGTTCCCAGAGTTATTAACAGAAAGGCTCAGGGTGAGAGAGGTGGTGGCTTAGCTACCTCTCGGTAACTGTCTACAGATTATTTAATGTCTGTAACGTACTTTAGAGATGAAAACCACTAAGTCCTTAGTAAATTAGAACAAAAAAAATTCCTAACAGTGGCATCTATTAAATTACAAAATAACCTCTCCAGGGAAGCCTCAGAAGCATTGTCACGAAATAAATTTAAAACTGAACAGCTTGAAATGTATTTACTATAGGAAAGAGACCTGCATTTGCCCCAAGGAAAAGAGATGAAATGTCCTAAGGCTTCAATAGTCTTTCATCTCTAGTTTTTTATTGCTCTTTCCTGATGCACAGGGGAGAGAGATGATTATTTAAACGGGTTTTTTTCTCTGGAGCTGTCTGGTGGAATGTGCTGACAGGTGCTATCCATCGACTGTGTATTCCAGGTACTTCATAAGGCAGGCAAGTAAGGGGGCCCACATTCCTTGACAAAAAGCACACACATGCTGGAGAAGGATGCAGCTTCCCTTTGAGACCAAGGCAAGCTGCCAGGCTTTGCCATCTTCAGGGCAGACCAGAAAAAATTTTACTCAGACACATATCCGGACAGATGCACACAACGAGCAACAGCTTAGCCAATCCTAGACTGTCACAGGATGTCCAGAACAGAAGGAAGAGGCAGCCTTTTCTTTTTTCCTTATGGCCCTCCTGCACCTGGTCTGTGCAGAAAGAGCAGCTCTTTTCTCTTGCTGTCACTGACAAGAGCCAGGACTGAGGTTGTTTATACTGACAATGGCAGAGGGAGGGGCAGGGGCAGGAGGAAGGGGAACAGAAGTCCGAAGAGCAAAGTCAGCTGGTGGAAGAAGGGGTTCAGACAATGCCAACTTACGCAGCAACAAGAAGCTCTGTTGTTTGATTCTGAGTTGCCATTAGCTCCAAGCTACTTCCCTATCTGGGATGGTTATGTATTGCAGTCCCGGTGCTGTGGTTACCTCACTGAACAGCTGCATCTATCCTAAAAACACATGGAGTGGGCTAGAGGCTCCAGTGAGTTTTTTTATAGCCTCCAGGTAAGGACTGCCTCAAGTCGCCTGTGAAGCCCTGGGTGGCACTGTCAAGTCTCGAGCACGATTCACAAGTCCCAGGATGGCTGCAAGGAGGCTGAGTGTCAGCTATGCTGGAGGATGATTTCTTCGATTGTGTGACACAAGGCTGAAGTGTGGGCAGGCCTTTCAGGAGATGCAGCTCTTGCCCCACCAAAAGAACTGTTCTGTGGCTCAGCAAGAAAGAGGTGAGGCGGTAGCAGACACTGTCTGAGGGAGGGAGGTGTGTTCCAATACAGAGGATGCCATCAAGAAGAGCAGGGAAGACCATAAAATGCAAAGTAACTACTTTTTCTTAACTTGTAGGTAGCTTCAATATTTTTATGAAATTTCATTTTCTGTAATTGCTTGATCATCTGTACGTTTTTGCAGTAAATAAGAAGTACAGCAAAAACCAGAAATAATTTAGTGTTATTACTGAGATATGTTGAGTATCCTAAAGGTCCTTCTAAGAGTACACACATGGATCCTCAGCATAACTACTTTACCATGGAGTTTCCATCTCTGCTTAGCAGTAGAGGACTCATATTTTCCTTTGCATTCAGCAAGGTGACAGATGTTGTAAAGATACTCTCGAGACGTGAAGATGTTTGCAGGCACATAAACCTTCAGGGCGAGGGGGGTGAGGAGAGAGAGAAATGAAATTGGCAGCTTCTCAAATGCCATCTTAATTTCCAGCTACATTCTGTAGTCCGGGTTGGCAGTACATAGGAGTCAGATAAGAGCTGATAAACTCAATTTCCAGAGACAATCAGACAAGCACTGCAGGGGCAGGGAGAGGAAAAGACACTGGTTCATTCCATGCAAGATCCTGTGATACGACCCACCACTACACAGTCCTTAATGAAATTTTCCTATGCAGTATCAGCAATAGCTAAGAAGGATGGCTGGCTGCTGTCTCACCTTGGTTTGTTGTTTGTTGGGTTTGTTTTGGTTTGTTTGTTTATTGTCTTTATGGGCTCTTAAACTAACTTGTCCAATCCTGCAATTTGTATGTTGTTGGTGAAGTCAAATCTCATCCCATCACTGCTTGTCCTACTTTCTCTGGGCTAAAGTCCCAGTACTGCAGTACAAAGTGGCAAGCCAGGTACCATAATTCAGGCAAGTTGGGGCTGCAGCTCAAAACCCAAGATGTGTGCAAGAGGAAGCCTGATGTGGAAAAAAGGATCTCACATCACAAGATCTTTGCAAGTTATATATCAGAAATCAGTCCAGAACTCTACTTCTCAGAGTATTCAGGTGCTCGAAACGTGTATTCCTCAGTGGTACAATCTTCATGCTGTATCTTAATGCAAAATTACTTGATAACCAACAAGTTATGCACTGTCAGAATTAGAACCAAAGTCTCAGTTATGAAGATGTCTCTATTTTGGATCAAATTTGCCATTAAAGTTCATCAAACAAAAATGTCGCTATCAGCAAATTTGATGTACTAGAAGATTTTTCAAGAGAAATATTTAAACTGAACTAGAAAACGAGAGCATATTCCAATAAATGCACAGATTGTTGTAAATCACATATAAAAAAGTCTTTAAATGGAGTCTTGTTTTATGATAAGGTATGTTAATATTCATACTTACTCAGGGAAAATAAAGTCATAGTACATGTGCCAAACTGCATCTCATTCAAATCATATTCTAAAAATAAAAATAAATCTTGTTTTATTGCAAGTTTCTTGTAGCATATTCATGTATGCAAAACAAAATACAACACATTATATTTTGAATACAGCCTCATGAAATATCTGAGTGAAATATTTACTGTATGTAATAGATGAATCATTAACGAATGACTTCTGAGCTTTTCTCTTAATAACCAGTGATCTATTCACCTTCCCTTCCCCCAAAAACATGTGGTGTAGAGTAAAAAATTTTTTGCAAAGCTAATTGAAGTACTGATAACAAATATCCTCAGTAAAAGACATATATTTGACCAAAAAGCTAAATCAGAGTGACAGCTTTTCAGAATTTTATCACATTGTTTCACCTCCTACAGAACAAACAAGCTATTAATTTTCTTGTAAATAAATACCTAAGGAAAACATGTAGTATTGACTTTAGGGAATTTGTGAGCTATTTCACCTCCACAGCTTTTTGCTGAATATTCTGAATGTGTGATGATAATCTTTTTATGAAGATATTTGGATGCACTTTGTTCAAAGTGTTACAGTAAAAATCCTGGTATGGACGAAAGTAACACAACTTATGAGCAAAGCCAAGAATGTATTGTACTGTCACTGAAACTTTAACTGGTAATAATTGAATTATTAATCCTGATCTAATTATTATTTTTTAAAAAGAAAAAAAAAAGAGTGGTATTAAGTCTCAATAATGATACAGGTAAAACTGTTACACACGGCTTTCAGTTCCTACTCCTGTACTGTTACGCTCACCTTTCCACTGCTCTCCTGGATCCTAACGTGGGTGGCCTCATACCACATGTGAGATTTTCCATACACTAGATACTTGCTCTTTGTTATCTTTGTCACCCCTAAGACCAGTTTTACCCAGTTCCTAGGCCTGCCTTTACTTAACTATTAGCCATTGACGACTGATGTGTTTTTCATAGCTCTGAGGTCCCGAGTATCATCCCATGCCGTCTGTTGGCATCTCATATCTGTGCTCCTCTGCAGTGCATCCAGTAGCTTTCCTTTTGAGGTCTATGCTATGACATCATGCTTACAGTCTTCTACGCTGTATCGTTTTGCTAGGGTCCTACATTCCTCATTCTACATAAAATAACTACTTGTTACTCTCCACTAAATAAAAGCTATGGTTATATCATACAGCTGTACAAAGCTAAGCAAAAGTAGAACAAATTGTGTAATAGTCACCTGGTCATTAGGAAATTGCTGCTGCAGCTAAACAAGCTAAAGCAAAGCCCCAGGCAGGCCAAGACAAGCCCAGACAAAGGCTTAAGTCCTGGGGCCTTACAGAGCTCCTGCAAAGCCTTTTACAACCAACAGCAATGTGTGTTACCATGAATACAGCACATACTGAGCCACAGGGCTACACAAAGTTTGGATGCATGACAGCCTACAAACGCAGTCCATACTTGAAAAGCTCCACCACGTAGTCACAATGCCTCACAAACAGCCAGAGAAAGGAACTGGCTCATTCAGGCTCCTCTTCATTGTCACTTCATTTTTACTTGGAATTAATTAACTTCTCGTCACTACTAGTAACAGCTGTATCTATCCTGACCTAGCTGTGCTAATTGGTGACTACTGTTTCCTTCCTATCCTGAAGTCAGCCTGCTTTAAAAGGGAGGGGGAAAAAAAAAAGACCAAAAGACTTACAAGGTTTCTTTTGCTGCTGACCGTTTTTTCCCCACATTTTAGCCCAACTAAGAGCATGCAGCCAAGTGTTTCTTCAGGAGTAGGACCTGGCTTAATATTGAGCCGTACATGGGCCCCTAGACCTAGGAGCCAGTTTAAATGAGTTCTCTTCCTGTTTCTTCAGCACTTCCTTGTACGACCTTGAGGAAGTCCCTGGTAATCTGTAACTTGGGGCTGATCTTCCTGCCCAATTCTGGCAGTATTGTCACTTAAGACCTTATGACAAGGCAGTTCAACGGGTGTAGATAAAATGTGCCATTTAAATGCAAGCCACTATTTTATTATTCACAAAAGTCAGCTCCAAGCCAGTTTTGTCATTTCTGACATGGACCCTTCTAACTTGCACTGTAACGCTGCATCAGCCCTGAGCGCTGGTTCCCAGTGAATAGTCACCTGAAGCAAGTGCTGTGTGTAGGACTGGATCAGCTGCAAGAAAGAAGCTACCCTACCTTCCTGACTCCCATTTTCAACTACAAGCCGATCATATTCCGGAAGTGAGCATTGGGATGCTGTGCTTTTCATCAGCATCCTTCCAGGAAAAGTCTAAGACAAAAGAGGAAGGAGGGGGGAATCACAATCCCTCACACCGTAGCTCCTTTATTGTTCTTCCCTTAGTCCTGACCTTGCCAGCTTCAAACTAGCTCCTGCTGTGCAGCTCCCTACCACACTCTTACAGCAACTCCCATGCCTCAGAAACACATCCTGCTTGCTCTCGGTTCACTTATTCTTCATTTTAGACCAAATGAATAGAACTCTGAAGCCAATGAAAATTCAGCTATGTTTAACCAAAAGTTCAAGGTCACAAACATGACCCACTTAGTTGACTTCTAGGGAGAACTTCCGCAAATTCTTGGTTCCCCCTACCCTGACTGATCCCAGCTTCCAATTATATTGTCATTTCTATTTTGCTCTAGAACAAAAATACAGAGATGCTTATATTCAATATTACTCTTCACTGCTCCCTACAGTACAAGTTTTTCTAAGCAGAAGCTTGTCAAAAAATGCTTAGACTTTCCCCCCACCGACACTTGGAAAGCAACACCTCACCAGGCTGCAGGTCAAAGTGAAGACTTGGAGTTACCACAGGGGGAAAAACAAACAAACAAACAAACAAACAAACAAACAAACAACAACAACAACAAACCCACCAATTTTTGCTTAACAGGGTTAGATTCCCTGGTAGGCTCAATACAAAGTTATGAGCATTGCTATATGCACTGCAATACTACCCCATCCTGTTTTCTGCAGTGTATCCTGGTGTTTTCCACTGCTTCTGATGTTTGCCTTTCAGGTTTGCAGGCACGGTTAAACGTTCATGGATTTTCATAAATTATAAAAATCACAGCAACTGTACATAGAATCATAGAATTATAAAATCATAGACTCATTTTGGTTGTAAGAGACCTTTAAGATCATCAAGTCCAACCATAACCTAACTCTGGCACTAAACCATGTCCCTAAGAACCCCATCTATGCACCTTTTAAACACCTCCAGGGATGGTGACTCCACCACTTCCCTGGGCAGCCTGTTCCAATGCCTGACAACCCTTTCCAGGAAGAAATCTTTCCTAATATCCAATCTGAACCTTTTCAGATTTACACTGATCTTTGTAAATAGGCAATACAAAAAGCATTCTTTACTGTATCTTTTAGAAGAAATTATGGCAATAGGTGATTGTTTCTATTAGTGATTATTCTAGAAGTAGAAATTACTGAGAAGTGTAGCTGTTATATGAGTGGTTTGAATTATAGGTGTAGGCTGAGTCTAAGTCAGAGCTTTCTTAGTGAAATTATTATCTGAATCTTCTAAATACCTGACGCTATTAATCTTCTCTGTCTTCAGAATAACTCCTGAACTTACCTTCTCTTTTCAGGGTACCTGCCAACTCCAATTGCTCAAGTTAACCAGCTTAACCTATGTGCTCCCAAACGGGTCTGTTAGCACAGCAGCACCGCATGCACAGAAAGTCCATGCTGCACCTTCCATTAATTTTGCTCAAAACCAAGTAATTCCTGAGGGCTGCTCTCAAATGGAAACATTGCCACATGATTCAGACACTCCCATGTGTTTTTCTTTACTAGACTTCATACAGCATTTTTCTTCAGAGCACTTCCAAGCCTTTGCTTAGGACAATTAATGAAATCCGGTCTGCCCAGAGAGAGAGTATTTAATGTCACAGCATAAAGGTTACTCAGCCCATGCTAGCCTGTTCCGTACTGCACATTACTAGCACTCTCTCCAATTTGTTTCTAACTTACTCTTATCCAAAAGTCTTCTATAATTAGGCCAAATGCAATCAATTCATAGAGCACCATTGTTTTCCCATGTTTCAAAGCAGTCATTCAGGACTGTTACATACTCTGAACTGGCTGAGCATGGGGATTACTTTATCTCCAGGGAAGATGATGATCAGCATTTCCCACCCAGTTCCTGAGCTGTCTTTACTAATTTATCTTAATAACATCTTTGTGTTTTGACTCAGAATAAAAGAGATCAAAGCAGAGAACAAGGCAGGCATACTCTCAAGATTAAAATTGGCCAGAGGCAATCGTCAGAGCAAGTAAACAGCTCTTCAGCAGTCTGAAGAAAATCCCGGTCTAACATGAGCATTTTTATGCTCCTGCAAGCTCTTTCCCAGTTAGCGTGGGAGGTCACAACTGCTGCTTGTGCTACTTCTCGTATTCATCTCATCCTCATTGCTCTTTCTCACCCCTGAACTTTGTTAACCAGTAACATTACAATAAACCTCGCAGTTCCCCTTTTTCCCTTAAGAAGACAGCACGGAACTGTGTTCCTTACAGGAACAGGGGATTATCTGACAAGTACACCAGGCAGCTCCTGGGTTGACTTTAACCCTGAGCCTGGGCACGCCGAGGAGTATTCACAGGTCAGCCTGCGGTGCAGCGCTCAGTACCCTCAGCAGAGGATGTGGGGCTTAGAGTGAGCGTATTTCAGTGTTTCACAATCCTGTTTCACATCAGCAGGAGCAGAGGACAGAGCAGGCAGGAGGTGGGGTATCCTATGTTTTATTTGATACTCTGTAGTGCTTGATACCTTGCCATTTCTGATAGTCTCCTCTGTTCAGACCGTCTCATCTGTGAGAAACAAAATTGCTTTTCTGCAAGTTGGCTCCATGTCACACCTTGAACAGAACAACCTAATCAGAAGAGAAAATGAGAGGGAGATTGCACTCCTTGTCTTTCTGCATAGGGCCTAAAACATTTCTCCTGCTTATTTTCTTGTCTCTCTCTTATATTGAGAAGATGGACTTGATGCAAAGGAGCACTACAAAGTGTACATTTTAGCTTCCATTGGAGTTGATTTTTAAAGTGGACCTTGCTCCCAGTGAGCCCAGATGCCACTGCAATGTAGTTTAAAAGTGATATTTTTATTTTGTTTAATCGATGAGCATTAGGCCTATCCTGCACTCTCATCTTGCTCAAAACCAGAGACTGGCAGAAGCAGCTCACCTTTAATTGAGAATCAATGCACGCAAACACAAGGTCATGTGCCTGGGAACAACAGACACGCTTGCCGTGGATCAGGGAGTCAGGCCCTGCTAAGCAGCAGCTCTGAAGAGGACATAGGAGGTGGCGACAGAAGAGCACGCAGGCATCAGTAGGACTGTGCCGTAACAAATGAACACTGCTGCTACCCGTGCAGCAGCACACTGAACGCAGAAGCAGCACGCCCTCTGCGTTTGGCAGCGATGAGGCTGTTGCTGGGACACTTGAGCCCAGACCTTGGCTTTGAAGCGCTGGAGATGCAAGAAAGGCCTTTGCAGTTCGAGAGTGCTGTCAGTTCTGCAGGTCCTCTAATCCTTCTTCTCTTCCCAAAGCTTTGTGTACACTATGAACATCTTCTTTGCTAACAGCCTGTCATGAAGCCCAACACTAGAGGACAGAAGATTCCAGGCGGCTTTTAAGAAATGACATGAGGCAGGTGCAGGTGTCCCTGTGCTAAATGTCTGTCTGAAAGATTGAGACCAATTCAGCCAGGCCCTTCACATCTTCTGCTAAGAAAGGAACATGGAGGAAAGCCAGCACTAGCCCCTGAGAGGTGAGCAATCCTGTCTCTACAGGAGTCCCTGGCATGTGCTGTGCTCCAGAGTTCTGCTGTGACATGGATCTAGAGAGAGACAAGCTCAGTTTAACCTGGGAAGATTTAAATGAGAAACAAATCTCCCTCCTGGGTCACAACCTGACTGGAGACCAGAACTGGAAGAGTCCTTCATGGAAGGCTTTTCACAGTGCTGGAAACCCGGTCCCCGAGCACAGATGATGAAGGAGTGAGGAAGGCAGCTCCATGGCAGGTACAGAGCCTGGGCCCAGCTCCACTCTATCCCAACCTGCCATCATGGGTGAGCCCAGCACAGACACTAATGTTTCCTGTAGAAAAAAAAAAAAATTGGTATTTCTGAAGTCTCATTATTTTAATTTTCCTTGTATGTGGTACTGCTTTGGAAAAGCTAACTTCTGTCCCTACAGATTTTATTCTTCAATGACTTCCGTATTCCTTAGATTCGTTGGTGAAAATAGGCCAGAAAGTAGAAATACTAATTTAAAAAATTTGTCTTCTCAAAACTGCTTCTGACAGCTAAGTGATATGAAGTGCCCAACAACTAGCCATCACTTTTTAACCAGCTAGACATCTAGCCATTGCTTTTTTGAAAAAAAAAAAAAAACAACAAACCAAAAAACAGAACACAGCTAAAAGGCCTGTCAGATTTATCACAATATTCAGGGTTCTGCCATGCGTGTCAAATCAAACAGCCACGGAGCTCTTTGGAGCCACCACTAGGCTCATCGGGGCCTCTACAGAACTAGATGATCAGCCCTAGTTACAATTTTCCATGACAGAGTAGCTTTAATCTCCATGCAAAGCATGTGTCAGTCCTGTTTAATCAGGGAAGAAATCGGGCAGAGATGAAGTCAGGCTGATTAGCTCTTCTCTCTCCGCTTGGTATCCCCTCCACGAGAGTGTTTACAGAATATAAAAATCATCAGCAAGTTTCTGAGGTCCAGAAAGTAACACCACACAAGCTGGCCACGCCACTGGCACAGAGAAATTGTTCCCTGCTCATGGCCTTGGTAGGGCTGATTTCACACCTTTATGTGGGAACGTGGACTGTAACTCACTTCCTACGAGGCTGTTCACACACAGGTTGGGGCTGGCAAGCTCCCAGTGGCAGGAACTAAGTGCTTCCAGAACAGCAGCTTTGGTGGAGAGGGCTGAGCATCTTCACATAGATCTGCTCTGATCTTCTGGTATGTCCTGGGCCTCCCACAGGACAGCTAAGCCCTTGTCTCCACCACCGCACTTGCTTTGAAAACCCAGGAAGGACCATCTCAGCATAGGGACTTCTCACAGCCACCTCTGTTGAGAGGGGACAGCAAGTCTTTTGAATCTTGTGCTGCCACTGTGGAAAACTGTGTGTCACTATCTCCACTACCACCTCAGAACAGGTCAGCGTTCACCTGCACTTGTTCACTCCCACACAAGACCATCAGTTGTCCCTCTGGACCCAGCAGTGGTGACTCACAGAAACCTGCCTCTCTGGTTCCCTATCCAGCTGCCTTACTGTGAGGAGAACCATCATGGATGAACTCATGTAAGTGACTTTCAGACAGTACATTATCTTTCAGCTATATCCTCAAAATTGAAACAAACAAACAAACAAAAACAAACAAACAAAACCCAAAACACAACAAAAACTCATAATAAAAGTAGCTTTTATTTGACATTGAAATACTGGAGAGAGTGCAGAGGAGGGTGACGAAGCTGGTGAAGGGGCTGGAGCACAAGTCTGATGAGGAGCAGCTGAGGGAACTGGGGCTGTTCAGCCTGGAGAAAAGGAGGCTGAGGGGAGACCTGATCACTCACTACAACTACCTGAAAGGAGGGTGTAGGTCTCTCCTCCCAAGTAGCAAGTGATAGGACAAGAGGAAATGGCCTCAAGTTGTGCCAGGGGAGGTTTAGATGGGATATTAGGAAACATTTCTTCCTGGAAAGGGTTGTCAGGCATTGGAACAGGCTGCCCAGGGAAGTGGTGGAGTCACCATCCCCGGAGGTGTTTAAAGGACGTTTAGACAAGCTTCTCAGGGACATGGTTTGATGCTACAGATAGGTTAGGTTATGGTTGGACCTGATGATCCTGAGGGTCTCTTCCAACCGAAATGATTCTATGATTCTACGATTTTTTATCATTCCAAAGAGATGGGTAAGTTTTGTACCATTAAGGTTTCTTTCCTAAATGTTGGAGTGTTTTTATGGCTCTCAATAACTTAAGTCAGTAAACACAAATGTCAGCACTGAGCAACATTGTTCTCACCAGTGTCTATACAATGGGAAGGTCGCTTCCCTGCTAAAATCAAGTTGCATATTTCTGTGTCATAAAACTGAAACTGATGTTTCAGTCCCAATGGTTATGACAATCTGAAGAATGACAAGCTCCTTCTGAGATATGGTTGGGCTGCTTATCTTCTGAAACCTAGTTGCTCATAACATTTTCTTGGGAAATGCTGTACTTCAGAGGTTTTCTTTCTATTGTTAAAAGTGGCCCTCTAAAAATCATGTAAGTTTTTTACTTTTTTTCCCTATGGTATTAGAGAAAAAGGAGAGAAAAAGGAGAAGTAGTCAGTAAAATGGAGGGAAAATTATGAAGAAGGCTTCTATTCTGAAGAGCAACTAGAAGCAATTTACAGTGACAGCCTTTGGTGTTTGATTTATTTTTGAATGGAAATCATGCATTTGCATGTTATAATGCCAAACAGTGATGTAAGATTTTGGATAGCCACACTTGATAACATGCATATCTTTGCAATATGTGATTAACTTACCTGCAAATTCCCCTTCATGTGTGTATATATACATATTCTGCTTCGAGGTTATGTTTTTCCAACCAGTCTTAATTTTGACTGCGTTGCTTGCCTTTTGATTAAAAAAAAAAGAAAAAAAAGGAAGCAAACATCACTTACTTTACTTCTTCCCCCTTTAACATTATTAAGGAAAGCAGAACAGCTCTACAAACCAGAGCCATTAATTTTAATGCAATACACTAGGTACTAGATGGTTCAGCAGCTCCAGAGGGAAAAAAAAAAAAAGGCATTGTACAAAAATAACATCTTTTTATGTAACAATATCCCAATCTGAAACCTGTGCACATCCTACTTCAAACCTTTTTCACCCAAGCCTGTACCCAGGAGCACACAGAATCACAGAATGTCAGGGATTGGAAGGGACCTCAACACATCATCTAGTCCGATCCCCCTGCCAGAGCAGAAACACCTAGATGAGGTTACACAGGAATGTGTCCAGGCGGGTTTTGAATGTCTCCAGAGAAGGAGACTCCACAACCTCCCTGGGCAGCCTGTTCCAGTGTTCTGTCACCCTCACCGTGAAGAAGTTTCTTCTCAAATTTAAATGGAACCTCCTGCGTTCCAGTTTATACCCATTGCCCCTTGTTCTATCATTGGTTGTCACTGAGAAGAGCCTGGCTCCATCCTCCTGACACTCACCCTTTATGTATTTATAAACATTAATGAGGTCGCCCCTCGGTCTCCTCTTCTCCAAGCTAAAGAGACCTTAGACCACAGACGTTAGCACGTATTTTACACAATATTATTATAACATGAGGTGCACGTATTGTTATGAGGTGCTAACAGCCTCGAGCCCGGGAGCAGTGGGCCGAGGTTGCTGCCTCACCGTTCGCGGCTGCACGTCTCCCCGCCGGCACGTATCAAAGTGCTGAACAGGCGACAGGCCGGTTTTTACGGTGGCGGCGGAGCGGCAGGCCGGGCTCTGCACTGCAGCGGCCTCCACACCGTGACACGAACGGGTGGGACACCCGGGAGACGTTCTCCCCCTCAGGCCTCCGCGCTGCGGGGCCGGCAGGCGCCAGGGAGGGAAAGAAAAGCCCAAGCGAGACAGACAAGAGCTTTCGAAAGCTTGGGGCAAAGTTTTGACCGCGGCGCACCGCGTTTTAAGACCTCCCGGCTCTCTCCGTTGAAAGCCGGTTCGCGGGCGGCCGTTATCACCTCAGGGAAGCGGCGCCCGGCGGCCCCTCCCCCCGGCCCGCGCCGCTCCCGCCGCGCCACGGGGGCGACGGCGCCACCTGCCGGCCGCTCCCGCAGCCCCGCCGCCCCTCGCTGCGTGGCGGGGCCCGGGCCGGGGGAGCGGGGAGCGGGCCGGGGCCGGGGCCGGGGCTGGGGCCGGAGCGGCACGGCGGGTCCCTGCCCCCGCCTGCCGGCCGTCGCCTCTCCCGGCCGCCCCCGGCGCTGCGGCGCGGTGTCCGGGCGGTGCGCGGGAGGGCGGGCTGGCGCAGGGAGAAGCAGCAGGGAGGCCCTTCCACCTTCCCCGGCCGAGCTCGCCGCCCTCTCAGAAACAGCGATGGCGGCCGAGGGCAGCAAGCCTCCGAAACAGCAACAAACACGGTGTGAACCGCCACACAACAGTCCCATCAGCTTTAATCCAGGGATTCACAGAGTTTTACTTGAAAGGCACCTTTAGCATGGGGAGTCGCTGGTCCCCACCTTCCCACCGAGGCTCCCTTTCTCCTCAAGGACCCGCAGCCCTCACGCCAGTGCCGCATCTTTTGGCACCTGATCCAGTCTCTCCTCACCAGAAACATACCTGCTGCGCCATATGGATCCTCAGTGGCACCAAACCTGCTCTAGGCCAGCATTACATTACAAGCTCACAAATATTCACCTGGGAAAAAAAAAAAAAGTGAAAATGTCCATTTCTGAGAGTTTATTAGTGTTTCATTAAAATCCTTGTTAATTTGCATCCCTAAATAGGTCCTTGAACACATTAAGGAGGCAGCCCATGAAAATCAATTGATCATTTACAAACACATGATAAACCTGGCTCCGAGAAGCATTTCTCTAACTAGTGGTCTTAATGGTATTTCCATTAGCTTTCCCCACATCTGTTTGCTCTCCTGTCATATAAGATTACGCCAGAAACTCTTACAACAGTGTTTGCCTATTACTACACATTTTCCAGTGCCCATCTTGGAGCATGGAAGTGTAAATAATAAACGCCCAATGAAGGTCTCACCCAGGACAGTAGTGGAGCATTGGCCCAAATGACTGAGAGAAGTTATTTGTTACAGAACAAAAATAGGATTTTTGGGAGAAAAAAAAAGCACACACATTGGTTCAGAGATCTGGCAAGTTATAACCCAGGAGAGATGTACCAAGTATGCAGGTCATACCCTTCAGGAGAGCAGGAGAGGCTTTGGCCAGGCTCTAGCCCCAGCATCACGTGTGCAAGACTTTATGACCACAGACTTATTAAACTAGAAAAGCTGCAGGAATTGCTGTAGATCTTTTCCCTTCTCCTACCCCATGAATACTACTCAGTAAGTCTCTACTTACTGCTGACAGGAAAGGGTCAACCGAAGCACCAAAATATTTATATTTGCATATATTTGTTTTCATTCCCTCTCTGGAGCAGATGATAATTTCACATGATACTTTCCCTCTACATATCTGAGAATTAGAACTGTATCTGTGAATTGAAAACGTGGGGGTTTTTTTGTCATTTGGAAATCCAGCCTAGTGTAACAGGGAAATCACCAAAATAAGAAACGTACGTTTTACGTCGTCTATGCCACCTGCAAGACTAGCTATGTTATTTGTTCATGGTGACAGAAAAATATACCCGAAGATAAACCTAAAGAAGATTGTTGCGGCCCGATATTTCCTTTTCCTCTAAGCACTCCCAACCCCTGCATATGCAAGAAGATCCTGCTATGTCCATGAGCAGACAGTAACATGTGCAAACCTGCAGTGAACTCACAGCTCATTCCTTCTGCTTGCAGAGCCGAAATTCACAGGTGTACAAATATGCTTACACAAGTTTGTAAAAAATACGCCACCTTTTTTTTTAAAAAAGGTGCTTATTAAGAATTTACCTTGATCTTCTCACTGCAAACCCTATCCTAAAAATGAATTTTTTATTTTGCCTACTAACTTTTCCAAACCACTGTGGTATTAGCTATGCCCACTGCCATGGATTTTACACATGGGTCATAGCAAATTGTAACTTAGCATGGGATAAGTAGTGTCTACACTAGACTTATCCCAGTTACGAGCTATTACCCTCATCTGACCACACAAACTACCTTGGCTGAGGAGGATCCAATTGCTGAGGCCTTTTCTAAAGCAGAAGAGGGGTGAATAGATGGTCCACCGCTTTGGCTGTTCTGCTGCTGCTAGAAGCAGCAAAGAAATTTCCATTCCAATAGTATTTAATTCTACTTGTCACTAGTATCTGCAAAGACTGTCAGAATATGCACCAGAAAAGAACAAAGATTCTGATCTTAGTCAAAAAAGGCAAATAAAGTGTGGAGAGAGGGAAATAAGAAAAGAAAAAAAAAAGTGAAACAGATCTCTATGCCAGTCTGTTTTCCCTTTTCTTGGAAAGACATGATGAAAGACATGGAGAGGAAAGAAAAGAGACCTTCCAGGTTTTATGTGGTTATACTCATTTCTGACACTGAATTTCTATGCCAGGCAAAGAAGATTAAGACCCACTAGATTAATATCCTTGGCTAGTCTTTATATTGGTTTGAAGGACTATTTGGTTATACTAACAGTGATTTATAGACAACAACTATGAAGAAAAGTTCAAATATATCCAATTACAATCTAATTCTGCTCTGCCTAAATTAAATATGGAAAGGAATTAGCCCAGCACCCCGCCAAACTCTGCGAAGGACAAGAATCTACCCCTGGATCTACCTCAGCACAATGACAACAGACATATATCATTAAAATGTCTCCAGCAATGTGCACAGAAAATCAACGCTGAATTTGCAGCCCAGTCCTAAAAGGAAGAAGGGATTTTTTAAATTCTTTTTTTTTTTTTTTCACTGCTTTGTCATGCACAAGTAAGTTTTTGGGAGCTGCTTAGTTCATCAAGACTTCCATGAGCACATCAAAAGATCTTTGTTAACTGCATTCACGGTTTGAGAGGCAGACTGGGGGCTGTGGCAGCACTGCCTGCTGCAGAGGGCTGACACCAGCCGGTCTGAACAAACTTGAGCAAGTTCGGAAACCAGCATCAGCCTGTAACACATGGGACAGTCACCAATTCAGCCCTTCAGAAGACGACCCACATGGCTATCATTTGTGGGCTGCAGTGGGTGCTTTGCCAGCAAGGAAAAAAAAAGGGACTTCGAGCTGTTGGAGGGATGCTAAAAGGAAATGTCTGGACTTCTGAATAGCCGCACACTGGGAATATCACTTTTGTCACACTGGGACTATCACCTCTTTCATGCTTGCCTGCTTCTTCCCTGTTCCCTTTTGGCACGGCAGACAGGATCCATACTGTCAGGGTGACGAACAGGAAGAGAAAAGGACATGGACAATGTTCGTGGACAATGGATGACGAAGGACCTCTTTTAGGAGCTACAGTAGGAGGCAGTGAGGTCATGGGTTCATTTTGGAGAGCGGAGAGAGAAGCAAAAGTCCTGGAAGGGCAGGGAAGCACAATCATTGCAATTTACTGCATATAAGGATTATCTCTTTAGAGAGAGAAGACAGGCATGTCCTCAAGCAGCTATCTTGTCTGGGAAATGACACAGTTCTAGGCAGATAGTTTTCAAGTTTATTTAACTTACAAAGAGACTGTGAAAAAACACAGAGCATCAGAACAAATTTAAACCATCTGTTTGATCATCTTGCAAACTGTAAACACTGTCTTTGAGAAAATAATCTCTCTCTAGAATAACAATGTGCACAGAATTGACTAAAATCTGGGTAAAAAGGAACTTCCACTAAGTCAGATGGAAATTACTATCACAAGTCAATATTTAAATTGTTTTAAGTAATTATTTTTCTTTCATGAACTTCTTCCAGGAGTACCCAGGAATGGATGCTCCTTCCAGCTCCCTTCCGCACCTCCCTGGGCAACTGTCCCACCCAGCACCGTTCAAATTAATCACCACGCTGTTTATCTATTTAAAGCCCTTGTGCACATGCCCTGTACTTCCTTTTTTCATACAGATTCTGTAGCATCCACATTTTTTCTTTTCTGAAAGTACTTAAGTTTTAAATGACTGCGCTGCAATCAAAATTATTATCAGATGGTTGAATATTTTGCCTTGTCTGCATATTGTGCTTTTAAACTATTTCTTATGATCCATTATGCATAGCTAAGAGAGGATGCCTGCCTGTAAAATGGGGGCACCAAACTTGTTCTTTCTTCTCCCAACTCAAAGCCCCTTATCAGCAATTTCACTGGTTTAAAATAACAGAGAACAAAGCAGTTCATGTTAACGCCCACTAGCCACACATAATTCACCCTTATGCCTTTTCAAACAGCCTATTTGTTGCTGATGACGATCACATTAATTTCCTAGATCAAAAAAAAGGGATCAGTGCATATGCAACATCATCATTAATCTAAAGCAACACTTCAGAAACAGTGCCAAACCTAATACATGTTAACAGTCTTGGGTTTATAGATATAAACGTTCAAAACAGTAGCAGAAACTACTTTCAGAATGTGACTGGTTACACCTACACACCCCAAACCAACACCTGCTAATTAAAATATACAAATCTTGCACAAGCAGATAATTTTCAGCGCAGTTACAGCATGGATGGGCCAGCTCAGCAGAGCCCAACAGGGGTCTGCAGGCCAGACCCAGCCCGCGGGAGGTTCCTGCCTGGCCCGGTGCCTCTTCCCCTCAGAGGAGATGGGGAACAGCTGCTCAGCCAACGCTCACGGGGCCAACAGCCCAGCACCTCTGCCTGCGCCTGCCCAAAGCCCAGCCCAAAGGGCCACAAGCTGGTGCTGAAGTGAGGAAGGGGCACGGCACAGGCATTTGTCCTCTCGCCCCTCTCCCTTGGTTGGGAGCGACCTCTTGCCGCTGTGTCAGGACAGCAGCCGTGAGCAGGACACCCCAGATGGGGGGGCAGCTGCTCAGGTCCCCAGATCAGGCCACCGTGAGTTGGGGCCCAAGCACTCTCTCGTCATAAGCCCTAGGGTATTCCAACATGAAGACACTATTCAACCTTAGAGAAACTACCAAAGCATTTTGAGCCATTATGACTCAGTCCTCTCTGTCACAGATGACAGCATGAAGCTCTCAAGCCTCTCAAAGTCTGGTGTGCACATCTGTACTAACGTAGCCAAGAAAAAAAATATCACAGCATCATCTTACCCATCAGAATCATGGACATATTGAAGCATTGTTTACAGCAACATGAAATGCAGGGCGGGGGGATTGGCACTTTTTCCCTTGCTGGTCCCATTCAGCCATCTATGAAGTCATTCACACAATCAAGCCTGTTTCTGGAGAACCCTTGGAAATGTATATTTACTTGGGAAAAATAAAATCAAGACTACAAAGCCCATCTTGTTCATATGCCATAACACAACTGGGAACAAACTGACATAGAAGTGCCAGCAGACAACAGCACCACAGGCTAAGTGAAACCCAAGTTAAAGAATCAGCCAGGAAGAAACCTGCTTGTTTTTAACTGAAGTACTGGGAGCTCCTGCTAACAGAGTGGCCCTACTGATGAGGTCTTTCCTCTTCAGGTGTTACAAGTCTACGAAGTTTTGCTTTTGAGTATCCAGTAGCAGCATGTCATAGTATTACAGTCATTCTATATGCACTGCTAGCTAATTACCAGCTAGTAAGTTCATTAAATACTATACCATTCCTGCAAATGTGAAATGCAGACCCTTTCCACAGGAACAAAAGCCAGACCACTGTTTCAGTGAAACAGAGATTGCTTTTGGACAGTTTTCTGTTCGCACTGAAAACAAAAACCACCTTACTGATTTTGGTGTGTGCAGAAGTTGCTTTGCAAAACTGGTCAATTCATTTTCTAATGGAAGAGTAAATAGAAAGGAGCAGTTAACCTACAAAAATTCCAGGTTGATATTCAAGTGGTAAGTGCAACTGTTGTGGCAGACACTTTTCAAGGTCTAAGTAAACTTTCGCACACAACTTGTTGTAAAAATTTGCATATAAGCAAGGTAATAGAGCTAGTGAGGAATTTTGGGTTATTTCATAGGTAGAAGGTATTTAACAAGAACGTGGGGTGAAAGTGAAATGGAATGGTTTGAGCTGAAGAAATTCTTTCCTGGGTTTGGATAACGAAGTGGTGGCTCACCTACTTGTGTTAACGCTGTGGCCACTGCAGACACCTCAGTCTTAAATGGTGCTCATGATCCTAAGCAAGAGGTCTCAGCTGTCTGAGGTGAAGAAGAGCAGCCAACAGTTACAGGAAGAAAAGGTGTGAGGAAGTACCGTCCTCTTGCTCGCATTTTCTGCCATTTTAAACTTTCCCTGGGTAAGGCAGAGGATTACAATCCCTGCTGGAGGAATTAAACTTCTCCTATAGCTACAGAATTTTCTTAATACACCCTCAACTGACTGTTACCATTCATGAGCAACATTTTGGCGTTTTGGTAGTTGCTTTCATTAAAACAAGCTCAGTGCTCAAAGACGACAACCCAGTGCTAGGAATTGTTAGAAGGGTGGTAGGAGTTATGAGAAGGAATTAAGAACCATCACTGTGCCAAAACTGAGGGCAGTTCCAGTCTCCTCATGTCAAAATGAAACACCAGAACTGGAAAAGTTTGATTATCCTTGGCTTTATTGTAGCCTTCAAAAAACCCCGAACACAGATAACCAAAGCAGTATTGTCAAGGTCTAAGTGACATGAGGAGGGTGGTCAAGGGCTGACCTTCAGCATGTCCTCCACCACCAGAACTCGGGAGGGTTGAAAAAAAGTAATAGGAACTGGATTCAGAAACACAGACCCCACGGGCAGTTCACACTGTAGCTCTTTGCCAAGGAGCACCCTGCGCGCATAGTTTATTTGCACTGAAAGGGAGACTGGATTTCGAAGAGAGATCCACTGCAAGTTACTAAACAGTTAAACCGCAACAAGCTCAGGAAATCCTCTGGACTGAAAATAGCTCACAGCAACAGGGATGTCTGGGGGAGTTACTATATACTCTTATCCTGTTCTTACTCTCCCCTAGGCATCCATTTCTGGCCATTACTGGAGGCAGTCTGTCTCTCTTGAGCAGTACGGTTTCCCAGCCACTTTTCTGTTCTTTGATCTCAGCCTCTCTCCCCAACAAATGCCATTCTGGTCACGAAGTCCTGAGCTTGGCCTGCTTTCTGTTATTCACATGACACACACTGGCACCTCCTACATCCTAAAACTGTATGCCATCCTTGTGGAAAGTAAAGTTAAAATCCTTGCCAATGACTATTAAGGAAAAGGTCTGTTGAGGTTTTTTGTTCTGGTTTGTTGTTGTTGTTTGGTTGGGTTTTTTTGTTTGTTTTTTCAGTAGATAAGACCTATGATGGAGAAGGGACACACAGACTTATGCCTAGGGAATCCCATATTAGTGGAAACAGTCCTACTTGAGGTACTGTGTCTGCTTAATAAAACACCCTGTTGACCCATGAACATAACTCTTGGGAGTGTCAAGTGCTATAGGAGAGGACTGGCTGAAAAACAAACCATGAATTTAAATAAAACCTTTTTGCAATGAAGTAGAGGCTGCTCCATCAGGCTTTTATCTCCAGTTCTTGCCAGCACAGCAGCTCTGCCATCAGTCTCTTGATTCGGCCAGTTTAGAGGGATAAAAAGACTGCTGAAGAGAAGGCAACATAATCTTTCTGTTCAAGATGCAGGGGCTAAAATTTTGTCTTTCTATGATGGAAAAGGAAAGGTTTAACCTGCTCGCTCTGCTATAAGCAGCCACGCGCATTGCAGTAGCCAGATCACTACCATCCCTCTTGAAAGGGAAGAACATGTCAGATGACGCATGGCCAAGCTCCAGACATCCTTGGTCCTTGTACAATGAGATAAATCAGCTAAGTATCTTCAACTACAGCAAATACTCAACTCCTTACATAATTCTCTAGTGCTTCACTCCCATGACTGGTATTTTCATTGCAGGTTTCCTAGAAAGAAGAGTGTAATACAGAATCACAGAATACTTGAGGCTGGAAGGAACCTCTGGTGGCTGAAGTCCCCCACAAGGACCAGGGTCTGCAAACATGAGGCTTCTTCCAGTTGTCTGAAGAAGGCCTCAGCTACTACTTCTTCCTGATCAGGCAGCTTGTAGCAGACACCCACAATGTCACCCACATTGGTCTGCCTGCTAATCCTGGCCCATAAACTCTCAGCTGGCTCCTCATCCATCCCCCACAGAGCCCCACGCACCCCTGCTGCACTCACATACAGGGCAACTCCCCCTCCTCCCCTGCCTGTTCTAACCTTTCTTAAGAGCTTGTATGTGAGCTAGCTCACCAAATCTCTGCAACCTCAATTGGATCTGAGCCCTGCAACTGCATGCACACCTCTCATTTCTCCTGTTTGCTCACCATGCCATGTGCATTAGTGTACCTGCACTTCAGAGAGCCATGCAGTTCTCTCCCAGAAGAGGCATGAGACCTTGCCCCATAAAGCTCTGCCGGAGGTACTTCCTTTTCTGTGTGTGTACTTTCCAAATTGGCCCCTTTCAGCCCTTTTTTTTGTTGATTCACTTTGCTTGCCAACCTGATCCATCACTTAGTGGTGGGTCACCATTTCCCTCCCCTGTCATTCCTCGGCTCCTCAGACGCACTGTTGGTACCCACATCGAAAAACAGGATCCAAGCTCCCAGAAGCCTCCTTAGATGCCAGGTGAGCAAGTGCGCACTTTGGATCATCGTTCCTGTGTGTTGATGTGTAGTAATAAGGTCTCAACTGGTATCCTGAACCTGTGGTTTGCTAAATGTTACCAGAGCATTGAATGAATTTGGATAAACCCGATTTCCAATTGGTTTCCTGTTGAATGATTTTTGATTATAATGAAGCTTGGTTGAAGTTTATCACCTGTGTAGTTTAGTTTTGGTGTGCCTCCGTAACAGTCAGCAGGTGGAGTCTCCCACTGCTGCCATTCACTGCTTCCTCCCAGTGCTGCCAGCTGAGGTACTGGCGGAGCTTCCAGCCCCTGGTGTGCCACCAGACACTGAATCCTGTCCCTAGTAGCAGATCTCCTAGTAGCAGATCTGCAGGAGAAACAGGAGCCATGTTTCTGAGGCCAGAACCCACCAGCTCCTGGCCTGTGTCATAGTGGGAGTGCTGCTTTCCCATCCAACAGACTCTACCTGCACCTCCTTCAGTGCAGCTTTTGGGGGGTTCAGGCTTTTGCACCTGCAGAGTCCTGGAGAAGGTCTGGTTGGTCTTTCTTGTCATCCCTGATGCTGTGCAGCCACTGCCTTCCTCCCACAGCTCTGCTGCTTGGCAGCACAGACTCTCCCAGGCACACAGCTTCTGTGGGCAAAAGCCCATCTCTCCAGGCCTGGTGGAGGGCCCCAGCATTCCTCAGCCCCAGCCCTGCAGAGCTGAACTTGGGCTGAGGCTGCTGACACCGCAGGGACAGTTGCCCCAGTCTGTGCCCTGTGGCACATCATCACCACAGCAGGGCACGTGCCCTCGGCCAGCCAGTGCTTGTACGGGGCTTCCCCACACCTGCTGGAAAGGTGTGTGTCCGCCTTGGTGAGGAACCAACCACAACAGGAGCTCAGAGCCCCCTTTCTTCAGCAACAGGCTGGACCTGTTCATGTTGGCAGTATCCTGACCTGCAGCAGCACGCTGATGTTCCCCGAAGGGCTCTGGAAGTCCTCCACCAACCCCAGGAGAAACAGCACATCTGGATTTCAGAGAAAAGCCCAGAAACGGCTGTGCCTGTTGGCCATCTCTAAAGATGTGCAGTTCCTCAAATGTGTGTCTCCAGCAACCAGAGTCTGCCTTCAGCTGCTATCAATCATCTATCGAGGAACATCCATCTTGCTATATCGAATGATTTTTAAATTCTTTAAACAAACCTGATTATGCTAAAGTAGTTCTTCACTTATTCAGATCCCACATCCACTACAGTATCTTGAGACTGGAATTCAGTACTCATTGAGTTAGGAGAACCATGAATTAAGCCCATGGTCATACAGGGCATTGAATATGCTACATGACTTACAATAACAACAATGCATACTGCATTAACACCACAAAACATACATTCCTGGTAATAGTATCTAGAAGTAAAAACCCAATTACAAGTTGCCTGCACATGTGCAGGCATGCATATATATATATAGGCATATACACACACATATGATAAGCTATTTTGAACCCATGATAAATTTTTCTGACTTGCAATTATAGTTAAGATGAACCAATCTATTGGCTTTGTATTTGTTATCTTCTAAACTATGCTAACACTCATCCACTGCGATGCTAAATGGCAGGTTGAATAAAAATTGAATGCTAGAGTGACCTAAATGTGTGAAGTCAGGGAAAGTTTCCCTGTTTCATGATTCCCACTTCATAAGCTATGCTGCCATAGGAATGGGATCATGGGATAATTCAGGCTGGAATGGACCTCAGGAGGTCTCTAGTCCAAAATCCAGTTCAAAGTAGTGTCAGCCATGAGGTCAGGCCAGGTTGTTTAGGGCTTTATGTAGCTGGTTCTTGAAAATGTCCAAGGAGGGAGACTGTATAATCTCCCTAGGCAACCTGTTCTGCTGCTTGACTGATCCCGCTGTGGTCAGTTTGTCTTCCTGAATTTCTCCTTATGTGCCCGCCTTACACCCAGGCCTAGCTTCTGACTTCGTCTCCCTTTGCCTCCCTGCAGGTATCATCAAGGCTGCTCTTAGGTCCCCCAAAACCAGGCTGAAAGCCCAGCTCTGTCAGCCTCCCCTCACAGGGTCTGTGCTCCAGGCCCTGACCATCTTGGTGGCCCCTCCATCAAACTCACAAGAATTTATCAGTCTTTCATGTTCTGGAGGTGCCAAAACTGAGCACAGTGTCCAGATGTGGTCCAGTAAGTACTGAGTAGAGGGGATAATCACCACCTCCTGATGAGCTGCTGGCTTCGCTCCTGTTCATATATCCCACAGTGCTGTCTACCAGCTCCCCCAAGTGATTTTCAGCAGTGCTGCTGCCCCAACCAGTCAGTCCCCTAATCTGTCTCATTGCCAAGGGCTCTTCTTGCGCAGGGGCTGGATTTCACATTTGCCCTTCCTGAATTACATGAAGTAGTCCCATTCCTTCAAGGATTATAGGTGTCTCTGTATGGCAGCATATTGACTGTCCCTCTGCCCTCATTTTGTGTCCTCTGTGACACGTGCAAGCACTCTGCCATCACCTCCAGGTCATGCATAAGGATGTTAAACATAACCCATCCCAGAGCAGATCCCTTGGTACTCTAGTTGTTACTGGCCTTGAGGCAGAGTAGCCCCTGAACCAATGCCCTCTGAGTCCAGTCATCCAACCACCATTGATACCTCCTAAGCCTAGAACGAGGCTATTTACAGGTGCAAGAGAAGATAAGCAGCCGGAATACCCATTCCCTATCTAATCTAATTAAAATGTGGCCTGAATCAAGATGTTCTATGGATTACCACCTGGCCAGGAGAGAGTTTAACTTGCAGCTTCTTTCCACCCCAGGAATCACCTCCATCCACTATGGCACATTTAAACCTGTGACTGGCAAGTTAACCTTGATCCGTGCCTGTTCTACCTGTAGCTGTTTGTTTCTCCCTTGACCTCTTGCTCCACCTCAGCATCACCAAACCTTTCATCCCAAGTGGCCAAAGTGCTGCCTTGGACACAAGCTCACTCAGTTGAGGGGATGAAGTGATACCGCATTGCTAGAATCTAAACCCGATACCCATCTCCTTTCAGCAATGTGAATTTATACTGCCTCCCTTCAGGAGAGAAAGTGATGTGTGACTTGGTCACCATGTGACTGGTCATGCAGTGTTCAGGGAAGTTACTCCTCTTTGCAGAGGGTTGAAACACTTTCAGTTTTTTATTCATAGAGACATTTTCTCAATAAATCACCCAAACGCCACCAATATCTCAAATGCAATGCATCGCTTAAAAAGGCCACCTACAAGAATCTGCAAGTTTGCATTTTTTAATGCATTTCTTCTGGACCCCTTTTTTCCTAGGATATCCTCAGGGTTTGAAAAGTACATTTATTCCCTGGCTCCATTCCACCATTTTTCATTTCTTATCTGTTTTCCTCTTGTATAGTTCTGGCTCTCAGCCACAGCAGATCTGTGCAAACAGGTGCATATTCCGGAGATGGTGGGAGACGAACTTTCCTTCTCAGAGGCTGTTTTAAATCACTGCTGCTCACCAAAGCCTCATGGGCCAATGAACATACAGCATATAGCACAGTGCATCTGCTGTTGACAAAACAGGCAGAACCTTAAGAGTTTTAGGCTTTCTTGAGATGAACTTGGGTTTTCTCATTTGTACTTGTGCTATTAGACAAAAGAAAGAAGGAACAGTATAGAGCAGATGGGAACCCATGGCAGAAACACAAGAAGAAATTGAGAAGATACAAAACCCGCAAATGGATACAGCATATGCACTGACTTTGTTTTTAGCACATCACACTTATGTTCTAAGGAGTTTTCCATGGCTACTGCCAATCTTTTATTGAACTCAGATGCTGCTTGCTGTGTAGAGCAACAGTGCACTCCGTTCTCCCATGAGGACTTGAACTTTCTCCCTAGTTTGGTATCTCTCCCATTCATAGCCACTAAGACCATTTCCACAGCAACCTATGCCATATCAAGAAAAGTAAGAACCATGTTCCCAATAAGGAAAACTACAATATGCTTAAGTCTTGCAACCTTGTTTTCAGGATGATTTCAGGCAGTCTGCTTCAGCACATTAAAAATGTAGATGTGTAAGAGCGAAAATAAGAGTCACAACCCAACAGGCATTTGAGTTCTTACCAATTAACATTTTCAGAGGTGTGCACAGAATGCAAGACCAAGGAACACCTGGGTTTTTCAGCATATACTCACAACCTGCCTTCTCCCATGAACACACACATGACAAAACTGCTCCATTTCAGTTCCTTCTCTGTACAAAATTAAAACATCAGCTGTTTCAGAAGAGTAACAACAAAAATGCCAGAAAGGAAGTAAGTGCACACGTGTGCATTTTACTTTAATAACCACAGTACTTACACCGTTTTTTTTCTGCCATGTGAGAGAGGAGTTTTCCCTTGCCATGTGCAAAGGTGTCATGGTCTAGATTCTCTCTCCTCTCATACTCAGCATTTCAGGACCTCTCAGCTGCAGGAATGTATCTGTAGTAGATGCTTAAGGGGCAGGAAAAACAAGCAGGATGCTAATGTCTCTCAAAGATCAACCACTACAAATACACTTCCTACTTCTTCATGCAAGTTGGCGTGCACTCCATAAAAATTTTACACCATTTTTAGTGCACTTAGTAGTTTAGTAGCCTTTAGCTATCAAACACAGGAGAAGGTTCTCAAAAAAACCCCACCCCACCACACTGTGTGCAGTATCACACTGTGTATCATATCAGCGTGCCAGATGACCCCCATCGGCTCTAGTGGTGAAATCTGTGTGGTGAAATCTGATTTCCGATTTGTGAAAGCTGGATGAGGCCGCACGCAGATGCACAAGGGATAACCAGAATGCAGCAGAGCTTCAAGCACTGCTCTGAGAGTCATCTGAGTTCTCGCAGAACCCACCTTGATCACTGACCTCCTAAAACTATTTCACAGAAGGCCTGGACAAAGATTACTATCCTGTTGTATAGTCAGTGCTTAGAAATAGGGAACACCTGGACAGAACACCTACAGGGGAAATGAACAGCTTAAAAGGTGTTCAAAGGTCTGAATGTATGCAGTTGAAAAAAAAAAATAAAACAAAATGCCTTCTGATATCAACACTGTGACAGACAAATTAGCTCTGCAAGCACAAGAAAAAGATGTGAAGCAATTTCCTGGCTGAGATGAAACTCCCACTGCTTCTGAAATGAACACGATAGAGAAATGGAGAAACGTGGCTGAAAGGCAACAGAAAGGGATGTGAGGACGAGCATCTCCCTGTGTCTAGCAGAGGTAATGGCTATCGGGAACATCGCATTTCATTACCAAGAATATGGAAAGCAGAGGTTCAAATAGGGGGTCCACCTTTACAAGCCCCCCAGTTGTCTGAGTCATTCATCCCAGGAATTTAAACTGAGGAACACTTTGGATATTTTTTTTGAGTTCCTTTATAACAAAATGGGATGACCCCAGCTACTTAACAACCTGAAATAAGATAGTCCTAAGCAGGGATGGCTTCAGTACTAAGGACTACTTTTTCTTGCTGAGAATAGGAACTACAAAACCGGTATTGTTACCTTGGGTACAAGAAGCGAAGTCACCAGTGACCTCCAGACCACCCATGTGGCCCTTGTTTGGGAAGGCCCAAGCCACATCAGCTCCAAAAGACAGTTTTTTGTAGTCTACTGGGCCTCTATAGCCCCACTTGGGCCGAGAGATCTCAGGGCATATTGGCCTAACAATGAAATGTGTTGAGATATGGTGAGATATCTTTAGAAACATGTTCTGTGTCTTTAGTACCAACAAGGGAGAAAGTTATTTCTTCTGAGAACTGGAATGTGCCCAGGCCCATCTAGATATGCAAAAGGAGCCAAAAAAGTCATTCTTTTCTAGAGTCATTTTTGAAACATGTCACTTTCTCTCTTAGTATGGAGGTAAAAAGACTGAACTTCACCCAAAAACTATGCCCCACTCAAACAAGAGCCCCTGTAGGGTCAGGACAACAGACAGAAGACCTTCTTCAGTAAAGCCCATCAAATCAGTCTTCGGAGTCAATGAGTTGCTAACAAGACGACAGACCACACCGAAGAAAAATGCCACACAAAAAGCTACTTCACCAGGAAATTTAAATAAACAAACATGGCATTAGGCACACTGCGCATACAAACTTACACAGCACGTAAGAGAGAACAGAGGCATGTGGCTCCCTGAACACTGCAAAAACACTCTCCAGCCTTAAGCATTCTTTCAGTAAATGTTCATATATGTAGTCAGAGACAAAAGTTCTGCAGTTCTGTGTATACTATATAGACAATATTTCAAAGCTCCATCTTAATTTTGCTGCTTTATGCCAAGTATCTATATATATAAACAACATTAAGTGTATGTGTATCGACCAGAAGGAAGGCCCTGACTGTGGAAAGCTGTCTTCCAACTCCACAGGCTCCAACTGATTTACACTGAAAACAAGTATTTGAGGCTAAACAACATGTGAGATTTTTCTGTGAAAGCTCTGGTATGTAGCAGCAACACACCACATATTCTATACTATTAATACTTTCTTTTTTTTTTAGGCAGACCATAATTGACTCTTAACCCAACTTGCATTAACAGAAAACAATTAAAAAAACCCCAAACCTATGTTCCAAATTCAACATCAAATAGGAGCGAAGAAACTAAGAAGGTAGAGTCACAAGTTTTGAACAAATTAATGGATTAAGTACAGATTTAAAGTGTTCTCCTGATACATTAAGTATTTTATCTAAACGAAATATGATTTCACTACGGGACACTAGCTCTGTGTTATGACCATCTCTCACTTCCTTATTTTGGATAAATAAAAATAATGGAAAGCAGGCAATGGATGCTGCTGATTAAATAGCAAAGTTATTAAAAAACCAAAACAATAGAAGTAGCAGACCAGCTTAGGAAGAAGAAAACAGAATTCATTTTTAGACCTTTGCAGAGATTAAAATACTACGCCACGCAGAATTAAGTGTAACACCCCATAACCCATTGTCACACTCTTGTCAGGACAGTGCCCAAATACATAATTATTAAAAGTTGCTAAAGTGATACATATGTTATGAGTAACTCGTCCTGTTCCTTCCATTAATACAAGAAAATAGTTTGGCAAAACTTGATCTCCACTACTGCAATAATCTTCACTTTCTTTCAAGTTCCTACCAAAGACTTGCTTCTTGCCTAATACAAACAGCAAGAATTGAACTGAAATTCAGCCCATATCTCTCCAAATTACTCATCTCTTTGGTTTACACTCTTTTGTGTTTGGGAGCACAGAGTTGGCTACTTATGCTTCAGGGTGTCCTTGCTTGCGATTTCATGGATAATGCAGGCCATTTATTCGAAGGCAGCATCAACATTTTGGAGAGGTACTATAACCGTGGAAGGAGCTTGGTTCACTAGATACTGAGAAACTGAGATATCAAAATGTAGCAGCAGTTCAACTCAACTACTCGTTCTCTAGTTCAGCTACGGAATTGTACACACCCTTTCCAGTATGCACTGCAGCGGGGAGGTCCGACGACTGGTTTTGTTTCACAACCTGGTGGCTGTGAAACAAGCAGCACAAGGGGTGCATTTAGAATCATACACTCTCTCCAGCTGGAAGGGACCCATAAGGATCATCGAGTCCAACTCCCCGCTCCTCGCAGTATGACCTAAAACTAAACCATATGACTAAGAGCGTCATCCAGACAACCCTTGAACTCTGGCAGATTTGGTGCTGTGACCACTTCCTGCGGAGCCTGTTCCTGTGACTGACCACCCTCTCAGGAAGAGCTGATGTCACAAACAAGAAAGATTTGGAAACCTGGCTGGTTGGCGCCCGCTGAAGGGAATGGAAGAGCAGCAATGACTGGGCATAGGACACACATTGTCTCCTAGGAGAGAACACACACATATAGAAGGGAAGAACCACCTTAGGCTGCTAAGAGGGTACACTGAAATTCGTAGGAAAGACCAGGTCATCAGGGTTTCACAAAAAGTTGTTATGAAAACAGGTCACGTTGAAAGATTTAACGAGAGGCACCACAGGAGACATGATTACCGATGGTTATATATTGCTGTCTGCAGTGTGCACCTCTAAAGACTGTTGCTATCAGGCAGCTTTGAGAGCTCTTGTTTCCAAATGGCTTATATCTTAGCCTCTTTTGCCTCATTTTTAGTGTTGCACTTAAATGGATGCTGCCTTATCTTCCTACTCATGAAGGTTAGAATCCTCTTTTGCCTAACTATTCCAAATCCCTTACATTTGACCTCAGCAACAGCCACCGCCCTCTTTCCACAAACACACTCTGGGTACCAGTCTCAATTCTACGTGTGTTTTTACATATATTTCAACACTCCAACCTCTTCCTCCAAATCAAAGAAAGCAACATGTCCTTAGTTCTCCTCTCTTAAATAAATAATACTAATAATGATACTATCATAATCACTAACTTAGCTTCCCTCATCTAGGCTTTCATCTTTAATAGAAGACCTGTATCACTGGTTATCTGGTATCGAATAACTGCTTTCCCGTCTCATTTATCTGTTTATTCCCTACCCTTTACTCATGTCTCTTGCACCTTTCAAATGAATAACTCATTTCTAACATGTCACTTTTCACCCAACACAGCTCCACACAGCATTCTTTTTCCATCAGCTAAACCATATAGAATATAGCAGAATATAAATAGAAGGTAAATAAACCCATGATTTTTCTCTCCCTTCCTCCTCCAGCTCTTATCTTTTGAAGTGTTTATGGAAGAATAACAGCAACTGCCTTTTGGGGAAAACAAAGGCAGTCCCTGCTGCCTTTCGGTTTGTTGTAAGTCAAAGGCTCTGGAGAAATGGTGGTGTACATCAGATTCGTGTAACATGTTAGTGCATCTATAGATATGGCTATAAAAAAAGCCTCGCTGCTTAAAATGAACACCTCATTGTTTCATTAAATCACAGAATCACAGAATGTTAGGGATTGGAAGGGACCTCGAAAGATCATCCAGTCCAATCCCCCTGCCAGAGCAGGAACACCCAGGTGAGGTTACACAGGAAGGCGTCCAGGCGGGTTTTGAATGTCTCCAGAGAAGGAGAATCCACAACCTCCCTGGGCAGCCTGTTCCAGTGTTCCGTCACCCTCACTGAGAAGAAGTTTCTTCTCAAATTTAAGTGGAACCTCTTGTGTTCCAGCTTGAACCAATTACCCCTTGTCTTACTGTTGGTTGTCACCGAGAAGAGCCTGGCTCCATCCTTGTGACACTCACCCTTTATATATTTATAAACATTGATGAGGTCACCCCTCAATCTCCTCTTCTCCAAGCTAAAGAGCCCCAGCTCCCTCAGCCTTTCCTCATAAGGGAGATGCTCCACTCCCTTCATCATCTTTGTGGCCCTGCGCTGGACTCTCTCCAGCAGTTCCCTGTCCTTCTTGAACTGAGGGGCCCAGAACTGGACACAATATTCCAGATGAGGTCTCACCAAAGCAGAGTAGAGGGGAAGGAGAACCTCTCTCGACCTACTAACCACCCCGATGTGGATTAGAAACTCTTCTGTCCTTCAAAATATCTTTAATTTACAAGAATTTAATTTTGCTGAATATAAACATACTACACGGAACATAGAAACCTATAAGCTTAAAATATATCTACCAAAAAACCCCAGATGTTCCAAACCAGACTATTTCAAGGTGCTGTGACTTTAGAAAAAAGCTGTTTTACATTATCAGCATGTCTTCTCAACATTCTCAAAATGATTTCTCAAAAAAGATTTTTAGGGCAAGAATGTTTCATTCTAATGCATTCTTTTACATTATAATACCAATAGAAGTTACTACTACTAAGATCATTACTAAGTTCACGTGTTCTCTTATACGGCATATAATAATTTGAGCAAGTGTCTTCTATCTTTAGAAAATTAATAAAATGCAACAATACTGACATAGTCTTACAGGATCTAGTATCTAACACCTTCAGCTCTCTGGATCTGTTCAGAGCCATGTAATAAATTCATGAACTGCAATTTTTTTTAATAATAAAATTACTCCCAAGAAAGCAGGAAGCATATTCAATAATACTGCTTCGATTTTCAAAGTACTGCATTCCTTTGTATCTACATATGTGAGGTAGGATATCAGCATCAGAAACACGGCTAACCAAATAAAACACCTTATGGTATCCATCCTGCAAAGAAACTATATGTTAAAACTAATTCCAACATATCACATGATTACTAAATACTGACTGGGAGGGTTAGAAATCTGTATTTGAGACTTTCTTCCTTTTTCATAGGATACAGTGCTGCTACCTCAAAAGAATATACAACATACGTCTTCGTCACAGAAATGAAAGGGCTACCAGAAACCACAACGTGACTGTAGTGAGGCACTGAAAAAAATGCAAGCGTGAAACCTTTTCATTACAGCACACACACACTGCATGATACTGTGTATATCCTGCCTATACAAACACAATGGCACTTGGTCAGCTCTGTGCAGAGGTCAGATCTTTCAGACAGCAGAATATGAAGAACTTCAAAGGAAACTGGGTGGTACTTTTTTTTTTCTCTGTATTTCTATCCCAGTTGCCAACATTCAGCTTCTTATTTTTCCATTAGCAACCAAATACCAGAAGCTGCACTGTAGGTAATGAAGCAGGTGTCCCAAGTCCATAGGACACATCTACTGACACGGCGGGAAGTCGACTTTTGTCTGTGGAATACAAGTCACTTCTGTCAGTGTTAGGAAATTGCACCTGAATTAGTAAACATCTTTTGTAAAGGCAACATCCAACCAAGATGCAAAGACTGGAATGGCAATCTGTGAGCATAACGGGAAACAAGAATGCACTCGGGTTCTTCTGCTCCTCCTGATGGATGACTGGACAGAGGGTCTTGGTCAGGTGAATTTTATCATTTTGGTCCTCATGGAGCCATCAGACTAGCGGGGTGGACATCTAGAACTCATCTTAAACGTGTGTTTGTGGACACGCTGCCTTGGACAAACACGGTGGAATACCTCAATATGTTTCTTTAAAAGGTCTTTGTAAAATATGTACTGCACCTCCATCTCTACAGTATATATACACACATATATTTAAACACAGACAAGTTTAAAAAATATTTCCCTCCACAAACTCAGAATTTTGTATGTCTGGGGCACATACAATTTAAGATACATATACGCTCTTTTCATTACATGCCCTGTATGCACAAGTGTTAGAATATTCAAACACAACAATGTACTTGGTTTTGTACTTGTATTTGCATAGGATGAATGCATTTAAGAACTAACTCCACAAAACCACAGGGATGTAAACTTGCAGGATCCGAAATCTATTGTGCATGTTCACAAAAGCAGAGTTTGACAATCTGTCAAAACCTGCACAAGCAAAAAACAACCACCACAAAACCAAAACAAACAAAACCCCAAACAAAAAACTCCTGCACACACACCTCTATGTGAAGTGTGGTGGGGTATTTTTCAGAATATCAGATGACAAATGCTATTTCAGAATGAAGTATTTAATCTTCAAGTTTAAGTTTTTTGCAATTTACTCACAAGCTGAGCATATTCATTTTCAGTGGAAATGTCTTAATGTAAATGCTTTTTTGTAAACTCTAATGTGTTTTTTTTCACATAGATTGAAATGTCAACACAGAAAATGTCAAAATATTTGGAAAAGGGTTCAATTTTGTTAGAAAATGAAGTAAATTGGCAGAGTCAAGTGTAGTTAACACAGGAATCTAATTATCCCAGGTGGAAGAGGTTTACTCACGCTAGAACTTTCAAGCAATTTCACATTTCCTTCCTATTAGTGCATTAGCCAGCCCTAAATACTAACTGTGTCGGTTGCTGACAAGTGAAAAATCCCATGCTTCTGGAATCAAAGTGAATTAATCTTAAACACTAGTATCAAGATTACAATAACTGTTTGCATTTGAACTACAGATCACTGAAAGTTTCCTGTTGCACTGCAGCAAGAAAAGGAAATGTAACACAAATAAGCTTAATTTGCTGCTCAGTACAGCAAGATACTTCGGTAATCTCACAAAAATTTCATACTGGAACTTGTTACGGTGAGTTCAATTTGATCTTTTAATGTAATACAGTACATCTTTATAAACTTAACATTATCATTGCAGAAGAGCATGCTAACTGAATGTTAGCAATTTATCTTTTATACATAATTATACTCTACTGTAGCTACTGTACGCAGATCTCAAAATGTTAGTACATAAAATAATCATTTGCTTTATATGAGATGAGAATGAACTCAGCAGACGTTTGAATATAAGAATGAAGTATTTGCTGTGCCTGTTCCTCAAGAAATAATGAATTACACATTATAACCCAAGAAATCAACATGTAAATTGTAAAACTATAGTTTAAATTTACATTAAACATTATGATCAGTAATGTGCATCAATATTCGATGAAGTTTAACCTAACCATGTTTATGCACATAAAGCCTCAAGAGTCTGCAGCAGTTTCAGCATCAATTTTTCATATTTTTGTATAAAATGGATTTAAAGGTACATCTACCATAAATGTTTTCAGTGCAATTCTGTCAAAGAGGAAAATATAAAGCTAGCTTTCAATCATTTTATACCATAAAAAAACCCGAACAACTTGTATTTGCACTGCTGAAGCATAAGCAAGCCAGTTCCATTGTGCCAACTATTTCCAAGTCAATTAAAATCAACCATAATTGCCTTTTTAGGCAGCATTTCTTCTATATCTGTAGGTATAAATGTTGAAAAGCTGAATACTGGAGGGGGTAGAAGTTAAGCTGAGTCAGAACAACTTTTTTCACTGGTAACAAAAAAAATGCATAATGAAAAAATTTTAAAGGTTTCTTTACTAGGCATCTTATAGTTTGGAAATCGGTAAATCCATGTTTTATTATTATCCTTTCCTCTAATCTTTACAGGCCACCTTGTAACTATAACTTAATTATTGATGTATTCTATGAAAATGCTCAGTTATTGAATGAGATAAAATTTTCCTAAGTTAGAAACTGATATTTTTCACATATTGTCGACTGTAGGGCACCAGACAGAGAACAGCACCTCGAATTATTAATGTGCTTGGCTAAGCATAGTGTAGTAACCTACACATTTTGGTTCAAAGACACAGTGTGTAAACTGTAAAACTGCATACAGGATACTGCTTTAAGTATTTTGTTTCTACTTTTTTTTTCAGATTATACAAAAAAACCCAAAACAAAACAACAAAAAAAAAACCCCAACCTCTCTGTGGTAGCACAAAATAAAAACAGAGCTTCATTCAAATCTTGAATACTTTGACTGCAATAATCAACAGCTCCTTATTCAACCAAAATGTAGCTCTTCATACCAAAATATTTGGCTCAAGTACCAAAACCAAACCAAAAAGGTACAATAAACTCTCAATAGAAGGTTCTCTCATGAGGCGACCTACCATATACTACTGCTAGATACGAGTTTCCAAAAAAACATTACATCCCATTTTCAGCACATTTTTCATAAACATGCAACTTCACTATAAAATACAAAACACTTGGCTCTCAAGAACAGCTTTATAAAGACACACTGCATCAATAAAATTTTTCTTTGTGATTAACTTTACATTGTAATAAGAACTGTATTTTCACTAATGTTTATATATCAGATTTCATATTATAATGTAGTAATAATTTGCTCTTTGTGAACATCATGTTCAGAAGGAAATATCTATACACATTAACATACTAGACTATTAAAAACTCAGTTACAGAATTTTATTGATACAGTAGATTAATAAAAACTGATAGGGGAAGATAAAATGGGTAGGGTATTCAGTACATTATTTAACAACACACTTTTAAAATTAAAATATTTTAAATCCTTTTTGAATTTTCAATGCCACTAGAAGTCCAGAAAAGCCTGGCATCAATACTGAGGTGTAAAACAAGTCAAACAACTTCTTTCACAATTTGCATCTCTTGTATTATTCTATCCAACATTGTTCAACTGTAAAAGAAAGTAACTGAGCACCTCTGATGACAGGTAGGTGCCTAAAGGTAAACACTAGGTTAGATCCAAAAGGAAACAAAGACTATTTTTTTTCTTCTTCTTCTCAACAAATAGTGGCAAAAGAAAGTGGCACTATTTGTTCAACTGATTTTTTTCACAGTTAAATGTCAACAAGAGTACAAATACGAACACTGACAGATATTGCTTGAGATCAATTTTCAACAAACTCTGTTCTTATTTAAATCAATAGATCAAATAAACAGTAGGGTACTGTCAGTTTAAAGCCGCAGATAAAAGCTATACAAGCACTTTAGAAGTCAGAAACATTAAAAAAAGAACTATTTACAGTTTTCTTCTTTAGTTCATATGTCTACAAAGCCAGCGCACATTACACTTCACAAAAATCCACAGTTAATGATATCAACATGTGTGTGGCTAAAGCTTGTGACCTAGGGACTGCAAATGCAGGGGCAGTAAAAGTAAAATAGGTTTTGTCTTTTTTTCAGCAACCCCATTTGTGCACTAACAGCTTCATTCAGTCTCAAGCTTTACATTAAAAGCATTCTTCAAAGCTTTCACCTGGAAGGCTGATAACTACTTGCTCACTCATCGCCTTTCCCTTTTGGAAGTTCTGCGACGAACCTGTTTAGAGAAAAAGTATTTTAAATGTTTTTACATAAAAATGGTGAAAAAATCAAGAATATATACATTTTATAATGGAAATAATGTTAGTCTCACAATAATGTTTGAGTAACTGTACACAGCGTTAGATGTGTCCAAAAGTGTGAAGGCATTCACAGTTACATTTTTAGTATCACTACTAACATTACTAATGTATTTGTATGGAATAAATATAAAAATAAATTAATTTTCACATATTTGCATATGCTGGTAAGAGGAATAAATTGGTTTAGGATTCTGCTCCAAGATTCCATAGTTACTTTCCAGTACTATTCATTCTGTGTTCCCGTTTTGTGTAAGGAAACATTATTCACTATTATAATCTAGCTGAGAAGAACGGGCATGAGTTACCTGGAGAATAATTCCCATGAGGTACTACACAACTCAGGCAGACAGATACAAAGGCTATACAGAACAGAACATTTAAGATGCTTGACAAAAACTGACATTGTCTAAGAAATGCAGCTTCTCTGGGAAGCTCCAGTGCAGCGCCACTACACAACAGTGGAGGTGACAACCACCTCATTCATTTTAAAGGAGGAAGGTTAAGTTCTGAGAACAGAAGTCATTCTTTGAACATGAATATACAGAGAACACCACAAAGACACTCAAAGGAAATCTCAGGCATTTCTCTTACGTTGATTGTGGAAACTTCCTCTTCTTCCATTACTTCTTCCTGGGGAATGTCATCACTGACAGGTGAACTACTCTGAAATACGTCCATCTCTTCACTAGATTCATTCTCTTTACTGGCTGCTTGTTTGGAACGTCCCGTACGGCTACAATCAGAAGAAAAATAAAGATCAGTTTCACAGTGTATAGATCTGCACATGTATAAAACGTATGAGAGCAGGTATTCTACAAGAACAGCAGTATTAAAATTCAGTGTTACATTATACTGTCTTATACTCCTACACAGAAGTGGGACAAGGAGGCTGGACAACAGAATTTGGAGACCAAATTCTTCCAGAACAAAGTGTTAGGAGTACAATTTTCACCTCTACAGACAAGACAGATTTGTCTCTTTGGTGCCAGAATACTGGCCAAAGAAGGTGGACACAACAGTAACCAGTGAACAGGAAAAGCCAAACAGCCAGAGACTGAATACTGTTTTTTCCCCCTTCTATTCAATTACATGAATAGGTGTACTTTACTCCTATAGAAGTTAATACACAACAAAATTTGAATAACTGCATCTATATTTTTACAGACCTAGAAGAACCCATGTTGCTATTTATGAAATTAACACTATAATGAACGTCAATGCAAATTTTCCAAGCTAGCTGATGCTAAGACTGAGGAATAACCAGGGTAACAATACCTTAATCAGGATAATCAAGAATAATCAGTCAACAATATCTGTAATTGTCTGTGTTAGTCACGGGAGCTGAACCACAAGCAAAAAGCACCCGTTTGTTTAAAATGAGAAGTAGTCACCTCCATATCTTAAACAAAAAAAAAAAGAGCCAACTAGGTATATATCAAAAACTACCCAGCTGGATCCACATTACCATTTTGGTTTGAGTCATTAGCACAGTTCAGAATCAAATAACTGAATCATCCTCCTTACTGCGGATGCAAGTCTTGGTGCACCCAGACTGGGTGACTTTTTGGATGAAATTAAACCAGAAACTGTTCCCAGTAGATAACAGACACACTTCAATCCCCAGCAGGGGCATTCAGATCCAAAACAACTGTCCTCTGACAGCAAACCACACGTGTGGTGAGAATTTTCAGTCCTGAGAACCACACTAAAATCTGTACAAAATAAAATCTCTGAATTGCATATACTAATTATAGTGGGGGTTTCAGCACCAACCAACCAACATGACATCCTTTGAGAAACAATACAAATTAGCCCAAGTCAAGCCTTCCAAGACTGACAGAAGCAACAGAAGTGAAAAGGAAACAGAAGAATTATTCACAAGCTAGGTTCATCTCTTTTCACATTTTACACAAATAAGCCAGTTCACATGTGCTAATTGGTACCCAGTTAGTTATCACAAATAGGTTATACGTTATCACCTCATAGGTGAAATCCCAAATTTTTATGCCAAATTCATCTCCAAGGAGCCTAGAGAGCTTTAAGCATTTGCATTAAATATATTGTATTTTGTGGCACACAGCATTGCTTATTCCATCAGCTCCCTTGAGTTAAAACTGCTGTAGATGTGTATGTAGAAAAGGGAGAAAGGTCGGACCACAACGCACTTTAACGACTGAGGAATTACTGCGGTCTCATTTTTCTTGCAGATTTGCAAAAAGGACAGTCAAAATTTGGGTGGTCTGACCACAAAAAATAAAAAAATACACACACAATTTTTTTGTATGATATCTAGAATGTACCCAACAACTCTGAGCTCTGAAAAAACTCACTTGGGCTCCTCATGGCAGGAACAATGCACATACGCATGAATGAGAGCTATGCCTGTTATTGATCATATGTACTGATACAGTTCACTTTCTGTTTAAAATGGGGTAAAGAAACACGCTGAGTTCACTGATTTCACTGAGAAGTGAATCAGAAGCTACTTAAGTATTTCCTAAAGTACATCTTTGACAAACGCCACATGGCACATCACCCAACAATAACTTGTTGGCAAGTCTTCCCTGCATGGCGGTAGCAGTTTCCAGGTCCTGTTCCACTGCGTAAGTAGCAGTGACTTCTGTAGCAACCAATAGAGTGTTGGGACCTGTGTTTCTGGTTACAGAGAGGAGGTCTGACCTGAGGCAGGAAAACAGAACACTGGAAAGGTGGGGATGCTGTGCCTGCCAAATGCCAGAACATGTGATCTGGTGTGAAACTAGAATTTGAATCGAGAGCACAAGTTTGTTCAGGCAAAGATCTCCGGGGACAGGCAAACTGGTACACTAAGCTGCCAGAAGAAGATCAACATGATGCTAACTAAGCTCAGAAGCTAGAAAAACAGAGTAATAGGAGAGCTTGAAGACGAGTATAAATATTGCCCTAAGGAATTTATCACCAAGTTATGGAAAAGTATCTGTTTCATGAGCTGCAGTTTGATACCAGTGGGCCAATAAGTCCTGTCCACTTGTACACATCTGCTTTACATATATTGCATATACATGTACAGAAAAAGTAGATACCCCTATAGTTTCCCACACTAGGCACAAGAAATCGAAGCTGGCTGCAGAGCTGACCTTTATTTTGGAGCTTAATATGCCTCAGAATTGTCAAGAGCTACTGTCCCTCATAGATTGCAGCACATTTTATCCATTTGGATATAATTCAAGTAGATAATAAGAAAGCCACAAATCAGAAAGTGAATGTCAATTTAAGGAGAATCAGAATAAATTTAATTCTCCACAATACTGTTTCACCACAGTAACAATTTGATTATTCCTCCCTATCCAAAACAAATGGGAGCACTGTTTGCTCCTTGAAGTCCTAACAAAGCGCTGTCTTCAAGGCACTTGGGTGTTTTATTGATTTTTCTCCTAGAAGAGCAAAGCTACATATATGCTACCTGGGCACATTAAACTTATTCGTAGCTTCTCGCTCTGGTTTGAGATGCTCTAGGAGAAGCAGCTAGGGAAAGCATTTTAGAAACAGCAATGACATTTTATTTTCTTAACTGTCAATTAAAGTATTCTGAAATATTTTCAGTAAATGATTGTTTGGGGGCACAGAGGCATGTTTTTAATTTTCACTAAACACAAATTCAGAAAATATTCACCACTTACACTTTTTTTTGCTGTGATGGTGGTGTTTTTGATGACCTTCCTCGTCTGTTCTGTGGCGTAGACTGTGCTGATTCAACTGTACTAGTTTCAGATGATTCTGCGCTGTTTTGAGGAAGACCCAAATTGCAAAGTATCAAATTATAACTGATGTCCAAGGATAAAAAAAGATGCAGCTTACATGAAGACAGACTCACCTCTGCTGTGTTCTTTTCTGTGTCCTGTTTTGCCTGCCGCCTTTGGGTTTTTGTTCAATGTTTTCAGTTTGCCTTTCTTCCTCTTCCTCCTCCTCTTCTGCTGCAGCTGCTGGCGGTTGTTTTTTTTTGTTCCTTTTTGATGACTTTGCTACTGGTTCTTCCTTTGGTGTTCCTCCATTATTTGCTTTGGGAGGGCGTCCTCTTCTCCCTTTCTTTGGTGGACTGTTCTGTTCATCCTCACTTTCTATTACATCTTCTTTTAGCCTTTTTTCCTCTTGCCATTGTGTTTCATCAGATTCTGTAACAACTGCAGGTCTCTTCCTTCCCCGTTGACTACCTCTAAGTTTCTGCTCTTGACCCAGTTTATTCAGGTCATCTATGCTAAGTTTCTCTTCTGAATCTGTGATAGCTGCTTTCTTTCTTCCTCTAGGCTTCTCCATCTCTGACTGAAAATGTAAGATTACGTCTTTAAATTAAAAAAATAAACTGCAATATTAAACCGTCACGTACACAAAAGCTACAGAAACTTCCCCCAACAAGACAAAGAGTCTTCAAGTTACGCAAGTGGTCTGCTAAGATTGTCTACCATATCCATTTCAAAAACCTTTGCAGAAGTGTGAACACATACATACATATAAAATTCCAGACAAGACAAAGATTATTTCAAAGGTGAGCAGTTAAAATATAAAGTGTGTAAGGTCTGCCTCATTTGTATCCTCAGCTGTGTCAAACACAATCGGCTAGAACATCTATAACTGCATTTTTATCAATCGGAAAATGGATATAGAGCATGGGAATTGTCAAGCTGTGGCTTCAACTCTGTTACGAGCTGCAGGGTGGTCATGCCTGGTTCCTATGCTGGCAGCGACAAGGTACTAATACAGAAGATGGTGGGCAACCTGAGTTTATAACTGTAGAAGGAAGCACAGGAATTAGTGGTAGCTTCTAGAGCACTGCTGTCAGAGCTGCACTAGGACTCAACATTTGCTCTGTGCAGTAAAAAAACCCACCCAAGTCTTAAAAGAATCGTAGAATAGTTTGGGTCAGAAGGGATTTCTAAAGATCATCTCATTCCAAACACCCTGCTGTGGGCAGGGACATCTTCCACTAGACCAAGGTATTCAAAGCCTCATCCAACCTGACCTTGAACACCTCCAGTGATGGGGCATCGACAGCTTCTCTGGGCAGCCTGTTCCAGTGTCTTCCCATCCTCACTGTAAAAAATGTCTTCCTGATGTCCATTCTAAACCTAACCCCTTTCATTTTAAAACTATTGCCCTTTCCAAAACATAAACTTTTAGAACAGAAACTATTCCTTGACCTCTCTATGCTCTAGTTGTCTACACTGCACAGTAAAGAGGCATAAACAGTGAAAATATTTCAACAGGCAGCTATTAGAGCCCGAAGGATGGCTCTAACAAATGCCTACCCCTGGGGAAAAAATAAAAATGTACCCACCTGCCATGTGAGGGAATGGCACAAAGAGGTGCCAGGGGAGGTTTAGGTTGAACATTAGGAAAAGGTTCTTCCCCCAGAGGCTGGTGAAGCACTGGAACAGGCTCCCCAGGGAGGTGTCACAGCCCCAAGCCTGACAGTGTTCGAGAAGAGACTGGACAACGCCCTCAGACACATGGTGTGAACTGTGGGGTTGTCATGTGCAGGGACAGGAGTTGGACTCGATGATCCTTGTGGGTCCCTTCCAACTCAGGACATTCTATGATTTCATGGGGACCACGACTATTTCATTTGGGACCATATAATGGTCCACAAGTCCAAATATTAACAGTATTTCAGTTCCATACTAACATTAGTTTTCAAACTAACACTACTGTATTTCAACACATATAAACACTCACTCACTAGGATTTGCTACATTGCAGTTTAATCTATGTAATGAGTTATGCCATTTAAAACCAGATTTAATTTTTTTTTCCTTCACTTCTCCCTTGTGACATAAGATGGAAATCAGCTTACACTTTATCCATAAACCCTGGTTAAGAATAGCAGAAAGAAAAGCTACAAAGGATATGAGGAAAAAGGCAAAAGAAATTGAAGGCCAAAGAATTACACTAGAAGAAAATAAGAAAAATGTGTCAACAATTATGCTAATTCCTGCTAGTTTGTTACTTCAGCGACGAAACTGTTGATCTAGATCAGCAACATCCTTGTTATTCCCTGTTCTATTTGTTTTTGCAGTGACTGTGCACATCTGTCATTGCAGCTGCTTTTACCAGGTAAGTGGTTGTAGGCAAGTTTCAAAGTAAAGTTTATCCCTCAGGTTAAACTGTGTCACCCAGCCTTAGAATTAACATGTTACTCTATGATAAAATCTAGACAAATATCCTGAATAGTGACATCTTTAAAACATAGACTTTCTGCTTCCCAATTAAAACAGGTAACGTTTGCTATAATCTGCTCTCCAGCTCCAAAAAACCACATTCTGAATCAATGACCTTAAGCAGCTTGCTTACATATTCAAAGTGAAATACAAATGCCCTCAAAAGTACTCAAAATACTGAACTGTATTTGCTTTATCACTTAGCTTTGTTGGTTACCAATTCAACTCAATGCTCCTAAACATGAATTGCATGCCAGCAGCTGTTTGGACTCTCAGACTTGTCAAGGTTTTTAGCTGAAATGGCATATCAATCCAGGAAGCATCAGAAGCGGGGTTTTTTGTTTGGTTGTTTTTTGACAAGAGATTCTGGGTTTTTCTGGTTTTGTAATAAGCCAGTTTGCTTTTCCCACAAGATATCACAGTATAAGAGGGTTATTCACACTTCAAGACAAGCAAAAATTTGGGGCATTTTTACTAGTCAGCAGCTTATGTCCTAAGCAACACAGAAAAAATGCAACAGACTGACATAATGGGAGAGTAGAGAAATATCAGAGACAGTAAAAAAATAAAGCAGCAGTGACATCAGATACAGGACATCCTTAATGCATTCTAGAAAATCCAATTGTAACAAATCTGATCTTGTTTGTATTACTACTTTTTCATGCATATCCCAAATACTATTAAATTTATAGACTGCCAACTGTTAAGGCACAAAGAACCAAGATTTACTAGTGGTATGTGAAACTCTTATTATTTGAGCTGTTCTTAGAATTACAATCCAATTATAATTTTCTTTGGTGGTTTATTTTTCTGTATTTTGACACAGGTATAAATAGTGCTAGAGGCAATATTTAGTCTGTTTATAATTTCATTAACATATTAAAGCACTACATCGGAGTGTTCAAATAGTTTTTATATCTTCATTAGGAACCTTTAGCATTACTCATCTACAGAAATACATAAATCCATTAGTAAGAATTAGTAAGGACGTGGCTACTGTTTTCAAAGGCCTACCACTCTCACAAGGCCTTGGTTAGTAGTCATTGATTAAAACCTCTCTCTGAGCCAGACACACACGTAATTTCTCCCAAATGATCCCGACACTGTAAAAGAGCACATTAATGACACCATTCTGCTACCCCTTGGTGTTCACTGTTCGCACAGAACAGTCTGTTTAGCTTACAACACAGGCAATGTGATTGTTAATCATTATGACTCTTTTACATCATATTGGATTGTATTTGTAAGTATCAGTTAGGTAGCTCCCTCTGTCCTAAAAGCCTCTCGAAGATCATGTTATGCACAATCAGACAGCTTTAAAATCATACCGCAACTTCTGCTTGCGATACATGGCATTCAGAACCAAGCATCTTCCTGCCTTCAATGCAGTGCAAGTTGCATGCAAGAAAACAGAATCCATATGGCTGTTCAGACAACTCTTCCTTGAACTTCTAAATTCAATATCAAACTGTGATGCCCCCTTGGTATTCTAGATAACCAGAGAACTAACAGTTGCTCTTCCTTACAGCTGTTGAAAGACAAACACATCTGACTGGAAAAGGAGAGCATGCTTTAGCATCAGTGATGGGACAGCACGAAAAACGGCAAGAATTATGATGCATGAACTCTGTAATGAGGCGTTATCACTTTGCTAACTACAAAGAAGAAACCATGTATGGTACAGACTTTTACCACCTCAGAAGGCAATCTAAAATTTCAGACAGGTTAGACTGCTCCCCCAAAACTCCAGCATAGTTGATCATTATCAAAACTAATCAAATTATTTCTCCCAAATCTGTATTTCATGTAAACATCAAGAATACAAAAATAAGATCTCTACCGTATATTGGGGAACAGAAATCCAAGGAAGCTATCACCTTGAACAATGACCTGAACACCTCATCAACAAATCCTGAGAATGAGACAAATTGCAGACTAATTCTCATCAACCTAGCTCTAGCAGAATCTACCCCTGTCTGTATTATCAATGTCCTGCAAAACACTGGTAATCTTGAGAGCTTACAGGAGTTGTCAGTATGACGCAAAGGTACGTATGCATGTGCTGTACACATGAAAACCAGACAAACTGAACCTTTTTTCATTGCATTTTCATATCCAACTCTAAACACACTTTCCAGTAGTTTACAACATCAACTGAGTTTCATGCTTCAGCTACTTTCTTGAATGATATAAAGTATGATCACATTAATTTTTATTTTAAAGGTGGCTTAAAATGAAACATCTGCAATGCAACCAAACAGCTCACCCTTACAAGATCAGAGTCGTCCCTTTTGTCAGTTTTCTTCCCTGGTAAGGGTGAAGTGAGTGTGAATTCTTCATTTTCACTGTGGTCCATTTCAGTACTGTCAAGCCTAGAATGAATAAACAATTTTTCTCCTCTTTGCTATAATACAGCAAGCAATTTTTAATATATATACCTAAATAGATAAAGAAAAACAATCTTCAGAAGAAATCTGTTCCTAAACCATGAGCAATCTGGCAGAAGGAACCTTCCACTCTGGCTACTGTAGCCATCACATATCACAAACCAGAAAACCTAAGTCTCAGGACAAAGATGATTTGATTCTGGGTTTTTTTGTGGTGTTTTTTTGTTGTTTTGTTTTTTTGGTTTTTGTTTGGTTGGTTGGTTGGTTGGGTTTGTTAAGTAAATTTATTTCTGGAGTTAGAAAGTCAAATTCATGGTTTCAGTTATACCATCATAGTACTATAACTGTAGTTCAAAATAAGATATTAGAATTCTACTCACTTAGAAAACATTACAGAAATATTCAAAGTTTCCATTACAAATACTTGAAATATCAAAGCTCCTTTGTTGTCTACCAACCTCCCTTTTATCCTTCCTGGAGAGCTTGGATTTGAACTGCTGCTGGCATTGCTTACAGTTTCCATTCGTGAAGATTTGGATTGAGACTGCTTGCCTGCTGACGAAAGAGGCTTATTAACTGCTCCAAGAACATTGGCTGCTTTGGGCTGAAACCAAAAATACATTTCCTTTATTTTAAGCTACACGTTTAGATATTATTAACATGTACTATACTTAATGTATTCACAGATTCCACTTTCTACAATCAATATCTTAACACAAAGATATAAACATTTTCATCTGAAAATTACAACAGACACAAGAAGGAAGCTGACAAAGCTGTAATCAAATCGCTTGCTGCCTACGGTATTCTCTCTATCCTTATAGTAATTTCCCTTCTCACTGGCAGTATTGGGTGCTCACCTGACCTTGCACTAAGCCACTTCAGGACTTCTTGTGCAGTTTGCTTTCTGCTGATCTAGCTGCCTGAACCAGCTCACCATTTGGATCAGATAAACATCTGTACTGGCAAACCTGAAATAGCAGTAGGACAGCCCTTTAAGCAAAGAAGCCATTAAACTGGCTTAGCTGTAAGGGCAAACTGTTTTCAACTGGGAATGAATAAGAGCCTCAAAAATCAAATATTGTGGAGAAGCTTCTGATGCTTCATGCACAGATTTTAAAATGTTAGGCTTTCAACAGGTGCCAAAATTTCCAGACACTGGTGAGCTTTAGGTTATTCATTTAAGTGGATTATCTTTCAGACATGCCAAATATCTCCACCAGCTCATACTAACTTTTGAGAGAGCTGGAAGAGTTCAGTTATTCCTAAAGAGAATAAATTATTAGCTCACAGCCAATGCTTCATTAGCAAAAGTAAGGGTAATAAAGATGGTGTGCTTTTATTTATTTTGCAAGGTAGCAAATGAATGCTCCCCTGTAATCTAGAACAGGACACATTAATCCAGATTAAAACCAAAATTTGTCTTTTCCCTTTACAAGATTTTAATTGAATTCTAAAGAGCACCCGACTTTAGTTTTAGCGAAGAAAAAACATTGCCATTCAATACAAAGCATATTTAGAAAGAACAAAATATAACCATAGAGCAGTCAGTTATCTAAGATACTGTAAAATGGTATTCAGCTTTGCCAAAATTAATTTATACGATTTAAAAAATAATTTATATTGGAGTTTTCCATAGCTGTCACTTCATATAGAAAAGTGTAGTCTTCTACAGGAAAAAAAGATTAAGCACTTTGCAAACTTGTCAAATATTATGGGGTTTTTTTGGACTCTCTCTTTTTAAAGACAACAGATTTGCCCAGTATTACTACTAACCCAGCACAAACAGTAGCAGTTCTCCCTTCTACCTGTCTCTGTCTGTCTACTTGTTTACTAACCTTTGGCATATAAACCCTTTGGGCAGAAACTATGTATTTCTTAAACTTGAAGTGTTTCATTAACTACATGTTAGTTTTCTTAAAAAAACAAACACCCCCCTCCACCCAACACACACACAAAGAAAAAACAACCAAAACCACAACAAAACCCCCCAAAATACAATCAAAACCACAAGCACAACACCAAAATCCCCAAACCCCCTCAGCATACACACCTTTCCAGGAGTGAAAAATGACTTCATTTCCGGAGGAAGATAATTTTTGGTGTTACTGAAATTCTGGAAAGAAAGGAGGGAGGTGGCAGGAAATCAGAACAATAATCAATGAACAAGATATGTATTTTCTTTACATCATTTTTTAGTTTGAAATTTTAAACCTGAACAGCAATGTCTCCTGGTAGGGTTGGGGGAGGGGAAGAAATAAGTGTGTGTACACTTATATAAATATTTATGAAAACATATACATACATTGTCAACTACATTATAATAGGGAGGAGTCTGAAGTTACAAGAACTATTGAAAAAACACCCTTGAATTACAACTAACAAAGATTGAAACAGACTTATCTCAAGAAAAAACAAATGTCAAGATATACCTTGTCAGGTTGAGTGAAATATCTGGCTGGAAGTACAGGGTCTTTAGGGGATTCCAAACTGTATGTTGTACTCTTCGACATAATGATATTCATTGCTACATCACAAACTGTGTATAGTTTCTGTAAATAATAAAATTTTAAAAACCCCAAAACAAACAACACTTCAGAAGCTCATCGCAAATCTTGACAAAAGACAGTATCTTTTGAGCACAGAACTACAAGAACTCCCAGTTTAAAAGCAATCATCTTAAACATTTAACATCAGCCTGCATCTTACACCGTGTATCACAGGGTACTAAAATATAGGAGCAAAAGACAAAAGCGCTGCAGGCCCAGCAGTTAAAGAGAACTAGCTTTCATGACCTTTCCACACTTAAGAATAGTGTACACCATGGTTTCCAAGACAAAGCTAAAATCTCTGTGGGAAAGGCAGAAAACTGACAAATCTATACATTATGTGATGCAAAAACCTCAAAAAACAAGATCAGGGATTGATATAATACATTCACTACACAATACACACTGCAGACATCTAATGCATGTATTTTTCTTCCTATACTAAGCTTATTCTTGCACTTTTAAAAGGAAACATTATAAAGCACTTTAGTGGATGATTTAAACAGTAAAAATTGTAGCTTACATATAATTAAAGTTAGCATTTAATCATCTTACTGAGACAGAAACAGAAGGACTGCAGATACTACAACTTCCTTGCAAATGTGCAAGAGCTACTGAAGCACAGGAAAATAAATGTCATTTAAACTACAACAAATATAATCATTGGAGCATACAAAGTATCATCTCCCACATAAAATTCTATTGAAAAACATTTGAAAGTTGGTATGTAAACAAAAGCAACTCATTTCCAGAAGCAGGCCAGAATTAAATGCAATTTCCAATCAAAACGTATCACCTACTTCATTCATTTTTGCATCATCTGGTCCTTGAGCATCCTTAGTCTGTTTGATATTTTCTACCATTTTTCTGATAAATGCATGACTGTTGTTTTCATTTTTAGCCATCAATATTTCCAGTATGAACCACAGGCACCTAAAGGAGAAATTCAGTACTCCTCATGAATAAAAGAGAAATTCTTTCAAAAAGCACATTTGAGAAAGTGTTTTACTCCAGGTTTTACTAGTATTATGAATGTGAACCAGTCTAACTCTGAGAAACCAATTCTTTAGAAAAAAAAGAAATGAAGGTAGGATGAGCAGAAGGTGAAGGTTCCTCTGTAAGGTATCACAGAGTACTAAGAAAGCATATATACTATATCTCACAATATTTTGCAGAAATAACTGCCATTGGCACATGCACCGGACAGTGTATCGGGGTACCGCAATGAACTAAAATGTCACTTAGACTAAACTGAAGTTGCTTTAACCCTAGAAAAAACACTATTAAAAGTAGCCTTACTCTTTTATGTCCTTGAGTTGTTCAATGTCCTGGACTTTGACATAATCTGGGTCATGAGCTAGAAGATGGATAGTATAAGGAACAACATACTCTGGTAGAAGTGACAACAGTTTCTCTGAAAAGCAGAAGAAAGATGCATCAGAAGATGACATATCAAGATATACACTTTTCTGCTACCCCACACAGAGGAAAGAGCAAAATTTGAGGTCAGCGTACATTAAGTACAGGCACACACCGGCTTATCACTTCTTTATCATGTTGCAACTCATGGTTGATGTGCAGATGTTTCCTGCACGCAAAAATTAAGGTTTTAAGCATCCTTCTCTCAGGGCTGCGTATTTTCTAGCTACCTTGAGAATACAGCTACAGCCATCCCCCTCACTCCAAACCCTTTCCTCATTTCAAAGCCTGTACTCAAAGACTTTGAAAAGCAGAAGTGAGGATAGATCACAAAATCCATGTTAACTGCAAGATGTGAGACCAGCCCAATTGCAGGATCAGCTACCATTCTTTCTTTGGACAGTGCAGTGTACAGCCTTGCTGTCAACAGAACAGAAAAGCTGCCCTTTGCAGGAGCTTTGCAGTCAAATTGTCACAATGTTCTCCAAACCCACAGCCTACTTTTTCTGTTTAAAGAAGGGATAGGAGGTAACATGAAAGCTATAACAAAGTAATAGTGGACTGGACTTGAAAGGCTGAGGGAGCTGGGTCTCTTTAGCTTGGAGGAGACTGAGGGGTGACCTCATTCATGTTTATAAATATATAAAGGATGGGTGTCACAAGGATGGAGCCAGGCTCTTCTCAGCGACAACCAGTGATAGGACAAGGGGCAATGGGTACAAACTGGAACACAGGAGGTTCCACTTGAATATGAGAAGAAACTTCTTCACGGTGAGGGTGACAGAACACTCGAACAGGCTGCCCAGGGAGGTTGTGGAGTCTCCTTCTCTGGAGACATTCAAAACCCACCTGGACATGTTCCTATGTAACCTCATCTAGGTGTTCCTGCTCTGGCAGGGGGATTGGACTAGATGATCTTTCGAGGTCCCTTCCAATCCCTGACATTCTGTGATTCTGTGACCGAGTTTGAAAGGCTCAGTGACACCAGAACAGAGCAACAAAACTCAGCGATGACATTAAAGCATTCAAAACCTTTCCTAGCATCCTCTGAGACTTGTAAGTAGTCCTAAGCAAGGGCTGCAGGAGAACATCTTTCCTACATCATGATGGTCGGGCAAGGACAAAACGACAAGTTGTACACCAAAAGTCAAAAAGCATTTTGCAGAAAATGTCCACGCTGTTTTCTTTAGCCTAATGACTGAGGAACTGGAGGATGCACAGCACACATAAGGTATTAAACCTGTCCCCGTGCAACAGGCAGAGTCACAGGCAAGGAAGGCAGGCAAGTATTCCATGTATATTGCTACAGTACAAGCATCTGATCTTGAGTGCTCGTGGCAAATGCAAAATCATAATGTTAACATGCCTGTGGATGATCACCTGAATGTACATATGAAGGAAGGAGGGAAATTCCTGGATCAGCTTTTGGGGAAGAAAAAAAAAAAAAAAGAAAAGAAAAAAAAATCATATTTCTGAGCTAGCGAGTGGTCATGAAAGCCATGACCAAGTCTGGAAAATCTTCTTTCCGTAAGCTTTTAACTATACCGTATTAGGTTATGAATAAGAAGTCTAAACATCTGTAAATCATTATATATAATCATATTTGAAAACTATTTTAAAATACATTAGAACATTGACATTTTTGTCCCTAATATATGTATTAATATGAGATGTGCTTGACAAATACTGTGCACATCAAATCAAATAGCTCATTACTGTAGGTTTCACAAGACTAACTAAATAATAGAATTGAATAATTTTGGTTAGAAGAGACCCTCAAGATCATTGAGTCCAATCATTAACCTAACACTGTCACTAAACCATGTCCCTAAGAACCTCATCTACACAACCACCATGCATAAGTCAAGTCTGACCCAACCTATCCCATTCTTAAGGGGCTGCATAAATAGGGATAACGCACAGCCTACATAAAATATTTGGATTCATTCATAAAAGCAAGGGAAGTGCTCAAAATTAATACAGGCTCATAGAAGGTAGTGCTGTCAAGTTCCAGGGATACACTTCTAGACAGCCATTGCAGCTGATGCAGTTAATTATAAAGAGAAATGTCTCTACTACGTAGACTGTAAGCCATCATAAAGTTCGAAAGAAACAACAAAATCACCCCATTTCTATTTCCAGTTATATTTATGTAATTTAAATCCAGTGTATTTTGCAAAGCAGTTTTTAATGTGTTTCAATTGACATTCCACTATTAACTATTTAAAAATATTCTTTGCTTCTTCAAGCACTGTCCTGCATTTTAGCCAGCAGCTGTTTGCATAACTAAATAAAAAAATAAAGATGTGGCAGGGAAGAAAAAGAAAGTAATTATGATTTCAGAACACTAGCAAAATTGGCTTGCCTTAGACATGTCCCAGGCACACCAACCCGCTATTATTTGTATTAATTAGCAACTTCAATAGAATGCTCATCATGAGCTCATGAACTTAGTGTTTCATTAACTTCCTGCCTTGTACAATTTCTAACATAACTATAGTAATAATTCCAAGTGGGTCTGGAAAACAAAGTGAACCAGAACCAGACCAAATAGGAAAAGGACAAATATTGACACATACTATATTCAACCCCTGTCATGACAAAAATTAGTATTTATACATTCTTTCCTCATCTCTAATGAAGACACAACCTAAAATGTCGGGGGGCTTTACAGACATGAACTACCAGCACTTCAAACTAGAATGTGCCAAGAAGCCTCAGGAGGGGCCTTTATAAGCATTTAGAGAAGAAACTGGTTAAAAAAATTAATCTTTACTCTTGTAATTTTTCCACTTAATGACTTGCAAGTAAAATACCAGCCTCAGAAAACAGAGATTCCTATGCAAGACACAAGTCTTTACCCAGATGAAACTCATAACAGATACGCAATAAAAATAAGTTTTTTCTTGAGTGGCTTCCACTCTGAATAGCATTTAGGGAATTTAAGAGGCCTGAGAGTAATTCCTGCCAGCCTGTAAAAGGTCAGTGTAGAGGAAAAGAGCATTTTACTGTCTGGTACCCATCCTTAACAAGCTTTCCTTAGGCAAGGTGTAAAAAATTTAGCATCTTTTCAACAAATGCTGAAATCTCCCAAAATATCTGAAAGATATCCTCCTCACTTGTACTAAGTTTTCAAGACACACACACACACAAAAAAACACCAAGGGAAAAAAAAAAAACCAAAAAAAATCACACCTTTATAGATTCAGAAAAATAGCTGCATTAATCAAGGATGCAGATTCTCAGCTCCAGTTTTTTGTGGAAGCTTTTCGAAGGAGGTACTATCGCTGTTACCCTGAGTTACTGCATGGCCAGTAGGGAGAATGACAGAGGGAGACACATAACACATGTAAATCATACGATCTTACCAGGATAGAGCTTCAGCTGTACTACTGCAATAATGATTTTATAGGATGTAAACAGTTCAAGATATTTTATTTGTTAAAAGCTCAGACTGGTAAATCTGAATGTCACAAAGTTAAAAATGTAATCCTCAAAAAATCCTGTAATCTATATTTAATCCAGACTCCTCACAGATTATAGCACGTATCAAATCAATGGCATCACTCAAGGTAAGTCTTTCAGCAAGAAAAACAACCAACCAACCAACCCACACCAAAAAACACTCCCTCTCTCCCACTGCTCCCCCACATCGGGCACCCTTTGAGGTCCTACTGGATAAAAAGTATCATGCACACCTACGTTCCTCTTCATTTCTGCAGGAACTTTGCAGCATCTATCTTCATACAGTTATGAAATCAGCAGTTACTTTTAATCATATGAGAATTGTTATATTTTTCTCCTACATAACTAAAAAGTTTTCAGCTTTCAAAAGGAATAGTCTTAGGATGACTTAAAGGCATTTGCTAAATGAATTTTTCTTTTTTACATGTTATTGAGGAGGAAGAAAAGCACTGCTCTTTTTTTCTTTTAAGCCTAATTAACAATATGCAAAAGGATTTATCTGCAGACTTATTCTCTGATCAAAGTGTAAGGGGACTAACACACACACAGGTTGACGTGGCTAATATAAAGTCTATGATTCATAAATGCAGAAGGAAATCAGTTATCTGGCAGCATCTGTGAGATCAGATTCACAAAACAGGTCTGGTCTATCCTAAGATGAGATGAAAAAATCCCCTTAATTGCACAAAGGCCAAACCACCAGTAATCTATCAAAGAAATAAAACTTTCAAAACCTCTTAGTCAAAACGCCCATAGCTCTTCATAAAGTTCTACTTTTTCATATGACCATATACCACTGTTGCCATACTGTATGTGTGTAGCTTTGAGTAAGTCAAAAGGGAAAACAACTGATTTTATAAATGAAAAATAGCTAACATGAGTCCATAACTTACAAAGCATTCCCACAATCAGACTGCTGTCACTGGGAAGAAAGAATTGCATAAACTCATTCTGAAGTGCCTACAAATATGCCAGCATAAGACAAGAAACTACTCAATATAGCAGCACAAAGTCAATTTAGTACAGCATTTATGTCATTAAGGTTGCATATTATTAATTACTGAAGTAAAATTAATCACTGGCACTTCACTTACAACACAATTAACCATTAAGTTCAAACAGTACACGTAACTGCCTTGAAAAACTACTTCACTTCCAATATACTTAGGCATAAACAGCTTTTAACATAACTGAAAAGATCTCAGAAGTGCCTATTAAAATCAAAAGAAAATCTGGACTCTATTTTCAGTTTTTATTAGATACCTCTAAGTGAAATTTACAGTCATTCCATGTATAAAAACAGAAAACCATTAATATTTTCACAGCCTGCTCACATTTACATTTGAACCATAGCACTTTTACCAAAAAGGGACTTCTCTTACCACTAACTGCTGCATGTTGCTTCAGATATTCCCTTCTGACATTTATGTTCTTCACAAGGCACTGCCTAGCATGAGCTCTTCTCTCTTTCACTGGATCTTTTGCACACAGTGCACAAATAGCCATATATTCTAGTGGCAGCCGTAGTCTAGAAAGGCCTTTGTGAAGTTTCTGAGCAAATATTTGTCTCACTTGGTAACATTCATCCTATTAAAAAAGGCAAAAAACAAAAAAAGTAACAGTAAACTTTTTCTAAAAGAAACACAGATTCTGAAATAAAACATGGAAGCCAGGCTAAATATGCCAAAATCCATTTCAGACTTTGCAGCCACAGAAAAATAGGCGTTTTAAGAATGTTTTTTAATATCCATTCAGAGCAATTAATTGAATTAATCAGATGAAGGTTCCCCTTAAGACTGGAAAAAGAGTTGAGGTTCAGAAACTGTACAGAAGATATCACACTCAGGACTCAAGGCGTAATTCAGCATAGTGTTGAGATACGGAGTTAATGAAATTGTTTACAACAGCACCACTTGTTTTGTGGCATCAAAGTCAATGATCTGCACTGAAACAGTGCTTAGCCACCAGTAACCACTGTGCTGATTTTACTACTGTGATTTCACAAATTTTCATAAAACCATTAATATTAGAAACTGAAAAAAATTCAACAGAATGACCAGATATGGTCAAACACTTAACAAAGTACCAAGCATTTCCATTATACTGTGGAAACTTATGAGCTGTGACTGACCACAGAAGAGAATAACCCATGTCTAATAGCTGCTAAAAACACAAACTAAAATAATATGAAGGTGGTACACGTACTTCTACAATTTATTAAGGAACATCTTTCCAGAACATATATGAACTTTAAAATTCTCTGTATTAAAATAACAACCTACATATTTTAAGACACCATTCAATATGCCACAAACGATTTAGTAACACAGGCCAAGGAAGGTTAACAGAAGCAGGTGTGGAAAACAGGTACAAGAAAAAGTACGGAAAAGCATATGGTAAACAAGGCCACCAAAGCAGGCTGGCATAAAAAAAGGTCCAGAGGAAAGATCTGTTATCTCTAAATATGAAGAAAAAAACAGTAACAGGAATAAACAGCTATTTTAGTCAAGTGACAGTTAGGAAACAAGACGGGGTTTCCAGCCAACATGCAGTGCTGAGACAACTGGTAACACTGACTATGGTCAGTTCGCAAATGGCATCAAAAGAGATCATGTATTAGATAAAACAAGCCTCCCTCTTCCCCCACCCAAAAATTAAACCCACAAGAAATTAATAAAGCCTTCCTCTATGGACTGAAACCCTGAAATGCCTGCTGGAGCCAGAGTTAAATAATCGGGGACTCAAATCCAAACTGTGAGGCCTACTCAAGATCTGTTGCCTCTCTAAGACAGAGGCCTCTTTTCCTGCTCAGTAACACCACCCGAGTCTAAAACCTTTTCAAAGCTTTGAAGAGTCCTGTGCCTAGTTGGTGTTTTGAAGAGGAAGTATGTCCTCTTTGACTCAAATGAAGGTATAATTCATTGTTATTGATGTTGTGTAGCACAAATTGGAATGATTTTTATTTATCTTTTAATATTGAGAGTAATCATAAATTCAGTTCAGTTACACTAATTCACTGAGAGGAGAGAGGACTAAACCAAGTTCTACGTTTTTTTATAACATACAGCTAAACCCCATACATTAGCCCAGTTTTACAGATCTACTTCTCTGAATTTAATGCCAATTCATCAGACATTCGCCATTTAAAAGTATTTTGAAAACGATATTTGCAAAGCAGCATGTATCCCTTTAGACACAATTTGATTCTTGAAAATGGACAAAGACTTGCTTAAACAACTGAAACACCCTCATAGTTAAGAAAGGACACTGAAAAAGCTTTGGGATTGTTTTTAAACAAATAAACAACCTAGAAGATTATTCTAAATACAATTAAAATCGCATTTTCAACAAAGCTTATTAGATCTTAAATCTGGTCTTAAAGCCTGTTAAGCACTGAAGTACTTAACACTACGCTCAACTGTTTTCTATTCTATTTCAATATGAAATTTCTGCTGACTTCGAAATTTTTTCTGCAGATCAAAGAACTTAACTGCTGGTGAGCTTACAGGTTTGGCCGAACACATACATAACTTATTTTAAAATTACTAAAACTAAATGCATTTAATCATCATAAAGTCTCTGTTTGCCAGCGTGACCTTAATACGGCAATTAGCAACAACACTTAATTATGTATTTTGCACCCTAGTCATTCCACATTACAAAAGAGCAGTCTCAGAAAAAAAAAAAAATAGCCAGCACAGAACCACAGCAGAACCTGTGCAACCATTACAGACCTTAAAAATTAAAAACTTTTCCTTTTGTTTAATCTGTTTCCTGATCTGTCTACTTAAAGAAAATTTGCTGTAAATTAAATTACATAATACTGGTGTTGGCCTTGATGTCAGTTGAATGTCCTGATTTGTGGCTAGACTTGGCAAGTGTTAAAAAGGAATAAACTTTTAGAATAACAAGTGTCTACCATCAAGAAATGGATTCTAATACTAAATGTTCTAAGCATAAACATACATGCATGCATATATACATAGGCAAATATCTCAAAAACAAATATACAGATGGTTTCCATAGGAGATTAATACAGTACCACTTAGAAGTGCAAAAGTCACTGAAACTATTACAGTTACTCTGCATCTGAGGTTCTGAACTCAAAAGCCTGGCAGAAAGAATGGAAACTGCAGAAAATCTCAGGATTTAGAAAAGTTATTCATAAGTATTCAAAAACCTGTCCTGACAGAGCTTACAAACTAAGTTCTAAGTAAACAAGTAAGAAGCTCACAAAAGGAAAAAAAAAAAAAAAAAGAAAATCAATAAATGAGGAGAAAAAGTGACATACTATAGTGGAATGGGTTCTTCTGGAAGCTATGTCAAGGCATATGGATGACAGGGAGGTGATTACTGACAGCAAACATGGCTTCGCAAAGGACAAAATGTGCCTGACTAATTAGTGGCCTTTTACAACTGAGTGACTGTGTTGGTGGATAAGGGATGAGCAACTGATGGCATTTGCCTGGAGTTCTGTAAGGCCTTTGACACAGTCCCACAGAATATTCTTGTCTCTAAATTGGAGAGAGACATCTTTCATAGACAGACTATTCAGTGGATAAGGAATTGGCTGGATAGCCACGTTCAAGGAATTACAGTCAACAGCTCAGTGTCCAAAAGGAGATCGGTAACAAGTGGTGTCCCTCAGGGGTCTACACTGGGACCAGTACTGTTCAATATCTTTACTAAAGACACAGGTAGCGGGACTCAGGGCATGCTCAGCAAGTTTCTGGATGACACTGAGTGGTACAGTTGATAGACCAGAGGCAAGTGATGCCATCCAGAGGGACCCTGACAGGCTGGAAGAGTGGGTCCACGTGAAAATCATGAGGTTCAACAAGGCCAAGTGCAAGGTCCTGCACGTGGGTCAAGGCAACCCCTGGTATCAATACAGGCTGGGGGATGAAGGGATTGAGAGCAGCCCTGCAGAGAAGGACTTGGGAATAATGGGGACTAAAAACTGGACATGAGCCAGCAAAGTGCACTTGCAGCCCAGAAAGTGAACCAGATCTTGGGCTCCATATAAAGAAGCGTGGCCAGCAGGCTGAGCGAGGTAATTCTCTCCCCCTCTAATCTGCTCTCATGAGACCTCCAGCTGGAGTACAGAATCCAGCTCTGGGGTCTCCATTACAAGACAGACACGAACCTCTCTTGTCTCTAGAGGTCCAGAGGAGGGCCATGAAAATGGTCAAAGGGCTGAACACCTCTCCTATGAGTAAAGGCTAAGAGTTGGGGTTGTTCAGCCTGGGGGAGAAGACTCCAGGCACACCTTATTGCAGCCTTTCAGTATACAAAGGGAGCTTGTAAGAAAGAGAGAAAGACTGTATTGAGAGGACCAGGGATTATGTTTTTAAACTGAAAGAGCTCAGGTTTAGAATAGACATAACAAAGACATTTTTTACAATAAGGGTGTGAGGGCACTGGAACAGGTTGCCCAGAGAAGCTGTCGATGCCCCATCACTGGAGGTGTTCAAGGCCAGGTCAGATGAGGCTTTGAATAACCTGGTCTAGTGAAAGATGTCCCTGCCCACAATGGGGCTGTTTGACATGAGATGATCTTTAGAGATCCCTTCTGACCCAAACTATTCTATAGTAAGATGTGATACTAACTTGTTTATAAATGTTAATGACCCTATTCTAATTTATTTCTCATCCCTCAAAATTCCCTTTCAAAAAGTGAGATGTAAGCATTAAGACCCAAAGACAGCAAAAAAAAAAGTGACAACACATCTGTTATCAATATCCACAGACAGTTAAGACTGATACAGCTGCAAAAGAAGAAGCAAAAATAAAGTAATAGTGATGAAATAGAGGGCAACGAGCTTGCATCCAACATACTGAAAAGACCATTAAAACATTGAATGCAAGTTCTGAATATAGAACTGCAAGGTGAACATTTAGCAATGAAAAAAATAACGCCACAGAACCGAAATGACCGAAGAAATTAACGGATTTTGATCACTGGTATCAGAAGAAAACGGAAAATACAAAAAATATATTGGCAAGGCTCGTCTGGCATGACATAATCTGGATCAAGTATCCTTTCTGGAACAGAGACAGATCTTATTTGTCATTACAGCAAGTGGCTATCTTCCTCTCTATGAATTTTGTTCTGAATTGTAAAAATTTTTAAAACTCATTTTGACATGAGACTAACATTTCCATCACATTTTGGAATAGGAAAACTGAAAAGTATCAGTCCTCACTTCGGGTGTATAGATCTTTGGTTATTACCACTGAATTTCTGTTGCATTTTTGTTAGATTTCACCCACTTAAGTAATTTTAAGTTTTGTTTTGCTTGTCTTGTTCTTCATAGCATCTGGGAACTGAGAAAAGGCTCCTTTCCATAGAAATACAGAAGCTTAAAATCCTCGTAAACATTGTTAAAAGAATACAGAAGACTAAAACAGGTTGTCTTACTCTGGTATATGAATGATTTTTCTAGCCTAACTGCAAACAACTCCAAACAACTTAAGAACTTAAAACAATATTGTTTATTTTCAAATTAAGTATCAAACCAGGAGCTATACTTTGTATTTTCTAATATTTAATGCCAATTTCAGACCTTCTGACATTTAAAATGGGTTGCAGCTTTTAAAGCTTTAGTCAGTAAGAGGAATTAAGGTCTAGAATGGAATATCATTATTACTGAAGATATCTTCTGGAAGGGATTCCTTACAGAGGATTTCTTGACTTTCATAAAGTCAGGAGAATACAAACAGTTACACAAGTAACACCAACATTAGTCGTCCTACTCTTGGGATGGGAATCAATTTCTGTAGAATTTGCAAAGTCTGCAAGACAGAAACACAGATGATCTCTATATATAGTCTACTTACAATTTGAAAATTATTTCCTTTCTGCTACTGTGGGCTCACAGACAGAAACTAAGGATGAAAATTCCACCATCTGCTAAGAAATCTCTCCCTATCTCTTCTAACATTTAAAGGATTCCAAATTTCTTTGCAGACCTCTGCATTCCAAATATATTCCATCCAAGTATCAAGAAGTCATGGTCACTGTTGTCAGCATAGTCCAGCATACTTTATATCATCTAATTTCATCTTTTAATAATGTCATAATGCAGCTGGGATATTATTTTAAATCAACACTGAATTCTTTGGTTTATCAATATTCTACTATTTCACTACTTTAAGTTAGCATTCCCCCCCTGGGAAGCCCAGTACTATAGATCTAATTCTCAACCCAAATCAGTTTTCAAGATTGTGTAGTGGGAAAATAAATTCATTCCAAGGCTGAATGTTTCGCATAAAAGCAGATTAGCAGAAATATACACAACATACAGAACAAACAACATATATATTCATACATTTGCTGGTAACCCGTAAGTCCCACCTAATTTCCTTACATTTATGGCTAGTGCACACAGCTGGTACTGTTCTAAGGTGATGATTTCATGGTAACAAGGTTCTTGTGCCAACTTCACAATAGCATTCCCTGCAGCCAGCCTCAATCGAGACATATCAGGTTTACTGAAAAACAAGCACAGGGAATACAAAGGTTAATTAGTAAATATTACATAATTATTTGACTTAAATAAATCCCAGTGAGTTTGCATTGCTGAAAACCGGGCACTTTAAAAAGAAGGAAAAGTTTACATGGACTTCACTGCCCCAACTCCCCCAAATCAACAGCAGAAAAATTTCAAATCAAAAGTAGTTTCCATATCACCAAATTTGCTGATTATATGCAACTGGGAGCAGTGGGTGACACACCAGAAGGCTGTGAGGCCATTCAGCAAGATCTGGACAGGCTGGAGAGCTGGGTGGAGAGGAATCTAATGAAGTTCAACAAAGGCAAGTGTAGCATCCTACACCTGGGGATAAATAATACCATGCACCAGTACAGGCTGGGGGTTGACCTGCTGGAAAGCAGGTCTGCAGAGGACCTGGGAGTCCTGGTGGACAACAAGTTAACCATGAACCAGCAATGTGCCCTTGTGGCCAAGAAGGTAAATGGTACCTGAGGCACGTGAGGAACAGTATGGGCAGCAGGTCGAGGGAGGTTGTCCTCCCCCTCTACTTTGCCCTGGTGAGGCTGCATCTTGAGTACTGTGTCCAGTTCTGGACTCCCCAGTTCAAAAAAGGCAAGAAATTACTGGAGGGAGTCCAGCAGCGGGCTACAAAGATGATTAGGGGCCTAGAGCGTCTTTCTTATGAGGAGAGACTGAGAGCTGGGTCTGTTCAGCGTGGAGAAGAGAAGGCTGAGAAGGGATCTCATCCATGTTTATAAATATCTCAAGGGTGGGTGTCAAGAGGATGAGACCAGACTCCTTTCAGTGGTGCCCAATGATAGGATATGGGGCAATGGGCACAGACTGAAACATAGGAGGTTCCATCTGAACATGAGGAGAAACTTCTTTACTTTGAGGGTGCCAGAGCACTGGAAGAGGCTGCCCAGAGAAGTTGTGGAATCTCCTGCTCTGAAGATATTCAAGACCTGTCTGCACATGATCCTGTGCAACCTGCTCTAGGTGAACCTGAGTTAGGAGCTGGGTTGGACTAAATGATCTCCAGAGGTCCCTTCCAACTCCAACCAGGCCGTGATTCTGTGATTCACTGTTCTTAGAACATTTATTTCAGTTAACTATATTATTTTTGCCTTTCTTCAGATCAAACACAAAAGTATTAAGAAGTTTTACACATCTCTCACAACACTAATTAATTCTATTCAGAGTAGTGAGTACGGCTTTTTCCTTTGATAACTTGAAGCAGGAATCAAGGTGTATTCTTATTTAGAAATAACTATTCATTTAAGCAGGACAAATATTGTTCAACTTCTTAATCATTTGCCTGTTATCCTTAAGAAGGGCAAACACTGTAGTCTTAAATCCATTACCCTGAAAACTGTATGAAGCATTTACAGAATGAGATGAAAAGCATTATTAAACATAGAGTGCATGCTAGAAATACCTACTAAAGAGTATTTTATGGAAACCACAACATTTCCAAAAAAACACCAAGTGACAGGACAAAAGCTGTACTAACTTTCAAACAAGGCGTGAAGATTAACATGGCAACATCTAGTTCTTATATTCTAAATTTCATTTTAAATTACACCTACTGTGATAAGTGAACCCAAGAAAGATTGAATTTTTGTACTTCAGTGACAATTGAGCAATAATGACTTACAAGTACAGAGTGATTGAGCCAAAGGAAAGGATAAAATTAAGAACTTTCAGTCTTCCTCGGCTTTGGTAGTGATAACATTTAATTCTGAAAATTGAATCAAAGATATTTCACATAAAAGTTGGCCAAATCTTTACAGAGTATATGTATCACATAAACACCCACAAGCATGTGTGTGCACTGTGGGAAGGAAGGAGAGGACAGTGTCAGTTGTGAATATCATTCTTACAGCTGAAGATGAAAATCAGATCTGTCTTATTCCCCAGAAGGATTATCTTAGAAGAAACTCTTATTTTTAATCAAATCATTATAGCCAAAAGTTTTCTGATCTGCGTTATCCCAAAATACACAATTATTAGGGCCAAAATAAAAGCTTCTGTACGATATAATTACAGTTTTTGATTACTTCTAATAATTTTGAAAGTTAGTACCAAGGATGCCCTTGTCCTATCAGAAATTCTCTAAGAGACACAAGAGGGACCTGGACATTTGTCTTCTGGAGTGCTATTCCTATTGCTGAAGACCAGATGTTTGAAATGAGAACGAAAGTGCAACTATGTGGAAAGATGTTACTGAGTGCAACACAGTCTTAATTAAGATGGTGGGCTGCATGAAGATAATCCAAATAAATGCATCTTGAAAACATAATCTGGTGCATAATCGTCATCTCTTACTTTACAAACTAGCAGTTAACATTTTTTTCTTCTACTCCAGAGGATAAATGCCAGTGTTCTATTTTCTAAGCATTTTCCATGTTCCACGAATAAAGCATCTTCTGAATACAATCTCTGAAAATGTCACGTATCAGATGGTGTAGCAAATTATCAACAGCACAGAACTATGAAGTTCTAAACTCCAAAGTTTTAAGTCATTTATCTCTTGGTAAGTTTCAGTTTAAGCAAAATATAGCTAGCATTTCAAAAAAATCTCAATTCAGGCTCATATGTAATATCAATACTTTCAGCAAGAGCTAGTGTCCTCTGATACTGAAATACTCTTATGCTTAGTACAGATTAAAATTAAAATCCTAATAGAAAGACACGCAGCATTCAACTTAGCTGTTTTAGCTAACTACAAACAGAAAATTTGTATGATCTTGAATTTTATATTTTTAGGACTGTTTATGACTTTGTAAAATGAGCAATAAAGACTTGGAAAGAATGGCTGAGATATTATTTATTGACAAAATTCAACGTTAAAAAAAATCGAACACTGGTGGATTAACCTACATAGGCTAAAATCTCAAAGCAATCGGTTATCTTAAAAGTAACTCAACTAAGTCATCAATCCTACTACTTCAAAGTGAGAAGGATGAAGAAAAATAGGGATTTGTTTATTTGTTTTCCAATAGGGACCTTGCCTTCACCTGACGCTCTAGGCTGAACAATGCTTTGAAATTTAAAAAATACCACTCTCTTAGACTGTCACTGAAAAGTACAGTTGTATAGATTTAACAAGGCATGGGAACAGTCATTTTTACAGCTGAGGAGGACAATAGCATCAAGATGTTTAAAACATAACTAACAGCCTACACGAGGTCAAATGTCTCCTGAACCTTGCCACTTTCAGTTAATTAAATTATCTTCAGCAAATTATACATTGTTTAAAAGACAAATGCAAACCACGAACACAAAAATTTTTGTAGAATGACATCAGATCAAGTACAGTTTAACAGATTACATTTTGTACTGAACAGACAATTTTTATTTGGAAGAAACAGTGACAGATTTGCACAGTAGGAACACAGTAAGCACTACCAGAAAGAAAATATCTTCATTGCGTTCCCAAAGGGTGAAGAATAAAGGTCAGGAAGTGTCAGTGAGACACCAGCAAGCTCCATGCAGAATCAATGTGCCTGAAGCATCATCTCCTCTGCTTCAGGTTTTGAGAGGACTTGTTAGCGTGGGTGGTATAGCTCACACAAACAGAGACATGGAGAACTGCTGTCTTTGCAGCTTAGAGCTTTCCCAAAACGCAATATGTGGAATCACAGAGTAGTTACAGTCAGAAGGGACCTCTTGTGGTCATCTAGCCCAACCCCTCCACTCTAGCAGGGTCACCTAGAGCAGGCCACACATGACAATGTCCAGATGGCTTGTTAATATCTCCAAGGATGGAAACTCCACCACCTCTCCGGACAACCTGTGCCAGTCACCCTCACAGTGAAAAAGTGTTTCCTTGTGTTCAGACAGAACTTCTGTACTTCATTTTGTGCCTGTTGCCTTTGGTCCTGTCACTGCACACCACTAAGAAGAGCCTGACTCCATCTTCTTTAAACCTTCGGTTCAGTTATTTATACACGCTGATGAGATCCCCACTAAGCCTTTTCTTCCCTAGGCTGAAGAGTCCCAGTTCTCTCAGCCTTTCCTCACCCGCCAGATGCTCCAATCCCTTAAACATCTTCATGCCCTACAGTGGGCTCACTCCAGTAGCTCCACATCTCTCTTGTACTGGGGAGCCCAGGTGTTCCATTATCTTCTCAGGGACTGAAGTGAAGCCAGCTGGCCTGTAGTTAGTTCTCTGGGTCCTTCTTCCTATCCTTTCTGAAGACTGGAGAGACATTTGCTTTCCTACAGTCTTCAGGTATCTCTACCTATCACCACAATCATTCAAGGAAGATCAAGAGTGGCCTCACAATGACATCTGCCAGCTCATCAACACTCATGGGTGCATTGTATCAACGACCATGAACTTATGCATGCCTAGTTTGTTTAGGTATTCTCTAACCTGATCTGAAGTCCCACATGAGGGCCAAGGTCTGCAAACATGAAGTTGTTTTGAGCTGTTTATAGAAGGGCCCATTCACCTCCTCCTCCTCCTCCTGGTCAGGGGGCCTACAGCAGACACCCACTACCATGTCACCCATACCAGTCTGGTCTTTAATCCTAACCCACAGGCTCTCAGCCAGCTTATCATCCATCCCCAGGAAGACCTCCAAGCTTTGGAGTTGAAGGGTTGCCTTTAACACAGAGCAACCTCACATGTCATCACAGCTTCCTCCATCCCATGAAGTACTCCCAGTCCCCCACTAACTCTAATAATGGAGAACTGACCACATCATTATATACAGTTTCTATTATTATTTATATTCTCGAGCACAAAAGGAGTGGGAAAGTTAAATTTCTAAAACATACATATTAAGGAATCAACACTCCAAGCGTGAAAACACATAGGACCTACACAACTGATGAATTCAGAAACCACTGGGTAAGCCAACAATATATTCTGAGCAGTTATTCTGAAAAGCTAAATTACTGCTACTTAACTCCATAGTAACTTCCACAAATGTTCATGTTACAGAATTTAAAACTATGAAACTATTATTTGCAAGGAACTTTAAGAAAGACTACACAGTTGCTACAAAGATAACATACTAGATGATTCTCAGGTTTGCAATTTTGCACACACAACATAGGTTCTATCTGCATAATCACTGTATAATAATAAACTCTATCCCAAAATTAAAACCTTGTTACTCATACTGGCACAATTCACCCATGCCCTTAATTGCTTTTGTAGACACATATTTTCAGTGTTTGGCACGCAATAATGACTGACAACTCGTTACTTCTCCTACCACAGAGGATTAAGAAGATACCCAGAGAAACAAATAACTTGTCTAATGATCATCTAAAAGGCAAATTATTTATTGAGACTTAATCATCTTTACACATTTCCCTCTTCCTTTCACTTTTAGAGGCCTCTAGTGATTAAAGTCTGCCTTCAAGCAGAAGTGCCTTATGTACTAGCTATTCTCAATTGGTTTACTGCAACATGCTATTATTTTTTATTAGAAAGTCTGCCTATCAGCCTTTGGCATACATAACAATTGGTACATCAGGAAGAGCAAGCTGTATAAAAAAAATAAAACCAATTTTCAATGGGAAAAAAGGAAGTTACACAGTTTATTCTTGCAATATGAGTAATGCAATCTCTTTGAAGGAAGAGATAAAATAAAGATGATAAAAACATTTAAATACAGCTATATTCAGTGTAAAAAAACCTGAAACTCAACAAACTTACGTAAGAATCCAGCCAAGCTTACCATTGGTTCTTACGAAATAAGATGTACAAAGTGTTCAGCAGTCTAACAGAATAGTTTAAGTACTACTTTGACTGAAATTCTCCCCACTGTATCATCACAGACATTAAAATGTTATAATTTGTTACATACCTAATTTTCCCCTGTTCTGTTAAATCTCCGTCACTGTGTAATATTGTTGTTAGCAACCTCAGAGTAGAAGTTCCTGACTTGCTGTGGTTGTTCTTCATTCCTAGCAACCATCGAACCATCATCTTGATGGCCTGAATCTGAAAAAAATTTTATATGCAGAAGTCAAATCACACCATGAGCCTCATTTTTAAAATAATCTTTATCTTAATTTAATCATGCTATATTTTCCCAAGTAACTTTTGCTGTTATGAACACAAGCCTGTCAAAGGTTGCAAAACATCACTTAAGTACTGAAAGATAACTAGATGTACTCTCACTTGACAGCAACTTTTCATTTAAAGCTCAAACATTTATTACAGTAAAAAATCATATAATATTTAGTTAAAGCTCAAACTCTTTCTTCTACTAAGCAATCATATGTTTTATCCTGTGCAAACATTATCTTAACTGAGCTTATATCCACTAAACACTGTGGAATAGGTAAAACTATTTATACTTATTAAGAAAATGTTACTGGATCAAAAAGCAGAACACATTTTCATTTTCCTATATTCCTATAATTCCTGTGCTTAAACAATCCCTCTATATTCTTTATTTATATATATAATATTTGAGTTTAAATTTAAAGACATGTAAAGGAAAAAACAGTTCATAGACATTTTGACTGTTAAGAGTATCCACTTGTATTAAGGCAACTGGAAAAGAATATTTCTTTCATGGATATTTAAAGAAAAACCTCAAAGCCTGTTACTTAGGATTATTTGCCTTTTGCCAATGGAAATATCAAGTGCTTTGAGGCAAGCTTCTAAAAGTATACAGAATCCACCAGCTATCATGAAACTGCGTAATTTCACATGTTTCTTTAGTGAAAACAATGGATGAATTTTGAGATCAAGGTTGTTTTAATATTTGAGTCCCTTTGTCCTTTCATTTTCATTCTACAGGAGAGCAGAGTGACAGAGAAAGCAGAAAGAGGAGTATCTTCTTACAGCAAAATTACAATGCCCATCTGAATCACTTAGACATCCTTGGAGGGGCGGGAAGACACCACCAAAAACCAGTTACACAGTAACTTCATACTTTTATATAAACATACATAAATCACCAAATGTAATTAATCATATAGCTGATCTATTCCATGTAACAGACTGGTCACAGTGGTCTCTTCAGATCTAAGTTCTAGGACTGTCTTCTATATATGACTTTATCTTTTAGCACTGTAGCCCATTTAATCCACCTACAGAATTCTAGTTCTATCGGTAACACCAGCAAGAGGTAGAATATCTGTCCCTCAAGACCTCAAAATGTAAATAGAGTTTGTGGAACAGAAATGAAATGGTCTTGCCTCAGCTTTCCAAGTCTTCCACTGAAACAGCTGTAAGTATCCACCAGAAGATTGTAAGAGCAATAAAAACAGTATGATGATGATGATAATGATTCAAGGCCCCACTTCGAATATTGTGTTCAGTTTTGGATCCCTCATCATAAGGACATTCAGGTGCTGGAGAGACTGCAGAAGAGGGCACTGAGGCTGGTGAGGGGTCTGGAGTACAAGCCTGATGAGGAGCAGCTGAGGGAACTAGGGCTGTTTAGCCTGGAGAAAAGGAGGCTGAGGGGAGACCTGATCGCTGTCTACAACTACCTGAAAGGAGGGTGTAGCATGGAGGGTGTTGGTCTCTCCTCCCAAGTAGTAAGTGATAGGATGAGAGGAAATGGCCTCAAGTTGTACCAGGGGAGGTTTAGATTGGATATTAGGAAAAAAATTCTACATGGAAAGGGTTGTCAGGCATTGGAACAGGCTGCCCAGGGAAGTGGTGGAGTCACCATCCCTGGAGGTGTTTAAAAGGCGTTTAGATGAGGTTCTTAGGGACATGGTTTAGTGCCAGAGTTAGGTTATGGTTGGACTCGATGATGTTAAGGGTCTCTTCCAACTGAAACAATTCTATGATTCTATGATGATGTGTAACCATTAATACTTTCCATTTGTTGAGAGGACATAAACGTCCCAGCTCTATTTAATCTTCAAGTAAATGATGTATTCAGCCAGGGAACAGCCACATTCTACTTTGTGCCCCGACATCTCTGGTCAACTCCCGAGCAACTTCAATTTTAAGGTTTGCTTCTCTCTTTCCCTTCCACAATTTCCTTCCTCCAATTTTACTGTCCAAATCTACTCTACGCTTCCTTCTATGTAGCAAGTCCAAATCCCAACTCCTTCAGAATTTTCCTCTGAGCCCACTATGTTCCCTGTTTCTTTGCTGGTGTTCATGACGTTGTGATGACATTCCAGCAGCCCCTCAGAGCTAAGCATTCCCATGTAATTAGTACAGGCATGAGAATTCCCCCAATCACTGCTTCTGGGTACCTGAAGACTTAAATAAACATGACATAAGTTTGCACTGCCCTCATGTTTTAACCTTTTCTTTGCAGCCAAATAGGGTAACTATTAAAGGATAATTCCAGTTAGGAGTGTCAGGAGGTCTCCAGTTCAATCTCCTGCTCAAAGGAAGGTCAGGTATCAAGTCAGACCATGTTGGTCTCAGTTTTATCCACTGTTGTGTTGAAAGCCTCCAAGAATGGAGATTGCACAGGCTCTCTTGGCAACCTGCAAATTCTTGCAACCTGTTCCATTGCCTGACTGTTCTGGTTTTTTTCTCATATCCAATCCGAACCTCTTGTTTCAATTTGTGTCCCACGAGCCTAGAATTCTCCTCTGAGATTAAAATCATTATATACAACATGAAAATACCAAGAAAGTAAAAGTAAAATGTGGGTCAGAGCCATATCAAAGGCCACACATGACTGCTCTGTACCAGACTTAGCAGCACAACACAAATTACATGTATGCTAATTGCAAGCAAAAGTAATAGGATATGCCCATTTCTTTCTGAAGTAGTGAATATAACATGACAGATCTCTGATTTGTCACATGAGAAAACTAATTATTAGCTTTATGTAAACTGTCATTAGTGAATACATATTACTTTTTAATATTAAATTTAACAATTAAAAATAATCAACAGGTAATTACAAGCCTTTTCTCTGATCTAGAGGTTATCATCATGCCTCTGTTGTAGAAGTATAATGGGCTCCCATCCCATGCAGTGATCCTAGAAACACCATCTTCCTACTGCATCAACACTATGACAACAGCTGGCTCAGGATTCTACTACTTCAGTTTTCAGAGCCACCAATGCTGCAGGTTTGTGCAATAGTGAAAAATTAAATAACGCCCACTTAAAGCACAATTAGAAAAATAGGATGAGGAACCTTCTATTGCAGTGTACATAGAAGGAAACAAGAAATATCACTGCTGCTGCATAAGTCTCAGTCCACTGCATGGTGCATACAAGCATTCAGTACTGGCCACTGTCAAGAGAGATTACGGCTTCACACCTGGCACTGGAGTGTCTGCTGTAAGAATTCAAGTCTAACTCTCACAATAACTAATCCAAGTCATATTTAATACTGCACTGAAACATTTCTCTACAGGTACAATTTCATTTCAGATTTAACATCCAAAACTAAGGAGAGCCTGTATCAGTCTACATCTGTTAGGCTGCACAATACTTTAATTTTTCATTAGTCCCTCCCCCTTTCATACTTAAACTTCCTAGTTTTAAGATCCCCCTTAGATATATCATACAGTTATGTTACAAACGGGAGCGTTTTAAAAAAGGCTTTTAAAACCAGAGTAAAGAAAAATAGGCTGTCAGCGAGATTTGTTTATAAACCAATGGTGTGGCCTGAAGCATTCATTAAATACAGGCTTCTCAGTAGTAATAAATGCTAATTAAATTTGCAGATCAATTTTCACAATAACGTGTTTTCACTTGCCAATAAATGCTTCTTACAGCTTTCAGGCTTGGCTTCAACTCTCAGTTGCCTTAAGATTTTCTATCAGCCAATTCCCTTCCAAATAGCTAATTGTACGAAAAGATTTATTAACACAAAAGTGCATTTTAGAGAGACATTATAGCTTCACAAATCATAAAAAAAAGACAACTAGTATTTACTGCTTGAAGTTACATGTATAATCATTGAAGTGAAAGCATGTCAATTTTAAACTAGCAGTTCATGAAATGAAGAGAGACATGCATTTTTTAACAGTTTTTGGAGTGTACTATGTAACTATGGGATCACACAAATATGAAAAATACCCTTGCTGTAGTTGAACGAATTAAAAGCTAACAAATCAACTCCAAACACAACTGAGAACTTCCAGTAATGAGTTCTGTACCAAGCTGGAAACCAAAGCACTCACTAAACCAGCAGAGAAGGTGGTACGTTACAAAGAGTTTAACGACTTCAAGAGGGAAGGCAAAGAACTTCTTAAAACCATCAGAGCAACTTTATTCAAAAGGCACTGGAAATTAAATGACTGCTGTAATTAATTTAGAAACAGCATACTACAAAGTACCTGCATCTCTTTAATTCTAAAAGAAAATGTGAAAGCATAGCCCTGTTCTGAAGGGCATTTCAAAACAGAGACACAGGGTGTATTTTCCACAGTGTAAATGTATTTCTGATTGAGTGAAAAACTGATTGAGAATATCTATTACCAAGTCCAGGAATAATAACAAACTTGCTCAAAAAAAAGAAAAGCTTGAGATGACAAGGAAAAAAAAAAGAAAAAACAACAACAACAAAAACCCCCACAACACACCACATTTTTAATGTGATTTTTTTAAAACTAGTTTTTTCTCTAGTACACATTGTCCACAGTGAAAAAGCAATGAAACAGATATTTATTTGAGGAAACTGACAAATCCAAGAACAGGTTTTTGTCTTTATTCCAAAAGGGCATTGCAAGTTTATTGGAATGTCCTAAAAACAAAAAACCAAAAACAAAAAAAAAAAAAAAACAAAAAAAAAAAAAAAAAAAAAAAACAAAAAAAATTCAAAAGAAAAAGAAAAGCCCTTTTAAAAAGTCTCTAGGGTATTTAACTGCTATGTTAAACAGGAGAGAAAAAAATAATTTTACTTTAACTGTGACAATATCTGGAATACTTAATTGTTGCACACCAAACCTAAGTCTATAATAAGCTATAATAAAAATTCAATATAGTGTACAGACAAATTTGTTTATAAAAGTAAAAAAAGCAGATGCTCCCGAAAGCAAATTATTTTCTTCTGGCAATCCAAAAATGTATATTCTGATAAGATCCTCAATTTAAAAATAGTAACAACTTTTTTACTGTTAGAAAGGTGACAAGGAAACAGAACAACAGCAGTTGCCACCTTTAGGAATTTAGATATTTAACTGTCTTTATTATACATACGATCACATGAAAATATAGTAAGTGCTACTTACTTTAACAAGCGTTTCAGGAGACACTTCTTCATCTGGGACCCAAAGCTTTGTTGTCTTTTTTCCTGGAAGCTAAACCAAATGTTACACTTAGTTACAGCACTGTTACTCTTCAGTGAAACCTGCTGTAATCTCCTCTTTTCTGTTTGCTTCTGAAAACAATACAGCAGCACTCACTGGTTTGCACTGTGCCTGCTGGATTTTATAGAAGTAACCAGTACAGAAGTGAGATCCTGTTCTGACCTCACCACTCAAGCATCAGCAAATCTAACAGCAGACAAGGGTTTTGTTGTTGTTGTTATTACCTGAGAACTATTGCTTTAGAGTGTAATAGCCATTGCTTTGAAAATAAGTTCCACTTTCCATATCCACTACATTGGAACCTCAGGCACATAGCTTTAGACAGTACATCTTTCCCTAAACAGTGGCTGACAACGCACTAATTATTTTTCTCACTTTATCATCACTATCAATACAGAATTATCAGAAAAAATGAAATTCACATTCTCCCATTTAAATAGTGTATTTTAGTTTCAAATGCTCTATACTTCCTAAAAACAACTGGCTTGCTCAAGACAAGACACTTAGTGAGTGAAGTCAAGCAACAGTTTTCCCATTCTTAACAAAAGGCAAGTCAGGAGTGATCAAATGCTGTGCTATATACAGCTTGTCGCTTTTGTAAGGACTACCAAAATTAGTATTATCTCCTTTCCTGTACTGTGGGTTTTCAATTGGGTCAATCAGTACTCATGGAAATCCAAAAGTCAGCCATATACTAAAAGAAGAAGAAGCAAGCCAAAAATTTTGACAAGTACTTGCTGAGTATCTTCCCACAGGAGAAGTAGAATCTTAAAACAAGGTTTTAAAAATACTTACCCTATCATTCATTAGCAAATCTTTAACAATAAAAGTGGCAACCAAAGATTTCAAAGGGGCAGCAAACTGGTCAGGCGCTAGCATGGCTATATGGCCAATAGTAACCAACGGTGTAATGAGATGCTCAAAATTGCTCGGATCCAGACTTTTATGGAGTGGCTAGAATAAAGGCAACAAATTCAGGTGTTACTGGTATCATCTATGTCTTATTGAGGGAAGCGTGGGGAGAGTTCTCTACCAAGTTGTCCATGTCTAGTTCAGAAATATAGTTTTAAAAGAACTATTAACTATTTAGATTTAAAGACACATTCACCAACCCTGCAAGTCTACAAATCAAAAGAAAAATCAAGAAAGATAAAACGTTTTACACATCTGGGTAGGTCAAAAAGTGGCAGCTCAAGCAGGACTGTCTGGGAAAAAAACCCCACTTTTTCTTGTTGAAGAAGTGGGCATACTGTACCTCAAGAAGGCAACATCAGTAATGGACTACAATTCAGCCTTCAAGATAAAAGGCTGATGGTCACTAATTAAAATGTACATTTGTGGCCATAACTATAAAATCTAGTTAAATAGTCTCTACCATAACTCAGTTTTCCATAATTTCTGTAACAATTTCAATTCTTTATGCCAGACCCAACAAAGGGGAGGAGTGGTGTATAGTTCCTCTTTCCATAAGTAGTTCTTGGCTCTAGCAGATGGTCCAACATTTTGTTTTACTCTATTGTCTGTTAAAATACATGACCCTAAACAAGACAGATCATGGGATACTAAAAACCATTATTTACTACTATTTTTCAGGCCAAACTATATGAGAACAAAGGGAAAGAGGAAAAATATGTTTTCTAAATTTGGAAGATCTTACCATATAAATTGCCACTACAATCCTTAGTTTATATATTCAATATAAGAGAGTAATAAAAAGTAACTTAAATATGTTAATTTTACCTCAAATATCTGTGCAAACTGTGTTTCTTTACTGGAAAATATTGCATGGATGCAGTGAATAGCATACTTGGCTTGACGAGGGGGTCCCTTTTTAGCTTTATGATGCAACACTGGAAGCAAAGCACTTACACAAAAAAAAAAAAAAAAAAAAGAGATAAGTACCTTTTCACAAATCAAAAATCTACCAAAATATCAAGCTAGCAAAAAAGTACAGATATACATATACAGAACACACCACCTCTGCAAAAGTGCTAACTCTTTTGGTTTTGGCAATTTCTTCAAAGAAAGAAAAGAAAGTATTTACATGGCTTGCAAGTAAAAAAAAAACAGCCCTGTTTTTTGTTGATAAAATGTAGCAAAACAAAGACTTTATCTGCACAAGTTACTAAACATTGCTTTGGAAATATTTGTGTCTACACATTTTCATTGAACTGCAAAGAATGTTTTTACATTGCCAAGTATTTAATTTAGGAAAAAACATAAGTAATTCTGAAGGGCAATGATAGAAATTGTAATAGCATCAGTGGCATATCAGCTGTCACTACCTTAGATATATTCATTTCACTTCCGTTCTTCAAAAAGTACTGCATTTTAAAGTCCTTACAATCTCTTTGCTGTTTTATCTGAAGTAACACTTCCTTCCAAAAGAATGCAGGATAATGTTACAGCACACAAAAGAAAGAATGAGATCTTCCAAAATCCCATACAGTAAAGAACACTACTCAGAGTAAGATATAGAACTCACGATCGTATATGAGGAAAGTCTTCTTCAATTTTACTCCCTGTATTTTTGAAAATTTGTAATGCAGCTTCTGCCACTTTTTCATCATCCATTTTTAAGCAAGCCAAGAGAGATTCAAAAGTTTCAGCTGAATGAAATGAGATAGGGTGCGTAAATGAAAGTACCTGCCAAAATAAGAGGAAAGCTGCGTTAATATTTTTTTAAAGGCCACTGCCATGCTGGAATATCTATAATACTCTGCCTGGTTTTGTCACATGATCCACATTTATCTTTCTCTGACTTTTTTTTTTCCAGTCTTCCTAAATGTCCCTCTCCTTACACATGATCTCATAAGTTTTAACTTATTTCTCCCGTGTCAATTTCTTCTCCTGTTATTGTGAACATGTACTTTTCAGTGGCTACATCTACATTAGCAAGTACTGGGTTACAGCAGAAGCAGGTCTTAAGAGAAACACAGGTGATGCTAAGGAAGCAATATTCACATTTCAGGGGGTTTACTTCAGAGTATTTCTAGACTGACTGAACTCACTTTAGCCACTGCAACACAACATGCGTTTCTGAAGCCCAGAATTTTATTTCTCTAGAAGGAATCCAGCTTGTGTGCTCTCAGACTTCGTGCTTGTTTGCTAAGTGGAACAACTAGTTGTGCTCTGAAATTCCTAACTCTAAAACAGTAATAGGGGCATACCCCATAGGGTCTCTAGTCCCTCAAGCTTTCCACAGCAGCTTTCCAGATCCCGTACCTCTCCTTCAGAGTCTTAGACTCTGTTTTCAAGTATGACAGTTCTCCCACATTAAAAAAAATTAAAAGTCCTCATTTGATCCTCCCTGAAAGTTTGCCTTCATTTTTAAGTGGCTGTTGATTATTAGTCTCTTTCCATATGATATTCTGACCCATGGCAAAGAAACAATCCTTGAAATCTAGGCACTTCTTCACACACAGTGTTCTGTTTTCACCAGGCTACCTTCCTTCTCACTTCGATGTATGGAATTCTCTTTTCTGGACTCCCACATTTGTCCCTTCTGGATTATTCTCACGATATACAGACCATCTTCTTCAGGACAATCTTCCTCCTCTTCCTTAAAGGTGTCATGCCAGTCCATATGAATATGCAAATACTGACCTGGAAGCCTTCTTTCAAATATAGAGTCCTTCGTGACACAATTCATTCTTATTCAGATTTGCGCTACTGGCTTTTTGCACTTTTATCTAAACATATACATCTGGCTAAAGACTCACATGCTCTCACATCTACTAGGCCCTTAGCTGATCTAAGATATTCTGAATACATCAGCATGCGAGTCCTTTAGATTCTGAGGTCTCTGAAGTCAATCCATAGCTGGAATTTTCCCAACCGTACTGTATAACTGAGGGGGTACTATGGCACAAGTACCTTTCTGCACACAGCTGACACTACATAGTGCTGTTAGCCTGAAGTCTTTGAGAGAGATTAAGTGAAACAAAAAAGGCAAATATAGTTGCATTTTAAAAGTTTCACGCTTTTAGTAGCATTTGTAAATAACACAGTGATTGGCCCTTTTCCTCCTAGGAAAAAGGAAGAACAGAGTAAGAAATTTTGTACAGTGTTCCCAGAAATGCATCTTGATGGGGTTTGCTATGTTAACTGAGTCTCAAAGATTACACATAGTTGAAATAGATAGGACCTCAATTTATGAGGAACTCAGAGGAGCCACAGTACTGTAGTGATATACAAGTACAGTTCCAGAAGTAGTACAACTGTATTCACAAACTGCTGAATTCACGCTCAATAATCAAAACTCAGCTGCTGATGTCACACACACAACTACTTTTGATTCCAGAAAAACTTCCAAATGATTTATACAATAACCATACTTATGCGACACATAAGATGAGCAAAGAGAACAAAAACCAAACCAATATTCTTCCAGATAGCCACCACGTGCTTATGATTAATGATACTGAGTGCTAATTAAAAATTTATCTTAACTAGATTGCTTCAGACAGTTTTACATGCTCACTGGCCACCAGGAGTTTACTTGCCTTAAGCAATTCAAGCCCTGCTCTGATTGCCTGGTCAGTAGGCACACCCTCATCTTCATCATCTGCTGTTCCATCTATAGACTTGTTCACTTGCTTGATAAGGGCACTGAAAAGAAAAACAAAACATGGCCTCGTGTTCACTGCAATTGCACCATGTGTGACCATTTCCATAAGTCTAAGATATAATCTTTTTAAAGCAACTTATTTAAAACATAAGCTTGTTCTAAAACAAATATGTCTGCTACATACACAATCTGGTTGTCCTCATCTCCTATCTAAATCAAAGCTTATGAAGCAGTCAGTCAAAAAATATTTATTCCTAATGAATTAAGAACTATATACAAATTACTCTGGAAGGATAACCAAAATAAGAAAACAATTTGAGCATTACAAGAAAAATTCAGGTAAGAATTATGGTGAGGTTACTAGTTGCTATGGATTCTTAATAACTGATGGAAAAATAACTTGTTTATAATGCTTAGTCTACAACCAAGAGGAAAAAAAATAACCATTACACAGCTGTGTTAAGGGCTGATGAAAAATTTAAGAGACCTATCTCCTGCATATTTCACCTTGATAGTAATGCTTCTTTTTTTTGTTATACTGTATCCAAGAAAGGAAAATTGTGATTATCCAAATGACCCTATTAGCGAGTGCTGTAGGCAGCTTCCCTATCAAGAACTGAACAATATTCAGAATATTCCTTATGTACATCCTGTAAATGACATTTAGAGAAAAAAAAATTCTCCAAACAAAAAAAAAACCCCCACAAAAACCAAACCAAAACCCCAAACAAACAAAAAACCCCCACAAACAAAAAAACCAAAACCAACAACCAAAACACAACCAACCAGTAGCAAACCAAGGAAGAGAATTCCTAGTCAGACTTCCCAGACTTGTATTTTTTTTCTGCCCCTAATTGGACAAAAATGGCCATCTATTAAAAAAAACAGACAGTCTGAGTCTCAAAAACGAAGAAGTTTAGTGAAATTTTACAAAGATCAGAGAAGACCAATTCTGTGGCTTTTTTTGCCTTTTTTTCTTTCTTTTTTCTTGTTTACTGTATGGCAGTCAGTCAGTAGATAGACTGTGAAATAAATATTACAGCTTATTGCCACATGTGAATATTACTTTAAATATACATTTTATATTGCTTCTGTGAATGTGAAAAAAAGGTGTTTTCAAATTTTAAGTGAAAATTCAGCTACACATTGTACGTAATCCAAAATGAGAAACAACCTTTTAAGTGAAAGCTCAATGGGTCCATTATGTAGCAGGTGTAACAGGCAGAAACTGGAAATCTCAAGTATTTAAAACTCAATTTACTACAGTTGGAATTAACAGATAAGAATTTACCAGTATTAAGAACTAATTGTCTCTACTAAGGTACCATTTACCTCAAATACAGCTGTTAAATAATCATTTCAGCGATTACTTCCCCCCCCCACCCCCCCCATAACTTCACTGGCTTACTCTTCCTTAAAGTCTTGATGCTTCACCACTACAATCTTGACTTCCTCAGTTAAATCACTGTTTATGTCATTATGAGCTAATATTCTGAGTGGAAAGAATCAATGAATAGCCATCGGCAGAAATTCATTTTAAAATAAGTCAGGCAGTCACAAACCAAACTTCCCCCATCAGCAATAGATCCATTTTTATCGACAGGTTGTCCCAGCTGTGCTGAATGACAAATCAGTTGTTAGTGCGCCTACATTGTGGAGGAGGACACAAAAAACCCTAAGCAAGGGAAAACAGAAGAAAATACTGCAGGTCACCAGGCCTTAAACTGCACCTGTGCAACCCACTACTGCTTGTGCTTAAAGGTGAGATAAACCCCGATTTCAAGCCCTGTGATCTGCAGCCATCAACATACACACACAAATACCTGATGGATTCAGTATCAATGTGCACAGGAGCAATTCTCTCAAGAAGAAACTTTATCATCTCCAGGAAAGGATTTGTTGGTTGCTTTGGGTTGCCCAACTTCTTTGTTATTTCCCTCTGCAATATAAGTTTCAATTAAATTTATAATCCATTCAGTTCCCCAAACATTTCCATATCTTAGAAACAATTCTTACCACACATCCTTCAGCCTGTTTGCAAGAACATGTTGGGCTAACAAGCATTTCTAACTGACTTCTTATTTTTTCATCATCTTCTAGAACTTGTGTGAACTTTTTCATGAAATCTTGAGCTTTCCCTGGATCTGGAAGGTTTCCTTTAAATAAGCAAAATAAGTTACTATTTATCTTCATAAGTGTCAGTATTATAAATTACACAAGTTTGAAACATTAACCAAGAAGGGTGGGGGAAAAAACCAAACAAACAAAACCACAAAGCACCTTAACATGTGCAGACATATCTATGAGGACACTGATTTCTAGAGATTTGTGTGCCCACAGACCTCCCCGGCTATTTACTTTTCTCACCCTTCACGTTCATTTTTCAGCAAGTCTCCTTGTTCCTGTTAATATTAACAGCTGCAGTTGACCTCAGAATACAAAGCCTACACTCAAAAAATATACTCTGCATATAGATCACCTGATATCACAAGTAAACATCACAAGGGTATTTCTGCTAAATTACTCCTTCACTCAATGTAAATTTTACAACAGCTTGCAACATTTTAAAAAAGCTTTTAAAATGCATTTCTTAAGCTAAATATTAATTTTTATTTACATTTTATATTATAGCAAGACGATTTATTGGCAAAGTATTAGTATACTATTTAAGATGCTCACGGTTTTGGTACAGGAGATGTTAAGCAAAGTTGGCACAGAAAATGGTATAGGACTACAGGACAGTTAGGTCAACACAAGTTCTACTAAGTATTTGTTTTGCTATATTGATTTCTTTATTATTCTAAAAAGCAACCCAGAACTAAAACAATCAGAAAAATTACAAAGTGATCAACTTTTATGTTATAAATAAAAGGAAAAAAAAAAGATTTGGAACATGGCCAACCAAGTAGCAAGATGCAGGTTTTCCTCCACATTTTTTCAAAAATGTACATATCCTGAACTAGTGTCTTTTTTTGCCAGAACAGTTGGCTTTTTTTAAAAAAAGGTTGACTTAAAAACAAAATTTCAGAATTGTAAAGTAAGATTTTCTTCTTTGTACTGGTTTTAATGCTTCTTCATACTGGTTTTACCGCTATTGGCATGGTGGTGTCTGGGGGGTACAAGAAGTGTTGCTTTGGGGTTGGCGGTTTTTTCTTTGCTGAGAGTTCAGGTTACATGGAAGTTCTTCAGTTTCCAAAGTGCCCTCCCTGCTACTGAAACCCAAACTCTTTTGCATTCTCCCAGCAGCACTTACAATACCAACACCTCAGAGAAAGGTCAGTTAGTAGACAGTTTAGTGGGTTAGTTTACATCGGTTAACACACATTCTATAACAAATGGTAAAGCAGACACACCCTAGATCATCTAAATTTTGAGTTAGTCCACAACAGATGCAGTCAAAATGTCATGTTATAAACTACATCACTGGAGACTTTTTACAGTAAGGAAGTAATCCTGCTTACAGTTGTCTTAATTCTTTAAAGCATATTGTTACATTATGTTTATCATTACTTAAGTTTTATCTCTCACAAAACTTTTAAAGTAAACTTACCCCAAATGATTTTTAAAGCAAGAAAGCAATATATTTCAACTGTAGTTTTTAGACAGTGTAAATACTTCAATTGACTTACTTGTTATAACCATCACTTTTGAGAATATAGCTTTACTGCTGGCATCTGTCTGCAAGTCACAAAAGAAAAATGGATTAAGTAAAAATTTTACATTATATATATTTCCACTTTGAATACTGAGTGAGCAAAATTCCGTAATGCATTATCAACAAGTCAGCACCCATCATTTTACTAACACAGTGTGTTAGAAATCAAACCCACCACTGCAAAGTTAATGCTGGACAGTTACAGTAAGCAAAAGGTAGATCATACCTGCAGTATCACTCACTCTCACATATACTTAGGTAAAACATTTTTATTACTTTTCAATCTACTATATTACTTATGAACAGCACAAATGGGTTATTTCTTTAACTGTTTTCCATCTAAAGCCTCTTTGTTTTTAAATATAAAATGAACAGCAAGTGTTAAATTCACTTTATCTTCTTGTTCAGATATTGATTCTAAGTAGTCTCAGCAGTAGTTCCACTTTATTGTAAAGAACAGAGCAAGTCAATAATAAGACAATTGCTGCTCCTGTTCAGCTGAACCAGGAAGGCAGATGACAGCAGTGTAATTGTGAAAGTAATAATCAGGGACAATGACAACAAAATTAAAAAAAAAAAAAATTAAAACCTGGCAGCATTTCAGGATACCTGTGAAGCTTAGATTTCAGAGAAACTTGTTGATATAAAGTCACCCGACAGCACCTTACAAGCAAAGTAAGTTACCCAAAAACAGACTTTTAATCTCATTTATTTTCATTTTGTCAGTATAGAATTTCAAATTCCACATGCAAAGCCTCCTTAAGAACTAGTTCTGACACTGAATAAATGGAAGAGGAATAAAAAAATACAACAAATTTCACAAGTAGAACTCCATAGCAAGGATATTTTCTTTATGAGACTATATTTCTAACAAATAAGTGATGTTTCCACAACATACTACCTACTACTGAAGGTGGACAAACTAGTTCCCAAAACACTTTTTCCCCACTTTTAGTTGTAATCCACAGTATTCTACAGATCAGGAAGTTTTATAGAATTGCACTAAAGTTGGAAATATTAAGGAATTATCAGTAAAAATTACAGAGGAAATCCTTAACTGTACGGTGAAGAAACCAGCCTAATCATCTTCAAAGTAGTGTTCTAAGGTAGACAAAATAATTTTAAAAAATTTAGCATGAGATTAAGACAAACAAGGTTTTTAGTGCATGTCCTCACTATCTTGTGACACAGACACTTGGCACATAATTCTAGCCATTAAGTATTTCTGCAGAATTTTCTGTGACTTTTTAGTGCCAGAAGAACACTGTTTTCAGGGCTGTTGTCACAGCTGAACAGGAATGCTCAGACAATGACAGAAAAAAGCGAAATCAAATCTGGTTTACAGGATTCAAATAATGATGTCAACAGACACAGAATCTCCATATTTGCACCTCTTGCAACTCAGAAGAAAAATACCAAAACTGTACTGTGGACTTTCTTTGGTTCTGACTGGTCTGGTCTTACTGTGGACTGGCTGAAGGAGAGAAGCCAGAGAGTCGTGGTCAATGGGGCAGAGTCTCGTTGGAGGCCTGTATCTAGTGGAGTCCCTCAAGGGTCAGTACTGCGACCAGTATTATTCAATATATTCATCAATGACTTGGATGAGGGAATAGAGCGCGCTGTCAGCAAGTTTGCTGATGGCACCAAACTGGGAGGAGTGGCTGACACACCAGAAGGCTGTGCTGCCATCCAGCAAGATCTGGACAGGCTAGAGAGTTGGGCGGGGAAAAATTTAATGAAATATAACAAGGGAAAACGTAGAGTCTTGCATCTAGACAGGAACAACCCCACTTTCCAGTATAAGTTGGGGAACGACCTGTTAGAGAGCAGTGTAGGGGAAAGGGACCTCGGGGTCCTGGTGGACAGCAGGATGACCATGAGCCAGCATTGTGCCCTTGTGGCCAAGAAGGCCAATGGCATCCTGGGGTGTATTAGAAGGGGGGTGGTTAGTAGGTCGAGAGAGGTTCTCCTTCCCCTCTACTCTGCCCTGGTGAGACCTCATCTGGAATATTGTGTCCAGTTCTGGGCCCCTCAGTTCAAGAAGGACAGGGAACTGCTGGAGAGAGTCCAGCGCAGGGCCACAAAGATGATTAAGGGAGTGGAGCATCTCCCTTATGAGGAAAGGCTGAGGGAGCTGGGTCTCTTTAGCTTGGAGAAGAGGAGACTGAGGGGTGACCTCATTCATGTTTATAAATATATAAAGGGTGAGCGTCACGAGGATGAAGCCAGGCTCTTCTCGGTGACAGCCAGTGATAAGACAAGGGGTAATGGGTTCAAACTGGAACACAAGAGGTTCCACTTAAATATGAGAGGAAACTTCTCCTCAGTGAGGATGCCAGAGCACTGGAACAGGCTGCCCAGGGAGGTTGTGGAGTCTCCTCCTCTGAAGACATTCAAAACCCACCTGGACACATTCCTGTGTAACCTCATCTAGCTGTTCCTGCTCTGGCAGGGGGATTGGACTGGATGATCTTTTGATGTCCCTTCCAATCCCTAACATTCTATGATTCTGTGATACTGGCTGAAGCTCCCATTAAAACTGACCTTAAATTGAGCAAACTATTAATAATTTATCCAAACACAAAATAACCTGAGTCAGAAATATTCTTTTTAACTTCTAGTAGTATAACTCTACAGAAAAATGATAGATTGAAGAAGATCAAACTTCTTTTTTTTAAGAAGATCCACAGTGGCACTTTTATCTACATTATCTTGCATTCATTATATGGAAGCATCAGAACAGCTGCTTATCTGCACCAAATGACGCTTACAGGCTAATACAGACAAACCAGCGTTCACCCACTTTTCCAGATGTGAATAGGCAAGTTTGTGTATTTTGTTTAACTGAATACCATTGCTGTAGGAGAAAACAAGAGGACCTGTGATTTGTGCTTCTGCTCTTCAGAGAAGTAACTCATCTTAAAGGCAAATTTGATGTCTGTTCTGTCTCAGATTAAGATAAATTATCATCAACAGAAATGGAAAGTTTCTTAACACATTTTCAGTCTCCTCAATAGTGCTTACACTGGGGAGAGCCTGAAGAGGAAAACAGGAGAAAGCCTGAACAGTTCCACTAAATGGCAGAAAGGTTTTCTAAGATGAGAAAAAGAGTGTACTGGCAAGTTCAAAGACTTATAGTCACAGAACAATGTAGCATGGATTTGAAGGATGGAAGCACAAAGACAGGTTAACTTTTCAATATCTGCATGCACCTCAGGAACATTATTTGTTTCTGCACGTTCCTATAAAGACACACTGGGTTTGCTTACAGTCCCATTTTTTTGCCAGTAAACCCTGATGCTGCCACCACATGATCAAGAAGTCGCTCACTAATTCAGCAGAAACCTGACACTGCAGTGTCTTTGGCTGTAGCCACTACACAAAGAGCATTTGGGATCCTCTGGCATCTGACAGCTTTCCCCTCCTCTAAGACTGACATTAACCAAAAGCCTCCTATCCAAAACAAAAACGCTAGACAGAACACAACCCGCATTCCTCCTATTTTGGGAAAGTCTGGACTGGAAACCTAATTTCTCAACTACTATATATTATTTCTTTTAAAAAAGCATCAGATTAAACTTTTGGCATTAAAGTCAAGTTCTAATCATATTCCAAATTATATCCAGAATTTCATCTTAGGATTTTTCTTCCCCAAATATGAGTATGCACACACATTTAACTAAAACAAATCTAAATTTTACTTCATGAGAATATCCTAAATTATCAATAAATATTTATTTTTTCCTTCTGAGTGAATTTGTTAACAAATAATTCAATTACAGTCTAAATCTCCAATATGACATCTAAGAAGTTTCCAAGAGGGAAGAGAAACAAGTAACCTGTTGGGATAAAAATATTTCAATTTATTGAATGTTACTAATCATACATAAGATAAAAAGTTAGGGTGTAGAAGTACTTTTTCTTAATTACTTAATTTGGCAGTCAAAAATAATACACTGGTTTTTTCCCCTCTTTCAAGAGCCATTAAAATCCTGGCAAGATGTAAATCAAACATTGGGAGTACATATTTTAGCATCAAGAGACTGGCAAAATCTTGCAAAAATTTCTAACACAGGCCTACTTCTTCACTTTTACTGACAAAATGTATACGCACCTCCTACTGCAAGTGTAATCTAATGGAATATCAGTTAACTTTCACAATATTTTCTGTCATTAAAAATAAGCTTGAGATATTCAAACAAATGATATTAGAAATAGTTTATTCTTTGAAGTAAAACTGCATATTCACTGCAGGATAAAGATAAATTGAACTCACTTTAGGTTGTTTTATTAGGTCAACTAAATCCTTTACTTGATGTCGTAAGAGATTTTGACATTTCCACATTTCATTCAATGCTCTAAAAAAAAAAAAAAGTTGTCAATGTCATCTAATCAATAAATAACACAAGTGTCCAACGAGAGCCTTTAAATTCTTTTCAACTTCAGACTCAGGAATGTGCTTATCACCTGAGATTTCACTGCAGCGTGAGCAAAGGCTAAATGGTTCCTCATGCCATGATATGGAAAATTTAATTCGTCATATTAGGCTTTGATTCGACATATTACATTTTGAAAAAACAGATGCTTAACCACACCACTTTTAAAAGAAGTAGGAAGTAACTGATGTCTGACCCATAAAGAACTCATTTGTACAAGCATGAAATCACTTCTAAAAACATTCCAAGAAACAGGCTAAAGCAGATGTTCAAGATTTTTATCATCAAAACAATGTTTTTCTTGCACACAGAAAGCAGCTAGTAAATGAGAAAATTGTGAAAAGTGGACATGATAAGACTTGTAAGAGATGCATTAGAGATTAGACAAAATTTAAAACTGGCACACTTTCCAGGTAAAAAAGCCATATAGGGAAAAAAAAAAGTTGAAGCTTAATTTAAAAAACTTCCAGAATCCACAAGTAAAAAGGTCAGTTCTGTATAACTAACTGAAGATACTATGTCTTTAAAATGAGTACTGCTGCATATGAAAACTAGAATTCAGAAGTTACTAGTTGGCTGAAATAATAAGTACTTAAAACAAGCAATTCTACATGTTTGTTTAGCCTATACTTTTAGTAGAACACTAACATTTTTTTTTCAATATTCTTAATTTTAGTTTGTTACAGTTGTAATGTCTTTAGGCAGATAATACAAGAAATCTAGGGGATTCAAAGATCAGTTTCTGTAGTATCTGAAGGCTTTGTTTTGTTTTAAGCCATTGTTTGATATACAAAGCTTCTTCTAGACCCCCACATGAGAAAAAACTATGTTCAATTTTAAAGTGATTGAATGTCACTCAATGAAAACTGAAGTAAAACTAAATTCAGTCAAACTGAACATTATAGCAGAAAACAAAAAAAAAAATTAGTCAAATTCATGCACATGTACCCATTTTAAGCTGGAGATGGCACATAACATAACTGTAAGCAAAACACATTGAGGGACAAAAGACAAGTCATTCCTTCTGACTTTTACGTCACTCTGGCTGCTAAAACAAGGAGTATATGAATTGAGAAATAGTCAGATAAGATTTAGGACTGGTCAACACTACCATCTATGCTATCTCTTTTTAGACATAAAAGGACTGACATGCATTCAACCTTCTTGCCAGATGTTTGACCGTAGCTTTTTAGCTGCTTATGGTTAAGAGGTATCACACCTTGTTAGAAAACACCCTGTCAGGTGGTTTGGAGTTTTTTTGCTTTTTAAATTTTTCTTGGTTTGTTGTTTTGTTTTTCCAAAATCCCACAAGAAATATAGATACTATTGCTACATTCTATTTTCTGACAGTTCATAAACTAGTTTTGTCCACTGGCTTAGGCTATTCATAACAATTTAGAACTAATTTACAGTAATATTTGTATTAAAAATAATTTTGCAAGAAGTCAAAAATAGCACATACTTCACAGCATTTGAATCCAGTGTTGCATAAAGGTAATATAAACATTTCATTCGTTCGTTCGTTTCCAGGTTGTGAGGGACCATGTACTGAGCAAAGATACGTTCAACAAGTAATCTGAAAGACAGGATTAAGAAACTTACTGTAAAGCAAGAAAGTGGTCTTGAATTGCTGAAACATTCATTTGAAAATTCTCAGACTTATCAAGAAATCAGTTGTTGCATACAAAGATGGGGTTATCAAAAAACCTAAAGGTCAAGTTACTTAACTTCCAATATAACCCAGTGTAAACTAATCAAAAATATATCACTACAGAAGAGGTAATGTTAAAGTTAGCAGTAGGACATCAAGAGATGACATTATCAAAATCAGATGTATTAATCTAAATAGGAACCAAAGGATTTTAGAGAAGAATGTCTCTTAATCATCAGCCCAAAAACATGTTATCAGTGAATTTCATTACAGGTCAGTATTGGGGTAAATTCATTAACTGACATCCCCCACCTCCAAAGAAATACCATGTCGATTATATCACATGCAATCATGAAGCCCAGAAGAATTCAGATACTAATCAGAAGGAGCTGACATCCCTCCACTCCTCCTCAGTCCCTTTCCCAAGGGTTGACTTTAACTCATTTCTTTTGCTTCTGCAATAATAATACAGCTGTATTCACACAGAAATTATTAAAAAGCTTCTGCCCTAACATGGAAATTCCTCATATGGAAAGAGAAGGAGAAAAAGATTTGAGTCTGCCACTTATGTAGGAAAGACTGAAAAGGAAAAAAAAAAAAGGCAAAACTAACCCCATGTTGCAATCTTAAATACCAAGAGGCCCAAGACTTTTTTGCAAATTGAAGTCAACAATAAAAAGACAGAGTAAAGAGACAAAAAACCATCAGGTATGTTTAGTCTAGAACTGAGAAAATACCCTCACGTGCAATTGGAGGGGGTGGTCACAACTCAAACACAGCTGGTTTAAGATCGTAAAGTTTAAGAAAAATGTGAGTGGGTGATATTAGATCTGATAATCCAGACAGTTCTGTCTACTTCCATGGTACCAAGAAATAATTGCTTATTTTCGAGATGAATAAGTCCACAAGTTTTTGAAGGGATTGTATGGGTTTGCAATGCCATTTGCATCCCACCATGCTGTGAAGGCCAGAGGTTCATTTCCAAAGCCACCAAGATGGCCTTGATTAGTCAAGGTGGCCTAGTTCCAAACTAGTTCTCCCATGTGCTACATTTATTTTTCAATAAAAACAACCATATAAGAGGCTATAGCAGGTGTGACAGAAGCATCGCTTTCACCACAAATACAGGACAAGGCTCTAAATCATGGCTATTATCATACAGTAAAACCAACCTTCTGCAGAAAGAGATGCCTTCACCATTGTCACTACATGTACTAGACTTAGCTTCAAAGCATACAGGAACAACATGCAAATCTAAAGCAACTATGTTAAAGCAATTTTACTGAGTTCTAACATAAAAAAAAAAAATCAGTAAGCTACTGAAATATAAGCAAAACACTCCTTTACTGAAACAGTGGTGAAGTACGGCTAAAAATTTTGAAATATTCCAACCTATGTCTCCCTTTAGAATCACTTTAGGTCTTAAAAGTAGGAAAAATCAACACAAGACAACATTTGGTTGCAGATGTATGAGATTATACATTGGATCAACACATAAAAGATCGGCACTTAAGCGCAAAGGAAAAACAAATCTGAGTAATAAGTTAACACACGTATCCACCCAACTGCCTAGTTTTCCGACTGACTTACCGGTCGTCAATACTGTTTTGATAATATATATGCAGAAGTTTATCTTTGATCCATGATATCTGTTTTGCAGCTTCTTTTCCTGCTTCTGATTGTAATGAATATTTCTTGTATATCTGTGCAAGTCCCATCATAGCTTCCTTCCTCACTCTCCACTTGAGAAAAAAAGAAATAGTACCCAGTTAAGCAGTTCAAAACTCAAAACTGAAAAGATTGAAGAATTACTTGGTAGGTACTTCCTTTTCTACACCAAAATAAGTTAAATTGAATTCTAAGTGCAACACATTCTCATTTGGACATATATTGCATCATATACATTATGCTAAACCTTTCAACACCAACAACTACTATGCAAGCATGCCTTTTGAATTTAGAATTGTTACAAATTTAAGCAAACACTCTTTCTCACAGATCTATACTGAACACTTGCAATTGTATTATAGGTGCAACAGGGGAAAGCAGGTCAACAAATGAAAAAAATCAGGTGATAACATTAATTTTCAAAGTTTGCCATCAACAGCCTTATTTATCATGCTTTAACATAAGCAGCAAACCTTATAAATTTTACCAAAAATGAAATATAGCTAAATTAAACTTCAGACTATTCAAATTTGAAAGCTACTACACTGATTTGCAGTCTTCCAATGATCTAATTAAAAGCAGGTAAACTAGCTACCTCTGATGGCGGAACATTTATCATCAGTAATCTACAATACATTCTGAAACCTGCTTGCAAATTATCTTATGAAAAATGTTAGAACGTTTTACAAGGGTCTCATTTTACTTAAAAATTTTACTAAATCTAGACAACTAGAACTATATTATTGTGCTTCAGCCTATTTTTTGGCATCTTTCTTTGTGTTTTGTTTTGGATTTTTGTTTGTTTGTTTGGGGGGTTTTTGCCTATTTTTGTTGGTTTGTATGTGTGGTTTTTTGTTTTGGTTTGGTTTTATCATCATATTATCTTAAATAAAAACACAGCCCAATGAAAAATTTGCCATTCCAGTGAGGGGCCAAAGATGCCTCATTAAATAGAATGCCTCAAAATTTTCTGCATTATATTCATTTTCATTAGTCATTTTAGAATTAGTTCAGCATTTTTTAGAAGTATTGCTTTTTAAAAAGCTGAATTGCAGTCTTGAAATATAATGCACAGACATTATTAGTACTCGTTATGCCTTACCCGCTTGTCCAGTGTTCGTTCTCTGACAAAATTAAGCAGATGGTCATTGACAAGCAAAAGATCTTTTTTAGCAGCAGTAACTATGGATACTATAACATCATGCCTTATAGCCTCTTCAGGGTCATGTGACCTTACTTTAAGATATTCTGGAAAAAAACAGAGTAAATAGTGCATTGTAAGTATATAACTTCAGCTACTTTTCTTTCTCTAGACAATACTCAACTGACAAAAGCCTAAAATATGACTTTATACTGTTTTGAAGACCAGCGGTAAGAAACCAATAGTTTTCTCTAAGATTAACTGTAATGCCAGTAAAACTTTTTTTATTTGCTTAGAATTTTATATAAATATTTCAGGCATTATGGAAGTAAGAATTATGTGGTACATTTTTATGACTTCTTATCATAGTTAGGCTATGTCTACGTTAGCCACTATTATAGCCCAACAGAACTGGATCTGTAGAGCTGAACAGACAGTGCTGAGAACTTCATATCCACACTATACACACATTCAAGTCTTACTTCAGGCTAAAGACTACTCTCTTCCTGCAGACTCCATCCCTTTTGGTTGCTGAAGCACATTAGTTGCACCCCTAATCTGAACTTCTATATGATCCACAAGGAATCTAGTTCACATGCTCCAGGAACACCTCCCAGTGTGAGCCATGTAACCATTGTAAGCAGTGACAAATCAAGAGACATACTTCAAAAACATGCTCTTTGACCAAGCTACAAATACTTGTTTAGACACATCCTGGTTTACTCAAAACAATTTTTCGAGATTATTTTGGCCCATTGCTACTTATTTGGTAGTATCAATAATCTTATACTATGAACATTTTAACTTTTCTGCTTCGAAGTGTCAAACATGTTAAATATCTATTGTCATTTTAGAAAGCTGACAAAGAATAAAAGGGCAAAGTTCATTTAGCCTTTTAGAACCATGTATTTTAGGTTCATTAGAAGCATAAGCGGGTAGGAAAACACACACAGAAGGGATTAAGATCACTGTACACAGCATACATAAGTGAAACACTGAGGACATTAGAAAATATTTTAAATCCAAAGTTTACTCTGAATGAAATAACCAGAGGTTATTGTTCTCTTATTACTGTTCAACGACCAGTGAAAATTTTCAATTCTCATCTGAAATACTGGCCATCAACATTTCTGGTTATCAGCACACGTGTCAAAAGAGTGCATCAAGAAATAAAGCTTTGCACTTACGGAGGTTATCAAATTTGAAATCCAAATAAGACTCTCAAAAACCAGTTTTGTTCCACAGGAAAACATAATAAACTAAAACAAACTAAGAACAATGCCATAGCACAAAACAATTCTGGTCTCAAACACCAGTGAGTCAGAGAAATTTTTCAACAATTTGACATCCGTAAGCGCTATGGGGAGAGAGAGGAGGGGCATGCAAAATTACATTTCCCAGAGGATACCATTAGAGGGGGCACAAAGTCCTGCAATGTTTAAAAAAAAAAAACAAACACCACACACCACACCACACACAAACACACAAACGCACACACACTTTGAAAATATGATTCTGATAATCACAGAGGAAATATGTTTACCATTCCATTAAGGAAAGGTCCAGAAACATTTTAAATGGTTTTGTTTGGTTTTGTGCATGTTTTTTTGTTTGCTTGAGAGGTGCGGGTTTTTTTTAGCTGGCTTAACAATATGAATAACTAAGGGATGACTCTAGCCTTCCTGTAGTTGTGTATAACTTTACCAATGCTCAGCAAGCAGGAGGGCAACCCCATGCACTTAACAGGCCTTTAAATTCCCTCCTTAAAGCAAATCACAGAATCACAGAATGTTAGGGATTGGAAGGGACATCAAAAGATCATCCAGTCCAATCCCCCTGCCAGAGCAGGAACACCTAGGTGAGGTTACACAGGAAGGCGTCCAGGCGGGTTTTGAATGTCTCCAGAGAAGGAGACTCCACAACCTCCCCGGGCAGCCTGTTCTAGTGTTCTGTCACTCTCACTGAGGAGAAGTTTCCTCTCATATTTAAGTGGAACCTCTTGTGTTCCAGTTTGAACCCATTACCCTTTGTCTTACCATTGGATGTCACCAAGAAGAGCCTGGCTCCATCCTCGTGACACTAACCCTTTATATATTTATAAACATGAATGAAGTCACCCCTCAGTCTCCTCTTCTACAAACTAAAGAGCCCTAGCTCCCTCAGCCTTTCCTCATAGGGGAGATGCTCCACTCCATCATCTTTGCTGCCCTGCGCTGGACTCTCTCTAGCAGTTCCCTGTCCTTCTTGAACTGAGGGGCCCAGAACTGGACACAATATTCCAGATGAGGTCTCACCAGGGCAGAGTAGAGGGGAAGGAGAACCTCTCTCGACCTACTAACCACCCCCCTTCTAATACACCCCAGGATGCCATTGGCCTTCTTGGCCACAAGGGCACAGTGCTGGCTCATGGTCATCCTGCTGTCCACCAGGACCCCCAGGTCCCTTTCCCCTACACTGCTCTCTAATAGATCATTCCCCAACCTGTACTGGAATCTGGGGTTGTTCCTGCCCAGATGCAAGACTCTACATTTCCCCTTGTTATATTTCATTAAATTTTTCCCCGTCCAACTCTCTAGCCTGTCCAGACCTTGCTGGACGGCAGCACAGCCCTCTGGTGCGTCAGCCACTCCTCCCAGTTTGGTGCCATCAGCAAACTTGCTGACAGCACGCTCTATTCTCTCATCCAAGTCATTGATGAATATATTGAATAATACTGGTCCCAGTACTGACCCTTGAGGCACTCCACTAGATACAGGCCTCCAACGAGACTCTGCCCCATTGACCACGACTCTCTGGCTTCTTTCCTTCAGCCAGTTCACAGTCCACCTCACTACCCGATCGTCCAGTCAACACTTCCTCAGTTTAGCAGCAAGGATGCTGTCGGAGACTGTGTCAAATGCTTTACTGATATCAAGATAGACCACATCCACTGCTTTGCCATCATCTATCCACCTGGTTATGTCCTCATAAAAGGCTATGAGGTTCGTCAAGCACGACTTCCCCTTGGTGAAGCCATGTCGACCGCCCCTAATTACCCTCTTATCCTTGAAATGCCTTGAGCTGGCACCAAGGATAAGTTGTTCCATCACTTTCCCAGGGATGGAGGTGACGTTGACCGGTCTATAGTTACCCGGCTCCTCCTTCTTGCCCCCTTTGAAGACCAGAGTGACATTTGCTTTCCTCCAGACCTCAGGCACCTCTCCCGTTTCCCAAGACTTGGCAAATATGGAAAGTGGCCTAGCAATGTCTTCGGCCAGCTCCCTCAGCACCCATGGGTGAATCCCATCTGGACCCATGGATTTATGGATGTCCAGATTGCTTAATTGCTACCTAACCCAGTCCTCATCAACCAAGGCAAACTCCTCCATTGTCCTAACTTCCTCTGGGGCCTCAGGGGTACAGAGCTCCTCAGGACAGCCTCCGGCAGAGTAGAGAGACAAAGAGGGCATTCAGTAACTCTGCCTTCTCTGTGTCTTCTGTCACCAGGGCACCCACCCCATTCATCAGTGGGCCTACAATGCCTCTGGTGTTAGTTTTATCTGCCACGTATTTGAAAAAGCTCTTTCTGTTGTCCTTGACCTCTCTCGCCAGGTTTAATTTTAAGGAGACCTTAGCTTTCCTAGTTGCCTCCCTACATCCTCTGATGACAGCCTTATATTCTTCCCAAGTGGCCAGCCTCTCCTTCCATGGTCTGTAAACCCTCCTCTTCCACTTGAGCCAACCCAGCAGTCCTCTGTTTAACCATGCAGGTCTCCTGGCTCCCCTCCTTGACTTCCTATGTGTTGGGATGCTCTGATCTTGAGCTTGGTAGAAGCAGTCCCTGAACGCTAACCAACTATCTTGGGCCCTTTTACCTTCAAGCAGCCTTGCCCATGGGATTTCCCCTAGCAATTGTTTGAAAAGGCCAAAGTCGGCCCTGCTGAAGTCCAGGGTTGCAATTCTGCTGGGTATTCTGTTCCCGCCACATGAGATCCTGAACTCCACCATCTCATGGTCACTGCAGCCAAGGCAGCCCTCAACCTTTACTGCTTCAACCAGACCCTCCTTGTTAGTGAGGATAAGATCCAGCAGCGCACCTCTCCTAGTCGGCTCCTCCACCATTTGCATCAGAAAGTTATCGTCAATGCACTGGAGGAACCTCCTGAACTGTGGCTGGTGGGCTGAGTAGTCCTTCCAGCAAAAAATGGACAAAGATATTACCTCCAAAGAACTACAAAAAGTAGTTTATTGATCAGAGGGAGATACAGTCTCCACATACACTTTTGGAAACAAACCAACCAACCAACCAACACAAAGTCACCAAGAAAAACACACAACCAACCCATTCTCTTTCATTATAGTTTTTTCATTAAGACTTCAGGATCAACAAACACTAAACACTTCTGTCTATGCCAGTTGCCTTCTTTCTAAAGCAGTATTGAACTATAGCCTGTATTTGATGAGGAGGAGCAGGAACTAAGAGCTGGTCACAGCTACAAGGACTGTTTCCATGTTTTAGGCAGGGGATGTGTACTATTTGCACAGTTCAGCTTTATGGAACTGAAGTCACTGCTCTCTGCACCTTAATTAAGAAATACCACGATCGTTAGGTTAGCCAGGCTGTCTTTGCCTGATTCCCATGGTGCTTAATTTCAACAGTAGTTGGGAATGCAGCTACTGTAAGAGAGGGAGAGGGATCTCTTTGGTTAAGGCATTCCTTACGTGCAATCCCCTCTGCCTCAGAAGCAGCACCGAGAGAAGGGACTCTGTGACTTTGACCTTCGGCCTCAGTGACATCCTCCACATCTGACAATGTTACTCAGGATTACAACTAAACTTCCTGACTTTCCCAGGAGGCTTAAAATTGTATTTTCATGTTACAAAAAATATGGTACCTGTTAAGTCTTTTGCTAGGTCAGGATGGTTCATAAGGCAGTGACTTGCAAATTTCACACATTCAAGACGAATAGGTACATGGATATCATTAAACCTGTTCAGAAACAAGACAAAGCATTACAACAACAACAAAAATATCACCTATATAAAAGCAATAAATTTCTTTCTACACAATCTCAAGTACCTCTGAAAATAATTTTATGCTTCCCACTTACACGCACAAAACATCTCTGATTTCCCAATATCAAGTAGACCGTCTTTAGCTTCAGAAAAAACATTCATATACTCATTTATTAATTCATGTTCTGAACATGAAAAGAAATATCTTCTCCTGGTACACATGCAAAACTCCCTGGCAGACAACAACTATTTATTAGATAGATGTGTGACATATTTTAACTATCTTTTCTGTAATACTCCACACATTTAACCACGAACCACATATCAGTGACTACAAGTTTTATAAGATTGTGATATTCATCCCTTCTTTAAACTGTATGATAGACAGAAAACAAACGGGCACCTAGCCTAGGACAAATTCCTTCTGCAATGGATCACTTCAAATTCTGTAAGATTTCTTTTTGAAAGACTGAATTAGGTTTGACGCTTGAAAAATAGTATTTTCCTCATGCTTAATTTTGATATAAGTAATTTTATAATAAAACTATTGATGTAATGAGACTTACAAACAACTTTAGAAAAATTAAATCCATTTTCAAGCTATCCTCAAACTGTTAAATAAAAACCCCAAATTTAAGGATATTATTGTTATTGGAATACTTATTTATCAAATAAAGAGGTTTTAAGGAATAACTGTTTTGGTAAAAACCAGGTATGTTTTCAAAATCAAGAGAATTTAAGAATGGTTCCTGTAATTACACACCAATTGTAACTTAGTTAAAATCCTTGAAAAAAAGTAAATACGTGTACGTGATTCACAACTAGTTGAGAACAGTATCTGTGAATAATAGATTTCACATATTCACATTGCTTCACACTATAACTTAATGAAGCATTTTCCTTTGGGCCCAGTTAGATCTGGAATTTTTTTTTTATGAGATGCAATGTTTTAAGCAGTTATGTATTTTCAAGCAAAAAGTCCTTCCTCAGTTAAGTTTTCTGCACTTTTAAAAGTAGTAATTTTTTTACGACTCTGGTTTTGATACAATTGAACGCTAAATTCTAAACTATCACATCTGTAATAATTTAAAAAATTTATCCTCATTTACTCAAAAACATTTTCATCATGGTATCCATACTCAAGTTTCTCCTGACTACAAGTTCCAGCTACATTTTCTAGCTCAAACTGGCAGAATGTCTCAAAACCAGAAGACTAAGAGTTTTGGAACATTGTAAATAATCCAAACCTCTTTTAAGGCACTCCTACTGTTAAAAAAAATTGAAATCAGTATACAAACACTGTACACAAAAGCCTCAAAGACAGTTCTAATATCAGCTGGTACTGCAAATGTCATTTGATGCTGTTTTAGAACTAATCCATCATTTAATAGTTTCACTTGTGAAGAAGTTAAAATAAACTATTCCTTTTTCTTGACAATGCCAATAAAGATATTTGGGAAAAAGAAATGAACTGAGATGATTTGTGCTTGTTCACTCTGCAGAATCAAAGATGGAGAAGACGTATATAAAATAATGTCCTTAGCATTATCTGTCAGATTTCAGATAAAGCAGCAGAAGGGGACTCATACTTAGCTGTGTCACTTTAAAAAAAAAAAAAAAAGGTTGAATTATATGTTACTAAATGTTTTTCCCATCTTAGGATGGGAACTAAACCAGCATATACCTCCCCAGGTAGCATTGCCAAAGTGGTTTGTTTTGAGATGCCAACTCCGAGTCCTTCGCCCCAAACATTTTTGCTAGAAGTTTTACAACCTGCAGGCGTTCGTCATTGTCATTGCTCTGGAAAATGAACACATTTTATAAAAAAATAATAAAATAAATAAATGAAATAAATTTAAAAACCAAAACGAACACACAAACCAGAGTTCTGTCTTGTACAGCTTTTGCACCAATATACTTCTACACCTCTAGAAACATAATAATACAGATTAATGGACTTTTCTTGTATACAAGAAACCTTAACTACTGTTGGGAAAAGGCAAAATAATAAAGACAGTGAAAACAAAAAACAAGGTAGCGACAAAAAACCAAAAAAGCCTGGTGAAAAATACAGAGATACATAAATATTTTTAACCTCATTTACAGGTTATTGATCCTGTTAGGAAATCTGATATGTTCCTGTACAAGCTTACACAAATTCAAGCACAACACAAAACCCACAAAATTCATTCTACATTTATCTGCACATGTTTACAGTTCTCTCAAATAGCCAAATAGTGTTTAATTAGAAACAGTTACCAAAAAAAAAAAAGTTTTCAGAAAACAAGTTTTTAAAGAAGACCAGTTGAAGTACCCAAGATCTGAGACGCACAGGATCTGGTCCTGTATTCAAAGCCTATACTTTAAAAAGCTGAGTTACAACAGAAAGATATCTTTCTTATTTAAAATTAGCACTTAAACAAATAAAACAAAGCCTTCTCCAGTATATTTTTATTATCATTGGTTTGCATTATACTTTAATACAACACAGAGCATTTGAAGTTTAATATATACTTTGGAAATGTGTGCTAACATTTGTGCAATTAGCATGGATTTACTGTTCGTAGATTTTTTTCTTTAGCTTATTAAAGAAAATTTAAAAAGAAAGTAGCAACTGGCTACAACATTTCTTTGAGAAGGGAGTAGCTAAAATTAGTTGATATCAACTAAATGTTATTTGACCCTTATTATTTCAATCTTCTTTCTGGTAATAAAGACAGTTTAAAATACCGATCTTTTCTACTATCTTTGACATTCTTATCAGTTCAACATCATCTTTGAATGCAAAGAAGAAATAAGAGCACAATGTCACTGTTGAGTTCTCTAATACGACACCACAGTCTTAAGACCAACTATTTCTCCCATCTGACACAATACCATAAATGTGATGAAAAGTTTGCACCATATCCTTTTAATTCAGCTCCCTCAGAACAGTAAAAGCATTTGTAAAATCTTTAAAGTAACAGCACAAGAGAAGTGAAAGATTAAGAAATCTCTAACGTATTACTACATCACGAAAGACCATAATTCTTCCGAAAATACTATAATATTAACTATTAGCAGCATTCATAGTAAATCCATTAACATGATTGTCTGCATTTGACTAATTTTTCCAATTAAAATTCAGATTGACATTACTGAAAGCCATCTACAACCTCCTCCTCTTAATCTGCAATAAATGACATCTTTTTCTTGATGAGTTTCAGCTTGTAAGTGTCCATTACACTACAAATTCTTAGTCTGTTCCACCATCGTTAAGAATTTTAAATTTTTTTGTAGCCCACATTAGTCCAAGCTCCATTATTGACATCTCATCCTCTCCTGCTTAAACCAACAAAATATTAAAAATATCAAACACCTCTGAATTTCTCTAGGTAACCAACACAGATCCAGAGCAAGAAATCCCAGAGGGCATGGAGGGAGGGGGAGTGGAAGGGTGGAGAGAACACTAAACACTGAACTGTGTAATTGCACAGCCAGAAATATGGGGGGGGAGGGGGGAGGAAGAAACTTTAAAAACAAACAAACAAACCAAAGAAAAAAATCCAACCCGAGATAGCCTTAATGAATTAGCCGCACAAGAAACTTTCACTGTATTAGCCACTAATCCACTCATAAGACAACCCACTCATGTCACTAGTCCTGTTTGAAGAAACAATAAGTACTTGTGGTTATGGACCAAGAGTATTTGGTACTTTCTAAATTTGTGCCCAGATGTTGGTCTCCTTGAAATATTCTTACATAAGCTCCTAAAAGTAATAAAAATAAACTTGTACTTCTTGTTAAATGAATGCATCACTGCATCTTTCTCCTTTATTCTACTTTAATCTCTACTTCGGGTCCATCAGGGAGTGTGAAAGGGAGATCGACTGGTGGAGTAACTCCCTGGCGTGCCAGGCAGAAAGGCCCCAAGGGGGAACCCCCCAAAAGGTGATGGACCCCCTGCCCTGTCGGGCAGAGAGGGAAGATCTGAGAGAGCCCCTGCCCTGTCGCTGTCGGGCAGAAGTAGGGGGTCAAACAGCTGAGGAGGGTTGGAAGCGAGTTCCAGTTAGGCGTCGTGGGCAACCCCCCTCCCTACCTGCTTTGCTTCCCCGGGTGCCCCTCCGTAATAGGTTTGAGGCCCTGGATATTGAAGAAGATGTAGGTGGGGACGTGGTGCAAGGGCAGCCTACGAGGTCACATAGGAAGAGGCGATTGACTCCACGCCTCAAGACTGCCTCCGATAAAAAAGAAAGAAGGGTAATTGTGGTAGGCAATTCCCTTCTGAGAGGGACGGAGGGCCCGATATGCAGAGCTGACCCGCAGCATTGGGAAGTTTGTAGCCTACCTGGAGCTCAGATCAGGGATATCACCAGGGCGCTCCCCAAACTGGTGCGCCCAATGGACTATTACCTCCTACTGATCTTCCAGACAGATGGGGAGGAAGCGGCATCCCGTAGTCTGAGGGGAATGAAGAAAGACTTCAAGGCCTTGGGACGAATGGTGAAAGAGTCTGGGGCTCAAGTTATCTTCTCTTCCCTCCTTCCATTTTTGGATGATGATGTGGGACGGAATAGAAAAATTGAGTCCGTAAATGATTGGCTTCGGGACTGGTGCTACAGGCAGGGCTTTGGGTTCTTTGATAACGGCTGGTTTTATAAGACACCAGTCCGGTCAGTGATACATAGGAAAGGTTTATCCCACAGGGGTAAAAGGATGCTGGGACAGGAATCAGCAGGGCTCATTTGGAGGGCTTTAAACTAGATTTGAAGGGGAATGGGGTTGTAGCTGGGCTTGCATCAGTGGGGCAGCATGCTGGAATACATAAAGACCGGGAGGCCCCCCAGGTCCCTGGGGTGAAATCGGTGTACTCGGCTCGCTCCCTGAAGTGCCTGTACAGTAATGCGCGCAGCATGGGGAATAAGCAGGAGGAGTTAGAAACCTGCGTTCGGTCATGATATTATGATCTGGTGGCATTAACAGAGACATGGTGGGACAGCTCACATGACTGGAATGTGGTCATGGATGGCTATGCCCTTTTCAGGAAAGACAGGCCGGCCAAGCGTGGTGCTGGAGTTGCTCTTTATGTGAGAGAGCAACTACAATGTATAGAGTACTGTCCAGGTGCGGTTGAGGAGCGAGTTGAGAGTCTGTGGGTGAGATTTAAGGGGCAGGCTGGCAGGGGTGACACTGTTGTGGGAGTCTATTACAGGCCACCTGATCAGAGTGAGGATGTTGATGAGGCCTTCTACGGGCAGCTGAGCGTGGCCTCACAGTCACAGGCTCTGGTTGTTATGGGGGATTTTAACTACCCTGATGTTTGCTGGAAGGACTACTCAGCCAGCCAGCCTCAGTCTAGGAGGTTCCTCCAGTGCATTGACGATAACTTTCTGATGCAAATGGTGGAGGAGCCGACTAGGAGAGGTGCGCTGCTGGATCTCGTCCTCACTAACAAGGAGGGTCTGGTTGAAGCAGTAAAGGTGGGGGGCTGCCTTGGTTGCAGTGACCATGAGATGATGGAGTTCAGGATCTCCTGTGGTGGGAGCAGAATACCGAGCAGAATTGCAACCCTGGACTTCAGCAGGGCCAACTTTGGCCTTTTCAAACAATTGCTGGAGGAAATCCCATGGGCAAGGCTGCTTGAAGGTAAAGGGGCCCAAGATAGTTGGTTAGCGTTCAGGGACTGCTTCTACCAAGCTCAAGATCAGTGCATCCTGACGCGCAGGAAGTCAAGGAGGGAAGCCAGGAGACCTGCGTGGTTAAACAGGGAACTGCTGGGCAAACTCAAGTGGAAGAGGAGGGTTTACAGACCATGGAAGGAGGGGCTGGCCACTTGAGAAGAATATAAGGCTGTTGTCAGAGGATGTAGGGAAGCAACTAGGAAAGCTAAGGCCTCCTTAGAATTAAACCTGGCGAGAGGGGTCAAGGACAACAGAAAGAGCTTCTTCAAATACATGGCAGATAAACTAACACCAGAGGCAATGTAGGCCCACTGATGAACGGGGTGGGTGCCCTGGTGACAGAAGACACAGAGAAGGCAGAATTACTGAATGCCGCCTTTGTCTCTGTCTACTCTGCCAGAGGCTGTCCTGAGGAGCCCCGTACCTTTGAGGCCCCAGAGGAAGTTAGGACAATGGAGGAGTTTGCCTCGGTTGATGAGGACTGGGTTAGGTAGCAATTAAGCAATCTGGACACCCATAAATCCATGGGTCCAGATGGGATTCACCCATGGGTGCTGAGGGAGCTGGCTGAAGACATTGCTAGGCCACTTTCCATATTTGCCAAGTCTTGGGAAACGGGAGAGGTGCCTGAGGTCTGGAGGAAAGCAAATGTCACTCCGGTCTTCAAAAGGGGCAAGAAGGAGGAGCCGGATCACTATAGACCGGTCAACGTCACCTCCATCCCTGGGAAAGTGATGGAACAACTTATCCTTGGTGCCAGCTCAAGGCATTTCAAGGATAAGAGGGTAATTAGGGGTGGTCGACATGGCTTCACCAAGGGGAAGTCGTGCTTGACCAACCTCATAGCCTTTTATGAAGACGTAACAAGGTGGATTGACGATGGCAGAGCAGTGGATGTGGTCTACCTTGACTTCAGCAAAGCATTTGACACCGTCTCCCACAGCATCCTCACGGCAAAACTGAGGAAGTGTGGACTGGATGATCGGGTAGTGAGGTGGACTGCAAACTGGCTGAAGGAGAGAAGCCAGAGAGTTGTGGTCAATGGGGCAGAGTCTGGTTGGAGGCCTGTACCTGACCCTCAAGGGTCAGTTCTGGGACCAATACTGTTCAATATATTCATCAATGACTTGGATGAGGGAATTGAGTGTACTATCAGCAAGTTTGCTGATGACACCAAGCTGGGAAGAGTGGCTGACACGCCAGAGGGCTGTGCTGCCATCCAGCGAGATCTGGACAGGCTAGAGAGTTGGGCGGGGAAAAATTTAATGAAATATAACAAGGGAAAATGTAGAGTCTTGCATCTGGGCAGGAACAACCCCAGGTTCTAGTACAGGTTGGGGAATGACCTATTAGAGAGCAGTGTAGGGGAAAGGGACCTGGGGGTCCTGGTGGACAGCAGGATGACCATGAGCCAGCACTGTGCCCTTGTGGCCAAGAAGGCCAATGGCATCCTGGGGTGTATTAGAAGGGGGGTGGTTAGTAGGTTGAGAGAGGTTCTCCTTCCCCTTTACTCTGCCCTGGTGAGACCTCATCTGGAATATTGTGTCCAGTTCTGGGCCCCTCAGTTCAAGAAGGACAGGGAACTGCTGGAGAGTCTCCAGCGCAGGGCCACAAAGATGATTAAGGGAGTGGAGCATCTCCCTTATGAGGAAAGGCTGAGGGAGCTGGGTCTCTTTAGCTTGGAGAAGAGGAGACTGAGGGGTGACCTCATTCATGTTTATAAATATATAAAGGGTGGGTGTCACGAGGATGAAGCTAGGCTCTTCTCGGTGACAACCAACAGTAAGACAAGGGGTAATGGGTTCAAGCTGGAACACAAGAGGTTCCACTTTAAATTTGAGAAGAAACTTCTTCTCAGTGAGGGTGACGGAACACTGGAAGAGGCTGCCCAGGGAGGTTGTGGATTCTCCTTCTCTGGAGACATTCAAAACCCGCCTGGACGCCTTCCTGTGTAACCTCACCTAGGTGTTCCTGCTCCGGCAGGGGGATTGGACTAGATGATCTTTCGAGGTCCCTTCCAATCCCTAACATTCTGTGATTCTGTGATTCTTCTGAGGGAAAAAGATGAGCATCATAAATTCTGAAGAAAATCTAATCCTTTTCCATTCTATGAGACATTGTGTGCTTGAAGAGTCACATCCTTCACCTCTTCTCTTAGATATGATCCAGCACTCTTTATGCTTACTAGTGTTCCATAATGATTTGTCAATAAAAATTGATATTGAACACTGATATTATCAGTTACCCACCCATGCTCCCAACACACAAGCAGCTGTGCTTCTCCCTAGATGTCACTAACAACAGCTGAAGTTGGTCGGATTTTTATCACTACCAAGCCCAAAATAATAGGCAGCACTGAGAATCTGGGGGGATTTGGGAATAGAAGTAGACACATGACCTGAAGATTGCCCAAAATTTTAAACACCATATCAAAGCAGAAAAGCAGCTCTACAACAGTAAAAGTCAATGTTTTATTGATTTTATTCATTGTATCATATTAGTTTAGTAGGATGATAAAATAAAGACCTAAAACCTCTTATGATTATTTACTCTATTCATGAGCTTTTCATTCTCCTGAACATTACAACGGTAGTCACTTTCAGTAATACAAATTTCTAAAGTTCAAATATCAAATTCTAATGAAGGAATATCAGTTTCCTTTACAAGTTGACCTAAACAGCAATACATTCCTATCTCTGTTCTCTCCTGCACCAATAATGCTTCTGCGTCAGTGCTAGATCTCTAAACACACCACCTTGTAATGCCAACATCAGGCACAAATGACTGACCCTCAGAGAAGAGGTTAAGTTAAATGAATTTCAGTGCACACTCTCCTGCTAAGCCCCCAGGCTCCTTTCCTGAATTAGGTAAAAGAAATAAGTATCAGAAAGAAGCAACCATAATTTGACACAGCTCTCACAGAGTCTTAGAGTTGATCAATACTCCTTTTCTGCCGCATGAGAGCATAGCAGCTTTTTCTTTACAAAATCTGTAACAGTGTGATGGGTTGACCCTGGCCAAAAACCAAACACTCACCCAGTCTCTCATTCACTCTCCTGTACAAAGACAGGAAGGAGAGAAAACAGAAGGAAGGTAAAAAGACTCATGGGTCAAGATAATGACAGTTTAAAAGGTTAAGAAAAAGCTGCGTGCATAAGTAAAGCAAAAAGAGAAATTCATTCGCTGCGTCCCATTGGCAGGCATGAGTCCCACCAGTTCCCAGAAAGCAGTCTCAGCACACATAGTGCTTACTTGAGCACGAGCATCCCCTCATTCCTTTCCCGAAGCTTTTATTGCTGAGCACATGTCCCCTCTCAGCCTTGTGCCTTGCCTCAGCCTACTTGGAGCAGGGGAAGCCTCTACCTGTGTGCAGGCAATAGCCAAAACATTGCTGTGCCATCAGCACTGTTTCAGCCACAGATATACAGTACCGTACCATACAGGCTGCTAAAAAGAAAATTAACTCCATCCCGCCCAGACACAAAAGGATAACTAGTTCGTCCACTTCTGTTTGGTACATGACATGGCACGGCACACCTGACTGCATTTCAATTCTCTCTGAATATACGCTAAAAGATTCTTGGGACAGACAAGGCAGAAAAAGCAACTAAGGGAGTAAAGCACACAAAAAGCTGGACATGTCAGAGTATACCAGTTACTGCCAGCAACCTTTCATATTCTTCATCCAAGTCAACATGTACAGTTCTCACAGCAGTTAAAATTACCTGGCATCTTGACCAATCTGTATGGTCACCTGTTGTACCAAAATGGCAAAGTGCTTGAACACTAGGTGGCCACATTGTTTAGGTCCAAAATAGTAAACATGCACTACAGCATTACTAAGCTCTCTCGCAAGTTCCATACTAACAGTTCCATAACCCCTCCATACATGGACAAAAATTTGTTTGGTCACTGACAGGAAAGCCCTTGGATTACTCCCACACTCAAAGAGACAGTCTAGAACTTCCGTAAGACCCTGATCCCACGCAGACAATTCAACAGGCTTCCTGTCACAAAGGGCGCAAACAAAGTTCAGGGTGATGGCGAGCAAGCAATTTGGATCCTGTCAGGTAATAAGTCACAGACACACAGACATTTATTCACATCCTCAAACTCCTATCAGCCACAGAGGCTGAGAACAACGTAGCCCAACCGATTGGAAGGCAGTGGAGATTGCTCAGTGAAACTCATCTGGTTGTGAGAAAACCACCACCGCTTCATTTCCAAAACATACCGCAAAATATTTAGAAGCAAAGAAATAAGATACTGCATGGAAATTCTGGTTCATGTACAGAATACACAACTGGTGGAAAACTTGCTAATACCAGGAAGAATCAGTTTAGAGAAACAGGATCACTATCAGAGAAATGCCCAGCACCCATACTGCGAGATTGAGTATCCTAAGGTCAGGATGAAACACACGACCAATCTCTGAAAGTACAAGTCCAGAATACCAAGAGCTTTCAGCATCCTCCAAGAACAGGAGAAGATCCTCAAAATTGGGACAATCAAGATCAAGAGCACCGCGCTTGGCCCCTTCATTTTAACTAGAATTTATGGAAGGGAGCATGGCAGCCCTTGCAATTATGCAACAGGAGGACATCCAACAGACTTCACAGATTTCAGTCAGACAGAACTCAGTAATTCTCATAAACCCAGGCAAAATACAGATTCACCATAAGCCAAGCGCTCTCATGGAAGAAGCCTGGACATGATCTCCCATTTAGCAAAGTTATAGCTCTTTGTAGGTGATCAGTTGGAGTGGTTGGTAGTTGGAGACATTGGCTGTATGAACTGCCCACAATGGGACACTGTCGTAACTTCAACAGCTTCCACCCAAGCTGTACTGAGATCCAGTTTCTTCAACATTGTGTGAATTTTAAACAATTGTTGAGTTGTTCAGCACCACAGTCACACAATCCTCCAAAAAGACAGCCGAGAGCCCTTCTTAAGCAAGAAGGGCTATGTTCACCAGCATTACTGAAGCATGTATTCTAAGACAGAATTATAGTTTTTCCAGTATGGCCACTATAACACTGTGCATTTTATTCTGTCTATGAATCTTTGCATTAGAAACAATTTATTCAGCAACTTAGCCCAATGAATCACCAGACCTTGTTTTCCAAGCATTAAGTGGAACCAAAATGTGCCATTTACTCCATACCAGAGACATAATTTTAGCCTCTCTTTCACAGAAATGATCGAGAGGACAGCACCAAAATGGCATACGGATAATCTCCACTAGCACCTGATAATAGTGGTTATGTCTCTGTCTCACAAGACAACCAGAGACCATCACCTTGATGAGCTGGACTCAAGATAGAGACCAGAAGGCTTGGTAGCAACAGCACATCCACAAACAGCACCACACTTGTGCGTTCCCCCAGAGAAATGTGCACCAGTTCTGCAGCATGCCCTTAAAATTCCTGAAAAGCCATATATATGTCTAGACGATTTGGCCCACTCATCTCCCTTGTTCAAAAGATAACAGGTTATCTAAATATGTCACCAGAAGACTTACAGAACAACTCTATCCACTCCATCCAAAGGTGTTACTGGCTGATAATGCTTTGTGATGGTAGCATCAGCCCACTAAGCTCCAGAAATGAACGATGTTAAGATAAGAGCAAGGTGGCTGGTGTGACACTGAAGTCTCTGGCACCTACTGTCCTTGTGATAAAGTATAGTGAAAAAACTCCCAGCAGTGTCAAACACAAGAACATGGAGCAATCATAGGACAAGTGTGCGCACAGAACCAAAGAGGCAGGCAGCACAGAAATATTTCCCCATGAACATCGATATCTTTTTATATTCAGCTCAGTATTTCAAGTTGCTCCAGAGGACATCATGGTGGCAGCGTACATCTCGGTCTCAGCAATGTTATTAGAAATTGATGGATGTGAACGACCATTTTGGTTTGAGTGGAGGAAGCGTAGCTGGAAAGGCTCCCCTCAGCATAAATGGATCCATTCCATTCACCAAACAAGACTCATCAGTAATCACACTGCTCCAGGACCAGAACATCTGTCTTCTTGATGCATCTCAATTAAAAAGGGAGGAAAGATGAACAAACTAAACTAAAATTCTCTTTAAGCGCTCAGTAACAGGAAGCAAAATAAATATACCATGAGAACATACAGATGGAATTTCTCAAGGACGATCCCTCAAAGTCTTTAATCATATCATCATTCTTCCAGGAATTCCTGTCTTCTCTTGTGTGGCTAATAATTTCCCACTTTGGTACCAAATGACACCCCAAAAAAGTGAAGAATCTTTTTTCAGGTTGTCAGTATTCAAGTGCCTTTGGAAATCCCATGTCACATCATTCCTTTCTTATATGGGAGGCCTAATTGCTATTTCCCAATTTATTTTAAAGTCCTGTGCTGTATTGAGCTAACCTTCATTGTTCTTCAGGCTCTATATGATAGGGACAGTTAAAAAAAAAAAGTTAACATTCATGATTCTCTACTGGCAAGAACATTTTTTAGACAATGTAAAAAGAATTTAAGAACAACTCTTGGATAAAAATTACTCAAAGTACAGGAAAACATAATGAACTGCTTTAAAAAATGGATTTACTTCTTTTAAATTAAATTTCACTGAAATGATAAAAAATACTGGGTTTTATTCAATTTCATGCAGAACTTGCCAAGTTTGTACCTGAAAATATTTTTTCAAGGCATCAGCTTTAAAGTGAGCCAGAACACTTGTTGTCTTGCTCAGAGGAAGTCTAACATCAGCCTATTCCATCTGGCCAATTTTTAATTTTTTTTACTCACGCACATTTTCAAAAACACAGAGAGCAATTACCCAGTTTATCTTTGAATAGCACAGATCATATGTCCACTTCCATGTGTTCAACGCCTGCAAGATGAGATCATTCTGACACATCTACACTCCTCAAAACTGACAACTCAACAGTTGAGACAGCCGCAGCTTTCCTTCAACATCATCTGCCTCAGGAGTAACACAAACCTCTTCAGCAGCAAAGCAGCTATACGAGACCTTGGAACACAGTAAATGTCCCACTATCCCATAAGCATTATTTGAGTATTTGCCCCTAGTACTTGACTTCTGTTATCACACATTCAAGAGCCATATCAGACAATCTCACAGAACTTATACATCCCTGAGAAAGTATGCATTTGACCTAGACTTAACACACAAACTGCAAAATTATGTATTAAATCCAGAAAAGCCAGAGCCACCTAGTCAAGCTCTGAATGATTTACTGAGCTCACTGAATTTTGTGGTTATTGTATCGTTAACTTTAATTGACCTTTATTCAAAAAGTCATCTCCCCTATCCCATATTTCAGTATGGACTGCCAAGTATATTTTCATCCTTTACCACACACCTGATCCAAGGCTTCATCAAGCTAACAGGGATACTGCTGTTCAGTTTCTTTTCATTCAAAGCAGCAAAACATCAGCTGCCTTCTACCATAGCATTCTGAATTTCATTGAAGTCACACTTTCTTCTCAACACACTAACATGCTCTTTACCTGTTCCTGAATTAAAAATGCTTGACACTGGCTGCTGCTGTTTAGATTAATGCCACAGCTATTGCTGGAGTGGAAAGTATTTAATCATCTCTGGTAGGACTGCGTGGAGAACGAACTTGTGCTGATCTCAGAAAAAACATAGGCTGACCATATTTCATTAATATTTCAGAACATTCATTTTCAAAATACCCTTTTAACCACAAAAAGATCCCACAGACCTTTCAACTCATTTAGAACCATAGAATGGTTTGGGTTGGAAGGGACCTTTAAAAATCTTCTAGTCCAACTCCCCTGCCATCAGTAGGGACATTTTTTACTAGATCGGGCTGCTCAAAGCCCCAACCAGCCTCACCAATGATGAGGCATCCAGAACCTCCCTGGGCAACCTGCTCCAGTGTCTCAGGATTTAAACCAGGACTACCCTATTCCAAATAGAGGTGGGTTTTTTCTGTAAAAGATGTGTCAAACTCTATTTGACAGCCAATATGACAAAATAGGCATATATTAGTCTTCCTTATACCTCAAGGTATCAAAAGCACACACCTGAAACAACAAGATGACTCAAACAGCAGCTGTACCATGCCCTCAGAATAGCTACAAACTGTACTGAGTTCAACAAGACATCAAGATAAAAGAGCAGTAAGAATGTAACTATCAAAATACACAAGTCTATTGGAAACATTGTTCAACTGGATCTTACAAACCTCAAAAGGTGAACTGCCTCATCCCTCAAGTGTTCAGACCACAAGGAGCAAACTATACTACGCATCAAAGAGATGAGAAGCAACAAAATACATGTTGATCGTCTCAAAAGAGCCTACTAAACAAAGAACAGAAATGCAAACATTAAAAAAGAGTTTTGTAAATGAAGAGGTACAAATAAAGCATGGAAGTGCTCAGGTCTGAAATCATCCAATTTAAGGAAGAGAACAGAAATCCCTTTTTTTTTTTTTTTCCTCGTTGCGGGGAGGGAGGTGGGTAGAGGCGGAAGAGAAAAACATGGTTTTACAGCATTAGGCTGCTAAACTTGCTGATTCCAATGGTAAAATAGGACACAAAAAAAAGGAGTTTGTATTGAAATAGTGGAATATGATAGTCAATGAAGGAACAGGAAGACAATTCAAGAACCTGCAGTTTTAAATGGATCTAAAGATGGAAAGCTTACTGCAATTATGGCTATGGAAAAAAAGGATGTGGCAGCAGCTAAGATTAAATATCTTGAATAACAGCTTCAGTTGCAGCAGTACTGTTTTTATTGGAGTGAAAATGATAATTGTTCACCATCTGTAAGAACAGGAACTAAAGGCTGGAAAAGGTCTACTGTAAGACACATACAGCAAGCAGTAAATGGAACCCTACTTCTTTTGGAAATGTGAATGGAAAGATATAACCATTAAAAACAACTCATCCAACAAATGTAGTATGCCTGCCTAGTGATATTAGTGAAAAGAGAGACATGAACAAACCACTATGATCATAAATATTGCAAGAACGGGTAAAAGGTTCTACAAAGCTAAAATCTGTCCTCAATAATAAAAATACATGCAAATTTAGAAGTTGCCCACTGTACATTAGCCCTCAAGTTTAGTAACAAATCAAAACTTAGTCATACAAAACTAATCAAATTCTCCACTTCCACAGAAACCATGTGGAATGAAAAACAGAATAAAAGTAGTGCAGAATAAAGCTGAGAATTTCTCCAAGTGATGGACACACTCTGAAACAGCAGAAAGTCAAAAAGAAAAATATCTATTAAAATAGATAGCTAGCATCAGCTATCCTTCAGACATAAGAAATAAGCCTGAAAAATCATAAACATAATTGTAGCAATGTCTACAAGACATATTTATAGAGTCCAGCACTGTTTCCACCTGTCACAGACCTTCTATTTGTACAAAATTGTCAGTACATCAGTTTCCATTAACACGGATCCAAACTTCTCCCTGCCAAAATTCACTATTCTGAACAGATGCAATCTTTCTGCAGAAGATATTGTCAACACATTAGAGCCCTTCACAATAAATGCTACAGCAAATCAAGCAACAAAACAGGTCAGATTCTCAAGTCATCCAAAAAAATCAAGTTATTGCTTGAAAGATACAAGTGAAGAAAAAAAAAAACACAACACAGCACTCAACCAAACCCCAAACATATGCATACCTGCACTGTAGGCTAATACATTTGAAGTTAAATTACTCTGTTTGAGGACTTTTATGAGCTTTCCTTTAAACAACGCAGACATCATATGTTTTATAAACAAGTATTAGTTTATATGCCAAATAATTTAATGAACTTGTCAGTAAAAAGAAAAAAAAAAATCGTATTAGTAGTCCAAGCACACATTTCAAATATAGAGAAAGCAGAATAAGTGTTTACCTTAAGTTTGAATTCAAGCTGTGGTAGAACAGAAAGCAAAAGATGACTGTCAATATTGTATAACTCCAGAATCAAGTCAAACACGTGCTCTGACAGGTCACTAATTGACGTTTTACCAAGCATGAGGACCTGATTGAAGAACTGAAAAATAAAACAGAATACACATGAATAACAAGAATATATATATACTCTTCTAAATCCTACACTTGTCTACCACTAAATCTACCTTTTAATCTTACAACGTTTATTTCACCAATTTTTTTTTAAAAACAAAAAGGGTGTGCATAGATCAGGATTCTGTAGTAAAATCCTAAAATATCATTGTTTTGTAGTCAATAGTACAAATAAAGGAAAACACATAAAAGAGATGCTTAGTTTACCACAGGAAGCCTACAAATAATTTAAGAAACACAACTTTAGAGGAGTTCCAGTGCATCAGATCTTTTTATAATGTGACTATTTTTAGAGTTATTTCACTATTGAGCACGATCATTTTCAAAGCATTCTAACATTTAGTCAAAACAAGGCTGAAACAACTGGCTAATTACTACACTACACAGTTGACAGGTTAATGAGTTGTAAGTAAAAGCATAGGAATTAATAACTGACTGTTCCAGAATTTATATTTACAAGCAGCATAATGCAGCTGTAAAGCAATTATTCTTTCTTGGTGAACTTGACAGGTTTGAGGGAAACTTCATACTTTTCATTAAAGAAAATATTTTCTAACATAAAATATTAATTCCACACTACTTTCAACTCTATCCTTTCATAATAGATGGCTGAGAAGCAACTAAATAGGTGTATACCACCCCCTACTCATAGGAGGGAGGACATAACTTAGAAAATTTTTCTTCTTTTGGGTTAAAACAATACACAAGTGTGGCTAAACAAATTAGACTATATCCACCTGCCACTAAGACAACACAATGTACATAACTGGCAGTTCAGTTTTCTACTCCTAAACTTTGGACAGAGGAACATCACAACCCCCTGTACCTAACAAAGTTAACCATATCAGTCAAGAAACTAAAAATATGAAAGCTACCACTTTTTAGGGTTATAAAGCAAACCCCAACAAGTGATACAACAGAAAAAGTCAATGGTTTATAGGAATTACTAGAAAATAGCAGATAAGTGCATTTCATTAGAAGTTAAAGACTCGGTACTGTCTTGCAGAAAAGTTTTCCTTTTCCAGATATACTTGCCTGGAATGTATATATTCCTGGATAGGCAACTAAATCCTACTGTGTCTTTAATATATTTTAAGAAAGAAACTTTCAAAACAAAGAAACCAGACAGCATAATATTTCCCACTTGTGGGAAACCAAGAACAGAAGAATGCATGTACATATTTTCCATAGGAGGAAGACTTTTATTGTACAGACTTCCTTAAAACCCACAAAACGTCCCCAGTTTGTAATCTAATCTTACAGATGAACATTAAAAACATGTTCCCATGTAGCAACACCTTCCCAAACAGTAGGTTTGACTAACAGGTTTGGAGTAAGAGTTTTCACTGAAGATTTTTTTAAAATCTTCTTAATAGAAGGTACTCACTTTCCAAGTACCACAAGTGTTACAAGCTGGAAATCAACAAAAAACATTGAAAATTTTCTATTGTTTTCAAGCTCTTGAGGTTTTCGATAGCTGGCATGAGACCTGCTAAATCCTTAACTACTTTCCAAAAAAAAAGTAGTGTAATTTCATTTTCTATTGTGTAACTTAATTTAGAGCATACTCCTGTCTGATCTTTACTTCCTCTCATCATTCTTCTCTCGCAGTGTCTACGATGTATACACTCAACTTGGCTACAACCCTCAGTCCACTCGCTAGTTTTTCTTCCTTACTATCTATTCTTATATTTTATTTCCTCTTCTTTTCCAGTGACAATGGCATTAATATTCTGCTCTATCTTCCCTTCTCCTAGCTTCTAAATATTCTCATCTCCTCACTAGAAAAACAATTTTGCCACAGGAACAATGTGTTTGTATATTATCATCAGAATAATACATTTAATTACATTTGGTCTTGGAGTCACATTAAGGACTGAAGTGCAAGGTCTCCCAAGACAGCAGAAAGTAAACTATTCATTGCACTTCAGAAATCAAAATTGTTACAGGGTTAGTAGTTTCTGCATGGTAAAGAATTAGACTTCAAAGGGTCAGGTTACGCGGTGGTTCATTAATATAACAATTCTCTCAAAGAGCAATTGAGAGTTTGTCAAAAGTTATTTTACAACCTTATTTGGCTATATGCAATCCATTCTTTTTATAATACAGCTCAGTTTAAAAAATTATTTATTTCCATATTTGTTTATAGTCTTCACTTACGTTAGTAATGTATGGCTCAATTGCTTGCGCTGTCCTCTTTAGTAAAGCTTTTGCCAAATCATAGGCTTGCTTGTTTAAATTCTGGAGAAAACAAAAACAAAAACCAAAAAAAATTAGCACATGCATTAATTTTAAAAATAAATAAGAGAACTTAAAGCTACCGCATACTGGTAAATGCATTAAAGAAATAGCCTGTTCTTTTTATACTTTCAGTAGTAAAGATAATATAGTAAAAACAAACCTAGTCCAAACAGAGCTTTGTAGTATCCACTGGGATTACTGAGAAAACACTTTCCTGGCAAATCAGGGATTACTTTTCAGTTGCCCATCTAAGCCTGACACTCGGTGAATCAGTTCCTGTATTTTACTGCTGCTCCTTATCAGCTTCCCAAAAAAACAGGAAAGCAACACTGAGGCATTTACAGTCACCACAGAAGCAAGATATTGAACAGGATTGTGGCAGAGAATAAATTCTGTCCTTGCATCAAGCAGCCACCTGTGAACCACCATCACACTCTCTCCATAGTTTCTCCCAAAGATACTCTTAGTCTGTTTGACTGAGACAGCCACTGCAGACCTGATTAACACATAGAAGAATGAAGGAAAAATCTTCAATACCAAAAAATATATAGTCTTTTAATAAGTGAAGTCTCTGTAAAAATATAGTTCCCCCAATTTTGATTAGTCTTTGCAATTTAAAACACCTAGCATGTTCCACTTACAACAGTATAAAGGGGAAGTTTGTGGTTGTTTTTTAAAAATACATCTCACCCATAAAAGGAAAACATCCTTCCTTTTAGCATAATGAAAAGCCACAAGATGCATTGCCACATGCAGGGTATTTCTTCGCCTGCATATGCTTAGTTCTTTGTAGCCATCTGAATGAGAAGAGATCTTCAAAGAGATGGAAAGTACTGTCTGTATTCAAAAACTACCTAAAACTATGGACATCTAGACAGCAGTGGGAACAGATTAACATTTTCTGTCAATATAAAACAAAAGAAGTCTTTGGCTTGCCTACTGATAGAATTAAGGTAGGTGACTGAAGTCAAAGACTATGAAGATTCACACCTCAAGTATCTGTTACTCAGAGCCACCAGAGAAAGTGAATAAAAATCCCAATTGTGGAAAGATACTAGAATGCTTACATAAGAGGCTAATATCCTTGTAATTTCCTCTTCCCTTATCTAATCCACATGGAAGGGCCAACATTGGCAGACTTTTTACAATATTGTACAGCTGTTCCATGTCCCAGAAAGGAGCAGGTTCTGCATGCCAGATCGCTCTTCATGGTTAAGACAAGAAAAAATACAAAATACAAAACCAAAACACCACACTAAAAAAAAACACTACAAACGTTTCCACCTGTAGCATTTGTTTTCTGTTATTTAGTTAGAGCTGTGACTGTTCAGGAAGCAGAGGGCACAACCAAGCATAACAAGCAATGTCTGCCACTTGCAATTCTTGCTCTGATCCTTCTTGACTTCCACGGTTCACCTCCACCAAAACAAAGAAAACAGCTTTCACCTGGGTAAGAGTAAACTCTGTATCATGGGCAAGATCTGATTTCTGTATAAAACAAGTCTGAACAGCACAGCAGAGTTCCAACAGGCAGATCTGTTTTGATTCCCACTAGTTAGAGTTTCAGTTGTATCTTTCACATAACAGTTCATTTTTAAAAAGCTTCCCGAATTCAACTACACAACTAGTAATAACTAAAGTTTTAAAAAACATGAATTCTCACACATGTCCTTAGGAAAGAAAGTCTGAAAGAACAGAGATCTTTCGTAATTAAGCTACTAAAGGCCAGGCAAAAGATCTCCCAGCACCTTGATGTCTGCAGAGAAAAACACTAGAAGTAGCTATTTGCAACCCTGAGTAACATATTCACATTACACTTCATTGTATCTAAAAAAGCTCCAAAGAGAAAAAAATAGTGTAGAACACAAGTGGGTACGGAAAGTTAGCTATTATTTTCACGCCTCACACACTGAATTTAATTGTGCCAATAGCCAGGGCTCTCAAATGTCCAGAGGCCAAACTTTCTGAAAATAACAATGCCAAAGAAGTCTTAAAAGCACACGAGAAGAGTTTTCTTCTCCCTTTTCCAGCTTCAGGGTAAAAGTAGGAACAAGAAAAAGTGGTATTGCCTTAACCAAAATGAAAACAGGAGCAACCCAAGGCATTACCAAGTAAGTTCAAAGATCTTTTAAAAAACATCAAACCTACCTTTCTGGCTAATTTAATAGCCACAAAGATACTTCGAACTTTGCCTGCAGGAGAAATTTTATGAGGGTAAGACCTAACTTAACAAATTTCTTCTGTCTTTTATCTAAAGTCTTCTAAGCTGAAATATATTTCAAGATCTTTTAATGATTTAAGAAAGCCCTCACTGATGGGGACAATCATGTTCATCAGGATGCCCAGTGCAGATGAGCTTTCAAGAGTCCTGGACTGGGTAGTAACTAAGCCATCAGCTGGCAACACTGCTTGAAGTAACCATTAGTAATTACTACGTTTTGAAGGAAAAAGCAGAAATAAGTATTAACTGATAAGGACAAACCAAAGAGCCACCCAAGAAAAGGCAGAACGCACATCTTCTGTAAGATAGTTGAGAAGTTACATCTGACTTCTAAAACAGAGGATCCTACAGATGCACCTTTTCCCCAAAAAAACAAGTCCAGTTTTCTTTCAGAAAAGAATGTTAATAAACAGAGGAGAACTTTTTTTATGCTTACAAAGCCTTCAGCAATACTACTTGAAAACAGACCATCTTCATCAAGCATAAGTTCTCTTCTTTCTCTCAATTTCTGCCATTACTTTTGTGTATATATTCCTAGCATTTCAAGCTTTTTACACTTCTGGAAGACATTAAGAGTTTTGCCAACTTATTTTTCATACCTGTTCTTCTCTAGAATATTTGACTAACTTCTCCTGCAGGTACAAGAAGCGGTGGCAACCTCTCTGACAGCAAGGCACAAGCATTTCTGTGTATATATAGACAATGCTCTCCAGGATAGTTTGTCACAGAGCCAAAGTTCAGTTGTACTGCTACAATGGGGTTGGCAGTGATGGAAACATGTACCCACTGATTTTTTTTCACTTTTTCCAGTTGCCTTTCAATGTCCAATTTAACACAGCTCAAACAAATTTAGAGTGAAATAATTTGTACTCATCCTTTAAAAGAAAAAAAACCCACTAACAGAAAACAAATGCATGTCCCTTGTCCTTTCTTCAAAAAGGATGACTAGCTAGCATCAACCCAGTCCTTAATTTTATAACTTTAGGAGTAAAATCAAATACTATGCCTACATGTAGAGCAAATGTTATGAAAAAAACATACATTAAGATATTATTTTCTTCGCATTTGAAAATGGTCGTAAATTTTATTATCAATGGCCCAGCAGCAGGCCCTCTTGGGTACAAATTCTGACAAAACAGTTTTAACAGATTCTCTAGTTGTGCTGGGGGTGAGAAACAGGTTTTTAAGGATGGCTGACAAAGAAAAAGCTCAGCTAAAGTGTTGCCAAGACAGATAACACTAATTATTAAGCAAGTTCCTAGTAGAGAAAGTCAGGAATTTAATCGTCAGTATCACTTTTTCAAAAAGATAAGCATGTGGGATGTGCAATGTGGGATTCCCTGTAGTATTCCTGAGGCTGGAAATGGAACACTCTGGCAAACGCTCCAGGAAATAAAGTACAACTTGCCTTCTAACACACTGCACAAACAAAATTGTTTACAGGTGCTGCCATAAAGGCTTCATAATCTAAAAAGACAATTAAAAGAGAAAGGAAAACTATGATTTTTTTCTTGCCTTTTTGTATTGACTACCTCTCCTTTGCTTCTGGTCTTTTTTGGGTTTAGTTCACTATTTATTTAATACCCTCTTAGTATAATCCTATCAAAATAATTTCAATAGAGTTCATAGAAAAAAAGAAAACAAAAACCACAACAGGAAAAAAAAGTAATTAAACATCAAAGCAATTAAGAGCTAAGCACATGGTCAGACAAGTTCAGTTTAGTGTTTTATTGAATCACCCGATTATCTGCTGTACTACTCCAGCAAGCCTGTGCACACTCTATCATACCTGTTTTGTGAGATGAGCTTCAGTCACTTTCTTTCAGGTTTACATCAATATGGCTTTTATTCTGACCAAGTGAGACTGATGACAAACTCACGTGAGCTAGGACATCTTAGACTACTTCAGTGACTAGGAATTGTGGCAGACAAACATTTGACAGTACATCATGTCCCCACTTTATGCTCCTTATGCCCAAGTTTTTGCAGCCATCCTTGGTAGCACCACTACCTATTAGACTTGCTACTCAGGACTATGGACTGTGTCTGACATTCCTCTTAGGAAAGATATTGAGCTTGATTTTAATACGTAACAGCATCAAACTAACATTTGGTAAACTGTTCAATTAGTAACTACAACTCTTAAAAATATTCCTATAATTTTCACATCAATCTGTCTAGTTTCAGAATTTTAGCCATTGGACCTTGGCATCCAGAATCAAAAACTAAAGGAGCCATTTGAACCTTCTGTTCCCAATACACACAGACTGCTCCTTTCATAAATTATACACATTAAGCTCCTCAATTCTTCAACCTAGTGTTACTACAACTGTTTATACAGAAAAAGTCACACTAATTCTACTACTATTTTCTATTTTCATCCAGTTCACAAGGGCACTTCACATTCCCTCACACATACAACCTTCCTTCTGGCTGCATTAAAAATACACTGCTTGCCTGTGTCACCTGCTACATAATTGTTATATCTACAACCATCTCTCAATCTGATCATTTTCAAATCTGAGCTAGAAACAAATCTATGTTCCTTCTACTCAACCAAAAAATATTCTTTTGGTCCTCAGAGTACCTAGTTAGACAAGGATTTGCTACTCACCATTATATCAACACTTGCCCTTGTGCTGTTTTCAGTGGCCAGTCTGATTTTTCAATTTCCCCTCCCCACAGCCTGTACAGTTTAACAGCTGGGTCAGCTAAGACACAGTACTTCTTTATGGTGAACCTTCTCCTTAACTCCCTTGTAGTTTTGTGCTCAATGGACATGAGTGGAAAAATTCTCACTCTGAATTCATTGCATTTTTCCAACATGACATTAGCAGCCATAGAAAGTGATTGGATGACTACATCGGCTCCAAAATTTTAAATAAACACTATATGAAGATATTGAGATGAAACAGGAAAATATTAGAAGCTTCTTTCCATTAGTATAAAAGTTTTAAAGAATTAAAACAAAGGTAAAAGTACTCAGAATATGGTCTGAAGTTATGAAGCTATTTCAGCTAGAAAGCAAGCCATACACTAGCATCCTGTCCAAAGAGCCAGTTTGATTAAAACAGAAGCACAAGAAAATACAAAACCCCAAATACCTTATCCTATTAAAATGTTCAGTCAGTAACTTTAAATCCACTATAAAACAGAATTGTTTTAATACTATAGCAAATCTAACAGGATGCAAATTCTTCAACTCAAAGTCAGTTTACTAAACATCACAAAAGCAGCACAGTCAAGTCAAGTTGAACATAGGTGACACAAAGAAACAACAGATGCTTAACAACAGAGAAAATACAAAAGCCTGGCTTTTGTTTCTTGTATTCCAAGGCTTTATTTTGTAAAACTGAGTTTTAGCCACACAAATTTCACTCTGGTCCTGGCACAAAAGTACTAGACTCCTTGAAGGGCATAGCTAATATATTTCCAGTGAAAAAAGTGGCCAATCTACACTAAGCATTTAGTCTTTCACTGTGAACATAATAATAATTTATGTGCTGTTTATTTATTGAAATTGACAGCTTCTGGTAAGGCGCATTATGTTGTGCTACTTGCTATACTCTTCAGAGAATGCTTTATGAAACATCTACTCAGTTTCTTCAGGTATGCTACCGTTACAAAAAACAAACACCAAACCTTTCAGATGGCAGCCAGAACTGTCTAAAATCCAGCTAAGTGCATTATTTCCTAGGTAATTTCCCCAGAACCCTCTTTCTGTCATATACAACTTACAAGTCATCTTCCACACTGCAGCCCAAGAGACTCCAGCAGGACCCAGCTAGTTTGCTAAACAGAGAAGTCAGACTTCCTTGCTTTTAAACATTTAAGTGTCACGACACATGCAAAATTTGAAGTTTTTCCTCAGTTCATCTGTAGGACTCTTTTTTTGACAAAACATTATTCAATAAAGAAAGACAGCCATCACTTGGGCTCTTCAGGCACCACCATTTCTGAACAAAGTTCTACAGCACATCTCAAACATACCAATGTGCTTTCAATAACACTAAGTCAACACTACTGAAATACAACAGAGCCAACCACAAATCAGCAGTCATAACAACTTTTTTCCTCTCACTTAGGGCAGCACATTAGTTTGAACTGTTGATATGGCATTATGCTAATTAAAAACTTCCCAAAGGATATATGTATCTTTTAGGTTAAGTTCTACTGGTATTGACCGTATATAAAAAAACCTGTGTAGACATTCATATGACATTAAAGCTTTTAGATTACTATGACCACTGATACTTTGGTTTATGGCAAGTGAATCAAAGCGATAGAATTCTACTCAATTTTCTGGCTATTAAAATTGTTTGCTAAAAAAAAAAAATCCAACCACTAGGAACACATTGGCTACAGATATTCTCTCAGTGAAACCTAAATATCTGAATACATACATCCAATAAATCACAATTACAAACAAGAAAATTAAGCCACTATTAAGCCTTACCTTATGTGCTGGCACTAGATTAACTAACACTGTATCCAAAAGCTCCTGTGACACAGTATCTCCCTCACAAATGATAGAGCTCATTAGATCGACCATGTGCATGTGTACTTTTTGGTTATGACCGTTGCTGAAATTAAAAAGAAGAATTCTTAGTGTACTAATCATATAAAGTACAACTTCCATTCAGAGTACTCCCTACAGTGATGCCAAACAACAAGGAATACAATAATCCAACCACAAGTTTTCTTAGAAGTCAAAATAGTTAAGTTTCTTGGCTGCACGTAATACTTTCCAAAATGTTTTTGAAACTCATGCCCTCTTCATTGACTACTGTAGTAAAAGAATAAGAGGACTGTATCTGTTCCTGCCATGAAAAGATAGTTTATTAGAACATCCCACTGGTGAGACTTCATCTGAGTGCAGTGTCCAGTTCTGGGCTTCCCAGCACAAGAAACATGGTCAACCTGAAGACAGTCCAGCAAAGGGCGACAAAGACGATTAAGGGACTGCAGCATCTCGCATACAAGGAGAGACAGAGAGCTGACATCTTTTTTAGCCTTGAGAAGAGATGGCTTAGGGAAAAACTTATTGTTGTGTTTAAATACTTGACGTTTGGAGTAAAGAAGACAAGTTCAGACTCTTCTCAGTGGTGTCCAGTGACAGGACAGGAGGCGATGGGGACAAGGTGAAATTCAGGACATTCAGTTTAGACATAAGAAAGAGAAACTTGAAGTATAACAGTGATGGAGCACTAGAAGGTTGTCCAGAGGCCATGGAGTCTCCATCCTGGGAGATGCTCAAAACCCAACTGGCTACAGCCCCAGGCAATCTGCTCAAGCTGACCCTGCTTTGAGTAAGGGGGGCAGGCTGGACAATCTCTAGCAGTACCTTCCAGTGTCCACTATTTTCTGACTCATATTTTTATAGCAATAATCCTCCAAATTCCTTAGAATGACATATTGCATCATTTGCTTTCAATTTCAAGAACAGAATAAACACAAAGACAATCAAAGTAAGTTTCTTAGAAAAAAAAGATGATCTGCAGTGTCTATCGTTTAATTAAAACAGGCAAAACTGACAAGCTTGTTATATTTATAATGCTACCTTTAGTTAAACTGAATTACAGAACTAAGGTCGTTAATGATAAAAGTCACACAATAGACTGAACACCTAGGTTAGAAACATCTGACCTGATCCATGCAATAATATATTATAATTCAGGGTGACAATACTTACTTTATTACTGAAAATAGCGTTCTGTACAACTGTGTAAAAATCTCATTGCTGTCTTCTAATTCAAAGCATATGTTATAAGACTTGACCCAAGCAATGTTCTGTGACAAACAGGAAAAAATAAAAGTAGTAGTCAATACAAGTTTAACTTGAAAAATTACATTTAACAGCTATTATGAAATAAGTTATGAAGCTTACCTCAAGCAAATAAAAATATCGATTAAACTGGGGGCTTTTTGTATCTTCTAAACCCTTAAGTTGCCTTGTTATGAACATAAATATATCCTGAAAAGAAAGACGTGATAGTTATTTAATCAACTGCAATGAAATTTGCAAAATTAAAACAATTACCTTTTAAAATTACTGGTATGATTCTACACTACAAAATATGCAGCAATAACAGACACTATTTCACTGTCCAAATGATGATTTATAAAATACCACAGAGAATGTCAAGGAGTAATTTTTAAATGCTTCATGTTTCTTTAAAGGGCTGAGAAAGTAACCTTTTTCTACAGAAGCCAAAGTTTTTCTTTTCCAAAGAAAAACACTCAAAGCTGTAACTGGCTGACATGCTGCAGAAGTCAAAATATTTTTCAGAGGGACAATGAGTTTTACATCTTTACTTCATTCATACTGCAGCAGGTTTCAACAGAAGGGGGAAAAAAAGAACTAGGCAACTGCGGCTTTCCTAATACTACTATTATACGTTCACACTGTATTGTTTGTGCATTTCTCAAGTATCATTCTACTGACACTGATCACATCTTTCGCAAAAACCAATACACCAAGTTTCTCCTGCTTCCTTTAGGAACTTGCAGCACCAGAAGACTTCTTCCGAAAAAGTCTCACACAGAGTAAATTCAATCAGGTTATAAGGAACAGTCTATTATGAACAGAATGGAAACACAAAGGAAGGTGTATTTTTTAAATGCTTTTAATATTCAGATAATTAACAGCTGGAAATTCATAACTACTATATTAAATAAAAAGATTCAGAAATACCTGTCACCAGAAAAAATGTTCACAAGCTTGACTGTATCTATAGTATTTTATCTAACAATCTACGTATAAATCGAATAAATTCCAAAAGGTATAAAGTTGCCATAATAAATACAAGAAAGCCTTACAGTTAACCCTGAACAGCTATCCTAGAAAGAGTCTAGAAAGCTCGTCTGTAATGTTTTCAAAGGACCATTTTCCTTCACCCCCCCAAGGAGGAGATGGGCAAAACATGAGAATGGGGTTCCTTTTTTCTAATGCTGCAACCACAGAATCCGACCTTAATAATTAAGCCAAGTATTTACTGTGGTTCTAGGTAAAAACAAGAATTAGACTACACGTGACATTATCATCTCTTGGTAAAAAAAGCACAGCAAACACATTGTTCAGAGATACAGGTACGATAATCCTTGAATTTGGATCAAGACTCTGCTTTTGAAGTGTTAAGTAAGAATAATGAGAAGAATCACTGGTTCACACTGCAGGTCAGTTACAGAACACACAAACCAGACTCTTTAGTTGAAATGAAACCAGAAGATACAGCTCAAAGGACACATCTAATGTACTCAAACCACTAAAGAGCATTCAGTCCATGCACAAAAGCCAGTCCAGAGAATCCCCCCGTTAAAAACTCGTGCCTGAACCACTAGCAGGCCAGCAGCTCATCCAAAATCAGTTCCGTCCCCTGAAAAACTGGTACACCAGAAGATGCTGTGAAGTTTGGAAGACATATGAATTGAGTCTCAGTGAAGAACATATTCAATTAAAGAAGAAAGGGAGCATCTGAGAGAATGACCAATGCCAAATACAAAAACTACTTCATCTTAGAACTCATGGCCTAAATATAACTATTCTGTTAAAACTTTACCTGTAAAGATGAAATTCAATCAGTACAGATGAATCTCAGTCAGTTCCTTTAACAAAGTATCATTAATTTTTATGCTGCAGCTCAGTCTGCAACACGTATTTACGGAATGTGATTCAAAGACCCCACTGAGATCAAAACTAATTTTCCCAATTTTTATAAAGTACACAGTGTCTTGTATATGAATACACATATAAATGAATGGCATATATGTAAAAAATGTCTAGCATCTGAATGCTCCATCTGAATGGTGTCATTTGAAAAAGTAATAATTTGTTCCTAATTTTATTTATTTGTTCCTATTCCTGTTTTAATAGAAGACATACTAAACTCAAAAGTACTCACTAATTTTTAATACCTAGTGTAATACAACCCAATTTTTTTACCATTTTAGAGCATACAGGATATACTATTTGAACATGCATTTATAAATGCAAAACACAGGGTAAAATAAACTTTTCTTGCAATTTCTTAGCTGCGGCCCTTTCACAAATTGGACAATACAGTTTCACATCAGACTCCATAAAGCAAGTCTACATTAGATCCCAGATTCTAAAAACAAAAGTGCTTATACTTCAGCTTTAGGAAGAAAATTGAATGTTTTTTGTGGATTGTTGTCTTGATACCAATTAACCACATAATGGTTTCAGTAAGTATCAGAGCCACGGCTTTCACCACAGAGCATGTTCAGATAGTTGAAGTTCTGGTACCATATACACCCTTAAATATCTCCATTTCAGCCAAGTCAGGCAGACAGTCCATTTGTCCAAGTGGTTTTCTTCAACACATACCAGCGGTCAGAACATCATCTCCTCTCCTCGAAAGTGAGATTTGGGCTCTAGGCTTTCCCCAGACTGAGGAAGACCTAAGTTAGAAATCTCCAGGTCCCAGAAGAACAACCCTGCTTCAGTTCTACTTTTAGTCTGATCGTGGCATTTCCCATCCCTGTTGTCAAAGCTTTTTCAACACTCATTGAGGATATTAAGACTCATACTGAGGATACAGACAAGAGAGGGAAACCTCAAATTCTGATGCCCTTCTCTCAGTATCTCATTTGCACAATGCACAAGTTCGAAAGATATCTGAAGAGTATGAAGCAAGTACAGGAATTTAAGATTTACATTTCCCCACTCAAAAAATTATCCTTTTCAGAACTTCCTTTTTCCATCTTCAACTTTGGTGCTAAACAAACTAGAAGAGACTCAAAGCTGCAGTATTGATATATTAAATACTGAGTAAAAATAGTGCCAAGCTATAACCCAGAGGAAGCATTCTTCCTTTTACCTCTTTCTTATAAAGTGGAGGGAACTCTTCAACATTTGTATCAGAGCTCATCCTGCAACCACAAAAGCTGTGCTCAGCAGAATCTGATTTGCAAAACCCAATAGCCCAAAGCAAAGGTCTGTACTGTTTGTCCTTTTGTTATTTCTCAAAATGTTTAGAAATTTGCATCAAGAAACTGAAATCTGCACAGGTTCCAGGACTGAATGCTGACAGCAAAAGTTCATAGTCTGTTCAGAGTTCTATCCAAGTAGTAGTAGCATGCTCACACTGCACGACTGAGATCAGTAATGTAAACCTTCCAATATTATAACATTTGAAACTTAATAGCATTTGATAGATGAAATTCTGTAAGTAAGAATATTATCATTTGTTAGCCCAAATCAGAAAAGGGAAAAAACCTCTAAGCCTAACAAGCAAAGGAAAACCTAACATGGAAAACTGAAGTAGAAATCAAGATGCCTCAAAACCAGACTTAAATCTAACATGGCAGAGAAAGGTGGTGTTAGTCTCCAGTTGAAGATGGTGTAATCAGTAAGTAAGGAAAGTAGATAGTGTGTAATCAGAGGTGCAACAATTCAGAACTAAGAAAATACAGATAACAGAAATCCCTCAATATCTCCCCAGCGTGTCTGGTAACAAAGGATGTACTACAGCTGAAACTGTTCTGTCTGCCCTACTTAGGAAGCACTTCTGGTGCAACCACTTGATCAGAAATTGAGCGAGTCCTTCCACTGTAATAAATGTACCCTCCACCACAACCATATCTTTATCCTACTGTGGACAAAAACAAAAAAACAAGAAGCCCACGGGCACTCTTAAATCAGGGAAACAAAAAAGTACACATTTTTCAGTGTTATTTGCTCCCACAAGATTTTCTGTAAGACTCAGTTCATCACTCTAGGTTCAGACTGTGTAAGGGAAGTGGTCTGATTTTGTGAGTTGGAAAGAAAGTTAGATTTCTACTTAAAACAAAAAAGTAAAAAAACTCAAAGCAATCTAAAATTATTTTTTTCTGGAACAAATGTGGCAGATCTGTACTGCCTTTTCAAACCTGCCATTTTTCTATCAACCATCTCCATCTAGTGGGATCAGTGATGTTTGTAATTGCAGAATTTTCTAAATCAAATCAGAAACAATCATCCTCTGTACAAAAATACTTCTCCTTTGTTTCGGTAGAGCCTCAGTTGAAGGAATTGGCTATCTTGCAAGAGATTATGATAAAAGCTATAGACATATCCATATTTCTAAAGTGACAGATCACTATCTGCAAATCCCAATGACAGTTCAATAAAGTATTTATTTTTAATATAAATCCAAACCTCTACAAAGTATTGAAAGATGTACTATATATCAGTTTATCTGACAAACATGTGACCTGACTGAACACCCTTATCCCAGACTCGAGTGAAAACTCCGGATTGCTTAGGCTGAACCAGAAATCAAAGTGGGGTGGGGGGAAGGTGGTGGTTATAACGAAGTATATCAATCGTTCAGTTAAAAGACCTGGTGTGGAACAAGAGATTAATTCAATTTACCTTTAGTTTATCTGGTGACGTGTATGGAGCTTCAGGGGCATAAATTCTGAAAATATCAGCAAGACAACATGCTACCAACAAACGTACATCCTTATCAGGATGTTTGAGGAAAAAATCTGAAGCAAGATGTAAAGCAAGATTCAGGTAGAGCTCCTTTTCTTCTTCAGAGTCCTGGTCCATATCCATGAAAGTTTTCACAACCATCTAAAAAGAGAGACAGACATCAGCACATAAAACAAAGTACTCTGTGTAGCAGGGTTCTTACTGAAAGTTCATCTTCTGGTTTTGTGCAACTTCTATCAGAAGCATTATTAGCAATGCAGTAATACTGAGTATTATTTGAGTCACTAGTGTTCTATTTTTCAGGGTACAGGAAGGAGCTAGTCAAGTGTTCTATCAGCTGTCCCAACACAACAGGCTCAGCAGAGTTTCTGAAAGCCTGGCTGTAGTACTTCACATATCTTTGAGAAACCATATAATCAAACTGGCCAACTCAAAAAATACAACAGCATTCACTCTTACAGCCATTCACTGAAAACTTTAGAAAACAGCACGACTTTGTGCAAACTGTTTAATTCTCCCTGAAGTATTTAGAGCTACAATTTATTTTCCCTCTGTTCTCTTTCAATGTCAAGTTCTTCTCTAGTACTGCTCTGAGGACAAGTTTAGCCCTGTGCTGGCCAGAAGCAGAGCACACACTGTCAGCAGAAGCAGATGGAAACCCAGTGCGGCCCAGCAGCTGTGCTCCAACAGGACTAAAACGCCCATTAGTATTACTAGGACCCAGTAGACTAACGGTATGGAAGAAAAAGACGAAAAAGTTTGGGACACCAAGTGCTTAACACCCTAAATAGAACAAAAGCAAGAAAAGCCATAATTAGTAACTGCTAGTTGGTGAGAATTCTTGTATTTAAAAAATTGTTTGGAGGAGAAAACGTATTGACAAAACAAACTAACTATGTTTTTGTCCAATTTCTTATTTGAATCACAGAGACACAGTTACCTTAAGGAGTTCAACTCTCATTAAAATTATTAAAATGGCAATAAAGACTTAAATACACAATTCTGAAAATTAGAGTCAAAACTCCTATCTATTTCACCAGTGCAGGAAGAGATATTTTTCAAGAATAAGGATTATAAGGTTGTCAGTGGACTTCCTCAAAACAAACACACACTCACAACACCACCAACCCCCCAAACACTAGAAATTATTTTACTTTGCTACAGTTTGTTTTATTTAAAAAAAAAAAAAAAAAAGTTGTTTTTTTGGTGGTGGTGGTTTCTTGTTTGTTTTCCAAAATTTACTACAATTGTCATGGTAGCGACAAATCCTACTTTAAAAAAGAAAGGACTTCTGCATCATTAGGATCACAGCAGCTGTAAAGTTTTCAAGCATATTAGAATCATTTACTAAAAGGCACAGAAGATTATGCACACATATAACTTTTATTGAGAGAAAAATAAAAGTACTCTCCAGTCAGACACAAGATGAACCATTTGAAGCGCACTGGTGCTCTTACGCACTATTAAAGTAATTTAACACCAGAATTGTTTTCACTTCTATGGAATGTAGTTAGAATTATATAATTAATAAAGTAATGAATAAATATTCAGGTATCACAAGAGTTCTTGCAGCAAATATATTTATTGTCTAGTCTCAAAAGGAACCTTCAGTTTCTCTTCCCAGACAACATGAACTTCCATACTGGTCAGGACAATTAGTCATCTTGTCTTCAGAACACTATCACAATGTTTTAGGGGAAAAAAAAAAAAACACAACAAAACACCAAACAAAAAAAACCAAAAAAACCACACAAAACAACAAAACCCACAACCAAAACAACAACAACCGAAACAAACACAACAACAACAAAAAGCGCTAGTTCTTTTAACATACCTTTCTAGCTTCCTGCAGAGCAATACATTAGATGATTCCCAAGCCTGAGATCACACCCAGACCACCATGATTAATACTCCTGGAGCTTCATCTTCCAGATGTGGCCCATATTTCTTAACCCATTCAGTTTTTCTGACTCTTATGTCTTTCTATAGTAATAAGCCTTGGAATTTAGTTACAGAACTTCTGGAAAAGTCTCTTTCATTAGATGATGCCTTGGTTCTTATGTAGGAAGAAAAACTGTAAAAAATGCTCTTCGCACAGTATCCATGATTTCCAAATATTTATCACCTGTCTCCAGTGTTATTTCATAACTCTGACCACTTAGTTTCTCCCTCCTTTCCAAATCTACTATAACTTGGAGATAGTGTGGGTCAACAATGCAGAAAATTTGTGAGGTAAGTTATGCTAATATATAAATTCGCTGTGCCTATTTTCTATTTTATTCACAGATTTCCCAATAATTTGTATTTATATAAATATATTGTCATTAACAAACAGCACACTATCTGCTTGTGTAAATTAAAATCCACAAGCGTTTCTTCCCTAATATTTATATGACTTTGTCAGTCAGGGAAATGCATAGGCTAACAGTTCACTTATTTATCAACAACTGTTCTTTAGCACCTGAAACTCTTTATACTTTAGGTCTATAAACTTGTAGTGCAGCCTAGATCATCCAATCCTTCACAAAAGAAAGATCGTGTTGTTTTCTCCCTGCCTGCATACTGATGAATGCACAGCCAGAGTGAACAGCTGACAAGAAACACAGGACAGTGCAAAGCACACTTCTGCAACACAGGTCAAGATGATAGAACAGAAGGGACTAGACATTCAAAGCAAAAAAATGAAACCAAACTATAGGAGAAAAAGTATCAGTAAGAACTGTGCGCATTTTCACAAGCTGAAAAAATATACAAGAGCTAACAACGTCTTCTGTTAGGAGTCATTTATACATAGAGTTGTAATTTCTTACTCTGTTCAACATCATGGAATGCACTAAACTGATTAAAGTCTATCAGCCAAATTCCAAAAGCACAGACAGGTTACTGGGTAGAGTGGAGAAGAAATCCTTATGTTTTGGGGTTGTATTGGTTTTTGTTCACCTACCAGTAGTTCCAACAGACTTAAAACTACTTCTTAAGAAAACAAACTCCAAATAAAGCTCTTCTAGCTGTTAGAATACTTCAGGTTCCTCTCCCACATCTGTTCCCTCCTGTTTCACAGGGCCAACCAGTTGCAGGCATTCCTTCTGCACAGAACTAACAGGCCTGCCTTTTGTGTGCGTACATGGATAGATAAAGAACTGTAGTAACATAATTAACCCCCAAATCTCTCCAACCTTCCTGTAGAGCTAGGCCAAATAAAGTGACCAAGAAATTCGGGAGACAGAAATATGTGGTATAATCAAGAACTTTCATTATGATACAGCCTAAAATAATAAGAATAAAGTGGGTATTATAATCACTCCAAAGAGCACAAACATATTCTGACACATCCATATTATTTCCAAAATTATGACTCTCTTTTTATGTTTTCCAGTATTTTCTTATTTTAAAAGTACTGACTTACTGGAAGATCTGAAACAAAATTTAAGTAGCATTTGAAATTAATATAGCTTATTTCTATTTGTGATTTTTAAACTCATTTTGGACAAGTCACTCCAAGAAAGTAGTAGAACAGAAGGCACAATAGCCAACAAGTTCCTCCTCTGAGCATAGAAAACAAAGCACAAAAGAAAAATAATTCTTTCACATGGAAAATGTAGGAATAGAATCATTGTATGCTGTATAAAAGAAACTTCAATCTGCAAACAGTTACTTGCTTACTAACCTTTAGCCTTCTCACCATCTCTTCTTTAGATATTTTATCAGAGATTTCTTTGACTCCTGGAGGATATGTGATTTTTCCATCGTTGGCTCTTGTCTTTGAATGAGCCATGACTTCACGATTTTAAAACTGTGGAAAGAAATGAAGAAGTCAATGTTGTTTAGCTAATTTATGTTTACATTACTTGTCCCACTTTTACAAACAGAATTCAACTGGAAATATGCAGACAAAACCCATACAAACAAAGCAAAAACTGTACAAAATATTTTTATTGTTTTCAGTGACCTATATTGTGGCAGACAGCAATATTTTTGATATTCAGGTAGCTTGTCCTATACTGCAATAAAATTTTGAAGAAGTACACAACAGAAAAGCCAAACCCCCTCATTCCTGAACATATTTGATCTTCACACTACGAGATGCAACCAAGAATCTTACTGTATGAACTGTTACTACCGCTTGATAATAATGACTCCTAGCCAGCCTAGATTTTTAGACTCTCTGGGAACAGCAGATAGAGAATGAAGTAGGAAGAGAGCAGACCAAATGGAAGTCTTCCCTCAATGCCATAAAGCCAAGTTTTTAAGCAAAAGACTGCAGATAAGCAACAGTATCTTCTTCCTAAGTTCCAACTATGAAAATGCTTCAGTTACTTTAAACTGATGCAAACGCAGACTGTCACCTAATCCATCCTAAGCTATGCGAAGTTTCACTGCTATAAGAGAAGGAAGCCAAATTGAAAGCTTTACTTACATAAAAGCAATTAATATGAAAGATAGTGAAAAATAGCATGTGTTGGGATAATTAGAAAGAGAGTGTACCGGGGCAGTTACAAGTAAAGAATAGAGCAAACAACAAAAACAACCAACAAAACATGCACACACCGAAAAAAAAAGAAAAAAAAATTTCTTTGCCATTGCCTTGATATTTTTATTTATTTAGAAGTTTGAAACACTTCCCCACAGTAACCACTTTCCTGAACTGCAAATTCCAAGTCAGGCATTTTCTTCCAACTGACCTCCTATACAAGGAGGATCTACATACACTTCAAACTTCTCAGGACAATAACATCAGAAATAAAAATCAACCAGAATTCACAAGGAGAGCGAGGCTAGAAGCGTGTTCCATAACAATATGGTGTAACCTGCCATAGCTGAGACTTAGTGGCCTAAGCCAAGGTCATGCTATACTGAAGAAAAACTAGAACATGAAATACACTCATCCAGCCACCCCCAAAAAGTATTCCAACACGTTTTGTATTCTTCAATCCACATTTCATGTTAACAACCTAAGTTACAGATTTTACTTCAATTTTGCTAATCTTTTAAAAAACAAAAAGTTAATGCTGACATTTAAATAATTTTGGTAAAGAACACATACAGCACAACATTTTTGTTTTAGGAAACTGGGAAAATATGAGTAGAATGATGTGCTGATTTTGGCTGGAGTAGAGATAGTTTTCTTCATAGCAGCCAGTATTGGGCTTTGTTTTGGATTTTTGCTGGAAATGGTGTAGATAACACAGGGATGTTTCAGTTACTGCTGAGCAGCCTTACACAGAGTCAAGGCCTTTTCTGCTCCTCACCCCACCCTACTAGGGAGTGGGCTAGGGGTGCACAAGAAGATGGGAAAAGACACAGCTGGGACAGCTGACCCCAACTGACCAAAGGGATATTCCACACCATATGACATCATGCTCAGCAATAAAGTTAGAGGGCAGGTTGGCCAGGGGGGCTGCTGCTCAGAGATTGGCTGGGCATCAGCTGGTTGGTGGTAAGCAATTGTTTTCATTTGCATCACTTGTCCCTCTTGGGTTTTATTTCTCTTTGTTACTTTTCATTACAATTATTATTTTATTTCAATTATTAATTTCTCACTTTTACCCTTCTAATCCTCTTTCCTCCATCCTGCTGTAGGGCCAAGTGAGGGAGCGGTTGTGTGGTGCTTAGCTGACATCTGGGGTTAAACCACCACAAATGAACATAATCAGACACAATTCAACAGGCATGATATGCAATGCAGTTCAATAGCTACACAAAAGCCAAGTCAGTTTCTGTCATCTCCTCTGTACCTACATCTACATGGCAGCTGAACTGAGTGCTACATACCTGCAGCTGTAGTAAAAACAGATAATGAGAAAGCTGGGACACAACAGAACTCATTGAAGTAGCTTTTTGTAACACTCCCAGGAAAATAAGACATCACCTTTATCCCCATTGTATTTCTTAATGTACCATCATGACAGTAAGTCTATGACTCCTCAGAAATACACAGAAGACTTAAACAAGTTTGTACTTCTTGCTGTTTGACATAGGTCCTCCATTCTAGTGTTCAGATGGAATGATGATATATATCCTAGCTAAACTCTTTTTAATAGCTCATCACAGCAGAAAGGAGTCTTGCTTCCCTCAATCCAAAAATGTATAAAAGCATCAGATGCTTCACTGGACCAACCAGACGTGCCAACTCAGAAAAATAAGCCTAACTGGTTTTGAAATGCATGTGACAAACATCAAAGCTGACTGAAGGGAAGGAACGGGAACTAAGGGAACTGAGGAACAAAACTCCCCTTCCAGTGGTGGACAGCTGTTGGATCAGATTGAGTGCAGCCGAAACTTTGTTAGAACACAGTAACATAGTCCCATTTGGAGCACATTATGAAATAAATCAAAGACTAAGCCATACATATTATGATCAAGTTGAACTGTCCAGCTGATACATCCAATCCATATGCAACCAAGCTTTTAAGCTTGAATGGCATCCAAGGTCTGGGTTTGAAACTGAACATCTGTATTGCGTTTACGTGGCAAGGCTTTGGTAGTGGGGACGGCTGTAGGGATGGCCGCTGTGGGAAGACACCAGCAGAGGCCTCCATGGCAGACGGAGTCAGTTCCAAACAGATCCAAAAATGGACTCACCTCTGGACAAAGCTAAGCCCATCAGGCACCTCTGTGACAACATATTTAAGAAGTGGCGAAAAATGCTGCACAGCAGCTATGAGAGAAGTGAGGAAAAATGTGAGAGAAACAACCCTGCAGATACAAAGGTCAGTGAAGGAGGGGGAGACCATTACCCAGGAACTGGAGCAGATTCCCCTGCAGCCCACAGAGAAGATGATGGTGACACAGGGTGTCCCCCTGAAGCCCGTGGAGGATCATGTTAGAGCAGATATCCACACTGTAGCCTGTGGAGAGGAGCCCACTCTGGAGAAGGCTCCCAGCAGGACCTGTGACCCTGTAGGGGACCCACACTAGATTAGTCCACTGCTGAAGGACTGCATCTCATGAGAGGGGCCCCTGTTGAAGCAGTTCTTGAAGAATCACAGCCCATGGGAAGGACTCAGACTGTAGAAGTTTGTGAAGAACTGCATCCCTTGGTTAGTAGCCATGTTCAAGTGGGGGAAAAAATGTAAGGAAGGAGTGGGAGAGATGAAGTGTTACGAACTGTCCACACTCCCTCTTTTCCTTATCTCCTCTGTGCTGCTTGATGGGAAAGGAGAAGGTAAAGAATGGGAAATTAAGGAGTTAAACTGAGCCTGGAAAGATGGGGGGTGGGGAGAAGGTGACTTGAGTTTTGTCTTTGTTTCTGACCATCCTGCTCTATTTTTAATCGGCAACAAATTAACCTTCGCCAAGTCAAGTCTGCTTTGCCCATGATGGTTACTGGTAAGTGATATCCCTGTATTTATCTGATCCATGAGCTTTTTCATCCTATTTTTCCCCTGTTCTGTTGAGGAGGGGGAGTGAGGGAGTGGCTGAGTGGGCACCTAGGAGCCAGCCAAGGTTAACACACCACAACATCCAACACCATTTAGAAAGCAATCACTGGAAAGTTTTTTTCTTCCCTCATGAACAAGAGGTTGCTGTTATAACTGGAAAGTATCAAAACAAACTGTTCTTTTTAGTCAGGAGGAAGTTTAAAAATTAAAAACCACTTTGACTGATTTGCCCTGTCGATCAAATTGACCCTGAAATAACCAATCCAGGATCTAGAGCACCACAGGGTACTAACAGATCCTGAAGCGCTGCAACCTTCATCAGTTCAGAGCTGCATTTCTCCTGAAAGCTCGATATTTGGAAAACCCATTATAGGTTAGATGAGTTGGATTTTTGGTAAGATACTTACAGAGGTGCTGGGTCAGAAACTAAGTTTCATTTAAACTTCGATTTGCAACTATAGCAAAGATAAAGCTTGCCAAGTCTACAGTTGCATAAGGTATATAATAACCTATCCCTCTCGAAATCATAGAAAACATTGAATTAATTTTCTATAAAATTAATACATCTAATCTTATAGGCCCAAAAATTAATTTTTAAAAGGTTCAATGAAATAGCCTATTACTTAGACCATAAGGGACAAAGAATAAACAACCTTTAAAACTTCCTATGTAATAAAAATTTGCAGATCACTCCTGAATGCTTTACTGAAGAAAAAAAAATATTAAAAGAAATAGTAAAAAGTAAAACCTATCATTCAACAAGATAAAATTAAATGGCATTTGTACAACAGTTATCACGTCAAACATTACCTGACTAAAAATGAATAAGCTTATTACATAGCACTGACAGAAGTTTCTTTTCTTCTGGACTGCCAGTTTAGCTGTGCACATCCATGTCTATCAAAAGAATGTGTTGAACGCTTAGTAGGATAGTAGGATCTAGGAGTGAAGGTGGGGGAGAAGGAGGGTGGTTGTTTAATTAAGCTGATTCTTGGCAAATGGAAGTCTCCATGATTTCACATAACAGTTACACCAGCTGTTTCAGTTCACTTCTGTCATGAAAAAAGAAGACAGTGATGGCTTAGAACAGCAGCCTCAAGGCCAGCTGTATCTAGAACATGTTTGAGCATGAAAATCCACAAGCCAGTGATGAGACATCCAAGGACTGAATTTCAAAAAGTTTGTTAAATTTGTTTTTAAAAAGATGTACTGTCTTCTTCTGGAATATACTGGAAGACAACCAACATTTTAAAAATCGGCAATTCTTTGAAAGTTTCTCTGAGATTCAACAAAAGACTCAGGTGAAAGATTTTTTAATTTTTAACAACTGAAACTTTAGAAGTTCTCCACAATGTTTTCAGAACTCCAATATTATTCCATATACACAGAGGGCAGAGAAAAATGAAAATGTTCACATGGATACCTTTTTAAGGCAAGAAAACACACATCACACTGAGATGTTTTGCACCAGCCAGAATGTAAGCTTATTAACTAATCAATAAGATGTGTGCTGTTTCTGCTGTTATATGAGAAGAAAAAAGGAGATAAATATAACACGAAACTTCAAACATATAACAAACAAATTTTAATCCTAATACACAGGAATAAAAATAATGGTTCAGTCAGGGTTTGGTTATGTCAAAGCTAAGTCAAGTCTTTGAAAACTACAAAGAAAATAAACCTAAACTAACACAGGATTTAAAATATGAATTGCACTCCTTGTACAGAGGGAGATGATACACTAGGACTTAAGATGTCTAGGCATTGCTTCTTTCAGCACAGAAGCGCATCAGAAGCACCGTTGCAGCTATAACTTGAAAGACCTGAAATCCGGAACTAAGAGCAAGTCTGCAGAAGTACATGGAAAAATGGCATGTACAAAAAGTTCAACAAATTAAAAACTAAATTATATGGGGGAGTTGACGAAAATACTACAAGAAAAGAAACAGAGAAAAGAAAAAATACAAAGTACATAGTCTTTGTACAATGGTAACAGGAAAATTAAAGTTCGAAAAAAACCAAAAGTGGAAGTTGCATTTATTGTAATAGGATAGATTAAAATCTTCTACCTCCTATGACAAAAGTTAAATGAGAGACCATATATGATGTAAAATTGTGATTAACAGCCAGACCATAGATGGGGAACAATTCATTACTCTAAACACAGTTAATTAGTAACAAGTACCATTGCCAAAATTTGTTCAAACTCAAACAAATAAAATACAAATGAGTAGTTCTGTACATAATTAACAGGACCCAATATCTACTCAGTTCCAGCTAAGTCTACTGGCCATGATATTAAATATTAAAACATTCAATATTCAGATGATTTCTACATAGCACATAATTCTTTATGAATACTTTACACATACCCTACTTGCTCAATAGTATAAAATACAGATTACACACATGCAAATAAAACATGGATTGACATCTCGCATATTAAGTACCTATGCAATATATCTAATAGGTCAATAAATATCACTACATATGTTACAGGATGTTACGTCAATGATCTAAACTGAGGACTTAAAACTATGCTTCATTTAATTGCATTTTGTTTGGATGACAGTTCACATTGCCTATGGTGACTTAATTAACTGTGCTAATCATTAAACAAACTATGCCTTAACATACATGAAGCCACGTGTCAACTGTATTTTTCAGAGATCCATATATGTGTTCAAATCTTAGTCTTTCAGATATTTTTGTAAAAATATTTTCCAAGAGATGAAGCAAGCTTTAGCAAATCAATTCCTATATTCCTTGCAAGTTTGTCTCCTGCCTTACTACTGTCTCCTCTTTAAAATCCAGAATCCAAACTTGAGGACATTGATCAGTTTTTCTGGTGATCTACTTTACAAACGTAATCATTCTTATTTTTCAGAACTTTCACTGAAGTATACATAGTTACATCTTGAGATCAGCATTTTTAAGTTACAGATACAAACTTTAAGAAAACTTAAATAAATTTGACGTATACAAATACTTATACTTTTAAATCTATGTTTGCAAGGCATTTTACAATGACCTGCTGGGAATAACACTTTCTTCACATTCTGAGAACTATTAGAAGCCTAAGTGAATTTAATAAATTGCTGGCATGGAAGAAAGTTGCAATGTATACAGATTTAAATATATATGTGTTTACACAGTGAGTATCACTCCAACAACAAGAAAGTGCAGCCAGGAAAGAGGATTTGCCAATATTCATCAACCTGTTCTCCACAATCAAGCAGCATGGCCAGTGGCATCTCATTATCATTCCATCAAAAATACAAAGACAGTTTAGAAGACCCAAGAACATTTCCCCTGAATTGTCTCAGTGTGTATTGTGAGGAAGTAAACTCTTTTTCATCTCATAAATCACAATACAGAATTCATTCCAAAGCTCTGATCCTCTGTTAACAGGCTGCTTGCCTTTTTTTTTTTTTAATTTATATCCAGACTTTTTATTTTTGTATCCTCAGTAGGTAAAATTCTTGTATGATTAAATATAAACAATTACAAATACTTTGAGAGCACTAACATTGAGTCAACAATATAGCACGTATGAAGTAATTGATCAAGATGTAATTTCCGCAAAAGATACAAGGTATTCTGAAGAGAATAATCAGCAACTTACAGAAGTTGAAGAGGTGAGCATCTTTCTACTTCAGCAGGATTATCAATAAAACACAAATAATTTAATCGTTTAAGGCACTTACAGAAAACTTTTACATCCTGGTAAATTCCTGCTGTGTATGGCTGATTGACAACAATTGATCAAGGTGAGAAGTGACTTAGTGACGTAGGTGCTACTAAATTACATCAATTTCCATAATACATCTATGGCTGAGGAGTTATAACTCGGCTATAAAAAGCCACTCCAAGCTGAAACTTGGCAGTTAACTTTCTGCTGTTGAGTAAAATAGAACACTTTAGAGTTTTGGACCAAATGCACTCATTTCATACCGATTCAGACATAATGTCTAGAGGAATACTTTCCATTCTCATTTAGAAATGTTACGTTACACTGGTTTAATGATGGTGAAGTAAACAAGATACTAGTATTACTCATAGTATCAAGAAAAAGCTTCCTATTTCTGTAAGGCAGTACTATATTATAGTAAGGACTGATACAGAAAGCGTTTACAGAAATCACTAATTAAAGGTCTTCTGGAATTAAGAACCACATTGTAAGTCAAGAGTAACACACTGTCTGGCAAACTAAATGAAAAGTATTTGGTTTCACTGCAGAAGCCTCATTAATGGCAATCCTTTGAGTCAATACATAAGTAATAATGCCTGTTTAAATTAGGAAACTATTTTTCAACCTTCCATTAGAAAATATGGCAAAGTGCATTACGTTTCTTCATTAAGATATTAAGTAAACTCTTTGTGGAAAAATAGGAGATGTGCAGGTAATAACTGCACAAGAGGAGATATTTTCATAAGGTACAGAGGATTTGGAGGATTCAGGAAGAATAAAGAACAAAACATTAAGACAAGCCATGATACTAAAGTCAAGTATGCATGCTAAAAAACCTGCAAGCAACTTACACGGAATACAGTACTGCCCCTTGCAAGAAGTTACTAAACGATCCTAGGCAACGATCCCTAATTCTGCTAAGATTTTTTTCAAACTTAATTAGAGAAAGCCTTCCAAAGATTAAGCAAGTAGATGGTATTCAGTACCAACTTTACTCGGCACACAGCTCTCTCCAGTGGTGTTGCACACTTGCAGCTTCCACAAGTGGTAAGTGACCCAACCTGTAAATATCAGCATTTTTTCAGATGTGATTAAAAGCGAAAATGACAAGAATAAAATTGCATTTTTTCCCATTTATGAAACAGCATTTTCCCTGAAATAAACCCAGTTTAAAAAAAAAAAAGAAACCCCGTAAGAGAATTCGCCACTAAACCAATGAAGAACCTAAGGAAAAACAGAAGTGCCCTGTTATTGTTGGATCTCAGCTTTCATGCTCCTACCCAAGACTAAGTAAATCAACTGCAGACATTATGATTTCTTATTTCTGCGCATGGCTTCAGGAAAAGAAGTGACAAGGAGATAAAAATTGGAAGACTACAGCAAAAGATTCTGAAAGAGAAAGAAAAAGGCAATAACATAACTGACTAAAAAAATACTGGTTAAGATTTAAAAAGTGTAATTATTTGTTTCATAAAGACAAAAAGAGTATAGGTGGACAAAATATGATGTTGGTAAAAGAGGCATCTGCAATATATTTGTCAGCTAGCCAAATATTAGGGAAACATTCCACCTTATTGCTTGTTAGGTGGTCATATTACACAAGCATACCATATAAAAGCTTAAAAAAGGCAAGTGCGTAACAAGCAGACTATAACCAGTCCCCAGAGTGTTTAACATTGAACGCAAAGTATGTGAAATAACAACAATGGTAATATTGCAAAAAAGGTACAATAAGTCATTCAAATCAGCTTGAACTTAAATTTGGTTGGACAGGAGCATAACAGTTTTGATCTAATACACTTACTAAACATTTCCAGTCCCATAGTAATTTATTTTGCTCTACAAAAATACAATTCCTTAAAGAAATGGAAAAATAATGCATGTAAGGAGCTGCAAATAGGCAGGATGTCATCAAAATCATAAAATCGGAAATGCGGTTTTGGATGTACAGCTTGGATGTAGAGGATATTGTGAAAAGATAACACTTTTCCAATAGGAAGGAGAAGCAGGGAGAAAGACAGGCAGAGAGAACAGAGGTAATTTTCATTAGGTCTGAGAAAAAACTATTAAGTTTTTGACAATCACCTTTTCACCTTAACCTTCAAAGGATGAAACCTTCTCACATATTAAAGGTCACTATCAAACACTATGAACTTTAGCTACATTAGAGAGGCTGCTAACACTTCTTAAGTTTTCTTTATAGTCTCCATTACAAAAAAAATGCAGTCACTTCAGCTTTGAAAAACGTCAAATACTTACACAATATATGCTGTGTAAAGGATCTCCAGTCCAGTGTTAATGGCTCAATCATGTCCAAGAATAAATTCAATATAAAGTAAACTAAACTCAAGGTATCACAAATCTGACAGAGCTGTCTAAAAAGATGCTACTTTCCCTGTCCTCTAGAATATAAATATCAATTTAGGAAAAGAGCGTTCTTTAGCATTAGAGTATTATAGCATATCCTTTGCCCCCAAGAGAACTTGCCCAAAGTTTCTGAAAAACTACATGATATACATATTCTCTACAGACTCTTGATTTTAGTAATAAAGCCTACAAAAATAGTCGTTATTGATTATACTTCAGGATGATTTGAATAGAGTTTAGGAAATAACACAGGTCAAAAAAATACCCGGAGGCTACAATAAGGCCATGATCTAAGCAAGACCAGACTAAAATTAAAGTGCATATATTGACCTAACTCAAGAAATCAGACTTCTCCCATTTCTCTTGCTAATGTTATGACTGCAATAAAACAAAAAAATGTGAACTCATTTGCTCGTACAGAAGACTCCAGCTAATCAGTACTGAACTGTGTTTTGTGTGAAGGCACACTTCTTTGAAATAATACTGCTGAGATTTGAGAATAAAACATGCTAATTTAATTATTATAAATGACACTCAGGGAGAATAATGCAAGACTGCAAAGCTCACAAAAGCCCATTAAGTCCACCTTTGGTGAATGAAGACTCATTTCAAACATGACCTCACTTTGACATATTCACCTGGCTTCCCTAGGGGATGCCTTTGCTGGTGAGAAATCTGATCTACTGGTGCTCAAAATACATTTGCAAGGGACATACTTGCAATTCTGTTCATACTGCCAGAAAAGCAGAAAGTATAACCCAGTGAATTATCAGTATCAGTTGAGACCATAAGCATAAACGTTCTGGACACCTTTCAGCATTTTACAGATAGTGAACCAATAGCACATGGATCAGTTGCAGGATAATTCTGCTTCCATTCCATCACATGAAACTATCATGCACACCAGCATCATCCTTACAGGTGGTTTTCTGAAAGTTCGGAAATGTTTACAACATTCTATCTGTATGTTCGAGCTATACGATACTGAGGAGAAGCAGTGAAATGTGTTGATATGAGCCTCCTCATTACGTCTTACTGCATTTGTGAATACTGCTGTCAGTGGGAAACTTGAGAGTAAAAAACTTTTGTCAAGAAAGCCACATACACGTACTTGGATGACCAAAAGTACCCTCTCTGTCACACTTAGCCAAGATATAGGTTATTTCCCAGGTTATACACACATAACAAAACTTAAGGTTCACAAACACCACCTCATAAGTATGTGATCCCACAGGATATGATTTTGCCAACATTCAGAGAAAATGAATGTTTATATTAAACTGACACAAGCAGTGCACAAATAAAGTCTCTGTTTTGAAAGGAACAAATTGAAAGCAGAAGTGATTTGGAGATGTACACAATTCCAACACAGTGGTCACAGGCAATGTCTCTGCCAAAGGACCAAAACTGAATTTTAAGCTGTTTGTCCCCTTACTTGGGGTGCACGGAAAGTTTTCATACTACCAAGAATTCAAACAGCCACTCAGTAAAAGTTGTAAGTAGTAATCAGAGCCCTCAAGACAGGAGAGTTGCACCACAAAGACTGGGAAATACAGAAATAAAGACAGAACTGGAGCCAAACTGAGATGGCCATTGTAAACAGGAAAAAAATGCACTTCAGTAGCCAAAATAAAGGGGGGAAAAAAGTACTACTGCATAGTAACAGCAGTCAAGAAGACACTGAAATACCCTAAAAAGTCAGCTGAATACCCATTTTCAAAGAAATAGGTAAAACTTCATTCTTCTGGCAATTGGTAGCAGGTATATTCAGTCAGAAGTTACTATGCCTACACTTCAGAACTTCATGTTTTCAAATCAAAGCAACTGCAGACACCACCTGAGAATTCATGAACCAGTGTGGTGTGCAAAGCTTTTTAAAGGTATTTAAAAATGTAGGTGTAGTACTCCTCAGTTTTAAAAATTTAAATTAACTTTTTAAATTAAGTGCAAGAAAATAAAGGCAGCAGTCTCACTAACAATGCAGAGCAGAAAAGTAATACTGACACTACAGCTGCACTAGTTTGATATCAATAACATTTTAAGAGTTTAGAAAGAAATCCGCATGCTAGAGTAAGAATTTTAAATACAGATATAACTTCTAAGGTTATCATATTACCCTGGGACAGTTTGTTTGATCAGTCTGTAATAAAACAATTTGCGCTTTCCTTGGATTGACAGTCATTTATTATGTATCATCAAGATAATTTAAATTGGAAAAAGTGCCCATAAATTCTACTACATCACAAGAGCATATCTACAGAGGGGACAAAAGAGACAGAAGGATAAGTAGAAGAAAGGTAGAAATCACTAAAAATACCAGAAATACTGGAAGATCCTACCCAAAGAAAACAAACCACCATAAGACAAAAGCTCAATGATAAATAGCTCAGACAATGAAGAAAACCTGATTACAGGAAGACTTCTAGTTTTTAAATTAAAGTTTTGGAACAACTTTCTGATTGATAACTGAAGCAAAATATCCAAATAGAACACAGCAGACCTCGATCAGTTTACAAATGAGTTTAGCATCTTGCTGTTGTAGGCTACGTGAACAGTTATTTGAAAAAGCAGGCCTTTCACCCTGCAAAATATTTATTTTACTAGAATCACCAGAAACACTGACAGAAAGTTCTTAGACTGATACTCTAAAATAAGAGAACTGGCAGCCAGCCTAAGTATCAAAACTTCACAATATCACTAGTCTACAGTCATAATTTTTTTTACACAGTCCTCTTTTGGCAGGGAAGCTGCTTTAAGATTTAGTACAGCAAGAATGATTTACTTTCTCCTCCAACAGTTGGAAAGGAATGGGGGGAAGGAGGCAGGAATTATTATTTTCCTTTATATTAATTCTATTTTCAAAACAGCATAATAAATAAAGAACACTCATAAAAACCTCAGATATCTTGCATTAAAAATTTTAGAAGGCTAACATCTTTAGTATTTATACACAAGGGAGAAAAGAAAACATGCAAGAGTGACATGGAAGCCATGGAAAATAAGGGAAACATGAGAGAAAGCAGGAGACAACTACAGACAGACATTAGTTAGAAATCAAGTTTAATCACTGTATTGCCCTTTGGGAGGACACAACACTTAGTATTATCTTCATGTACCATCTATTTGGCAAAAAATGCCTTATTGAGCCTTACCATGAAAGCTGAGTGTTTGGTTTGGATTTTTTGGTAAGGATTAAAACCAAACAAAAAACTCCAAACATTAAGAATACTAGCACACTACCACAGAAGCAAAACATTTTGTAAAATTTCTTAGTTGGATAACATATATATATTTGCTTTAGTAATAAGTCAGAATTTGTATACATAAATGAGACTCCCATTCCTAACTTTGTATACAATGTTAAAAAAATACAATATTAAATACCTCATACCCTACTGCAAATGATTCAGTGCAGAATTACTAAAGATCAAACAAAAATGTTAGTTGGATGGATTGAATTGCAGGACTTAAAAGAAAAAATGGATATTGCACTTCAAAGTCAGATGTGCTAAATAACAGTGCATACACTCCTCATCAATATAAATTATATACAAACATTTATATTAGGGCTGCATAGAGAAATCATAGTATTAAAATCATATTCAGGTGGGTGTTTACAAACAGAAGTTGTCTACTCAGATGGCTTGTATCAGTTTAGGTTTTTTCCAGCTAAGTAGAATATTTTTATTTGCTTTTTGCAAAACTCTAAGTGACAGAAAACCATAGACTGAAAAAATAATTATGTCCCTGAAGACGGAGGAAGAACCCAGAATTGTGATTACAAGGCACAAATTTTATGATTTACTGCAACCAGGTGAACCAAGTGCATTAGTGGTAGGTTTTTAAGATCACAGGACTAGACGAAACTTCAAGTGACAAGAGTCTAGTCATCTGCTATTATACATGAATGTATCAGTAACATCACTTAAATTTAAAAAAAAAAGTTGAAGCTGAAGATTCTCGTGATGCTTCAATCTGCAAAATCTAACTTACCTTTGACATCTCTATGCTTGACCAACAGGCAAGCTTTCTTTGCTGATAATCTATTTGGTCCTGTAACTTTTTAGTATTCATCCCTTATTTTTAGCCCTGTGAGGCTGTATTTTCACAGAATGGCTGAGGTTGGAAGGGACCTCTGGAGGTCATCTGGTTTAACCCCTCTGCTCAAGAAGTGTCTCCTAAAGCCAGCTGCCGAGGACTGCATCCAGATGGCTTTTGAGCATCTCCAACGATGGAGACTCCACAACCTCCCAGGACAGCCTGTGCCAGTGCTCGGTCATCCTCACAGTGAAAACGTGTTTCCTGATGTTCAGAGGGAACCTCCTGTGTTTCAGGTTGTGCCCATTACCACTGGTCCTGTCACTGGGCACTGCTGAAGAGAGCCTGGCTTTACTTCTTTGCATCCTCCTTTCAGAAATTTACATACATTGATACATTTTAATCCTGGCTTAGGTACAAACAAGACTGTATGCACTATTACACCTACGCCAACCTTCTTGATCATATATTTTCGAACTCCACGTTTTGTTTTCCCTTTTGAAATTAATGCTTAATACTTAGTTATCCTTCAGCTGCGGCTCATCACTCACATTAGGATACAAGGAGATGGAATGAAGCTGCATTGGGAAAAGTTCAGGTTGGGCATCAGGAAAAGGTTCTTCACTGAGAGGGGTGGTCAGTCACTGGAACAGGCTCTTAGTTATATGGTTTGGCTTTAGGTCACCCTGTGAGGAACAGGGAGTTGGACTCAATTATCTTTATGGGTCCCTTCCAGCTTGAGAGATTCTATGATACATGCGCTGCACAGCAATAGCCAAATTCTTCATGATTATACTTTTGCTCAGACTCAGATCTGTGCTGATATGTAGTAAGACCACACACCTCATTTTACTAGACTAGATCACTTCCTTACAACACCCCAATACCATCCCACTCCCCCAAGATGGATAAAATTCTACCCAGGAGAGAAACCTAAAGCACATCAGCATTTAAAGATAAATAAATAAATTAAATTAAAACAGCAACAAAAAATCCTACACACCCCACTACTGGTCTATGTTCCATACATAGAAGCAGTAAGGAACACAAGCAACATCTATAGGTGATAACAGTAAAAAACTCAATAGAAACTAATCTTTACTCTTTGTTAAAAGGATGGGGTTTGTGACTGAAAGGAGCAAGCTTCAAAGTATTAATAAATAGATATAACTGCTTGCACTATGACTGCATGCAATCTAGATACAACCATTCAGAGTTTCCACCTATTACTTCAGGTACAAGAACTGTTCACGTGCACATTATAGATTGCTCTGCCCTGATTCCCCTTAAGTTAGAAGGTTAACATAACCAAACCTCGAGATTTACAAACATTTCTGGTGAATTCTGTTGACAGAAAAATCAATAATCCACCTGTCTGCTCACAGACAGATGTTACAGCAGAAAAAGCTGCAACTGTCCACACCTCAGACACATTCTCAGCTCTAGAGCAGTCTGTCTTAGTTAAGTCTTTAAGACAAAAAGCTCAGCTTAGCATTGAAACAGCTGAGGTATGGACACGCTTACTTCTACCAACTCCATTGCAGGGGCCAACAAGCTGTATCAGACAACTAGAGTAGAAAGTTTAGGGATTATGGGAAAGGCATGCAACCAAGAACTAAAGTTAATGGAGGGGGGACAACATCACCACCCAGCCCCCCCAAAAAAAAAAACAAAACAAAACAAAAAAAACAAACAAACAAAAAAAACCCACACCACAGAAACACCCCACAAAACCAACAGCACAACACACAAATCCCACACACAAACTCCATACATCACAGCTTAGGAACCTCAAGGCTGAAAGTCTAAGAAGTGTTGAAGAAGGTGGGAGAGGAAATAGGGTTTATTTGCACAAGGAAGGAATGGAATTAGATGCTTGAAGAGGTACGAACTAGACCGAGGAGTCACTGGAGAGCAGGACCAGAGCAGAAAGATCAGCTGCAGGGGGTGGAGGGGAACACACATCCAGCAGAATTCCAGTAGTACAACACGCAAACATCATTTGTGACTCCGCTCTTCTACCAATTTCTAAGAATCCACTGAAAAGCTCTCGTGCCTCATCCCACTTAATGCTGGTTAAAAGAAAACAACTTATTGCTACTAATAATGTTCCATTACTTCAATTAGTAGTAGCTACACATAGCTAAAAGTAACAACCTAATAACTTGACAAAACACATCCACACGGTGAATTTGTTTACTAAGTTTGTTTAAAAAGAAACAGCAGAAGTATGAAAATATTTGCAAAATCAGTTATTAAGAGCTAAGAAACATCAGAATTAAGATTTCTTGTACAATATCAAAAAGAATACACATATAGGAGCTGATTTACCTGATCCCTCATTACCTTTTTCAACCACCGAACTTTTCTCATTCAAAGCAAAGAAGCTACTTGACTTTTCTCCTTGTAATTTAATGTGTGTCCCATTATTACACCCGCGCTCTGAGGAGACTTAATTTCCTACTAGACTTTGGTACAGGACTCACCCACTGTCATATATTAGCATGCCATGAAAGTTAACTTGTTTTCACAACACTTCTACAAAATTATTCATTAAAAGGGTATTATTCCCATTTTATAGATGACTAATCTGAGTTACAGGCTGAAATTTAAGAACTGTTCACCAATTTTGCCTGCACAGTTAGAGAAATTTAGGGCACAACTTCTAAAATATGCCATGGTACCCAGCTCTGTGTATGAAACTAAAGCTTCTGTTGAGCCACGCAGAAGTGGGCAGGATCTGGAGCCCATCTCCCAGGAAATCAACAATCTACTAACAAGCACTTGTGGCAAGTTTGGTTCAAAGAGACTTATCTGGGATCACAAGAAACTGACAGAAAGAAAGAAAGAATTCCAGTATTCCAAAGTGACACTCAGTCGCCCAAATCAGTAGATATGCTTTGCGTTCCCACAGTCCCCTGTCAATTCATTTCACATTTTCTAGCTTTTGGAAAATATGTCAGCCAACTTTGATATGCAGCTCTAACTCCTAAATACAGCACATTAAAAAAAATCATATATAAATCATAACTGAAGACTACCATAACAGGTACTTACGAGGACAGAAATGAATTAAAATGGTTTCCTATTTTCAAAAAGTAATTGTAATTTGAATATTGTTTTAAGGCATTTTTGTATGCAAGATAAAAGATTAAGGTGATAATGATCCATTTAGAGTAACTTTTTGTTTTTTCATGTGCTCATATATAACACTGTACGAACACCATGATGGAGAGCTTACTACAGACAACATTTGTAACTCAGGGAAGACTTTCAGAATGGTTCGAGTTCTCAAAGTACAGATATACCAGTCATTAAAAATGGGCACAGAAGACTTCTTTCCGAAAAATGTGCATGTATGAAAATCTGTTCTTAGTTCCCTCAAGTAAAGAAATGCTTCCAAGAACTACAAACTGCATAATGTAAGCTGGGCAACTGGAAGGGAAATGCATCTCCTACTTGCTATCTGAAAAGCTCTCTCACAAATCTTCTGAAGAGTTTATCATTTAGCTTATTCATTCTTTCATTTCCAAAAACCAGGAAAGCAAAAAAAGCCTTATTTTGACTAGTTCATACTCTCAGAGGAATAAAACCCAATGTAAACTTTATTACATATCATGAATTAGGTGTCCGTGATTTGTCTCCCTTAGAGCTTTGACAAGCTCTGGGTGGCACACAGAGTGTCCATAGAATCATAGAATCATTTCTGTTGGAAGAGACCCTCAGGATCATCGGGTCCAACCATAACCTAACCTATCTCTAGCATCAAACCATGTCCCTGAGAAGCTTGTCTAAACGTCTTTTAAACACCTCCAGGGATGGTGACTCCACCACTTCCCTGGGCAGCCAGTTCCAATGCCTGACAACCCCTTCCAGGAAGAAAGGTTTCCTAATATCCAATCTAAACCTCACCTGGCACAACTTGAGGCCATTTCCTCTTGTCCGATCACTTGCTACTTGGGAGGAGAGACCAACACCCTCCATGCTACACCCTCCTTTCAGGTAGTTGTAGACAACGATAAGGTCTCCCCTCAGCCTCCTCTTCTCCAGGCTAAACAGCCCCAGTTCCCTCAGCTGCTCCTCATCAGACTTGTGCTCCAGGCCTCTCACCAGCTTCGTCACTCTCCTCTGCACTCTCTCTAGTATTTCAATGTCCTTCTTATGATGAGAGGCCCAAAACTGAACACAGGATTCGAGGTGCAGCCTCACCAGTTCCAACTACAGTGGCACAATCACTTCTCTAGTCCTGCTGGCCACACTATTCCTGACACAAGCCAGGATGCTGTCGGCCTTTTTGGCCACCTGGGCACAATGCTGGCTCATATTCAGCCTGTACAAAAGCTTTCACAACTCATGGCATCAAAGCTACAGCCTTTTCCATACACTTTGTTTATTTGTACAGGAATAAACTACACACAATGCTTCATACTGAACTGTCAAACAACAAAGTATTTACCAGAGACAATATCACACTCAACCATAAACCACCTCTGTACATCTTCCCCAAGAAAACTCTTTCAACTTAAGTAGGTAGATGCAGAAAAAAATCCCTTAATATAATAAAAAGTTTCCATAAAGTATCTTCTGCTCACTTTTCGTAACTGACAACTCATCTCAATTCTTTTTTTTTGTAAGAACAGAAACCTAACAAGTGTAGTACCAAAGATTTCCCAGTAATCTGATTGTCTTCATTGAAACTCTACATCCAAGCATCAAAGCAGTACCAACAGAAGTTGAACAAACTCGAGGGGGCTCAAAGATTACATACAGAAAGTTTTGATGTAGATCTGAGACCTCCTCATGACTGTATGTTTGCACTCAGCATGGGAAACGTAATTTATTTTGTTTGTTTGTTTTTTAATAAAGTCTTTTCTTTCCTCCCCTCCTAAGAATTTCAGAATTCTGATTCTTGATGTTTAATTGAGTTACAATATGGATACACTGGGGATGTCTCAGAGAGAACAAGAGGCTGCTTTGATAGAAGTTGTGGACAACTAATGAGTATATTTGCACAAAAAGTGGAAAGCCTCACTCAGTAGTTACTTTCTAAGTGATTAACAATTATGTTTTAGCTGAATCTAGGCATCTTTAAAAGAGCTACAAAATGTAGTTTAGGTGACTATACAATGGAAGCAATTAAGACAATAAGATTTTTGACTGCTAACTTCATGTCTTTTTTGTCCACTAAAAAGTGTGCAAGTGAAGCATCTCATTTCAGCAGCAGAAGCATCCACCAGGATTTCTAATTAAGTCAGAGAAAAAGTACACACAGTCAGTATTGTCTGGAATCAATCTTTAAAGAACCAGGTCCAAATTAGAAAACCCCAGATGGGGTCCTGATCCCTGGTTACGGTACTACCATATAAATGGTGACAGACAAGATGATTAGTACAAACATGCCCATCTGTTCCCAATGAGGTATGGCGTGCTTTTTTTATTATTATTTCTTGAAGCATATTAATACCTAAGTTGTCATGAGCTGAAATAACAGAGCTGAAGATCAGGCATTATAAAACAAGCAGAATGATGTAGAATGTTTTTCCAAGGCTTGGGATGGGATGTGAAAGAGTAAATTCCACAGATGGGGAACAAAGTAATGGAGGTCTTAATCCTCAGAACCTATTTCAAGGACTTTCTCACACTTTAGAAGAGACTGAAAAGCAGTCTATACAGAGACTCCACAGAGTGGAGGCGTTAACATTTTGAGTCTTAAAAACTAAGCTAAAATATAAGTTGTATTTCATGGAATTGTTTCAAGTCAGATGTGTTACAGTAATTACTCACATTAATAGCATTTTTATAATGGAATCCAAAATGTTAAAAGGAGTTTTTGAACTAAACCACTGACTTGCTACAATAACAAAGTATATTTTCACTTATACACCGTACTTTTGGTATCTTTTACTTAAGTATCAGAACTAAGTAGAAAAAAAAAAACAAACACAAAACAAAACACAAGCTTTCTATAAGACTACATTCAACTGAAGATGTCACCAATGGAAACGCAATAGATATGTCATTTACATACATGCACAGTCTTAACTTTTAGATGTTCGACCTTGGAGAACAAGGAAATATTGTTTTCTTTTTAAAGCATATGTTTTACAATTCTTTAAAAGCCTGCACATTATTCCTTCCAGGCTCTATCAATGCCATTCAAATAGCCCAGAAGATCTACAAATCTGGTAAATCAACACTTCACCAACGGGGATCACTTATATAACACATCCCTTCAAAAAAAAGTTTCCTCAATTTTCCCTTACCAGTTAGTTTCAAAGCTAACTGAGAGCCCCCGATATTCTCTCAGTCTTTCCAAAGATTATTTCAGTTTGCAGCACTGACACTTTGTGCTAAGAGGAAAAACATCTTTACTTTAAAAACTTGTTAAAAGGAATATGATACGCTATCTTACCACTTGTCAGTGCCACACTACTTTTTTGGTTCTAAGAAAGGAACTTGTCTGAAGGCAAGCGGGAAGCCTATGTCAAGAAAGAGAAAGGTATGTATTTGGGCTAAGTAATATTTACAGAAATGGATATTAGAATGAATCTGGCAGGGGAAAATAGTGAATTGTAGTATCACATTTTCCTCCACTTCCTACTTTGCATGCTTTTACTGTTCAGCTTCACATTTTCTTATTCATTGCTCCCATGAAAATTCTCCTTGTGCAACAAGTAGCCATTATCACCTCTTCCAAAGTCAGGCTTAAAGAAAAAACATCTACTCCAAAAACCTTTAAATGAAAACCCCTTACTAAAAGACTCCTACACATACCAATACAGCCTCTTACTCTTCCCTATGAAGAGAGTGTGGCTGAAGAAAGAGACAGAGAAGAAAAAAGCATAACCTGAGAGCCTGGTAGAGAGCAATGTATCCCAAAAGAAAACGCATCTCTCTTGAGGTAACAGAGCCTCCTGTTCTAGAGCCAAAAATGGATAATGCCTGAGGTCACGCCCATAGTTCATTACCATGCTTTTCCAAATGCTAGCAATGACTGTTAGTTTTTATATTTTTAATTACAGCTGAAAAATAACTTAGCAGACTTGCTCAATTTAAGTCAATAAGTAAGCTTGCTAGATACAGTCTAAACCAAATATTTATATGGCACACAAGAAAAAAAAAAAACAGCATAAGTGTTATACACATGATTTTCCATTTTAGTTTGATTTATTTAGCAGTTTCATCAAAAACTGAACTACAGTTTATCCAGCCTGTATAGTAGCTAGTAAAGGGAATGCAAAAGACTCGCAGGCAAATGCTATGTATAAGAACTATTGAAAAGGAAAAAAAAAAAAACCAAACACAAACCACAACAACAAAATATCCCCTACACACACACCACACCCCCCCACTTCACAGTCATAAAGTACAACCTTGCTTCAAACACAGACACAAGATGTCATGCAAGTACTGAAGTACTAAACTACTTTCCCTGATAGCGCACGCTTTCAGATGCCGGTGATGAACAGCATTCATACACCTCTGTTACACTATCGGTACCTGATCGTCTGACACTCGCCGCTTTCTTTTAAGGTAGTCGTAGCAGCGCACACATTCAGCTGTTTCACTTTTTTTTGAGGTATTACTTGACACAAGTACATAGAATATTTAGAGCATGTCTATATTACATACAAGACATACCAAGCAAAATTTCCATCTTCTGAAAACTGAACAATTCCACTAGTTTGGAAGGGGAAAACCTGAAGGCACGCACGTCATCTTATCTCCTTCCCAAAATGTGATTTGACACTCGCTTTCAACTATAAAGCCACTCAAATTTTCAACACTCCTTCTATTCCATTCCTAGCAAAGAGAAGTCAATTACAGCCAAAGCACCTACCCAGCGAGCACAAAACAAAGACCAACACGAGAATACTTCAGCAGTTGTGTTAAATGGGAAAAAGAACGCCTAACAAAATCACAGCTCTCAGTAAGCAACCATGCAGGAAGCGAACATAAAAGTCAGAATAAGGCTTGCAAGGCAAAATCCAGCTCTGTAGGAGCTGGTCTGCTGCAGTTTAATTCTCCAGGATTGTTCACCATCATTAATTGTTGATTTGTTTTGAAGAACATAGTGATTTATTTGAAACGAGATGAAGTTACAGAACCTAGATTCCTGACCAGAAGCTCTCAACGTAAACAATACATAACCTATAAATTAACCATTCTCCATCTGGCAATTCAGATGTAAAATTCATAGTTTTCCATCTACCAGGCAGCGGCAGCCCACCCCCCGCCCCGTTCCTTCCCGAGCGCTTTCTAACAGAGCCTGATGCAAAGGGGGAGGGAAAAAAAAGAAGAAAAAAAAAAGCCAGCATGAAAGAAACGGGCTCGCACAAGTAGGGACCCACCAAACCGAGGTCCTGGGCGGCCGGAGCTCCCCCGGCCGAGGATCTTTGCTGAGCGCGGAGCGGAGAGACCGAGGCGGGCGGGGGTGGGGGTTGGGGGGTGTCCCCTGGCCGAGCCCGGGCAACCGCGCGGGGCGGCGGGAGCCCCGGTGCAGCCCGAGCGGGGAGTAGGCCGGCGGCAAGGGGCAGGGAGGGGACAGGGAGGGGACACCCGCGATCGCTCACCACAGCGCGCGAGCAGCCTCCCCCCGCCGCGAGGAGCCACCGGCGCTGAGCGCGCGACACCACCCGCCGGGCCACCTGGGTGGGGGGGGGGGGGAGGAAGGGGTGACCCCCCCCGGCCCTCGCGAGGGGCAGCGCGCACCCCGGCCAAGGTCACCCCCTCGCGGGGCCCCGCGGAGCAGGGCGGGGGGGGGGGCGGCAAATTTAATTTGTGACGCCGGCCAGGGGAAAGGGGGAGGGGAGCTGCCCCGCCAAGGGGCGAGGGGGATGGGAAGGGGGGGCTCCGCCACGGGCCAAGGGGAGGGCTCCCCCCTGCCTCCCCGTGCCCCTGCCCGAGCGCTGGCCGCGGGGCTCGGTCCGGGCGGGCGCCCCCCGCCCCCGCCGCGAAGGAGGGAAAATGGAGCGGGGACGGGGTGGGGGGTAACCGCGGCCGAGGTGCCCGGCTCCTTACCCCGCCGCAGCCGCCTCTCCTCGCTGGTCCCAGGCGGGTCCGCTCCGCGCTGCCGCTGCTCCGGGCTCGGAGAGGAGCTGCCGCCGTAGCCACAGCCAATCGCCTCTAACCCCCTCCCCTTCCGCAGCTCGCCTCAGTCCCCCTGTCGGCTTCAAAATGGCGCCAACTTGTCTCCGGCTGCTCCAATGGAACCGCCGAGGGAAGCGAGCGGGGCCAGAGCGGGCCAGCAGCGCCCCCTGCCGGCCCGCGCGCCGCCGCGGCGCGGGCACCGGCCGGAGCCGCCGGTCACAGGGCCCGCGGGCAGCGCTCCCCGCAACGGCGGCTCCGCCGCGCCCCGGCCGCCCAGCGAGCCCTGCCCTCCGGCCCGCCGCGGGCGGGAGCCGCGGAGCACCGCTGCCGGGTGGTGACGGGGAGCGGGGTGTTAAAAAAGTCACGACCCCTCCCCACGCTCCCGCCCCGGGGCCCGGTCGAGCCCTCGCCTTTCCAGCCGTAACTAAGCCTGGCTCCCCCGGGGCGCTATCGGTAGATGTACAGCACCGTACGAATCCTTGCCAAAGGCGAGGAACTCGGTTTAGAAACGCGACGGCGCGATCTCCAGGCTGGCCGAGCACCTCGCCCCGGCCGTGCCGGCTGCGTGACCCCGGCGCTCACGGAATCAGAGACCGCGAAGAGGAGATGAAGCGAACGGCCCCGGTCGAGTGGGGACCGGGCAGCCGGTTGACAGATGAACTACGGTCCATTATCTGCTGGTGTGCGCTGTGTAAATGAGTGAAATCAGTATTTCCCCCAAACAACACGAGTTATTAAAGGATTATGGTAACAATAAGGAATAGAGTTGCTTAACCGTGAAGAAAGAGCAGAAAATCAAACCCTTTGGTTTTGCTACAGCAAGAGTTTCAGGGGCACCCTTACAGAAAAAACGCAAACAGAAAAGTGGTGTAATTTCTTCTCACTGCTGCAGATACAGTGCTACAATGGTGAAAGACACGTCAGGAGAAAATGGAAGCGTATTATGATTTTAAAAACTTAAAACATACTCAGCAGACCTGCCGAAATATACTCAGGGCTTTGTCGAGTGTGAGAAATGTATTTCAATAGCATGCTGGCCAAGACATTGTAACTAGTATTTTAAATCTTCAAATAAGTTTCCTCAAGCTTTCTGAACTTGCTAACACATTGTAACCAGCTTGGTTTATTTTCATTTAAGTTTTAAACTAAGTGAAATATTCTCATCGTCTAATGAAGGCTACATCAGTCCTACCAGGATAAACTACCAGGACTATTACATTAAAAAAAAAAAAAAAAAAAAAGAAAGAAAAAGTTTTCAGGCCCCAAGACTCCCCTCGTTTACATTATAGGTGAATTATGTTTGTCTTGCTGTTCCTGAAAACAAACGTACTACTGCACGAGCAGAAAAGAGGAATACTTTGACAATTTCATATTATTTGTTATCAGGAAGGACCCGGCACTTGCAGTCAAGGACACAATTTTTTCATGCAGGTTGAATTTTTTTCCGCAATTCCCCGCTTGCCATCTATTTAGACTTAGCGAGATAAAAATTCTTAGGTTGGGGAATACCTCTTTTTTCTGTAGAGCACTTGCACCTGTGTGCGGGGACACTTACAAACCAGCAGAAAAGTTAAACATTCATATAGCTGTTGCAATTAGGAAACTAAGTGCATGACTGTGAAAATATCTACTGTGCTGCCATACTTCGTATGCAAATATTTTGCTCCGCTTTATTGATGGAGCAGGCTAAAGGAGCACTTAACGCTTTCAGCTCCCGTCAGGACTCCTCCAGCGGTGAAACCTTTGAGAAGTGACACCAGGCGCTGTGTAACAGAGGCCTCCCCGCAGTTGCGCCCTGCCCTTCATTTCGTGCCTGCACCGAGACTCTTTAAAAATTCAGAAATCGACATTTTGGGGGTAATTCTTCCCTCCTCCTTTTTTCCGCCCCTTCTCGGTTTCGCGACCGCGGAGGCGCGGAACCCGCAGCGCGGTGCTCGCCACGGGCGCCCCCGCCGTAGTAGCGTGCGCGGCCCTCAGGAGGGAGCCCGTCCGACACCGCCGCTCCCGCCGGCTGGGGCCGCCCGCCGAACTTCACCCGCCGGCCCTCGGCCGTTACCCCGCGGCCGGTTCGCGCCAAGGGAGGCCGGGGGGAGCGGCCTGCGGCGGTTGGTGGCGGCCGCGCCGTGAGGAGGCGCCGCCAGGCCGAGGCCGGCTCGGGCCCGCGGGCGGCAGGAGGCAGCATGGAGCTGCCGTTCCCCGGCGCCGCCGAGACCATCCACTGGCCGGCAAGCCCTCTGAGAACTCCTTACACACTCGTTCGTTGGCTTGGCTAGACGTGATGCGCATGAGTTTCCACAGAAAGTAATTCGGAAAGTGTTAAGGACCGATATTACCTGCGGGAGGGAGCAACAAGTACCCAGTCCTAAAAGAGCTGCAGCATGCAACCTGTGCAAGCACTGGCTGTGTTCCCGAGGGCAGACTCAGTCTCTCCCACGAGAAATTTCATGTCTCACAGCGCACTGATGACTGTAACCAGACTCATTCTTACTAGTTTTGCCACCTCTTAAAAGTGCAGGCAAAAAAAAAAAAAAAAAAAGGATAAACGTAGGATGTTACTTACAGAAATGGTGTATATCTTAAAGAAAGATTCAAAATATTTACACAAAATAAATATTTTGCTTACAGTATGACACACAAAGAAAGCCGGTGCCATGGAACTCCAAAGATCAGATCTTTTATACAGAATGTGTGTGTTGAAGACATTGCTCACATCTCAGTGGTCAAGCAACAATGATGAACATCCCAGTCAAAGAACACCCTATGCAGCAATATTCTTCTCACAGCTTTCTGTCTGTAAAAACATTGTGTGGAAATAGTGGACTACAGTGACATGGGCAGGTTTGTACCTTAGAAATACACAGAATGTTCTCAACAATTAAAATGTCCTTCTAAGTCAGACCAATAGTCCATCTAGCCCTGTATTGGGTAACCAGCAGTGGCACCACCATCAGCAACATAGTTTTTCCAGAGCGGGACCCATACTCTACACTTCCTGTTTGTTGGTCCCTATAATTTCCCCAAATGCAGGGAACTTAAATGCAAAATCCTCTGGGAGGAAAAAAAAAAAAAAAAAAAGGAGAGAAAAAAAAAAAAGCAAAGGAGATACTAGTTAGGGAGACCTGCTTACTCTCTCTTGTTCATCATGCACTCCCAGCATCTACAGTTGCTATAATAGGGATACTCCATGTCTGCTTTGTATACACCTGCCTGTTCTCTTTAGAATCCACTTATGCACCTGTCATCCACAAATGCCCTGATCCCTTTTTGAACCTCCTGACACTGCGTATTTTCTAGGCAGCAGATTCCAGAAGCCCACTACCCACTGTGTCAAGAACCATATTTCTGCATTCACCTTGAACAGGGCCTTTCTGATTTGTAAAATTTGATCGTGTGCTGCTCAGCTTTTTCTTCACACAATCAGAACCTAAACAGTTTTAGTCCCTACTTTGTCAGACTGTTGAACTCTCCCTTTGGATCATTTGAGTTATCTTTCTCCATACCTTCAAATTTGCTGTGTCCTTCCAGACCAGACCTGCATATTATACTCAAGATAGGAGTACACTGAGATTTCCCACAGAGCGGCAAATCAGGTTCTTTGTTGCTCTCAGTACCCTTCCTGATGATGTCTTATACCTCTGTTGTTTAGTGGGGTTTTTTTGCTGCAGTTTGAGCCAAAGATTTCAGAGAGCTGACAACAGTGACTTCAAGACTTCATTAATTTAAACTTCCAGGATGGACAGGTAATTCTAAGCTTTACTTTACAACAATCGACTTCAAAGGCTATCTGCCATCTTTTTACCCATTCACTTTTGTGAGGCCTTCTGGAGTTCTTTCCACCAGCACAGCATGTGATTACCTGAAATTACCTGAAAGAGTTTAACACCATCCAAGTATCCTTCAGTGTGCACCCCCTTTTCCGGGTCATTGATGAAGATCAAAGATTGTTGCGCAAAACAACACCAGTAAACTCCAACATTTCTGAAGGAGAGCATTGCTGACTTTTCTCCGCTCTGGAAAGTAACCATTAAACTGTACTCTCTGCTTCCATCCTTCAACCAGATTTCCAACTCAGAATAGGACATTTTCTCCAATTTCATGGTAATTTTGTTTCATAACTTTTAGTGAGGAACCTGCACAAATGCTTTTTGAAAACTCAAGTATGTTCGTTGGTTTGTCCTTGCCCACATACTTCCTGACTCAGAAACCCGTGGAAATCTGTGATGGTGTCAATATCTCCCTCCACAGAAAATATGCTGGCACTTTCCCATTATGTTTATCCGTAGGCCTGGTGATCTTACGCTTTTACGGTATTGGCTTTTCAGTGTGAATAGGAGTAGGAACAACTGTCAAGGTAACATCACCACCAGAAGATTCACTAAACATTTTACTGAGTCTTCTCCCTCATTACAGTAACCCTGAGGCATTTGCATGTATGAATCTCTCTATGTGTTTTGCCTTTAAGTGCCTCCTGTATTTTCCATTCATGGACTTAAACCAAATAAGTATATGAAGGCATATCAGCTTTCAGGATACTTCAGAGCAGAATAGACAAACATCCTGACTTCACCAGTAATACCTTTATTTAAATAAGAGCTCTAAGATATACCTCACAGTCCTGAAAAGGCAGGGAGCTCAGGAAGAAAGTTGGCAGGTGAGCAGTGGTGTAGACTTTCAGACCACCCCAGCATCCCACTGTGGGAGGACGGAATGTTGGAAGGAAGCTAGGTCCTAGAATGACTCAGTGCTGCAGACCTCAGCAATCCCTACGGATTCATCATAGTGAAATATTAAAATCACCTAACAGAATCCTACAATCCCAGGCAGAACAAGGGAAGGAATAGATTGGAGGGGGTGTTTGCTTGTTTGTTTGACCCCAGGAGCAGCAGATATTTTAGTTTAACCATATTATAAACCTCTGTATTGGCTAGCAAGCTCAGTCAGATCACAGGAGGGTGAACTAACACAAGGACAGAGGGACTACACAGCAGAGACCAAGAACACCTGCTTTTGATAGCAATAAGTTCTGAATTGTTTTATCAGCTTCCCTACCTATAGATTAACATGATGTCACTTAAAAGTAACTGTTAAGCAAATCCTTCTGTATAGTCATCACCAAAGTCTGATGTATGAACAGCATAAATAACAAAGAATGTGAATGCAAGCCAGTTGAAGTGGGTTTTATTTGAATGCAAACTTCAAGTTATATTTTGAGAGTTACCCAAGAGAGATCAAAACCACTTAACTGAATCCTAAAGTAGCTTTTGTTTCCTTTCATAAATGGTTTGGGCAAAATCAAAGCAGAACGGAAAAGTAAAAACTGAAAAAGTTTAAAAAATAGAAGAGTGCATTTTTTTCCTTTTTTTTTTCATCACACTTATCTGAAGTCCCTTTCTTGATGTAGTCGATTTGTGAAACTGATACTTTTGTTTCCAGCATAGGTATAACCATCTTTCCCTTCTGTTTGTTTGTTTTATAATTATGATTCTTGAACAATTGCATCAGAATAATTTGCTGGAAACAACAATTAAAACTAAATACAGGTCATTTAGATACTAAACCCTTCACACTGAAATGGTTTTTGCTACATAAGAGGGAGAGTTAGTGCCTATATATACTTTTGACTTGCAGGTGTAGTGATTTCTCTCAGAGAAAGAAAAAATACTTCATTTATCAGTGTTAGCTCTTCAACTAAACAGCTGACATTATTATGAACATGAGTTAATTTTGCAACTAATTTTAGTATCTCATATGTCTCTTAAGTAATTTGCAGGGAAGCCACATGGAAAGAGTGACTTAAGATGACTGGAATTTTTAGACTTAATGTCCTGTGAGTGTTGTTTCCAACACTGTCTCATTGTAAACAGAAATCAAACAGCTGAATAAACAGCGATGCTCAGAAGCTACTATTCTGAAGTTTAATACTATTTACTATTCTGAACTTTAATCTTAGTGCTAACAAGTCTGACTAAGATACCTATCTGCACTTGTCTTGTGGTTGTTTTCTAATAAAAAGACAAGAGGCGTTAAGTACTGTACAACATTTCACACACACACAAATACTAGAGATGATATTATGTTAGTTTTCAGGGTGAGGATTGCAGGAAACCTCTCACTCCACCTACTCATCCGCTCTCTTCATATAACAGTTAACAGCTACAGTGGGACACTAGTAAGATTAAATGACCTACTAAAGTAAGTCTTTCTATTAAAACAAAAACTATTACCCCCTCCCAAAACACATCATCTCATGTCAGCTGTAGATGTATCTTTCTCTCTGACCTCCCTTCTAAAGATAGGATCCTAATGTGGTCAGTGCCTTTGGAGACATGTATGGGAAGAGAATAATAAAATGTTTCATGTTACAGTAGCCGTAGGAGTGAAAAACATCATTTAGATTGTTAATGTTCTGAAACAGAATCCGTTTCTTTACTGCAGTCAGGAAATGACAGTGCTTTATTTCTCTACTAAACAGTTTATCTTTTACCCTTTAGCTAAACAAATGAATTAATACACAAACCTTTCAGGCTTATAATACCAGTTTGTTGTTGGTTGGTTGGTTTGATTTGTTTTCTTTTTTTTTTTTTTCATTCTAGTGTGGCTTAACAAATGTTTTGTTGGTAAATATAATGGAATCTTCTTGCTGACCACTCCAGTTATTTGCACCGTGTGTGCCTACAACTTAACACTAACATAAGGTAAGGCCACCAACATCCAAAAGCCACAGTAGTCAGGAGAAAAAAAAAAAAAAGGTCTTCCCTTATTGCCCTTATTACCTTCCTGACAGGTATGACAATGGGGAATTAGTATTTTGTGAGACTTGTGAGACTGTACCAGCAGTCTTTATTTCCTTGGTGATTAGCTCAGTTTGTCAGTGAATTAAATCAATTTCTCCTCTGAGTTACCTGTAATTGATTTAAATACTTTCCATCCTTAATTGAGACATAGGATAGGAGGTGGGAGAGGGAAAGTACATAACCTAAATATTTTTAAGCACTGCTGTTAGTACGACAAAATGGGAAAAAATATTTAAGACATTTTTACTCTAAGTCGTATCTGAAAGGTGAGCATCTCAGTTGTTAAACTTCAAGTATTCAAGTAAAAGTAATTTCAGGTAACAACTGCACAGTTAAAAAAGAATAAGTGTTCTACAAAACAGTGGGAATGTTAACATGGCTATAACTAAGCATGTTGCAATAAACTTCTGTAGTATTTAATCACTTATTTTCTTCTCATTTAAACAGTGATTAGAGTATTAAGCATTAGACACTTAAACATATTCTGCTGTGTAAAATGCTGGGTATTTTTCAGTTGCTCTATCCAATACTCTTTTTCTTCTGCTCACACTTTTTCCTTTTACTGTTCCACTGTCTGCCCTTTATTTAAAGCTACTTATTTTAATGTCCCACTGAATTTAAGTCTACTGAAGGCATTAAACTCCGTCCCCTCCATTTTTATGTAAATTTGAGATGTTATTTAGATATTCTTGCAGACTAAGCAGTGCCTTGACCTTCACATCTCTTCCCAGAAATTCCCCATGCTCTACTTTGAAACACATAAATTGTTCAGAATCATGTTTTCTGGGTCTGCTTTCCCCTAATATTTCACATCCTATAAGTTCAGGTTTGCTGTAGGCCAGCAGTTGCTACATTTCCTAAAGCACTTTGCCTTAAAACAAAGGTTAAATCTCACAATTCTTTCAGTTTTGTTTTGCTATAGTGCTTGAGACCTAAGTCACAGAACAGCTGCTTCACTGTAAAAAAAAAATGTATACATCTACATATCATGCAGACTTCAGGAAAAAAAAAATCGAAGATTTTAAGAACATCCAAAATAAACTAATGGGTGTTCCTTTTATTTTCTCCTCACTATTTTTATCTTCAAAAGTATTCATTCTATACTGGAAGGGAATCAAATAACGATACTTTAATGAAAAACTACTTATAAACAAAACAAATACTAATCTCTCTGTGGCTTAAATATCGCTTGCTAAAATCTGTTACATGTATCAAAAAATATCCCTGTGTCCTAAAACCAGCAGGCTAGTAAAGATTTTTTTTGGTAAAAACATAGGACTTTATCAAAACTATAATACAGAATTCCTAAGTTAATTCTGCAGTTTAAATTTGAAAATTTAAAAACCTCTTAATCTGTGGAAATTAATAAACCAAAAACTTGCTGAATTTTTATGACTGAAACGTCGATCTGACATTTGCATATCAGTATACCTTTTTGCTATACAAATATTTCAGAATACCATTTGGCAAGTAATATTCCTAGTTAGTTGAGTAAAGCAGTTCTCTTAATGTTCACCAGAATTTCTCTCTAGGTATTTTTTCATTTAAATTCAAAGAATCATGCAAGAGTATTTCCTAAATCATCCCAAAGCCTCACTTCTTTCTAACAAGATTTAGCAAAGTACAGAGTGGCAAGACAAACCAAGACCCAAGGTGATTATCCTTTAGAAAGAAGCATGATTAAATGCAAGTATGTAACCAGTCCTCTTGAACTCAGATGCATGTCTTATTAAAGTGCTATTAGAAAAAGAACAGTGTTATGAGAAGAAAAAAGAGTACTCTGCTATATCAAGTCTGATAACAAGATCAAGGCACAAGATCTAAATGATTCAGCTATCATTCCATATTAACCTTTAATTGTAAAAGCCAATCTCAAGTGGTGCCCACTGGGTATTTATCTTTATTTTTTTCCCCTTGTTATTAAGCATGGAGTCTCATCCTTCTGTCCATCTTAAATTTGCCTAATCTTTTCTATTAAAAGGCAGAATACTAGCATTTATTGTTTTGCCAACATTTAATTTTTTGTGTTAATATTTTTGATGCCAGCTACCTTCTTCACACTGAGTTATTTGAGCAAGTTTTATCTAAAATGTTTCTAGAAGCAAATTTAAGGGAAATCTTTCCTTATGGAAAAGAATAGTATAATGTTTTTATTTAAAATACCCAGTGCTTCCTCTTTTATCAAATAGGAACTGGCAATTTGAGAAATCTGAAGAATATTCCTCTTCCTGCTGCCATTACAGTGTACCCAAACAGTTTACCCCTCTCTCTGCAGAGAAGGTATGTATTCTCTGTAGCTTTCCCTCAGCAAATGGATAGAATCAGAGAACGTTGTGAGTTGGAAGGGACACACAAGGATCATCAAGTCCAACTGCCATTGTGATACTGCGGTCCAGTCTGGCAGAAGACCACTGTCCCTAGAGGTGCTTAAAAGACGTATAGATGAGGTTCTTAGGGACATGGTTTAATGCTAGAGTGAGGGTAACGGTTGGACTTGATGATCCTGAGGGTCTCTTCCAACCAAAACGATTTTACGAGATAAAGGTAGCGTATTAGTCTTTTGCAGTAAAGTGATAAAAAACAGAAGGAACACCCTGAATCAAATGGGAAGGGGAAAAAATGACAGCATTCGTAGTAGGAAGTGATAGAGGATTATGGAATGTAAAGGTGTAATGGGAACCAGGCAAGAAGCAAGATCCTATTGGAGAGGAACAGCAGAGGCGAGGAAGAGACTGGCAGTCACGGACGGCAGAAACATGGGAGTATAACAGCAATGGTGAGGGTGCGCTGGCGAGAGCAGCAGGGTCAGTAGGGTCACGTTAGTTAGTCGGTAACCACTAGGGTGAGGGGGTAGAGTTAAGCTGATCCAGCACCTGAATGCTGCTGCCAGGAGTGGTACCCGGCCCTGCACCCACCTGCCTGTTCCCACTGCTCCCCTGGCACTGGCCAGACTCTGCCTGTCAGCGATGCGGGAGCGCTGGCTCTCTCCGGGGTCAAACAAGAGCAAAAGCTACTAGGAGAGAGGAGCCAGGACAGCACCCAGGCATCCCCACATGTGGAAACGGAATAGTAGGAGCACCTTTTCTGACAGTAGTTTAGTTTTAGTGTGGTTTAGCTGTAATTTGAAATTGCACCTTAAGGCATGCGTTTCTACAGAACCTGAAATCAGGTCCCTGCAGAAGAGAGCAGCCTGTTGGTGCAACTGATGACCTTAGTACAAGCACCAGTGATCTCTGCCATGGATCTAAAGCATCAACTACGCTGGTAAACTGTGTAGGAATCAGGATGATCCTCCAAAGTGGACAGTTGATTTCTTCCCCTTTTAATTAAGGAAATCAAATGCAAAAACTATGCTGAGAAAATGCTCCATTTGCAAGTTCAAACATTTAAGTTACATGTCAAAACTTTTTTTTTTTTCCACAGAACTTCGTTCACTTCCCTTACACATACAAATTGTGATGCTATCTGTAATGTTCAAATCAACTTAAACTTACAAGACCCTTGGAAAACGGATCTTCTCTTAGATCAGTTAAAGCCAACATTTCATCAACTAATACTAAGATGATGGCATAAATGTCAAGGAACACAAGAACAGATAATTTTTCATAATTCATTTACTATGCAATAACAGTAGTTTCCATCAAAATCATAGATGAGCTTTGTATGGTACAGAAAGCATATTTTAGGTGACATGGTAGAGTTCTAAGCAAATTTATAAACATATGAAAAAAATCAAGGTACAAAATTCAGACTCCTCTGCAAACAAAGAAAAAACACAATCTATTAATGCTTCTTTGTAAATATTTTCACCATTAGAGTGTTCAGCCCCTAGGACACTATTTTACCTACCCTATCAGCTTCTCCTTTTATTATCTAGTGCAGCCTGATTTTGTAGTTGTCTGCAATAAGTACAACATCTTCCCATATGAGATCTGTAGCAGCTGTAGTAGTATCATCAGGGAAAGCATACTTTATTACCCTCAATTAGTTTGAAAAAATGACATTAGGGTATTGTCAGTTGTAACATGTGGCTTGTTTAATTAGGTACACAAGTACTGGGAGAATTCCCAAAATGAAATACATCTGGGACAATTACTAGATACACAACATGAAGCATTTGAGAGCTTTGATCTCCAGATACTACTTCAGAAGGTCCATGTGCAGTACACTGTTATTCTCTCTAAATGGTTAACTCGGGCTTTTTACAATTTAGCTTGTGTAGGGAAGCTGATAATTATTATTTCAGATGGAAAATATTTTTTTCCTTAGGATTCAATAGTCTATAGTATTACTATTAGAAAATAATTACTTGAGAAGTCAAGAATCTTGGTTGCAAAGTATTTTTAGTAGTAAAATTAAGGAAGCCTTCTTACTCCAGCTATAGGAGGCATCACACTTGGAGGCTCTCATCCTGCTGGGGGACTTCAACCACTCCAACATCTGCTGGAAAAGTTGCACAGTGAGCTGTCAGTAATCCAAAAGGCTCCTGGATTACACTGAGGATAACTTCTTAAGCCAGGTAATAGACAACTATACCAGAGGGGATGTGATACTAGACCTGATGATCACCAAGGCAAGTGAGCTAATACGCGACATCAAGATATGAGACAGCCTGGGCTGCAGTGATCATGCACTTGTGGAGTACACAGTCCTGAGGGATGTGGATCAGGCAAAAAGTCAAGTCAGGACCCTGAATTTTAGGAAAGCCAACTTCCAGCTCTTCAAGGAGTTAGTTAACAGGACCCCCTGGGAGGCAAGGGAGTAGAACAGAGCTGGCAGGTCTTTAAGCACAAGAAATTGTGATCCCCAGGTGTAAGAAATTGGGTAAGGAGGGCAAGAGGCTGGCATGGCTGAGTCAAGACCTGCTGGTCAAACTAAAGGGCAAGAAGGAAATGCACAGGTGGTGGCAGCAGGGACAGGTATCCTGGGAAAAGTAGAGGGACACTGCCTGGTTGTGCAGAGAGGGGGTCAGGAAGGCCAAGGCATGGCTGGAGATGAACTTGGCAAGGGAGGCAAAGAATAACAAGAAGAGCTTCTACAGGTATGTCAACCAGAAAAGGAAGGTCAAAGAAAGCGTTCCTCCTGTGATGAGCAAGACTGACAAACTGGTAACAACAGATGAGGAGAAGGCTGAGGTACTCAACAATTTCTTCGCCTCAGTCTTCACAAGCAATCTCTCTTCCCACACTTCTCAAGTGGATGAAATGCAAGACAGGGACTGGGGCAGCAAAGTACCTCCCACTGTAAGTGAAGATCAGGTTCGTGACCACTTAAGGAACCTGAACATACATAAGTTTATGGGACCTGGTGAGGTGCATCCCAGAGTCCTGAAGGAACTGGCTAACGTAGTTGCCAAGCCACTCTCCATGGTATTCGAGAAGTCATGGCAGTCAGGCGAAGCCCCTGGTGACTGGAAAAAGCAAAGCAGCGCACCCATTTTTAAAAAGGGCAGAAAGGAGGACCCCAGGAGCTACTGACCTGCCAGCCTCACCGCTGTGCCTGGGAAGATCATGGAACAGATTCTCCCAGAAGCTATGCTGAGGCACATGGAGGGCAGGGAGGTGATTCGAGCCAGCCAGTGTGGCTTCACCAAGGCCAAGTCCTGCCTGACCATCCCAGTGGCCTTCTACGGTGGAGTGACTACATCAGTGGAAAAAGGAAGGGCTACATGCACATACATAATCCATTATAATAAATGTTTTCCCTTGGGGTTACAGACAAAAATTTAATGCTTTATTCAAATTAATGTGGACAGGCCTAATGCCTGGGCAAAATATGCCTATTAAGTTTGTTATTTAAAACAAAACAACCATCAGACGGTTTTAGGAAGGCAGGACATCCCACAGAAACCAGAGTCGAACCACGGTGTGGGTACAGCAGGGAGCCTGAGCAGGACAGCGGAACAGTGACACAGGTGGAACACAAACAAGGCTGCTGGCTGGAGCTTCTGAGCTCTGTTTCCACTAACCTGAGATTTTTTTTTTTTCTTCCACCAAGAATAAAACGCCAAATGTTTTAACGCTGAGTTAGAGAAGTCGCTTGCCGGTTTCACTGCAGTACAACCACCAGCTGAGTAACCACACCGGCGGCCGCTGCCCTCACAAACGCAACGCCCCCCCACAGGTGGAGAGACCAACCCCCGAGAGAATCTAAAATGGCCTAAAACCCGCTCCCCAGTGATGGCTTAGGTCACTTTCCTCCACGGGGAGCCGAACAGGTCGTGTTGGGGTAAACCCGGCCCGCCCTGCGGCCGCCCACTCGCGGCGCGTCCGCAGCGCCTCCTTCCCGCGCTCTCTCAGTCACAACTCCGCCGCGCCCCCGGCGGAGGGGACGCTGGGAGTCGCAGTCCGCCGAGGGGAACTACAAGCCCCATAACCGCTGGGAGGTGCGGGGGTGAAGGGGCAGAGGGAGGCGGCGCCATTTTGAGAGCGAGCGGTTGCCAGCGCTCCCCTCCCCCGCCCGCCGGGGGTGCGCTGCTGGCCGAGGCCGCCGAAGGGACGGGCGGCTCTGCCTTGAGGTTGGTCTGTTCACCCGCATGTGGCTGTGGCTTCTGTTCAGCGGGGCTGGGAAGGCGCTTCTCCTCCCCGCCACCACCATCGCTGCCACCGACATGTGGCAAAGAGGGACCGCGGCCGAGTGCTCGGGTCGCCGCGGCCGGGGCGGGGAGGGGGACAGTGCGGGGGCGGCGGTGCTGGCGCCCAGGCGCCGGCTGCTGGGGCTGTGGGACGGGGCGCCGCGCTGACGGGGGTGTGCGGGGGCGGGGATGGGGGGCCTCGCCCTGGGGGTGGGGAGCGGGGGAGAGGCCCGCACACCTACCGAGAGCTGGGGCGGGCGGCTCCGGGCAGCCGCCCCCTCGCCTCGGGCACCCGCTGCCAGCGGCGGCCCCAGCGCCGCCCGCCCGGTGCGGGAGCAGCCGCTGCCCCCGGCCCTCAGGCGTGCCCGGGCTCTGCGCCAGCGACACTGGCCTACGTGCTTGGTCACCTCCCTACGTTGAAAGAGTAGGCAAGCAAAGCCAAGCAGTTTCCCCCGTCTTCAAGTTCTGCCATAAATGCCACCTTCTTCTATTTGGAAATTTGTTGCACATATGGAGCTTAAGGCCGTGAGTTACTTGGTTGAGGTTTCTGGATGTTTGGAAGGTTAGTTAAAGTGGTAATTTAGTATTGGTGGTTTCAGTCAAGTGAGAGTCACCTATGATGACTCAGGTTCAATGCTTACAACCAATTCTTTACAGAAATACGACAGACCTATTCGTATCCTGTTCAAAAGACAAGACTGTCACTTAGATTGCACCTTCTCAGCGCATACTTGCTCTGTCCTCCCCAAGAATGCAGGTGGAGATGCTTTCGCATGCAGCTTCACTGTCCCAGAGGATAGTCAGAGAAAGTCTGTTAAAGATTAGCAAGAAAGGATATTCCTGTGTGGGACAGTCAGAGCAGAATCTTCCACCATTGGGGAGGTAGTTGTGCAGCAAGTGTTCACATGCTTTCTGTTTTCATTCCACATCAGAATATATGCTTTGCTTATGCACCATCCCAGAAGACAGTTGGGGACGTAGAAGCTGATGAAGAAACTTGCTTTCCCAAGCCTGTTTTTGAGTGGAGTTGAGGAACGTTTTTGGGTGGATGTGGGGTAGAGTCCATAATTCATATAATGTCATACTTGCTTTCTAATTTACAAAAAGGAGGAACTGAGAAGCTGGAGGTATGCAAAAAAATCTCTTGAGAGGAGAGAACATAGTACTCACAATGTTTTTCTACCAATTCTGAGCAAGAGGGATAGTTGTATGGCCATGTTTCTCCCTCTGCTGACATTAGTGCTGTCTTCCAAGTAGTAAAGTCAAATGCAAACAGGAAAATCTCAGTTTAGACATTTTGAGACTCAGGAGAGCAGAATTGTCTTCCTTTGGATAGGAGGTGAGAAAATGCGTAGAGTAGCACCTTTTCTTGTCAGTTTTGCTAGTGAACATGAGATGATAAATGTTACTTACAAATCTTCCTTTAATACTACTTAGAGATCCTTTTGAGATAAGGAAAAGCCTTCATGTCCAGAGTGAAGAGTATGTGACATTTTATTAATATTTAGCCCCAGAAAGTTGAAATGTTCACAGAAAGCAGTAGAATAAACCCTCTAGTAGGAAAAATACCTTTCTTCTTGTTTAGTACTGAATTTGGTTTTTTTGGGGGGAGGGGGGATTTGCTAAATAAACTATTGGGCACCTGATTTACAATAATACGACTGTTGCTTTTTATTGCATTCAATCTAGACTCCAGGAATACAAAGGAAAATTCAAGTAATTCTAAATAAGAGATGAATAATGGCATGACCTTGTGTCATCGTGGCCAGTGCCATCTTGCTTTTTGATTGCTCTTCCCTCTCTGAATCTTTCCGGAATCTATTGGCTTGTTCTCAGATTGCAATCTGTTTGGGGCACGGATTGTTTTTTTGTGTTTGTGTTTAGAAAACATGCAAATTAGTGGTCTTGGTCCCTAACAAAGGTCTTTAGTTGTTCCAAAACTAGAAACATAACAACAAGTTGCAGATTTAAGTCTTATTTGACTAGTACCAACTTATAAATGCCATCCAGTATCTGTTTGTTTAGCATTAAATGAATTAGGTGAGTTCAGTTCATGTCACAGAAAATAATCCTTGTGATTGAAGTATTTGTATTTTTGTTGGTCATATGAGTAGTGATGTTAAGCCATCATTTTGTGCACGGGAAATTGGCACATTTATGCTGTAAAAGAGATTTATAACACTTGAGAGATTAACATAGGTCAATAGAGAAAACAGGTTGTTGGTGTAATTAATTTTTCAAATATTCACATTTTAAAAGTGTCATTTGAAAATTCTTGAAGAAGTATCATAAAATGTGACCACTAAAGTGGTACAGCACTAATGTATTTCTTTGAAGGTGCACAATAATGTGGCAGTTTTATTTAAACAAGGCTTCCCGTAGGTGATGTTTGCTTTTCTTCTGGTCGATTACATTTTATTTCTGACTGTGGAAGGTCTGAGGGTGCATATTATAGGCCTGAATAAATCCTGCTTTTTTATACTTTAAAATTTTGCATTCTGATAGTGTATTAATTTTTTTTTAAGATGCTTCATGCTGAAAGTCAAGGAAGGCTCTTGGAGTGTCAGGATGAAATCACAATTGAGCCATGTTCTAAAAAAATGAAGTCAACAGAAGGGGCTTACGAAAGACTCTTTGATGATAACCAGGATATTCAAGAGGAAGTAGATGCTGAGAGAACATCAAATGATTTGATACCAGCATATGCCTCAGATAAGCAAGGGCAACATGAAATGCAGAAGCAAGAGAAAATACTTAGTGGCATCTTGGGAACACTGAATGAAGTGGTTCCTGAACATAATCGAGTGCTTGGTCAGTCAGTTGATTCAGAAACTGTGCAGAATGTAAATCCTCCATTTGCATCAATAAATGACACTGAAGTTGAAGAAAAGAAAGACACTCTTATTACAAATAATGCTGATGAAGATAACACTAGAAATAGCAGTGCATCATTTTTAGTAAATAAAAATGGATCAGATGAAGAGTTTTTTACAAGCAAAGAATTTATTGGACCGATTTATAAGCCTCCTGAAGGCAACAAACAAGACAAATCTGGCAGTTGCATTGAATGTGGAAGCAGTGGGGAAGATCAGAATGAATTGCATGAAAACAGAACTGAAAGTAAGGATCCAAAGAAGGTGCAAACTGCTTCTTCTGCTGTACCAGAAATAGATGATGAACTGGACCAGTTCTATAAAGAAATTCACCAGCTGGAAAATGAAAATGTAGATACTAATTTTCAGGAAAAAGAAACTGAAACTTCTCAGGAACAATATTCACCACATAACTGTAGTCAAACCTCACAAGAGGATTATCAATGCATATTGTTGGGCAGCCCCCAGTCATTTTATGGGAATGAACAATGTTTCTCTGGGGAACAGAAAAGTGAGAAGGCAAGCAATGAGCAGCAGTTTGTCATGGAAACAAGTGGCTGGAAAAATGAAAATACCTTTCCTGGTCAGGTAGATTCTAAATATTGGAACTACTCAGTGCCTGAGTTCAGACCTGCTTGGCAGTCAACAGAGTCTTTCATAGTACCTCAGGGACCTCTTGCTCCTAGATTTAACCATCAATCGCATTTTCAGATACTTAATTCCCCACCACAGAAAACAAATGCTCTCCCTTCTCACAGTGGTGAACTTTATTACAAAAATTATCATGGTTACCATGGAAATACTGACATGAACAGTCATGGTCCATTGCTTGTTCAAAGTACCAAATATGCTGGTCATATTGATATCCACACTACTCAGGTCTTCAGACATGGAAATAATGACCAGAATGGACTCCAAAATAATGGTTTCTGTGAAACCCGAGAAGACCATTGGAAGGATCCAGAAGCTGACAATACAGAAGGAATGCACAGCTTTTCTTCCTTGCAGTTACCTGATGAAAGATTCAGTTTTTCACAGAAATTGCTCCTGATCTTGAGAGGCCTACCTGGTTCAGGGAAATCAACACTTTCTCGGTAAGTAAAGACAAAGCTTAAGAAGCTTATTCAAATAAAAAGTTTTAAGAATTTAAAAAAAAAAATCTGTAAGCCCTTGGCAAACTTTGGTATTGGTAAATCAAGCTGTTAGAACGCTGTAATTTTTACTCAATGAGGAAAAAAATGTCAGTAAATACTAAAAATATTTGCCTGTGAGGTTTTTTTTGGTGGTGTGTGGTGTTTTGGTGGGTTTTTTGTTTGTTTGGTTTGGTTGGGGGGAGGGGGTTGTTTATTTTTTGTGTGTGTGTGGTTTTGTTTGTTGATTTGGGGGTTTTTGTCTCCTTTAGAATGCTGATGGGCAGGAGCTGGTTTGTGTTAAATTTTAAATGTTCTGTATCCATCAGATTGCATAATCTTTTACTCTGAAACTTTCAGGTGTGCTAGTATGTGATAGTCTGCCTCTTTTTTTTATTCTTCAATTCCTTCAATTAAAAAAACCCATCCATCAAATCTAACAGCATTCATTTGATTGAACCAGAAGTACTTTTTTATGCCCATGCAAAAATCTTCACAGACCTTTAGAAGGATTTTGCTACTCTGAAAATACTTAATTTGGTTTTTAGTGTGTTGACTAAACTGAGCATAATAACCTCATTCCCTTTTTTCACACTATGATCTGTCAACTTCTCTCTTTAATTTTGAACAACACACAGGAAAAGTATTATTTTCCCTAAAAATATATTGTTTTGAGTCTGGCAGAGTTAAAACAGGTACCACCCCCAACTTGGATTTGCACTTTTTTTTTTTGCCTAGTTTAAAAAGTATGTAACATGACATAGAGCACAGACACTGTGTATTAAGTGAAAATAGGTTTCTCTTGCATACAAAAAAAAGTTACTATATCAGTGCTTACTGATTGAGGTTCATCCAGAAACTGCATCACTTCTGTGGTTATCTTCTGTTGTATGCTAAGAGTCTATTCGGTAGATAAAGTAATCATGTTCTTCCTTGTTTTATGTATCAAGGAGTAACCTTGCTGTTTGGGTTTGGTTTGGTGTTGGTTGGTTGTTTTTTTTTCCTCTGATATTTAGGAGACCATGATCTCCAACTCATAGAAGAATACCTATTAGCAATTTCTAACTTACATATTTGTATAATTTTAACTATAACATTTTCTAGTTACTGAGCGCTCCATTTTGCAAACATGCATTTCCGGAGCTACCTGAGCCTGTGGGGGTATTATTATAATATGGGAAATATAACATGGGAAATTAAAAAAAAAAAGCCACTGTGGAAAAAATGCTGCCTCATTCAGTGCAGGAATTAGATAATTCTTAATGTGAAGGTATCTAATAAAATAGAATATTTTGTTTCCCATGTTTTGTGTGCTGAATTGTCTTTGAATCTTCCTCCGAGATTCTAAATATTTTCAGGATTTTATGAACACTTATTCTTTTTTCATTTCTTGCTAGTGAGATCAATTACTAATTTAATTTAACATACGGAAAGTGGGCACTGTGAGATTAGGGTCAAGAAGAAACAACAGATCTGGGTGCAGAATTTGAACCGTATGGGACTTGGTTTTCAGTATATTCAATTATATGCACTTTCATATGTTCAAAGTTTGATTGCAATTGTTAATTCCCAGAAAATTGTGTCTCAGCTACCTGATTATGGTGTTGGTGGGGGAACCCAGAATAAATGTCTGCCTATGAGGAAAATATATGTCTTATTTAGAAAATAAGTCTTAGGAATAAGTTTTAGGAAAGCTAAGTCTTAATAAAGTTGACTGTTTCTGCGTGTAACCTCATAGACTTCTGCAGTGTGGACTAGGACAGCAAAAAGAGTCTTCTGATATTGTATTAGTACTCATAGGTATCTTTGCAAGCTTGGTGTCTGTAGCACCAGCAGACAAATCTCTACCACTCATGCTAGCAAAACGACTGTGTAGAAAAAGTAGAAAATTGACACCATTTGTATGGATCAGCACTAGAAGGGAATGAAATGCATCTTGCAAGTGGGTTTTCTGAGCGTGAAATGACAGCAGAGCAGTACTGGGACCCAGGAATCTTGAATTCATATCTACTTTTTGTGCAAAGTAAGGGTTTGTAAGTACAGGCACTTTTCTTCCTGCTCCCAGTCTTGACCCATATCTGTCCCAAAGGCTGATATCAGATGACATCTTACTGTCTTCATTGCCAGACTAAACAAGCCCAGCTGTTATTAACCTCTCTTTCTGGGTCGTTTGCCCTTAGCCATCCTGGTAGCCATCTGTTCAATCCTTTAATGGTTTTCAGCCTGTATTTTGGACTGGGAGGCCCTAAACTGGACACAGTATTTCAGAAGTGACTGTACAAGAGCCAGCTAGAGCGTGGATGATACCTTTCATTGATCTGCTGGCCACATTTTCTCTAATAAATCCCAACATGTAGTTTGCTCTTCTTTTGATGAGAGCACACCATTCACTCATCTCCAGCTTGATGTTCACTGTAATCCTCAGATCCTTTTCAGCAGGGCTGTTCAACCAGTCACTTTCCATCCTGTACTAATGCTCAGGTTTCTTTTTCACCAGTTACAAAACTTTGCTCTTTTCCTTGTTGAGCTTCATGATGTTTTGCTTAGCCCGCTGGTCAAGTTTCTTGGTGTCCTTATGGATAAGCCCTGCTGCTCAGTATGTCAGGCATTGCTACTAATTTGATGTCATCTGCAAGTTCTCTGCCTAATCATCTGCATTAATGATGAAGATACCAACAAAATTGGTCCCACTGTCATCCCTTGCTGTACTCTGCTTGTTACTGACTGTGAGATGATGTCAGAAGCCTTGAAAATTTCAAATTATGTTACTTTCATTACTCTGTCCTCATGCATATCAGAGAATGCATTCTGGTCAATAAAGAATTATTTCTCTGTTGCAAACCCCTCATTGACTCTTCCTGATTATCTTAATTTCCTTCACATGGTTGGAAATAGATTCCAACAAAATGCACTTCATTGTCTTTCCAGGAGCTGAGGTCAGGAGAGGTTGAGCAGCCTTTAGCTCTTGGGCCCTTGTCTTTACTTGCCTTAAATATGAGCATAACATTAGTGGTTTCCTGGTTGTTGGGGAGCTCCCGTCATCTCCTCAATTTGTTTCCTGCGTTCCCCTGACCTAGACAATCCCAGCCTCCTGAGGCTCATTGGAGTTCCTATCTCTTTACCCATCTATTTCCAGTTTTATATTTCAATACCTATTCAACTGTGGCTTTTGATCTGTGCTTACTTGCTCCACATCTGCTCCTCAGTTCTAAGCTGATTTCTCAGTTCCTCCTTCTCCTGCAGCTTTCCTCTCAGGTTCATCTGGTCCCTGTTTCAGCTGATGGCATTATCTCATTCCCAGCTTTATTGTCCCGGTTTCTTCCTTGCGCTTCGCTTTTTGCCATGTCCCTGTTTCCTAGCTCTGCTGACAGTACCAAGTTGCTTGTTCCAGTGTTTGTACCACTATGCTTCCCATGGCCTTCCTATTTTAGGCCAATTTTGTTCCTTCTTTTGCCATTCTTAAGATTGCGTTGGGAAAAATGTGTTCGTACAGTGCAGTATTGGTACTGAATCAGTTTCTTGCTACGGCAAGAATGCTTTGTTCAGGAATCGGCTTACTGCAGTGAGAATATTTGCATTTTCTGCTCCACTTTGTACAATAAGGAGTACTTTTCACTGTTCTTTGTGCACGTGACATTTTAAAGTCCTACAGCTTGGGCAGATCTACAGAAACTTTTTGCAGGAAAAACAAATGCGTGTACTTTGCTAGATTTCAATTCCTTGATCCAAAGCTTCTCAGAGGAAAGCCTGGAACAATAAAACATGATTAAAATGCTGTGTTTCTTCCTTGGTTTTGGAAGTGAGAGACCATTTAGTTAGAAATTTTCTAAAACAATTTGGCCAGACAGATACCCAGGAATGATATCTTTAGCCGAAGTAACAAAAGTCTGCTACAATTAGAAGTAGATGATAATGTGATCTTACAATGTGGAAAAAGTTACAAAAACCAGACTTGGATTGTTAGGGTATTTTGCTACAGAATTTGGCAGCAATTGCAATTTTCCATTCCTCCATAAATATCTGAACATGAATTTGAATCAAAAGGAGCTTAATGAGATTGAAAGAACAAATATTGGTGTCATTTAAGAAGTACATTTTGAATTAAATCCATTGTCAGGAGTATATAGACAGTCATCTTTATCTGGGGCCATTCTTCCTGAGAGTGCCATCTTCTGAGTGGAAGAGTTCATATTTGTAGCTGAATGTAGGAACAGTTGTGTGCTGTTGTTTCTATTACGTTTTTCTTTAAACATTGTTAGAAGTAATGCTTTTAAAGTAGCATTTACATAACTTAGTAATACTACAGATTTTAAAATTATACTTACTTACCTATTTTTTCCTCATCTGTGATATGTTAGGTATTTTAAATAGGTGAATTACTGGATTCTTAGAGATCATCTTTATTATAAACTCATCTCTCAAAGTAGGCTAACCAGGATGCAGGTTGGAGGTCCATTTTAGTTGCGAAGAAAAATTAAGGCAGGATTTGTGTGTGTGTTTGTGTGTGCTTTCTTTGCCTAAATGTGCTTTCTGTTGTTTCTGTTTCCTAGTTCATGAGCCTGGGATAAATTTTATTTCCAAATATGTGTTAGAAATATGTGAATTATTCCACATAATGTCAACAAGTATGTTTGTGTTTCAAATTTTGAAGTTCAAATACTATGAATTCTGGAAGAGCTAATTGTCAGGCTTTTAAAAATTGTTTTATGATTTAATTTCACATTTTAGAAACAGGCTATGATCATTGCTATAGTAATTTAAGCTTCAGCTCATAAACTGATTACTTTATGATAGCTTTTGTGTTGTGTATGGAGTAAGAGTACTGTTACTCTGGGCTCTTCGGTAGTCACTTTGCTTTCCCAAATTCTGTAGTTTTAGGATTATTCTTGCAAACATAGTTCACTTTATTAAATCTGTTATATCTGTTATATGGGTTCATAAATAAATTGTGATGTATTCTGAACTTCAGGGAACAATAAAATATTTCAAGAATGTTGATGGGTTTGCAAGATTCTCGACCCCTTGTCATTGTGTTTCTTTATTGCTACAGCTAATGATGTTTGAAAGATACAACGCAAGAATTTGAGTAAGTGAATTATTCTCCAGAACACTGAGGAAATTAAGTCAGTTCCTAGAAATAAAAATTGATGCCCCATAAATCCCATTAGTGTTGATTCATCAGTTCATATATATTCCTACAGAAACCTGATGGTCAGGCTCCTAGAAGCTGTAGGGGTGTGTCTGTCTGCTCAGCTAGCAGAAGAATCCCAGTTATTATTTACTATCTCTTTTATTAAAGCAGATGGTCCTTAACTGTAATATATATGTATACATTCACCACACAAAAAGTGAGTGTGGAAGATGGATCCAGTTTTTCTAGCACTTGGCAAATGTGGCATACTGTAAATAAGAAAATTGGGCCATCTTGAAATAATGACAAACTGACTTAATGAATATCAATTCCTGTTAAATATTTTAGATGAGAGGAATACTCTCTTGAGGTACTATTCTTTGAGGTGCTGGAGAGAGTGCAGAGAAAGGCAACGAGGCTGGTGAGGGGCCTGGAGCACGAGGCTGGTGAGGGGCAGCTGAGGGAACCAGAGCTGTTCAGCCTGGAGAAAAGGAGGCTGAGGGGAGACCTTATTGCTGTCTACAACTACCTGAAAGGAGGGTGTAGCATTGAGGGTGTTGGTCTCTTCTCCTAAGTAGCAAGTGATAGGATGAGAGGAAGTGGCCTCAAGTTGCGCCAGGGGAGGGTTAGATTAGATATTAGGAAAAAATCCTTCCTGGAAAGGGTTGTCAGGCATTGGAACAGGCTGCCCAGGGAAGTGTTGGAGTCGCCATCCCTGGAGGTGTTTAAAAGACGTTTAGACGAGGTTCTTAGGGACATGGTTTAGAGCTAGAGTTAGGTTATGGTTGGACTTGATGATCCTGAGGGTCTCTTCCAACTGAAATGATTCTATGAGTAGATACTAAAAAAACTGCTGTTGTGTATGATTTACCGGTGCTATTTATCTACGTGGAACAAAAAGAGGCTTTCAATCCTTCTATGCTCTCCTAAACCAGTGTAATACACATTGTATTAAAAGACATAGGCTCTAACAAACATAACTATTGAACAATGTCTATAAAATTGGCTGTAATTTTGCTGTATCATGCTCTGCTTTCTGATATAGTGTCACTATTTATCCTGAGGTAACCTTATTACTCTGGGAAAGGGGAAAAGAGCAAGAAGGAAAAAACAGCCTGAATGCTGTTTTGATCATGTTACTTGACTGTTGCATAATTAGTAGTTTCATCTGGTCCTCAGTAATCTGAATTTTGTTGTTACAGATCTTTGTATTTTAAAAGCAAAAATAACCAATAACATATTTGTGGGGCAATAAATGTGTAGGAATATAAGCTAATATGTAATACAGTGTCCCAGTCTTTAAACTATGATCCGTAACGGGTCTGTTCTCCGTGATGTGTAGCAAAACGTAGCAAATTCCTTGTGTAGGAATTAAGTAGCTCTCCCTGCAGATATATATATGTATATAGGAAAGACTGGTAACTTAGAACTAACACACATTTGTTCCCCTACCTTATTTGGGATTTGGCCAGTTCTTTTCTGGTCCTGCTGCCTCAGCAGTAGTGCATCCCACATACTGCTAGTGCAGGTTGGGTTTCGTAGCCTTTGGGTACATTGCCTGTTTCTGAGCCAGAATAGTTGCCTAAATTTCCACAGGACAGTGATATCTGAGTGTTGCAGTGGGCTATAAATGTTCTGTGGCTATAACTGGCTGTTTTCTATTTTCAAACTTGAATATACTATAGGAAACAAAAATGGTCAAGGAGGTTTTGTAATCACACTTATTCTGTAGATCAGACTTTAAACAGAATTGTATTGTTGTCTCAGTTTTTACAAGACTTTCCTTTAAATCCCCATTTCCAGGGACTTTCTGAAAATAAAGTTTACGTTTGGCAGAATGGGGGTTGCTCGTTTGGGTAGATTACTGTGGATTTGATTTGACATAGATTCTGATGTTACTGATCAACCAGCAGTTGATTATGCCCTGTAATATTGCTATTATCCATTTCTCTGACTCGCAGGTATTTGTTGGCATGCCTGGGCAATACATAGGATGGATTTTAACTGAATCCAAAAGTCAGCTTTATGATGCTTCTAGAAGGTTTGACTGTGGCATTTCATGACAACGCAAATACAGAATTCTAGGAAAGCTTAATGGATTTTTGTAGTATTCCTATATCACCCATTATAATAACTTTGTTAATTAATAAACATATTAGCAGTAATATAAAATGTTACAACACAGAGTGAAAAATAAGTATGTTAACAGAGAACATTTCAACTGTGTCCCTCTGAGTTCCCGTTTTTACCCTTGTTGCCTTCCCCACAGTATGTTCTTTGCTAAAGTATACTTAAAATTCTGGTAATCTTTAATGTTAGCTGTGCAAGAGGCAGAATGCAATGTAACTTTTTCTGACTTACTGGCTAGACTTTTACTTCATTTGTAAAATACCCTGTTTCCCTGAAAATAAGACAGGGTCTTATACAGCTTTTGCTCCAAAAGATGCTTACTTTTTTACATGTATAGCTGCCTGAACACTATTTAAATTGACATTTTTACAAACTGTAACTAGGGCTTATTTTTGGATTAGGGCTTATATTTCAAGCATCCTCAAAAATCCTGAAAAATCATGCTAGGGCTTATTTTTTGGGAAACAGAGTATTTAGGTTGCTTGGAAATGGCAGGCCTAAAAGACTGCGTAAATGTGAAAATTGCATTGCAGTCTTTTATCTTTTTTATCTTTCTGGAATCTAATTTGAATCTCTGCATTTTATCCATTTGTTTAGAAATTTGTTTGGCTTTTGTTTGTCTCTTTGTTTTCCCCCCATAAAAATTCATAGTATATTTGAGAGAATGTTCTGTCAGTTTTTGTTGAAATTGGTCTATATGTCCAGAAGTCATGACAGAATGGCATTGCCTTAGGAAACTAAGCTAAAACACTCTAATCAAACCAGTTAAGTGATTCAAGAAGGGATTGTTTTTCTCCTGATTTGAAGTAATACATGCAGGGATAGTAAAACACATGGCTTTCCTGTCATCCCGTTAGCACTAAAGTGTAAATGATAGGTAAAAACAACATAATTCCCTGATAGACACTGAGATATGAAAAAATCCTGCCTTAAATTTCTTGTCATCTATTAGACTGAAACTACAGTTCTACAAGACGTGATAACCCATGTAGCAGTTTACTGCTGCTCAACCGGGACGGGTCTCCATTGGAAGCCACTTTTAGTGTATCACCTTTTAGGGACTTTTCTTAAATAGGCTCAACTGCTAAAGCTTCAGAAAAGTAACCCAGAAAAGAAAAGGAAAAAAAAAAAGATAAAAGGATTGCTTTCTTTTGAGTATGAATGCCAGTAGCTTACTGATCCAGTGAGTGCCAGAGTTGATGAGAAAATAGGGACTAGAGCATGTCACCAGGACTGGGGGAGAAGACACAGAACTGGAGTAGAAAAGTGTAGGATCTTGAAGGAATATGGACACTCTTCTGTAATCCTGACTTCCATTAGCAGGACAATCGTGAAAGTTTATTGTGATCTTTTTACTTTTTCCTGAAAATAGGGAAATTGCTGTAAACATCAATAGTTTTCTTTTGCTGTTCACGTTTGACACACATTGTATGTACAAGCAACATGGGCAAAGGTCAGAAGAGGGCATGTTTAGAGTTTAAAGTGCTGAAAAATGATTTAAACATCCAGTTCATTTCTCAGCTGCATCCAGATTCTTCAGGATCAGATTGGTTTCTAAAGATAATTCCAAATAAGAATTGATATGGAGAATGTTAGTAAATACATTAAATTGCTATGAGATACTTAAAACTTTTTGCAATATAACCATAACTTAGATGGGTACAAACATCTCTTGGGGATGAAGGGGAAGAAACAACAAATACAGAAATAATAGAAAGTGGGGAATATATTGCTTTAATTCGGATGAGAATTATTGGTAATATACGAGTGTACTTTTGTAAACCTGTTTGAAGTTTGCAAGGAATTTAATAGGGCGTAGTTAAATTTTTTAGGTGTTTTTTCTATGTCGTTTTTTTCTATCTGAAAAATAGAATTTAAAATATTTGTGTATTTTCCTTTGTTTAACAGTATTCTGCTTGGTCAGAGTCATGATGGCGTTGTATACAGCACTGATGATTATTTTCGTCAACAAGATGGATATACGTATGATGCTGCTCAGCTTGGTGATGCCCACGAGTGGAACCAGAAGAGAGGTTTGAAGGCATAGGAAGAATCCTATTGAATTATGTTTATATTTAGAAAATAGAAGTATAGCATAACGTGGATGTGTTTTAATAGTCTATATAAAAAGGAGTATATATATTTTAGTATAGGGTATATAGAAGTAGATATTCAAAATATTCTTTATATTTCAATTAAGGTGTGTATATATATTAAATTTTGAAGTTATAGAAGGTTCAGAGTTAAAAAGAGAAAAATCTTTCTTCTTTGTGCTATGACCTGCTGATTTGTTGTATTTGATACTAGTATCTTGATGGCAGAATTGAATCTTTGTAATGCTGGCAGGAGCAGAGTATCCTGTTTTTTCCATTATCTTTCCTGATCTGAGATTCATCCAGTATTTATGGAAGAGTTTTTTGGTGGAAGATTTTAGTTAATTTGTGTAGATTAACAGCTTTAATAAGTCATCTTTCTTAATACCTAACAGTGTCCAAAGGTTGGATTTAATTGGTAAGGAAGTAGATACCTGGGGTAAGAAGTGTAGCAGGCAGCTTCTTGCTTTTTCTGTAGCAGTTTTCTGAGAATCTTGTGATCTGTCTGGTCAACTCCAAGGAGCTTCCTTCCTGTCTAGAGGACTTCTTTGCATCAAAAGATACAGAGGGCCAAGGAAAAAAATATATTCTCCCCATTGGGGAATGTTTCTGTATGAACAGTGAAGGAATTTTTTAGAGCAATCATTAGAATATCAATTAGAAGAGCACTTTTGAGGTTGGAGTGCAGCAAAAATAAATAGTTTCAATCGAGTTCCCAGTAGAAGCCTAAGAAACAGAAAAGTTGATAACGGGGTAGTTTATGGATGAGTGGGCTCAACGCTTCACAATTATAAGACCACCAAACTATTCTCACTTGATAACTGCTTCTGGCTGTTTCTGACTAGACCTTAAGATGTCTCTAGTTTTGTAACACTTAGTTACACAGTGTTTTTTATAATCAGAACAATAGATAATTTAGTTATTTAGAGATTTTGATGGCAAGAACAAGAACAGCTTTGCCTTGTTGTACAGAACACCCACACCGTGAAACATTTGCCCGAATAGCTTTGTGTTGAAGTTATACTCAGTTCTCACCTCCTGCTTTGACCAGGTAGAGCTGTCTGACTTGAAGTACTTCAGAAGCTCTTGGTTTCATTTGTATGTGGATACTTGAAATAGAAGAAATGAGAACTTGAGGGGAATGGTAGCTGGGATTCTTGTTTGATGAGTAGGTCTAGCTTAAAATTTCAAATAGATTTTATCAGCTGCATAAGTTATTTATATGTTTTCTAATACTCATATGACAACATATTTAGCTAGAGCTTTATAATACTCGTGTCACAATTATGGAGAAAGCAAAAATTTACTTTCTTCACAATGAGAAAATGATTCTGTTAAAATTATCCCCCCTCCTCATTTTGGGGGAGGGAGTGAATCTATGATATAGTAAGTATGAGAAAAAAAAAAAATTTATAAGTAAGACCAGTTAGGGAAAAAATGATTTATTTTAGAAAAACAGAATGCTAAACTCTCAAGTGTTTTATAAAGACATACCCTTGATACTAAAACACATACACATTTAATGTGAAGGTTGTAAAGTCAAGTGCACAAGTATTAGGAAATATTAGAATTAATTTGCCGCTGCAACTTTCATTGTGAAATCACTGTCACTCTTACAGGGTTTTAGGAGACACTTAGCAAAGCCACAAAATTGAACTTAAAGGGCCTATTTTAATTCATCCTTCCACTTCTACTGGAACTAACTTCTGTAGAAGCTGAATGTCATAATCATGCTCTCTAGATGTGCTCAAAAAAGCTGGTGGTTTTTTTCAGGGGCAAATCCTAGTAATGAGAGTTAGGAGTCCTGCAGGAATGCTGTGTAAGGGATTTAGAAGGATGCCTTATATCAAGATCAAAGTTAGGTTTAGGCATAAGATAGATGCTTAATTGATTTATCAAGACTAAAGCAGTCTTGGGCTTATGAAGAGATACCGTTTAAGGCATCAGGGTAATGTTAAAACGCTTTCTGTGCTGTGGAGCTGATGAATGATGAATCGCAGGTAGCCAACAGATTTGCATGTTTTGTCCCCTGAACTCCTCCAACCAGTCTCAGTTCTGCACTGCAGCCTTTAGGAAGCTTCTGGTGGGTAAGAAGCAGAATACTCGTGCTTTTTCATGCTGCTGCATAAGCGTCCTGCCAAACAAATTGCATCATGGCTGTGCTCTGTCTGCTAATTTGGATGTGCCTTCTTACCAGTTGTTTTGTAGAACTTGGAAGCAGCTTATTATTCCTGCAGCTTCTGCCCTCTTTTGGATTTGGTAGAAACTGGCCGTCCAGTTCAAACATTATTCAAGTGGAGGCGGCATGGTTGTGATTTTTTTTTTTTTTTTTTTCAGTGAGTCTTAGAAATATTTCGGATATGTAATGTCTTTCTGTGAAGATCACCTATTTATTAGCATTTTGTTGGAGAAGAACTGTACTACCTAAACACAGATCTCAGTTATGAATGCACCATGTGTTATGTGTCAGGGCTGGTAAATCTGGAACCAGGATATGGTTTCATGCCGGGATCTCTACTCAGCAGGCCACAGACTTTGAGCAGTTTTGTTGCATTACTTTGACTTCCACACTTCCTATTTACCCTTTTGCATCAAGTCACCATCACCTGTTTTTTATACCCTTCACTTCATTTTTCTTACCTTCTTGCTTCCACTTCTTTCCATTCCTGTCTCAGTGCTTTTTATTCCTTTTCTTAGAACAGTGTCTTTCAGTCAGACTAGATTAGTGCAAAAACATCTGGAACATTTTATTTACATTTACCATTTTGAGTTACATAGTTGTTTATTAACTTGCACTATTTTTCATTGCAGCAAAGCAGGCAATGGAGCAGGGAAAATCTCCAGTTATAATAGACAACACTAATACTCAAGCCTGGGAAATGAAGCCATATGTGGAAGCGGTAGGTTTTGTTGTGTGATTATGTCATCTGTTACAACTTTTCAAACTTACCTTCACATGTGATAAATTGGTCTGGTTTGTCCAGAAACATTTTCCTTACTCTCATTTCTAAAGAGAGACTGCTTTTTGATATGGTCAGTGATCGCTATCACGATAGTTCAGACCAATTTAATCTTCTTAGCCTGGAATGAAAGCTAAGACAGGTTGGGGGTAAGTGAAATCCAGCATGCTACCACTGCAGTGTTAACTACATCTGTTTATTTTACTGGTCTGTAAACATTTTGTTACATGGTATGTAATAATGATACTACATATCACACATTTTTCTTTGCTTGCTGCAGGCTCTAGAAAAGGGATATAAAGTGGAGTTCCATGAGCCAGATACTTGGTGGAAGTTTGATCCTGAAGAATTAGAAAAGTAAGGCTTATATTACAGAAATCATTGTACTTCTATTTAGAGAGAGACAGAAAGACAGATAAATATGCACACATAAGTATATATGTAGTACCTTCTTTTTTATTCAGTATTTTATTTTTTTAAATACTTAACTACTAGTATAAAATGTATTCTATTTAAATAGGCATTTTGAGATATACCTTTAAATGGAAGTGTTATGGATGAACAAACAGATAAATAAATAGAGGTCCTGTATTGTTGGCCTAAAAAGTTGATATTAAAATTTTGTCGAACGTGAGTAGAAAAATGATTGACCCCTGTACGAATCTGCCACTATATGCATAATGATTCTGAGAAATTTGTTGCTACAGAATGCTGATGGTACAAAATAGGTAGAAGACAGGTAAATGAATTGTGCATTTTGCAAGAAGTGCATCAATATGAGTGATTTGGCTTTCGAGTAGAGGCCTATTGTCTGGAAACTTTATTTTTTCGGAGTTTAGGGAAGGTACTGATGTGAAGTTTCATTTTGTTTTTCAGTTGCTTGGGGAGAAGGCTCCATTTTTTTTTTTTTTTTTTTTCTTCTTAGCTGTGTGTTTGGGAAATAGATAATGATAGAGATGTTCTTGTAGTTTTGGGATTCCTGTTATTAATTTCAAGCTCAACATTTCATGTAATACCTGGGCAAATACTATGCTAATAATAAATTTGGGTAATTTTATTAGTTGTCTGGAGTCATACATTCTAATTCCCTCCTAAACAGCATCACTTAAGACTCTCTGTTTCTGGTAGCTGGAAGGAAAAATACACAACCTCTTACTGTAATTAGCAAAAGACCTTTCTTATATTTTTGGATACATGCTCCTCATTTTTTCTTTTTAGTGTTGCTGTCTAGATTGTTAGTAACTTTTATCAAGTGATATATGATGTTGATATTCTAGAAGTCAGGTTCATTTCTAGATACTATTTTTATAGGGTTGCTTCTGCTACCTCTTATTGTGTTAGAGAAATCTGTGAAAAAGCTCTCTGCGTCAACACCTCAACTATTCTTTGTGTCAAGCACATGACCAGTGTTTTAGTGTGGATTAAGTGTCAGTGTCTTTCCCTTCCAGTGTGCCTATGAGGTACAAAATATCTTTGGAATTATGAGTTATTTTGCTTTTAGTTTATTTTTTTTTTAATTTTGTGCACACAACTTTTCATGGAAACATCTTGACTCCACAGACATGTGGTAGTGCTTAAGACTTCTTGAATAGCATTTAAACTTTTATATAAAGGATTTTGTACTTTGATATCATTTTTAGGAAATTTGAAAACTGCAGGTGAGAGAACAAACAAGTGGCAAAATCACTAGTAAAAGAGAGAATTTATTTAATTATTTTATTTTTTAAGTGTTTAACTGATGTTGGATGAAAAGTTACCCTCTGTCATGTTTGTATGCTTTCTGAGTAGCTGGTAAGTTGGGAACTAGAACTTTTTTAAAAAACCTGTACATTTGATTCAAGCTCTTGGGGAATAACAGGTATCCTGTGCATAATCTGTATTTTGGGACAGATGTTTTAATTTTTAAAAAGTTACCTGGTGTGGAACTTCACACAGCAGTGAAATGCAAGCATGTTCAATATCCTTTTTTCTTCAGTGTGACCATAAAACTGCAATTTAGTATTGAATTTATTAAACTTCTGCTGATTCTTTTCAGTAGTCATGTCTATGCAGGATTCCTTTTTCAGTTATTGGTATATAAGATTCTTCCAGTGTAGAAGCATTTAACAGTGACAGAGCTTTGCTTTTGTCAATAGATTCTGTGTTCCTTCAAGCAAAACAGCTTCCAAAGCATAACCTACCATCTACTAGGAGCTTTTGCTGGTACATCTGTATTGTTTAAGGATAGATGGCTTTATGCTCTTTCAGCATAGCCAAGCTGCCAAAGGATTAGTGAAGACATGCCTGAAGAGGACATCCCAGTGTTAAATGACACTATACAGTAGATTCGTGTCCTTGTTTGAATTAATTTCTATGCTTGATTCAATTTTGCTGTTGGTGATTTTATTATCCTGTCTTGTGTTTTAAGGAAAAGTACTTGCTTATTTATGAAGTGATTATTCACAAGTCCATTCAACTGTGGATGAGTGTGTTATGCCCAGAGCACTTCAGCTGTAATCTTTTTCTGGGAGTACTAAGATACTGAAAATATTGAGTAACTGTGCACTTCCACCATTTGCCATGAAAGGACTTAGGCTTCCTCTTCTCAGTATTTTTTTTCTGTCATGACTCACATGCTTTATAGAGTCCCCCATATTTCTAAGGTATCGGCTTTTTTCTCTACCGTTAACCTTGTTCATATTCATGAATAAAATCAAAACTGTTAGGACTTGTTAACCGGTAAGTTCAACATGTTGCTGCTCCTGGACTTCTCTAGCACAATCTAGAGAATGTATTTAAACAATGAGCTGCTTGTGATGATTACTCTAGCTTCTGATGTCTCAGGGAAGAGTGTTTATGAGAGAAATACTTCACATAAGCCATTTTACTTCCCAGAAAGAAAGCTGATAAAGTACACCTTGAGGAACCAGCGTAATTCAGAATACTTCGGAGATGACCAGTTCTTCTTCCATTCTGAATGTGAAACTATTGTGCTACCTGCTTTGAACTCTCATCAACTTGATATGTACTTCTTTATTACAATAATATGCACGAACTAGAGGGAGGGGTTCAGAAATCAGTCTTTAAAAATATTTCTGTATGGAGTATCCTCTTTCCAATATAGCCTGTTTGTTCCCAGTATTGATTTATCCTCTATGGAAGTGAGCAGGTTGGTAAGGAGGCCTGTGCCTCTTCTGTCCCTGGCAGACAGCACAAAGATGCAGGCATATATTCCCTGTTGGTGTGACTTTGAAATAATTCAGCTTGGACAAGGTTTCTTGATGATAAGAATATATTGGGTTATGATAAAAGCTTGTTTACACTATCAAAACATTTTGTTTATGTTTTATGTCTGTTCTTTTAGATTCAGTTCTGTTACAGTGCTGGCAATTCTGACATTCTGTTTGTGCATAACCCTCATGGTTTTCTTTTAGGCAGAGACTGAAATTATGTGCTAACATGGATTTTAATATCCTGTTCCATAGATACCAAGGAGATAAATACATTCTAATGTAATGTCTAGTGTCTCAGGTTATTAATAGGCCAGGTTCTCACAGAAAGTAGCTGTTCACTAAACACTGCAAGAATAGGATAATACTTTTGGCCTCTTTTCCCTTATACGTGTTTCAGTGCATTTCTAAGTTTACAGGAAGTATCAGTGAGAGCTGGTAGATAAAGGTACCATGAGCATGCTGTTAATGGTTCAAAACTAAAATGGCTCCTTATTTTATATAGAGATTTATTGATGAGAAAATATTCTGTCATTAAGTCTTGAAACCATGTAGTTTCATTTTTATGCTAGTTTGAACATTGCTTTCATAAGTAGTAGCTTATAATCTTATACATCCCTTTACTCATTAGCTAGTATACCATGCAAAATCTGATGAATAAATAGAAAGCAAAGTCCTACTGGGTTATATAGGCACATGGTCCTGGTGAATAACATCACATTTCTGTATGAAGAATGACTTTTCTATTAACAATTCACCACTGCGTATATTAAATAAAATAAACCTTAAGCTGAATACTGAGAGAATGAGGATACAGTGTGATAAAAGTGAAGTCTCAAATGTGAAAAGCAAGAAAAAAAATTAAATTAAAGGCTGTAAACATATAAATATACCAGACAATTTACCTGAATTTTTATTTTTGTAGGAGGAATAAGCATGGGGTCACTCGTGAGAAGATTGCTCAGATGTTGGAACGATATGAATATCAAATATCCATACCCGTTGTCATGAATTCAGTGGTACCTCCTCACAAAAACACTCAAAGGACACCTCTGCAGCGAAGACATAGGTGGGGAGACAATACAGACTCATGGAATTCTTTCAGTATTTCCAGTAGCCGATAACACAGTTGCAGTCAGTTCATAAAAATCTGTTACTTGCCCTTGAAAAACACATCATCACTCCAATAAAGTAGTGGATCTTCCGTGTTTTAAATAGCCCTATTTCAAGACCATTTTCTTTTGGAGGTTGTTCCTTTAACGGACTTGCATGTAAAGAAAATTGTACATTAAATGTTTTTTAAAACTATATTTATTACAGCTGTAATAACTTCGATTTTAGTAGAATATTTAATTAGTATGACATACGGCAGAGTCTTCCTTCATAAACCTAAGACAATGATGTTGTCATATATTAAGTAACTGTTGAGCAGTGGTGTTATTTTTTTGAAAGAGGTCATATTAGATATCTTCTAGAAGATAATTAAAGCCCCAGAAGAAGAGGTTATTTATGTAATAACAAAGTTTAATGATTGTCATTTAGTCGTCTTATATTTAAGAAGATTTTTGTTAAACAACAATGTCCTGGATTGTCCTGTTGTTCTATTTGGCATGTATTGCCAATTGCCAACCTTTTGGCATTTTTTTTCTGATTTCAGTTGTGGTGTTTGGTTTCGTTGTTTTGGTTTGGTTTTTTGTCTCAAAAGCTTGTCTGGCAGCTGAAGCAGTATTCTGCCAATACAGTATTCACCAGCCTTAAACTGTGCAACCTGAATTATTTTTTTTGTTTGTTTTTCAGTGGTAATATATAAACTACGATGGTAGCTGCACACCATCAACCTTTTTGTGCTAAAAAAACCCCTAAATTTTGCCACTAAAACTCAAAAATTTCACAGCTGTGTCTTTCTAAGTCACTATCTTTCATTTATAATAAAAAATGAAGTATTCAAGTATTAGGCTGTCAAGTCCCAGTCTGCAGTTAGGATGCATTAATTCAGTATAAATAGTGGATATAATTCTGTAAAACCATGTTGCATTCCTAGTTTTGGCACAGCCAATGTAATCTGTTTAGCGCATAAGAAAGAAAGAGCCAGCATGGAGATTGACTAATTACTGCCCTTTTTCTCGTAAAAAATGATGAATTTGTAAGTTTTCACTTTGCTTGCTTTCTAACAGCTTGCTGTATTAATAAAACATGTTTGTCTTCAGTGTTGTTTTAGTAGTTCAACAGTTTTTATTGTTTTCAAGCTTGTAGGATTTTATATAGATGAACATTATTACTAATCTGACAGCCGAAATAACCTATCTTCAGGTCTAACTACTTTTGATTTCTTCATACACCAAACAGATAAATGCTGAGTAGGAAATTTTGTCAAGAATGTGAGTAGCTAAAAGAATTTTCGTGGTTTTCTGCTACTAATTTGGTGTAATAGCCATCAGAATTTTGAAAATTTCAAAGCCGGCATTTTTTTTTTTTTAACTTATAGGCAATTTTTGAATAGATTCTGAATATTACTTCATCTTTAAAGTCTGAATACAATGAAAGTTGAAAATCCAGGTATATACTGAAGTATATTTCTGTGTTTTTCTACACCTGTTGTTCAAATCTAAATTCGTACAATTTAATTTGTATCTGCAATAACATTTTCATAAGAGACTCCGTCAACTATAAAAGTCAAAGTGTGCAGTTTCACATTTTAGTAATTGTTTTAATTATTTGATAATTTAAAACGTTTCAGTAGTGCATGGATTGTTAATATACTGAATACTGTATATATAAAAAATGTTCTTCGACTACACTGTCTTCCCTCATTGTCTGTTATTAATACCAATTATGTTAACTGTATTTTAGTTTTCATGGTTATCTTTTTCCATATATCAAAAGAACCATGGAAATAATTGTAAAGGGTCAGGAATACTTGAATAATCGCAAAGTTTTTATATTTAAACATGAAAGCATATTTCAAGTGTGAGGAAGATAAAAAGGTTTTAGACTCATTTTATTTATGCTATGTTACTTTAAGCCATAGTAAAGTGGTAAAATTTATTGAGGCTTTATGTAATATTCACACAGTGCTAAGGCATGACGAAAGAGCTGACAGCTGAAAACTGATGCTATGATGTCTTTTGGTACCTTCCATCTTCAGTTTTTAAAGGAAATGTATTTTTTCAGCAATATTTGATGATATTTAAGTTCTCTTTAAGTGACATTTGTATTTGTGAATTCATACTATTTTAAAGGGGTGCAGCATTTTTTTGTGTTATTTTCTTAATAAATTATTGGTGGATGGTGAGTATTTTTGGTATGCAAAGCATGTTGATCAATTATAGGCCTGCAGTTTGCAAAGGACACATAACAAGAAAGGAAAGCTTTGCAACTTGGCACTGTATTTAAACATTTATTGTAAACCACTTAATCTGTAAAGCCGTATTGCAAGGTAAGTAAAATGACATGGCAGGTGAGAACACAATGGAATTATTGTTTGTGTTACACATTTTTGTTTCATGGAATGTTAATATTTCATGAGGCTATGACAGTTACGGTCATACAGATATCTCAGAAGTTGCTTTTGCACTACAATATTTATATGTAAAGGTAATAAAAAAATGATGTGAAATACATGTTGCAGGTATTGAATTTCTCCTGCACCCTCACAAAGGAGGAAAATTACTTATTTTGTCAAAAAGTATGTGCAAGAAATGTAAGAAGTTGCTATTCAGCTAGACTGGGGATCTAAAAATTTTTACTACCTGGCATCGTTTTTATGCAATATACCTGTTGATAGTAATGTACCTAGAATGGAGATTTCCTGTTGTTTTAGATTTTTAGTAAGTTGCTAGTTCATTGTATTTCATTAAATAACTGTCAGATATTTTTTTTATATATAACCAACGCATAGAACATTAATGTTACAAGTGTAAATTCTAAGTATCTGCTGCATACTTTGAATTAGTTTTCAAATCCGTTTTGCATTTGTGCTGGAAACAGCATTGATAACACAGGGATGTTTCAGTTACTGCTGAGCAGCCTTACACAGAGTCAAGGCCTTTTCTGCTCCTCACCACACCCCACTAGTGAATGGTCTGGAGATGCACAAGAAGTTGGGAGGGGACACAGCGGGGACAGCTGACCCCAACTGACCAAAGGGATATTCCACACCATATGATGTCATGCTCAGCATGTAAAGCCAGTGGAAGGAGGAAGGGGAGGATGTTCTGTGAGATGGTGTCTGTCTTCCCAAGTAACGGTTACACGCAATGGAGCCCGGCTGTGCTGGAGATGGCTGAACACCTGCCTGCCCATGGGAAACAAGTGAATGAATTCCCTGTTTTGCTTTGCTTGTGTGCTTGGCTTTTGCTTTACCTGTTAAACTGTCTTTATCTCAACTCATGGGTTTTCTCACTTTTACCTTTCCGATTCTATCCCTCATCCCAATGCGGGGGTCGGGGGATGGATGAGCGAGCGGCTGTGTGGTGCTTAGTTGCTGGCTTGGGTTAAACCACAACAACCTAATGTAAGACTTTTCTATTTTTAGGTTTTAATGTATGATGTTAATGATCTCCTTTGAGGAATTCTTGTCTTCTGTTCTTGTAGTTATGTCCTCTTTAGGCTCATTTGAATCTAAGTTTCTCTGCAGCATGTTTTTTTTAAGCTTTTTGTGTCAGGAGGAAAGCCAAGATTTTCTCTTTTGTCATCTATCTCATTAAAACTGCTGCAGAGGTGGTAGTTTTTCTTTGTTTCTCTGCTAATAGATAACTGAAAAGTGGGCTTTGTCTAGGTGAGATGGGATCCATAGCATTTCTGTTTGATTGTTTTGTGTCTGTCTTTCCTGATGTAATTTAGACTGTGTTGGTATTTTCTTCTTTGAATCCAGTAGGATTCATTTTCATTGAATTAGACAAAAGACTACGTTTGTATTTTCACATTCACTGTGATACTTCTGGTTTTAACTGCTGCTTCCTCTTAGCAATCAAGTTTTCTGGAAGAAAAGTTTTCCTTCTGTGCTGGTACATTGTGGAGATGAGGTGACTAGGTTTTCCATACAAGAGAACAGAGACATGTATATTAGAATTCCCAGTAAAGAGGAGACGACATAATCTTGACGTGCAGTTCATAAAATTGCAATTAAGTACTCAATTTTAAAGGCTGATCAGATGTTTCATATAGGTCTGATGTGGAAATATTTCACTTCAGTGTTTCTACAGTGATACTTTCTCATTTCAATGTTTTATGTTCTCATCCTTTTGAAATAAAAGCAAGAACAGAGATAAAACTCTTTAGTAATAATTTACTAGGTGAGAATCTACTTGTACTTTTTTTTAATAGGCTCATTGGTTAAAATGAGCTGTAAATCAGCGTATTTTGAGTTCAAAGATAAATATGTGAAAACATAGCTGGTCTTTTATATATTTAGAAGATAATAGGTAACAGGGTTTGTCAAGGTCAGATCATCTCAGATTTGTCTCGTTTATTTCTGTAGTAACGGAGAAGCAAAAAGTAGTGGGTTTACCTTGAGATGGACTGTCCATGTAATTCTGGATCAAGTATAACAAAAGCATTGAAGTATGACATCTGGAATGGGTCTTTGCAGTTTCCTTTTAGCCAGTACCACTGGTACTTCATTTCTATGGTAGATGGGCGTCCCGTGGCCATTTAATGTGTACCTTACTGATACATAGTCCTGTTTTAACTATACCGTGTTGTGCCAAGTCAGAACATATTGTATCCATGAAGTATTTTTTTTCATTTGTACTTGCAGTCTTTTTAGTGGTGGTGTGTTTTTTTTTCTTTTTGAGCTGTTAATCTAATTCAACTTTTCTTTTGTGGTACCTCAACCTGACATCAGAGTAACTGCTTTATAATCATATGAATCATCCTGCTTATCCTTTTTAAATGTTTTCCCGATACTAACTCAAGTATTCGAAGATTTCATGGAAGCATGGTAGAAAAATATTTTATGAGCAAAACTTCTGGAACATGTGCTTGCATGTTGTCTAACTCTACTAATTTAAAAAAGCATGAATTCTTTAGTGGATGTTGTTTGCTCTATTTTTAAATTACTAACAGACTAAGAAGTGCTGTTCTGGCTGAGTGAATAAACATTTGCTTATTTCTAAGGGATTTATTGTATCGTTTACAAATCAGTCTTAGTCATGGGCCTGTAATGCAGTTTGGCTATTATTTTATTCATTATACTTCTAATATATTTTTTTTTCTTTACTCATCAGCCATAGGTTTTGGTAACCTATACTGTAGGTTGTAATAATCTGTAAGGCGTTACTGAACAGTTTATCCCACATCTTGCTCTTAATGATGAAGAGTTTCTGGAGGCTCATGAACCTGACTTAAGAGTGAATTGACTATATTACTTTTCCCCCATTTAGCATTTTTCCTGATAGTTTTTCTGTATTGCTTGTAAGATGAATACACTGCTTTACAAGGATCTTGAAAACAAGAGTGTAGGCATTGGGTCTTTTACCTGAAGCAAGACAGGTATACATATTTCAGCTTCATTTGCAGCTCTTTGTAGCCATTTGGTACAAGCACTAAATAGTCAATGAAGTATAACTGATAAAATTTCAACACTGTTTTCACTTTGTGAAAACTGCAGCTAGAAAACAGTGCTTATGGCTGTGCAGCAAAATTGCATTATATATAGGAGTATAAATGGAATTCTTTGTATGTAGAAGGCACAGTTAGAGCATTGTGTTTCATTCTGTTTCTGTTTTCTTCCAGCAGTCTAGACAGAGTTCTTGTTTCTAATAATGAGTACTTAGATGTCCCTAATGCTGCCCATTTTGGTCCTACGTCTTGAGAGATTTTATTGTGACTAAAGGTAGCTAACCATGTTTTAACTTTTTACTGCTCTGTAGGAAATGGAGCTGTGAAGAGATTAAATGAGTTTGTCTTTCACCTGTTTAGTTTGTGGTGCCTTTGTTGAGAATGTCAAGCTTTGAGTTCACTGGTACTAATCAGATGTGACATACCGGAGGTGAGCAGAGGGTGTGGAGCACATGATATACAAGGAGAGTCTGGAAGAAATGGGTTGTTCAGCCTTAAAATGAGAAGGCTGTGGCTAAGACAGCTTAATGCTGCCTTCACCTCCCCACTGAGAGAGCATAAAGGTGGAGCCAGGCCCCTCTTAGATGAGAAGCAATTGGCAGAAGTTGCAAAGTGGGAAACTCCAATTACATATTAGGTTGTGTAATCTCTATCCTTGGAGTGTTCAAAACTTGTCCAGGCAAGGCACTGAGTAACGAGATCTCAGTTGGTATTGCTGTGAGCAGAGGCTGGGCCATGGGAGGCCTTTTCTGACATAAACTATTCTAATAGGTATAGTGAGAACAGTGTCCAGAATATCAAAAAAGTCAGCTCTTGTCTGTCAGAGAAGACTTTTAAATCACTACCAGAACTGCTGCCTGGTTTCGGGGCATCAGATGCAGGGTTGTGTTAATACAGCAGTTCATGATTCTCTTCTTGTCAGATGGGCACTAAGTTTCTGGCTTTAACTGTAGCAGCAAAACCGGCTGGACCATTTATTCTGGTTATTTTGCTTCATAGCTGTATTGGCAGAGTTGCTTACAAGTTCCTGACAACACTTTTAGCTGATCTCCTTTTTTCTCCCTCGGGTGCTGTCCGTGAGCACTTGTCTCTTATTAGTTTTACTCTTCTTCCAGACTTAGAAAATACTGGAATATCTTAGAGTTTATCTGAAGTAGTTTTTTATTTTCTGTCTAAAGAGAGACTACTGTTGACACTATATTGCAGAATTGAAAGACAGTTTTCTGAATCTGTTCATCCCCAACACTATACAGGGCTGTTTTGTAATAAGTAATCATCTTTAAGGGGTTATTCATCGTGCCTTTTGTGTACCTCTAGTCCTTTTGGTGAAAGATGTTTAAAAAGGAAATGAGTTAATACCAAGGACTAGTACATGGAAATAGAAAGTAAAAGTTGGATACCAGTATGACAGTACTGAGGTTTGTTGAAAAAGGTGTAATATATTCCCGAGAATACACATTATAATTCAGTGCTGTGTAACTCTCAATATTTTGTTACATTTGAGATGAATAGAATGAGGGCGATACCTGGAGCAGATGTTCTGAATAGCAACAGTGTCTGCAGTTACTAGTATTTGAATTTTAATGTTGCTATAATCTTGGTTAGAGGTTGGATACTTAGTAAAGAACACAGTATCAGTAAATATTGTTTTCCTCTTGTAACTCCCCTCTCCCCCCTCATATTCTTGAACTGTATCTTCCTCATCTGTCTGATCTCAGTCTCATGTGTTCAGTTACTACACTTGTCTTCATAACTCTGGATTCATTTCCCCCTTCACTTTTCTTCCCTGAACTATAAACTTGTGTGGAGAGCTACACCTTATTCTCTGTTTTTTAATGCCTCAGTTCAAACTGATACTGATTTAAAAACTTAGTGTAAATATATTCCCCATCTCGTCAGGCTGTCCTTTTGAATTTTTTTCTTCTGCTGAAAGTAATATTTTCTGTCATACAATATATTTTTCTTGATTCCTTTTTTCTCAGCCTCATGAAGTTCACAGTATCTTCTTGTGTTTTTGAAACTCATACTTTTTGTTTTGTCTTTGCTACAATTTTATTAGTTGAAGCTATTTTAAATACAGCTAAGATCTGTTATCTTTCATTGAAAGTTCTTAACAGAAAACAGCTTATTACATACTTCTAAATAATCCATTCTGCTCTCGTTGTACCTCTGCTTTCCTCTCACCCATTCTTCCTCAACTTGATTTTGCTTGTGTCTTACTTCAAACTTCATTTCACATGTGTTTTGTATATGAAAGTGCCTTGGCAAAAACAGCCAACACTTTATCCTGTATCTAATTTTGGCTTTTAAAACCTTTTTGTTGTATTTGCTTATCTCTATGTGTTGTTTTGATGACTGCCATCTGTGCCTTCAAGTACTACGATGATATATCACAATATGTAGTTCTCTTTATTTTCTGGTTAAAACAGTGATTTATTGATTGATTTGAGCAGTAGATTCTATACGTTCCTAAATACACAATGAGGATATTTTTTAGGAGTTAGGGTCTAGAAAGTCTGTCTTATTTGTGGACTGCATTTTAGGACATGATTTATTTCACAGCCTCATGAGAGCCTCAGTAAATCTGCCTTTTCCCGGGTAGAGCTCCTTGAGTGGAATTGCAGAAGCATATGCCTGGAAAGCAGCAGATTGTAAGGGAGAGGAACTGAAAAATGGGTTGTGAGGTGGCTCACAGAACTTAATTTTTGAATGCAGATCTTCTCTCTCCTAACATCAAGGATCCACTCAGACTCAATACTGTCTTGTATTTTAACAGGTTAGATTATATATGTATTATGCAATTGTCAAGGTTTGATTGCAGAGCGACAATAAAACGTGTCAGATGCTTTGTTAACCCCCTCCCCCCACAGCCCTCCTCAGTGCCCCCTCCCCAATAAGTACAGGCAATAGGAGGGCAAAGAGAGACAGAGAGAGAGGGTTGGAAAAAAGTTTAAAATGTTTTACTAATGCTACTAATAAAATAGAGAAAATAATACAAAATATACAAAACCAATCTTGAATTCCCTGGCAAAACTCAGCACTGCTCCAGCAGCAGCAGAGCAGGCACCTGGAAGTCCTGGGTTGGACTCTGCAGCATACCGGAACTGGATTCAAGGATGCAGGGTCTGTCACTAGGCCTCAGATTTGCAAGGTCCTTCCCAGATGTTGGCCATAGTTGAAGAGGGAAAAAGGGACAAGACCCCCGTGATCTCTCACTTTATATGAAGTATCACGTGAATGGGATGGGATACTTAGTTGGTCAGTTAAAGAGCACTGCTGCATAGCAGGTTACACCAAACTTCATTAACCGGTGCAAATTTGACTATAGTTCCTATTTCTCCAAACTACTTCTCAAAGCAGCGCGTTTCTTCTCTAGCCTGCATTAATTTCACTCTCCATGCTTAAGCTGGTATCATTCAGGTAACAGAACTGATGTCATCAAACTTGACAAGATGATTCATCCTGTACTTCCAGTGCATAACATTGGCATTTGTGTCCATCATGTTCTCTTCAAATGACTAAACACTGACAGAGAGAAATTAAATTAAAATTGGTTCTGTAAGCGTTCCTGGGTGGGAAGGCTGATGATAAAGCTGCAGTTTCTTCTCTGTATTTTAAGTGCATCCCCTTAAGATGGATTCAGATCACTTCTGGCATTTCATTTCATAGAATCATGGAATACCAGGTTGGAGAGGACCACAAGGATCATCTGGTCCAACCTTTCTTGGCAAAAGTACAGTCTAGACAAGACGGCCCAGCACTTGATCCCCTTTCCCCGCCCCCCCACCCCCTACTTTTAATCTGCATTTTAACACTGAGCCGTACTTAGTGTTGCAGAGAAACTGAGTGAAACAAAACATGGTGGCTTTTATCTGTCTGTTAGCATCCATCAGTACCTTGTTGGCTTTTTTCTCCTCTCTCTTTATGCCTCATATCAGTATTAAAAGCGAGATATGTAACAAAAAGGCTGGAACCATGGCTTTTTTTATTATTATAAAATTATAATTTCAATTTCTGTCTGCTGCTGAAGTAAGGTTAGATCACAAGGAATTCAACAATTCACTTGCACTTACCAGGTAGAGGAGGTGAACTGTATCCCAGTAAATCCCATTTTGTGTAAGCAGCTCTCCTATAATTTTGATGTTGAAAACCCACTCCAAAGACTTTGGACATTAATGATAGCATACATTTCTGAAAGAGTATGTACCTCATTGCTAAATGTCATACAGAATTGCTTTTTAAATTTATCAGTTCCTTTATCTTTTATTACAGCAATGACTGCAGGCTTTTGTGTATATATATATATATATATATATATATATCTCAAGCAAACAGAGGTATGCTAGACCTGAAGTTTGTAAAACTGCAAATAATTATTTTCTGGTTTTGCCATATTTCAGGAAAACTTGACTAGCTTCTTTAGATTATTTACTATGCATGTTCTGTCTCAGCAATCATGGAAGTGCATTTGTTTCTCCAGTAAAGAGCATCATCTGCACGCTGACTCCATCAAGCTGGACAGTGCTATTTTGAGTGGTAGGTTACAACCTTGAAGTCAAGTGTAACAGAGTTATGGCAAAAAGCTTTTAATAGTGCCTCAGTAGGCTGAGAAATTTCAAAATGTTGTTACAGAAAGTGAATTGCTATTTCAACAAAAATGTTATTACTTTTTTTTTCTAGGTCTGTTTATTACTAACCAGTTTTTACATGAATAATATATAGTAAAATTTAAATATCAACTGAAATGGCACCTTTTTCTTTTCCCTTTTGCATGTGTTACATGTGTTTAAAAGCAACCCACTAGCAAATGCCCCTGTACAGATGAAAAGTCTCCGTGCTGGTTCTTGAATTTTAGTGGTTGTGTGCCATATGGTTTTACGATAAGGAAAACTCCTCAAAATGCATGTAGCTGGACTAAAAGTGGGGGAACTAAGATAAAACTAAAGAAAACTAGTAGACAATTTGCTTCATTAAATGCAAAAACCTTAATGTGATACTAGGTATAACCAGAGCAGGAGATGTTTAGCTATGCTGTCATGGTGCATTAGTGTTTCTTTGGGGTAGTGTTTTCTTAGTTGGCAAAAAGCAGTTGTCTGGAAAATTGAAGAAGAATAATATTTATTGTTCTGCACCTACTAGTTTATCACTTTGCTTTTTGCTTTAGTCCTTCCTTTAGGAAATCCAAACCTTTGGAAGACTAATTTTGGTGAGCTGCTATAAAACTTCTGTTTCCAAAGCATAGAAATGATGTAGTTGTTGTATTTATTATGAACTATTGAAGGTCACATCCAGGTGTGCTAAATCATCAGCCTGGACCAACATTTGTATTCGTTATTACTTTGACATGCAACAATTTCAATGCAATGATAGCTGTTAGTTTCTCTGTATCATCCAGGTTTTTGTTCTCCCATTATTTGGTGGATGTATTTCTGCTGTCTTTGCATTCTAAAGTGAATTCTGTCCAGTGTGGTTTTCCTTCCTGATTTAGAATTAATGGTGAGGAGAGAAAATAAATGTGCTGGCCTCTGAGGCTTTCTATTTTTTCTCATTTCTGCAAGGTTCTACAATACAATACTAAATTCTTCTTGGAATTGGTGCCCAGGTCTGATGTTTTATTCCCTGCTCCATCATGTTAACAATTAAAAATGAGACATGATTTTCTGTTTCACTGGGAAGGAGGTTTATGCTTCTGAAAACCTGGGAGAATTTCCTCTTCAAAAACCTCTTTCAAGTAATGAATTTTCATCACCAAAGAAGAAAGTTGATGTCAGGATTTAAGACATAATCTGTGATTAATACATGATTTCTGCAAATCTGAGTTATATGTAAGAAAGTAATCTCTCCAATTACCATTGCAGATGCTTCACTTTTATATAATTCAATAGACAAATAAGATCTATTAAATCCTAAGACTTTGTCTGGCATCCCATGTCTCTTTGGGGGGCAGAAAGTAGGTGTGTTGCTGAGTAGGGGAAAGTATTGTGAGCAGAATTTGGGGTGGAATTTGTCTTGGCTAACTTCAAGCATCTGCAGTATAGACATCTGCACTTAAACCACAGGGTGATGTACTGAAAATACACTGATTTGGAAACGGGGAAGTTTTAATTACTGGAAGGAAAGCACTGTGTGGACTTAACATACCAACATTTGAAGGAAATCCCATTTCTTAGTAGGATGTCTCACCTGGATGCCATTAAAGGGCAATAACATTTGTGTGCATTCCAACAGGATCTTTTGGCAGATCCGTAGTACTTGTTGCAGCCGTATCAAGGCACCAAGTCTTTGGAATCCTGTTCCAGTCAAGTGACTTCGTGGCTATACTGAGGCCAAGAAGGCTGCTGGGGTGCTTCACACTCAATTAGGAGGGTTTGCTTTGTGGAGTTCAAATTAGGAAGAATTTACATGAGGCTAACAAAGAAAATTTAAGGATGAATAAAGGGTAAGGATAGGTTTTCATAGGTGACCTTTAGGTCCCAGGTTGCTTACTAGTGACCCTGGCTTTCCCTCCACATGCACAGTCACCCTTTTGTATTTTTATTTCTCTCTTAAGAAATTCGGCATACAGCATTTAAAACAGCTTATGTTACATATGAATGCCCAGAATATAAATAATTTTACCTTAGAATTCTTCTAGCTCCTGCTTTGTTTGCCTTAGTATGTTGTGTGAAGTACCATCCTGAACAAAGTTGCAGAAAAGCAAAGAATTACAGAAAAGGAGCAGATCTTTAATATGAAGATTTATCAGTTAAACTTAGCTTTGAAAACCTCATCTCTCTCTGAAGAGTTGCACAGGGAGAAGTTAGATTTCTGTACTAGGTTTTTCTTACCAGTACTCATTTCAGGGATATCTGGCTGAGGGGCTAACATCAAGATTTCAGATAAGTCGCTGTTAGAGGTGTTATCTGTTAAGTTCAATGAGAAATGCAGACAAAAAAAAAATCAGATGTTCTCAGAAGAGCTACAAAATTAATTGTAAATAACCACCTACAACTGTGTTAATTTTTCTTTAGTGTGTTTTTTTTCCTAATATGAAGTATTTTTTTAAGTATGTATGCATCCACACATGATATACTGAGCAGTAAATATCAAAGTTCCTATAGTCACTGTACCTTTACATTATTCAGATTTTTCATTAGTATGTTTTGAATTTAAGTCCGGTTTATCTAAGTATAGTCCATTTAATGGATGAAATTTTCTTACTACATCCTCCACTTAGTACCTTTCTGCTCAGCATGATGTTTAATGAAATTTCAGAGTAGCAGTAGCTTTTTGGTATCTATTATTCAAACACCATTTAGAAAGACATCCAGAAACATGTTGTTTGTTCTTGCGATGATTTGTGATGCTTTTTGTAAAGCTAAGTTAATGAGGTGGCAGCTATGTTTGTTTAATTTGGTTTTAAATGTTCAAGATTGTTCTGAATTGTAAGGCATACATTCGTTTAATCAGTAGAAGGTTTCATCTGAGATTTTATCTATTTAAAAAAGCAGAAGGTCTGTGTTTGATCATCATGTTAACATAAGCTACCTATTCTTCAAAATGAACACCGCGAATCCGTTATTACTGAAATTATTTATTTACTTTTTTTAATTTTCATATAGGGAGGCAATTTTAAAGAAGAATCCTGGGCACCTGATGACAAAAGCAAAGCAGAGGAAAAAGCGGAAAAGAAACAAAAAAAAGAAAGGCAGTCATGCAGAAATTACGGAAAAAAGTTTAGGCGGAGCAGCTCGTCATCCACTTCCAGATGACCAGGACACATCAGAAAGCGAAGAGGATGATTCAGAAGAAGAAAACAGCAAATCATTGTATACATTCAATGAAGGTTCAGAGGATCCAGTGAGGGTTTGTGAAGAGCAGCCTAATGGTGACAATGAAAGCCTAAAAGAAGCTGCAGCAGTTTCAAAAGAAAGGTTTCCTGGCACTGTGTCTGAGGTCTCAACCATGCTGAACAATGCAATGAAAAATGAATTGCCTGTAGAAAGTGACCGTTTGCTTCCAATAGAAAGAAAACCTTTTTCTACTGAAAACCTAACCAGAAGTGCCTTCGATGATGAGGAAACAAATCAAAGGCACAAAGAAAACCTTTGCAGAAAGAGTTTCCTAAAAATAAGCAATAATGAAAATTCCAACCAGGAAACAGAAGGCATCTCCGAAGATTACAACACGCCACTGTTACGCATGGAAAACAGACTCGGATCATGTCAAATTATCTGTGAACCTGACATGGAAGATAAGCTGTTCAGTTTTAATGGTGGGAAAAAAGAAATCTCTGAGTGTAACAATTCAAACGCACATGATAACGTGCCCGATAATAACACAGAGGACAAAGGTGCATTAAAAGCAGAAGAGAATAGCTCTACTGCCTGGGCTTTTTTTTCAATTAAGTTACCTAGTGAGGAATTGTGGCTGGGCTTTGATACACAAGTTTCTCTCTCTTCTTGGCCTGAGGATAAATTTGTAGGTGAACAAAGACCCCCCAAAATGAGGAAACCTAAACAGATTCAAATGAACAGTTCAACACAGCTAAATTGCTGTTGGTCAAATGAAGGATTGGTAAAGGAAGACCACCAGGTAACAGTAACTGAGCAGGCTGGTAATGTAATAAGCAATGGTCTGTGGGCATCTCCAGCTGGTGAAGTGCATTTAGATTCCCTTGTGGAAGCTGGGGCCACCTTCATGCAGTGTTCGAGTGACGGAAATGTTCCCAGAAATAACGGTACACCAATTACATCGAAGAGGAAAAGATGCAGAAGAATTGTCAACTTGGCACCAAAGTTCGATCTACCAAGACAGATTGCTGGTAGTACAGAAGGAAGGAAGGAAGTCCCAAGAAAAGGTGATGTTCCCTCAAAAAGAGTTTTAGAAGTGAAGCAAAAGAGCTTTCTAAGCAAGCACTGTGCAGAGGAACATGAGCAGAACTGTGCATTGCAGGAATATTCTGCACCTTTGAGTGGCACCAAGGCAATATATTCCTTACCCATCCCGGATGCAGATGCTTTGTTACATGATATTTCTTACATTCAACTGGGACAATCTTCTCCAATGCCAAAATATTCCTGCAGGTTTTGTGTAGTTTCCAGGAGGAAGAAGGAGCAAGCTGGAACTCTTAAGCAACAAGAAGTTGTTGATAAAAAAGAGGGAGAGAGTGAACAAGTTTCTTCAGAGGTTACAAATAGGCAACCAGATATTTTGTCTTCTGTTAAAGTTGTTTCTGAATATCCAGAAGATTCTAATATATTGGCAAGCTGCAGTGCAAATGTGCATGAAGCAGATGATCCTGGGGCAGCAGAGGCTTCACAACTGGAAGATAATCATGATGTGAATATAAAATGTAGTTTTCTGGGACTTCCCTTATCATTAGGATTTGCTTTTCAACTCGTGCAGCTCTTTGGTTCTCCAGGTCTTCCACTGGGTAATACTCTTCTTACTACTCCTATGTGAAAACAACCCAAACAAACAAACAAACTCACCCACCCACCCACCAAACAAAAAGCCACTAAAATGCCCGGAAAACAAACAACCCCCAAATCCCTACGATTAAATACTCAGGCTTATTGCACGTACCAATTAATCAAATATTAATCTTATTGAAAGGAATCGCTGCTACTTGAGTGATTTTTTTATTTTTTTTTTTTTTTTTTTTTTTTTTTCCTCCCATAAAGTATTCTTCAGTCTCTGTCGAAGGTGCAATTTGGTTTGGCCTTGTATTTGTAGTCTCATTAGTAATGATGAGTTACTAACTTTAAATTCAAATCATACTGTGTGAGAATTTACTGTATTGATGACAAAACTAAATTAAAACATAGTACAAAATGTGTGCTCTTACATAAAGGTTGCATGTTTGTTTTTATGTTCCACCTGGGTAATATAGTAGCATTCCTCTTTATTTATTTAGTAATTTTTTCATAGACCCTTATGTGGCTTAGATACTGTTGAAAAACATTCCCAGAATCTAATTTAATTTGAAAATCAAATTACAAGATGCATTTTTCTGTCAGTGCATACCTTCTTTTTTAACCATGCATGATTAACGTGTCACAGTTGTGTACTTGCCATCCAGAGCTCAAATTGTCATATTTTTGTACTTTCAGTTTAATTATTTTAAGTTAGCTGTTAGTAGTGTGATGATCGGTCCTCAAAGGAGTTGTGTGTGGCAACCATGATTTCCAAATGTACTGCAAGCTAATGCAATCATACAGAGCTGTAGCCAGCAGCAACAGCAGACATTTGTTTAGAATTCACCCTGGGACATGGTGCTGTGTATATACCTACTGAAAGAGCCACATTCCCTGCGCATAAAGTTGTGCAACTGCTTTGGTCCAAATTTAGTCTGTAGAAAAACAGTCACTTTGATTTAACCAACAAATAGGGTTAAAAAGCTTGGACCACTTTTTCAGTGTGTAGACCTTTACACCTGCTTGTTTCAGAAGAATTTGAAGTTAAGCATGTGAAAATGACAGCTGAGGAGTAGCTTATGTCTGTTTATCTGCCTGAACTGACCTTGGGTTTGTTCTTATTGCAAAAGTTGATGGCAATGCTGCCTGGCAGCACCACTGGGTTGGTACCGGTTGGTGCGTTTGGTGTGGTCCCCAAAGGACCCGCCGTGCTGCTTCGTCTAAATATGGCACTATGCACCCCAGGGTTTGCCATACAGAGCTAAAGCAGGGCAGGGGAGTACTGTTTGTGTCCTCAACTATTGCATAGAAAACATTCCTCTTCTCCAAACTTGGTGAGTCTTCGTGCATGTGATCTTAAATTTCAACATCTGAGAGGGTGTGGAGTTGGCCATGACCTGACAGCAGGGATCTGCTGGGAAAGAAACAAAACCAGGCATTCAGAAACTCAATAGGTTAGTGAACCAAATGTCATTTTTCTCTGAGTGAGCAGCAGGTGAAATTCTCTGGTGTTTAGATGAGTTTCCTTTGGAAATAACCTTTGAGAGAGAAAAAATCTGAAGCCCTGCCAGCTTGTACCTGCTGGTTGGTGAGGCTTTTTCTGTCAGAGTTGTGCATGCTATCTGCAGAAAGCTGGCCACATTCCAATTTAACTATAATTTTCCTTTCAAAAGTTCTTGTGCTTTTTTGTGGCCTGTTATATATCGACAAGCCACTATTTATTCATGTACAGGTATGAGCTGCATTGTAGCACTGGCAATTGCAGTCAATTTTGAAAATATTTCGGGAGGGAATTTTTGGTAAATAAATGTCTTCGGTTATTTATAAATGAAATATTTAGTTGATTGAATTGCTTGTATGATTCTCATATAAGCATAGAATATGTATTTTAGACTGGTTTTCTACAAAGAATCTCTTCAGTTTCTCAAACAGTATTAGAGTTAAAACATTTTAGAAAGTAATTTCTTTAGTGATGTTGCACAAATTCCTATAATTAAACATTTTAAAATTTAAAGTTTGTTACATAAGTTGCATTTTGTTTAATTTATGGGCTTGGAAGCTTTCTGGTTTTTCTTGTTTGTGCCTAGTTTTTGGTGAGTCTAGTGGGGAAATGAAAGCAAGCATGGTAGGAAAGCCTTTGCCTGAAAAAAGAAACCAAAACCAAATCTCTTTCCCCCTCCTCCCCTCCCTGTGCACTGGCCTTAGATTCTAGAAAACCTAAATTCTGACTTTGCTGCTGGCTCATTTAAATATCTGCTGATTTAAAAAAAAAAAACAAACCTCTCTCTCTATATAATGTGTGCAAAAATTGTAATTCAGTACTATACTTTGGCTATGGAGAGACCTGAACACTCAACTGCAAAAAATATTTTCTTCTACAGAATCCTTGTTGCCAGATGATTATATAGTTCCTCTTGACTGGAAGGTTTCAAAGATGATCTATTTACTGTGGAAGACCTCTGTGGAGGTACGAATTTTAGGGGATCTTGGAAGGCTTTCCAGTGTTCCAGGTGTAAAGAGGAATCCTTCAGTCCATAAGCAAGATTATGTCCTTTGCTCATAAATTTGCTTTTTTTTTTGTTCAGTAGCCACAATGAGGAGATGGATGTTTAATGTAGTCTTCTGAAAATTTCCATAACGAGCTCCAGGCCATGGTAAGATTCAGGTTTTGAAAGGTCAGCTTCAGAAATGGATACAAAGTAGTTGAAGGAGGAAAAAAACCCAACCTCCTTGATACTGGTGTCGTGACCTGGCCTGTGTTTGTTAAGTACAACCCGCAATCATCTATTTGTTTTCCTTCTTATGGTTTCCTCCCATAATGTGAGCAAATTAAAACAGAGAAGTTATTCAGAGCGATTGGTGGCAACTTAATTCTCCTTGTCTAGTTAGAAAGTGTTACCTTACAAATTACAAATTACTTTTTTGCTACTTCCTACTGTAGCTGTTGCTTTGTGATATGGAGGAAACCCCTGTAAATATAATGAAATAGTAACTATAAAATGGAGTATGGACCTATGTTCTTTCCCAAAATATGAAAACCTCTTGTCACATACTCTTTTTTTTTTTTTTTTTTTTTTTTTTTTTAATCCAGACTATTATTATCTGTTTTAGGAGAAACAAAAAACAAATGGATTACAGAATGGAAACACCATGGCTGGTAAGTGTATTTTGTGATACAAAAACTGCATAAAATACTTCTTGTTCGCAAGATAAACTTGTTAATGCTGAAGTGCATTGAAGGTTTTCAGCACAAATGAGTGATAATGTTTCTCTTCGTGCAAAAGCACTAGGATGCGATAAATTAATTTGTACCTTTGTTGATTGTGCACATAGTATGGCAGAGCTACAGTTGCTGTGAATCATCACTTTAATATTTCCTGATGCAAATGCTGAAATTCTTTGCCTTGTAAAGTTTCCCATATGAAACGAATCCTCTACTTAGCTGAAGTTTACCTGATTCCAGATCAGAAGGACATTTTTCATGAAAAAATCTTTCTTTAGACTTTATTTCTCTGAAAAGTTGAGCATCTTTAACTTAATTAAACTTACTGGTCCCTATAGATTGCCAGCATAATGATAGATCAGGCTCTGGAGCAGCAAGGGGTATCAGGGTCCATGGGAAGCTCTGGGCTTCTGCACGCGTTAATTCCTGCCCTGTGTACGTTATGGGATAAGGTTGCTGGTTGTCTTTTTCCGTGGTTTCTGTATTAGTGTAGTATAATTTCGCAAGCTGCATAACATGAGATGAAAAATACACAACAGTAGCTCCCTGGAAACTGATAGGATTTGATGTCTGAAATAGGAGAGGAGTTTCTGTTTTCTAAAAAAGAGAAAAGGACACTCTAGGAGAGCTAAGAGGAAGCATAAGAGTAGGAACATGTATTATATACACACATACACACACTCTTTCCTTTTCAGAGACAAACTGAAAAATATGGTTTATTTTGTAGGCAGTTTAGGAGGCAAAATCAATAGTTTTTTTGGTGAAAGTTTGTTCCAGAGGTACTCCATTCTGAGCTAATATAAATGATGCTATATAAGATAAATAGATAATTTCAGGTGATTTCGGCTGCAGTTTGGTTTTTTTTCTTATTTTTTAGATGATATTATTAGTCTCGAAGATCGAAATAAAAATGTCCAAGAGAACCAAGAGTCTTCTGAAACACTTTCAGAAACTGAGCTGTTTCAAGGGGTGGTAGAGGAGAACATCATGACCTACACCAGCACTGGCTGCCTGGATGCTCGTTTCATCAGTCATGATTGACCACCTTAAATTCTGCACAAAGGAAAAGGTAATCAGTCACACTTGTGAATGTGGTTTATTCTTGTATGATATTTGACCAAACACCTAAAGAACATTGTTATAATTTTTAGGGTGGATTTAGTATCACCCAACTTGATTATTTTTTTTTTTTTTTTTTTTTTCCCCTTTATCTTAGGGATGAGGGTTGTTGGGCTTTGTTAATCCTGAACTGGGAAAAAAGAGGGCAGCATTTTGTTATTAAAGCCGTATTATTTTTCCCAAAAACCCCCTAAAACCTGCTGGTGAAGTGAAAGCAGTTATCTAGGGTACCTAAGAGCTGGACTTTATTCCCAGTTTAATTATTGCGGTGATCTGTATAAAGTCATGTTATCTCAGTGCTATTTTACTCGTCTCTTCAGCGTGGCCAGCGATGCTGTGTTAAGGGTCTAATTATGAAGAGCACTGTCTGAACAATAAAATAGCATTTCACTAAGTTATGAAAACATGTGGCAGTTCTGCTTTTCAGTGGAGAATCAGCAGCAGGAGGTTGCAATAGGACTCCATATCTTGAAGTGTTAATTTTTCATGAATGTTTTCATTCAGTATGACAAAGTGTGCTATTGAGTATTAGAAAGTATACTGTCATGTTCAGGCTTGCCTTCTGAATTTTTGAGCCCTTTGGTAACTTTGCAAAGTTTTTTCAGTTTGTTTATGAGAGATATTTTAGGTATGTTATTGTAAGAAAGAAGGACTTTTGGATCCAGCTGGAAAACACTGTCTTAACCTCCATATAATTTTTCCATCAGGTTTTCTTTCCAAAGTGGAAAATGCATTAATCTGTACTTTTAAGATAAGGAAACTGAGGTACATAGAAATAGAATAACTTGCACCATGGGAAAATTGAGCCAGGAAAAAAAAAATTCAGATCCTGAGGGTTAAACTGTTCCCATCCAGACCTCACAGTATTGCTGGAATATCATCCACATGCGGTCTGGCAAGGGTCTGTGTCACCCGGTGTCCTGTGCCTGACATGAACACGAGTCAGTGACTGGAGGAGGAGTCAAAAAGGCAGATGTGCTGCACTAGCAGGGTTATAAAAGCAGAAGCTGACATTTTATTAATAGAAGATCTCCGAATTTTCACAGCGGAGGTTAATGACAGAAATAAAGTAGTTGAATAGTTTGGGATGGAATTGAAACCTCTCGAATGGGGGTTGATTTGATTATATGCATTTTTATATCATTGACAACAAAAATGACATTGCAGGACATTTACTAGTTAGACTGTACCAACTGCTGGTGTAGGAAGGTGAGGGGAATCTCTCTGAACTGCTTAGTACATATAGCTCCAATCTCACAAGGTGGTGTCCGCACAGGTTATTGATAAAATCAAGAAGATCTGGTAGAGGTATTGTCCTCTTACATAATCAAATACTAAAATATTTGGTATGCAAATAAAAACATATTTTCACCCTGTGTCAGCCACAATTTTTTTTAAGTTACTTATAATATTGCAAATGTTGATTGCGTATGCAAAAAAATAATGAAAATATTTCTTATGATAGTGACTGGCCATCTCAGTATGGATTTGTAACCTAAACTACTGCCCAGAAATGTCCAGGTTTATTGATTAAATGTTTTTATGCTAAAGAAACAAATTTGGAGAGCTCTGTTCTCTTTCCTGAAGAAAACTATGATTAACCTGGAAATTTGATTTTTTTTTTTTTTTTAAATTTGACTTTTTTTTTCTTTTGTGTACTTCAAGAAAGGAAAGACACATGCTAGCAGAGTGTTCTGCCTTATTGACAATACCTTTATCTGGTTGCTGAATCCAACAAACTTTTTGCTTTTAGATTTATGGCCTTTGTATGTCTGCCATGCTACTCCCAAAATCATTTCAGCCTTCCTCTCCTGCCTGCGGTGAGCGCAGCAGAAGCGATCTGCAGCCCTGTGCGGTTGTGAGCAGGCAGCCACCAGCTGCTGGTCCGAAATGAAATGTCATTAAATCCCAGTTTGTTACATGACCTTGCAATCTAATACTCTGCTGTTAGTTCTAGGGAATATAGAATTAAAGCAATGCATACTTTGCCATGAAAGAAGATTCCCACTCAGTGTTTGGTTTTAAAACAAAACAAAGAAGGCGTTACATGCTCTGCACAGAAGGACTTGGTCATGAAGATCTGTACAGAGGCAGCACGGTTAAGGTGGAGATCCCTGCTGGCAGATGAAGCCTTTGTAAGGGTTGATTGTCCTGGTCCTGGCTGTGTGGTCCCATCCTCGTGCAGCAGCAAAGCCTTTGACTTGGGAATGCTGAGCTGGTTAGGGCTTTGTGTTGGAAAGAGGGAAGTTAGCTTTGTGGGTTTTTTTGTTGTGTCTTTTTGTTAGTTCAACACCTGAAATGAGTCAGGGAAAGTCCCAAAGGCTGCTGGAAGGAGGGGATGAGGCAGCAGAGGTGGGGTGGGTTTCGGCTGCTCTGGAGCTGGGGTTTGCAGCCTGGGGCTGAGCTGGTGTGCTGGCTCCGTGCTGCCAATGGCAGGAGATGCCCTTCCTCCCAGACCCACCCCAGTTTACCAGCTCCGGCACTCACTGGCTGACATGGAGGCTGTAATTGAACACACTAAACCCACAGGAAACAAACGGATAGTTTTCTGCCGAGCTGGCAAAAGCTTGTGTAAGGTCCAACTTGGTTCCAAAGCTGGGGCCGGGGGGCTGACAGGACTGCGCTGCTGCGGACCTGATGTGGGGGACATGCAGGGCTTCCTGCTTGGGTGGCATCAGCTCCCATACCAGGGACTACATATCGTGCAACCATACCTGCAGGTGAAAGACTGCTTTTAAGCTTATACAAACGTTAGGGTGTTAATTTTTGTGAAAGTATGTGAAAAGCAAAAAGCATTTCTCAGAGTTTTTAGTTGACTCCTGCTCACTGTCAGGCGCAAGACACTGGGTAACACAGACCCCAGGCCAAACCCACATGGGTGTTCTACCAGTCCTCTGAAGTCTGGATGTGTAAGCACTATAAAAGGCAGGTGAGTTTTTGTGGTTGATGGTGCCCCTGGTTTTGAGGGCTAAGGTGGTCTTTCCTCACCACAAAATCACACTCTTCTGGTTGCTGATTAAAGCAGACTTGCCAAGAATGATGTCCCAGAGTGGCTGTAGAACTGTGAACAACTATAAATGTTAAAATGGATTTGATTTCATCAAATGTCAGGGGAGGGGGAAAAAAAAGTAAAGAACCGAGGCATTCCTACCAAAAGCTTTTTAAATCACAGAAAATAAATGGAAAGCTAATACGATCATTTCAGTCCCTTTAGATTTGAGACTAAACTAAGCATTACTGGCCAAGTGCAACTTAATCTGTCAGCCAGGTGATCATGCATCTGTATTCATTTTGTGAAAGGGTGTTTTTGTTTAAGTGGGAGAGCTCAAGTTGTGGTGTTCCTCTGTGAAAACACGAGGTTAATCTCAAGTTGTTGTGAGAGCTCCTTATTGCAGTATTGGCAGCACATCAGTATTTGTTCTGGAGATTAAGCAAGAGATCCTGAATTTAAAAATGCTGAGATCAGTGCAAACAGCATTATTTTAGGGCCTAGTAGTTACCTTAGACCAGGACTCCCAAGTGCCAGGTGCTCTACAAATGTAGAATAAGATGACAAAACCAATGTCAGTTTAAGCATTTACCTGCAGGACTACTGCAAAATAAAAGCTGGCATGTTTGGTTTTTGAAGCATAATGGTCAATTTGCAGTAATTCCCTGCAGGAACACTTCCTCCGTGACAGCCCCATAGGGTTGAAGTTTTGATGAGACAAATCTCTTGGTGACATGTGTTCTCTCTCCTCCTTTCCCTGCCTGCGCTATTCCCATTGCTTCCCTTTGCTGGACGCGGTGCTTCCGCAGCCAGAGAGTGAAGCAGTTCAGCGCTATCATCTCATGCGTAAAGGCATCCAAAAAGTTTTCAGTCCGGACCATTGAGCTGAAACAAATTGTCCTAGAGCTTGTCTTTTAGCTAGCATGAAAAAAAAATCTAAAAGATACCAAGCAAACTAAAGCAGTCTTCTGGTATTGCCACAGAAAATATCATCCTGTGGCAAACTTCTTCTGGTTGTACTTTGATACAATGATAATAAAAACATATTTTCTCTATCCTTTGACATTTAACCACTAATTTTAAACAAAATGAAGCAAGGGAAAGTGTACCAAATTATGACCAGAAAACCTCACCTGCCTTTTACAGTGCTTACCAGCAAACCCGGCCTAAAATTCACTTAGGCAGAGAGCATAATTACCAGGGACAATAAGAGTTGCCCAGAAGAGTCTTTCTAGAGCTCTCAGAAAAGAGTAACCATCAGGTTGTGCTGGTGCTTCACATGAACCTCCTTAACTTGGAGGCCTGTGAGGTCCTGAGTTAATGTGACAAGGAGAAAATAACCAAGGTAATAAAACAAGTTGTAGCTATACTAATAGTAGTATTCACTGAATGGCTATTCATTATATAGTGTTTATGATGTGTAGAGGGGAAAAAACATCCACCATGTTACTGTTCTCTATATTCTTCAGCCTTGAGATTGCTACGTCCTTACTGTCTCTGGTTTTGACATCCAAGTTTTCTTCTCTTCTTTTAACATTCTTGCATTTTTAATTTTTCTTTTGCTTTCCATCATCTGCTTCCTCTCCATTCTTTATTTTTTTAAAGAAATAACCAACGGCTGAGTACAAGAAAGAGACTTTTAAAAATATCAGACAAGTGAACTCTTCTCAGTCTGAGGGTTGGATTTGCAACTGTTGAAGTCTTTCTAGAGTCTATGTTGTGATATTTCAGCAGAATCTCTTCTATTTTATTACAGAAATGTCTCACTTTGATTCTACCATGGAAGGACTTCAGTTGGCCACCAACAATTTTAAATGTAAGGAATAACCTGGAAGAAAGTAACCACTGTAGATTTTTGGTGTGAATCTTTGGCCATCTTCCTCCCACAGCCCCCCACTGTCAACCTCTCTGTCCATGTAATAAAATTCGAAATGGAGATAACTTTGTGTGCAGCAAAAGGTCACTTTCTGCAATCATTTGGGGTTTATACTTCTCAGTGCATCCTTGAGTGTCATACAAAGAGATTGAGAGTGGAGACCAATAAGCAGAAAGGAGGTTCCTTTGGCATGAGGTGTGAGCTTCAGGCTTTGGTATTTAATACTTGTATCAGGATCCCAGATGTTGTCAGGTGAACTGGTCGCAGTGCCTCCCTGCAGGGAAAGGGGCTGGGTTCTTTGTTAATGAGCTGTCCTACCCTCCTCCCGCCTGCTCTTTCATCCTGTCACTCATCATACATCCCAGTCTCTTCACAACATCAAGTGGAAAAAGCCTTCATCAATTGCTCCTATTCAGAGGTGCACAACTTACCTTGTCTTCTCCTGAGACTGCACTTAATGCTTCCCTTCAAATAGAGTCATTTGGGACTATAGAAATAAGGAGAAAATGTTATACTACAGACCTGATTCAAACACACTGGAGGAAAGATGCATACGGTTTGTGGTAGACTGATAAGACCTAAAACTGACATTGGTAATCAGTATTTGATCTTTCTGTTAGTGGTACTCCTTTTTCCATTTTTCACTTAAAAATTATTATGATGTGAGGTGAAATTTGAGCTAAGAGCAGTTGGTGTTGATTTCCTGAGGGAGATAAGCAGCAGAAATCAATAAAAATCTTGACAGTAATAATCTAAAATTTTGCTCATATAAATGTCTATATAAGGCCCACAGAGGTATCAGAAAAGTGAGAAATATTTACATATGCAGAGTGAGCTAAATTGCATAGGTGATAAATTTCATTTCATGTTAAAAACACAATGTCATTTGGATGGGTGGTGTTGGTTGGTTGGTTGGTTTGTTTTTTCCCAAGGTGTGATTGGATTAATCTATGTTCTTTTTCTGTGGAGACTTGTAAACAGGGCAAGGCTTCTCCACCAGCTCTCTGTCATGTTTCTGGAGAAGCACAAAACTGCTCTGATGTGTTGCTCTGGTCCATAAAATGCGACATGTTCTGTGCATCTGTCTTTAAAGCAGTGGCTGTGATGCCTGGGAATGGAGTGCTGCGGGTAGAGCCAGTTCATGATGCCCAAGTAGCTGGTACTTCCATCTGCAGGTGGGTTCACCCACCAGGAACGGGAGGAGTAAAGCAGAAAGCGAGGAGTGTGGTGTGTTGGACCAGAAAGAGAAGGGGCCGTTGGGGGCAGAAGGATCATGAAGGATCACTATTCATGAGAAAAATCAAGAGTGCCTGCTAAAGTAGCAAGTAACAAAGGTGAGATAGGCAGTAAATGATGGAGGGAAGTGAAAGGACAAATCAAAAGATTTTAATTGAGGAGAAAATTTATCAGAAAGAGCAACATTTGTCAATCATGAGAGAAACTGCCACACATAAGGCTGGAAATTTCTTTGTGGTGAGAAGGAGTGACAGAAAAGACAACTGTCACCTTGCTTATGGTGAAAAGGGTGAGGAAAGATCAATGAGGAGAAGCAAGGACACTTAGGTTGTGTTTACTTGTCAGAAGTCATACCTCCCTCTCCCACAGCTTCCTGATCTGGAATATTTACCTGTTTTTTCATTCATCTGCTCTTTCTCATGTTTCCCTCCACCCTTTTTGTTGTGCATCACCTGAAGAGCCAGTACCTGACTGCCCTCATGCTGAAGCTCCACCATGGCCTAAATTGCTGTAGCGTCCTTACTCTCCACTTAAACAAACCCTGCATATACGTGTAACAACTTTAAGATGTATGTATTACTAAATTACTGTTGTAACATTCACAAAATTTACTGGCTGCACTTTTTTCATGTATTTCTCAAGTATGTGTATGATTCCGAACCCCGCCCCCCCACCCCTTTCCTTGGTTGGAAATGTGCTGCTCTTCTGCCAGCAGAGTGTTAATGCAAAATGAAGTGTGGAGGAGGGAGGTAATTCACGCTGGCCATAACTGCAGCTTTGGACTTACCTGAGGTACCAGTGGTAACAGAAATATTCAGATTGATTTCAAGAAAATGCCACTCAAGGGTTAATATTTTCTTCCTAGTTTTATTTACTGAGAAATCTGAATGCCTATATTTTTCTTACTGAATACTGACCTTCCAGAATGCTTAAAATAAAAACAGTTTTCAAAATCTCAGAGCGCACTCATACGGACAAAAGGTGTTTCATTTTTTAGTAGGGTGTTGCCAGTTTAAGTTCACTTTAATCTCCCCTGTTATCTTTGAATTTCAGGGTTTATAGATCTTCTTTCCTGCCACTTTTTCCCCCACTTTGATTCAGCAGCATTGCCGTGCCACATCACAGGGACCTAAACTTTCTCCCAGTACATGAACACTCTCTTTAGCACCATTTGGAAACTCTCAAACCTGCAGCTTAGCTGGTGTGGTTCAGTGGCGGTGTGTCCATGCACGCCTGGGACCGGCTTCTGACCAAGCTGGGGTCGATGCTGTGAATGGCTCTGAGAGGGAGAGTGTGGCACCACACCAGCTGCTTTTGGTCTACTTGGAAACTATCATTTCTTTCTTTGGCTTGTGCGGTGATCAAGTTGAAGCAGGTCAGGTTTTCTGCAGGGGAAATAAATTGTGTTAAACTTCCTATAGTTTCTCGTGTTTGAAAAAAACTAAAGTTGATGTGGTGAGGGTGATGCACAGGGTCATTTATGCAGTACAGTTACTTTGCTATGTCTGCTTGGAAACCTTGTGTCTTCTTGTTTTGTGCTGTATGTGTGTTGTGGTTTGTTCTGGTTTGTTTTTTTGGGTGGGTTTTGTTTTGGGTTGTTTGTGCTTTTTTTGGGGGGTGTGGGGGGGAAAGGATTGACCTGGAGTACTGTAGATAGCTCCACTTCTTTGAAGTGATTTGATAAATCCCGTTCTGGGATGCCCTTGTAGTCCTCAGTACATGCAGGCAGTATCTAGGACTGAACGTTTTGAGCACTGGCTTCTGTTATCCTGTCTTGGAGAATTTGGAAATTAATCTTGATTTTAAACAATTAAAGATTACACATCGGCCTAATGTTCCGGGTTGAAAGCTAGTGCCATAACTGAATCGTTCTGCTGTATGAGCCGCGAATGTCCTCTCGTTTCTGCCTATTTCTCTTTAAGGCAACTTTCATTTTCACAGGGGAAGAGTCTCGGAAACTTCAGATCCAAACCCACCCTCCGCCGAGGGACGGGAGGTTCCGCCCGCTCGCCCGTCCCAGCACAGGACGAGCCGCAGGGGTGCCCGGGGCCGGACCCCCGGCTCCCGCCGCTTTCCCGGGGCCGGGACCGGGCTCCGGAGCGGCCGCCCCGGGTCCCCCCTCCCGCCCCGCCGCTCCGGGCCGGGCCCGGCCGCTGCCACCACCCGCTCCCCGTCGGGGCCGCCCCGGCCGGGCCCCTGGGCCGCGGGGGATGGATGAGCAGCTGCTCCGCGCCCTGGGGGGGCTCAGCCTGCAGCCCCCGCGGGGCCGCTTCGGCGGGAGGCTGGTGCTGCTGCGGGGGCTGCCGGGCTCCGGGAAGAGCACCCTGGCCAGGTAAGGCGGCGGCTCCCGAGCCCTTCGCCTTTCGTGGCGGCGGCGGGTCTCTGTCCTTCGGCTCCGGCCGCCCCCTCGGGCCGGGGGCGGGCGGTGGGCGAGCCCCGCCCTGGGGCAGGGGGGTGTGCGTGTGCCGGGGAGAAGCGGCGCCGCGGGGCGCAGCCGGGCCGGGCTGGGGGAGCCCCTGCCCCCGGGGTAGTAGGTCGAGAGAGGTTCCCCTTCCCCTCTACTCTGCCCTGGTGAGACCGCATCTGGAATATTGTGTCCAGTTCTGGGCCCCTCAGTTCCAGAAGGACAGGGAACTGCTGGAGAGAGTCCAGCGCAGGGCCACAAAGATGATGAAGGGAGTGGAGCATCTCCCTTATGAGGAAAGGCTGAGGGAGCTGGGGCTCTTTAGCTTGGAGAAGAGGAGACTGAGGGGTGACCTCATCAATGTTTATAAATATGTAAAGGGTGATGAGGATGGAGCCAGGCTCTTCTCAGTGACAACCAATGATAGGACAAGGGTCAATGGGTACAAACTGGAACACAAGAGGTTCCATTTAAATTTGAGAAGAAACTTCTCAGTGAGGGTGACAGACACTGGAACAGGCTGCCCAGGGAGGCTGTGGAGTCTTCTTCTCTGGAGACATTCAAAACCCTCCTGGGCACCTTCCTGTGTAACCTCATCTGGGTGTTCCTGCTCCGGCAGGGGGATTGGACTGGATGAACTTTCGAGGTCCCTTCCAATCCCTGACATTCTGTGATTCTGTGGGTGCCGCCAGGCAGCGGAGACCGGGCAGTGCTGCTGCAGAGCACTTTGGAAGAAGGTTGAGGCACTAGTTCAGAGCTGGTTTTCTGGCTCGGGAGGGAAGTGGAAGTCTCGCAGGAACCTTGAATTAGCGCAGCCATTTGGAAACTTCCCGTGTCTTCGGAAATGGCTCAAAGCTTCATTGGTCCACTACCTGTAACTGCTCTATGGGTGTACTGCCTATAGCAGTGTGTGGTGGTGTTCTGAGTAAGCACACCCAAAGGGATGCTTCTAGTAAGAGTGACTAATCACCCAAGTCAAGGTAGTTGTTTTTATTTCTTCTTTAAAAAGTGTCAGACTGGTGCCTTTTTTTTGTTTTGGTTTGGTTTGTGGTGGTGGTGGTGGTTAATCACACAGTAAAGTATTTCCTCTCTCTTGCTGTGAAAATTGACAACGGCACTGACTTCTGTTTTCATGATGTCCTGCACTCCTGGTCAGAGCCGTAGTGGTGTATAATACAGGCAGAGGAGACTGTTCCACTCTCCAACTGCTCCAAGACTGATTAAAAATAGGTGGGAAAACCCAGAGGGAAGCGCTGGGAGACGGCACCACAGTCAGCGTGACACGGCGTAGCCACAGCCTGGTGTCACGGAATCTCACAGTCTGGGATCTCACAGCTCCCCGTGCCACCCACTCCCCATCAAAAGAGGAGCATTTGTTGTCTTCTTACTGTGCGCGGGTGAGGAACCAGTGCTGAGATCACGGGCTGACACAGGGAGGGCTCTGCTGTGAACGGTGGCAGCATGAAGGTGCGTGAGAGCCCGTGTTCATCGGCAGTTTCCTCTGTTCAGTACAGTCCTCCCTGTCACACTGCACCTTCTGCCTCACAGGACTTCTGCAAGGTCAAGTGCTTTAATGAATGGCCAAATACTGTGTTTTTACTGACACCCAAAATAGATGTCTCTCCGTAAAGAGGTCAAGTGTAGGCCCCTTCTCCTTCAGAGTGGTTTGGGTCTTCTCGTAGTACAAGAATGTAATGATTTGGGGCCATATTCTCAGCCTATTTTTTTAGGTCAAAACACAAGATGAACTATTAATGACAGATCAACAAAATCAGTTTTAAGTGTTGTTTTAGTCTCCTGTGAGATGTTTGAGGAACTCATTCTGTTTCTAGCCCCTGTTAATTGTATCACTGTATTTGGCCATTCAGCAGTACACAGATCAAAGGGCAGACATAAAACCAGCATTTAATACCTCTCCCTTAACTCCATCCAGATTACGAAAGGACTGTGCCAAGAAAATTTTGAGATTTGCTATTCCCACATTGTGTACCTTTTGGTGTTAAACACAATGTGCTAAGCAAAGTGATGCTTGCAGAAAACTACTGCAGCAAAGCTCAGTGCAAGATCCCGCTGGAGAAGGAAAGTGGTATTTATTTGCAAAATCCTTGGTAAGCTCATTTTATCCATTCAAATTTATTCTCTGAGATTTTATTCACTCACGCTATCACAGCCAAATACTTGCGGGCCCCAAGATGCATGTGCACAGCTGGCCTGCCCAAAATCAGAGAGGACATGGACCTTCAGCTGTCCCATCCTCAGTTCCTCTTCTGGGTTCCTCTCGGTGGCAACAGCGTGGTCAGCTCTACTATGTGCTCTAGCAGGGAGCAGTTACTATGCTGCCATCTTTTCACCTCCAAATTTTGCTTACTTGGTCCTCCATGAATCTTAGGCAAAGTTTTTGCTCGTTATTTTCATTTTCCCATTTTGGGTGTATTTACAGCTGCAGCCTCTCTCCTGTTGGAATGAGAGGAGGAAGGGAGGTGTGTATGTGCTGCTGTGACCCCCTGGCTGTCCTCACCTCTGCTCTGAGTGCGCGTCTTCCAGCAGCAAGTCACCTGCGCTGGGCCTTAGCGGAGCACTGGCCTTTGGGGTGTGTAAACAGCACCTTTCCCAGTTTTATTGCTGATAACAGCTGTCAGTGTGTGCTGTTGTTTTAGCCTTTGCTCCGTTGTTTCTTCTGACACTTTCACACACACCTCCGTTCATTCTTTGTATCAGCCAGCGTGCACATCTTTCCAGGCTCAGAAGTGTCAGGAACTGTGAATGTTATCGCTGGTAATATCACAACAGCTCCAGCTCCCTTTTCAGTTTGTCACACAATCCTAGGAGCAACCTCGGATCCATGACTGGTTTCCCTGACCCTTCAGTGACTGCACTCAGCACCACTTGGATCCAACTTTGTGAGATTTAGTTACAGCACCTTTGTTAAATGATTTCCCCATCCTGGTCACTCCCTGAGCTCAGAGAAGCATGGCATTGGCTTCAGGTCTGGTTTCTGGTTTCTGGTAAAGACAACAAAGGGTGCGATATATTGAATAGTCAATGTAGAACGAGGAACTGGTCTGCTCACCACCAAGTTTCAGACCTTTCCAGTTGCTTCACGGCTTAGAATATCCTTCCCTGAACACATATTTGATGTGACCCTAACCACCTCCCTCTGACCCTTCACTGTATGTCGCCACCAGCAGAAGCACGTAGGAGATGAGGGATAGTTGGGCATCTCCAGTCGCCTCCATCAGGTGTGCGTAACAGTCTCCTCCTGAATGCGTTACCCCCTGACTTCACAGTACAGATCTTGTGATCAGACCTGGGCAACTGCCAAGACAACAGTTATCTGAGGTGCAGTAGCAGGTATAGCTTCCAAAAATGTCTCAGAAATCTAATGAGCCGCATAAAAGCTCATACCTGCTTCCCCAACAGACTCGCTGCACAGTAGCCATTTCCAGCTCTTCTGCAGTATATTGCTGTGATGCACAACTTGTGTTACATGTAACCCTCCATCTGGCAGTTTTGCTCAAGCACCAGCCTGGGCATGATCAAACATGCAACTTCCAGCCACTGCTTTGATTTATCACTTGAATTTGTTCTTGTACTGCCTTGTGAAGCACAGAGGGAGCAAGAAGGGGAAAAAAAATGCATTGGCACTGAGGCATCGTTGCTTGGCATAATCTGTCTCTCCTCCAGTTCTCTCTGTTGCTTTTGCCCAGTTTGTCCCAGCACCTCCAGCCCTGGGCCAGCCCTGCAGAATTGCGGCTCAGAGAGGGCTCATGGACTTCAGCTCTGCAGCTCCTGCTGCCAGGTGGCCAGGCAGTGTAAACATTTCCCTTAGTAGAAAAGTGCGTCAGGTGACTCTGTTTATCAAGTGGAACATGCAGCCTGGTGCTTTACAAAATGCAGCCGCGGCTCTGAGCCCGCGGGCGAGGCACAAAGGCACGTACCAAAGGCACGTACGTGCTCTGCCAGCAGCGCAAAGTCCTCAGGGCACCGGATGTTATAACACAGCAGACAGCTGGTAGCACCGGGCATGTGCTCCAGATCTCATCGCTCTGTTTTTTTCGGCTGAAACAAAAGGTTTTTAAACACCGTGGAATGTTTTGTGTTAGGAATAGTGACCAGAGCAAGTGGTTGTATGTGATGTCAGTACACACATGTTCTGATCTACATTATCTTGGAAGCAGCGTGAGAATTTGCCGGCTCCAAGATCTGCCTGATGTACTGTCCTGTTGCCTTCTGAGCACTGAAAATGTTCCTTCCAATCTGCTTACCAGGCTCAAATCAGAAATTATTGTCAAATTTTCTGATGGAAAAACACAGCCTATGAAATACAGTTACGGATTTTTTTCTGTCCAAGTGATAGGACGATAGGAAATGGCCTCAAGTTGTGTCAGAGAAGATTCAGATTGGATATAAGGAGACATTTCTTCATGGAAAGGGTTGTCAGGCACTGGAACAGGCTGCCCAGGGAAGTGGTGGAGTCACCATTCCTGGAGGTGTTTAAAAGACATGTAGATGATGTTCTTAGGGACATGGTTTAGTGCCATATTTAGGTTAATGTTTGGACTTGATGACCTTGAGTGTCTTTTCCAACCAAAATGATTCTGTGATTCTATATTACTAGCGATCATGGAGACTTCTCCCAAGTACTCTGAAGAACTCAGCTAGTAGAAACCCTGAATATTTTGTTGTCTATACGTACAGTTAAAATATGAAATGATTACTTGAAAGCAGTGAAGATGATATTTAGAAAAAAGGGGACTTAAAACCAGTATAAATCATTGGAACACATCTTCAGGTGAATAACACAGGAGATGCTATTCCCCTGTCTATTCACTGAGACGGCTGTTACGATGCTACTGTGGTCAAACAGAAACACAGTTGTCTTTTCAACCCAAAGATTCTCCTTTTATTAAGCACAGCAGCCATCATAAACCTGACCAGGGTGAGACAGCAGCTGAGTGTGCACCAGCGCCAGCCCAGACGCTCAGAAGCGTCCGTGTCACCCAGGCTGCCGGCGGCTGGTGTGTGCAGATGGTGAAGCTTGTGCCTCTGCATAGCCTCGTGTTTCCAGGAGCTCTGGCAGTTCCCAGGCCCTGCTGGTCCATGTGTGAAGTTTGCTGCTGTTGGGTCAGAGCTGAAGAGCAGAAGCGTCTGGAAGCTTTTTGGTTTTTTTTTTTGCAAACTGTATCAGCCGATCTAGTCAGCTACAGTACCTGGTGTGGAAATCTGCTTCGCCTTGTAGAAGGGGGAAAAAAGGGTTTGAGGAGATTTATGGCAAGCAGAGGACACATCGCACTTTCTCTGGGGGTGATGGTCGACAGCCCCACTGAACACGAGGCAGCAGTGTGCCCAAGTAATTTTGAGATCTTTTCTTAAAGTGTACAATTTTATGTGCCTATTTGTAGCTAAAGGGATGACACCTATTTTAGCACAGTCAAATTTTTAGATGAGATTGCAATGCAGATGGGTAAAGCAGTGGGAAAGGTGAGGTGCTGAAATATAGTGAGAGCGGAATATATCAGTTTATCAGCACAAGACTACCCAGATAAGCATTAGGTGCTCCAATACTTTTCATTTATCTGGGTCCAAAATTACAGCAAAAATGATTTGACAGCTTGCAACAGGACTTTCATTAGACTGTTTGCCCAGCAGTAATTATGTGGATCAAACATCTCTTTGGAGCTGGAAGATAATAACATGTTGGTGCTAAATGGTACGTCACTTAGTGGCTACAGCCCAGCGCTGTGAAGTCCGCCCTGGCTGGTCCATCAGCAGTGAGTCTCTGCTTTCTGGAGAGGTTGTTACTACATAATATTATTAACTAACTGGCAGGTGATCAAGGTTACAGTGGAGATGGAACGAAGCTAGAAGCTGACCTTTATTCAACTAAATGCAACATGCAGTCCTAGTGAAGAATTGCTGCTAGCAGGCAGATTAGGGTAAAATTTTAAGTAAATGTTTAGGGCAGAGCCGGAGAGGACAGAATTAAGTGTTTTCTGTGTGTTTTTTCGCTGATAACCTAGAGGCAACTCTTCCCTTGCTGTTGCTCAGCTGAGACATAGAGAAATAGTTGGTTTGCAGCTTGTGGGGATGGAAGAGAAGTATTTTATCAGGGAGGCTCAAACGAGTCCCAGGGACTGGAGACCACGTGTGGTGTGCGATAGCAGGGCAGCAGCGTTCATGCCCGAGAGCCGTGGGGTTCTTAATTTCTTTTTCAGTGACATTTTGGGCCTTAGGGAGACAGAGAGCAGTGAGATGATGCCGTGGGCTCTTACTGACTTCTTGCAGAGATTCCCTCCTCCCCCAGCACTCCCTTGAGTGAAAAAATAGACAGTTCTGCCTATGGACACAAATAAGTCTGGATCACACACAAATGGGAACACAATTTTGCATTAAGTTGTTGCTGTTGTTGTGCCCTCTAAGGGCTGGCAGAGGAATGTTTCATATTTAACCCACCCCCAGAAGCCAGGACTTCCAGCTCCCAGAGCCGGTCACTGCCTGCGAGGCAGGACACGATGCATCCACCCTCTGTGGGCATCCCGGTGTGAACGAGCATCGTGGTGGGACGCACGTCGGTGTGAAGAGACGGGGGCTGCCCTGTGCCATGGGACACCGTGGCACAGTTTTGTGGGTCTGTTGCATTTGGGGCTGCCAATCTAAGCAACTCAGGTTTGTTTATAAAACATGTTTAAAAGCTGAAAATAAATAGAAATTACTCAGCTCTACAAGAGGAGCGTTAAGTAGAACAGGGACAAGTGAGAAGCAGAAAGAACCATAAAATTGCAACAAATAAGAAGAAATACTGACTAAGCACTCAGATCTTTGTTTGCAAATTTTTTTTAAAAAGTGCCTTGTAGTCAACAAAAAAAAAGAAAAAAAAAAAGAACAAGACAAGCTGATGGTGCTATAGACAATCTTTACTGGATGACAAATCATTCCTCCTGGTTATCTTCAAAAATCTCTTTGTAGCAAAACTCTCATGGTCAAAGTATAGGTTGGGGAATGACCTGTTAGAGAGCAGTGTAGGGGAAAGGGACCTGGGGGTCCTGGTGGGCAGCAGGATGACCATGAGCCAGCACTGTGCCCTTGTGGCCAGGAAGGCCAATGGCATCCTGGGGTGTATTAGAAGGGGGGTGGTTAGTAGGTCGAGAGAGGTTCTCCTTCCCCTCTACTCTGCCCTGGTGAGACCGCATCTGGAATATTGTGTCCAGTTCTGGGCCCCTCAGTTCCAGAAGGACAAGGAACTGCTGGAGAGAGTCCAGCGCAGGGCAACAAAGATGATGGAGTGGAGCATCTCCCTTATGAGGAAAGGCTGAGGGAGCTGGGGCTCTTTAGCTTGGAGAAGAGGAGACTGAGGGGTGACCTCATCAATGTTTATTAATATATAAAGGGTGGGTGTCACGAAGATGGAGCCAGGCTCTTCTCGATGATGACCAACAGTAAGACAAGGGGTAATGGGTTCAAGCTGGAACGCAAGAGGTTCCACTTAAATGTAAGAGGAAACTTCTCCTCAGTGAGGGTGACAGAACACTGGAACAGGCTGCCCAGGGAGGTTGTGGATTCTCCTTCTCTGGAGACATTCAAAACCCGCCTGGACGCCTTCCTGTGTAACCTCATCTGGCTGTTCCTGCTCCAGCAGGGGGATTGGACTGGATGATCTTTCGAGGTCCCTTCCAATCCCTAACATTCTGTGATTCTGTGATTCTGTGAAACTGTCTTTTGAGACCAACATCCATGCGATTAGCAGGTTTATTTTGTTTGGTTTGTTTTTATAATCATACCTTCTGAGATAACTCAGAGAGAAAAACTGAATATATTAATATGACGCATATGTTGGTAGAGCAATGTAGATTTCTCTGCTGAATTAAAGGAATCAAGGCTATGCCTTTAAACTCCATTCCTTTCCCCCATGTGTCCATCTACTGATTACAATACTTTCAGATCCTTTAAGCTGGGATTTTTTAAAATTATGGACTGTGCATATGTGCAGAGCATTCATATGGCTCTTGATTTAATGGTCTCTATTAAAGGCATGTGTTAGCATATATTAATGCTTCTTTTATATATTTTTTTTTTTCCAGACAACTGAAACGTGACTATCCCAGTGCTGTAGTTCTCAGCACTGATGACTTCTTTATTGAAAATGGTGTATATATGTTTGAGCCTGACCTCCTAGAGGATGCGCACAAATGGAACCAGAAGAGAGGTGACCAAACTCAATCCAGGGGGTTTGCTTGTCAGTCTATCGTTAAACTTAGCCCCCAGAATAAAATATCTCAAAGTGGTGTCTTACATTGCCCTTCATGGGTTACTGGTTAAAAAAATACATTTACCACTTCTGATTTTATTTTCTCTGACTTATAAGAGATAAATTTATAAATGAAAAAAATGTTGGTGATTGATAGATGTTATTTCAGAAAGTAAAGCGGTGGCTGCGAGGTAGCAGGGCTGAAGCTTGGTGACAGCAGGTGCCCCGCGACTGCCAGCCCAGAGGCTGCTCATAGGTCATAAACCTGGGATCTTTTGCAAACAGAAGTCAGTTTTAGCTGTTGTATCACACCTAGAGCTGTGATACCACTAAGTATGTTGTAGGAGAGGTTCAGCCCTTGCTACTGAGCGCAGCCAGCGGCTGCATCTCCTCCTCCAGGAGACCATCAGCCGGGCACTGACCTCTGCTCGCGCTTGGGTGGTACCTGCAAACCCGTATCTGCTGGGGAACCCGGCGTGCCAGCAGCGGGCAAAGAGGGGACACTTCGGGGCTGGTAAGACCTGGCTCAGTCTGTTATTTAGTACGTTAAGCTTTACTTAATGTGTTCATTACATTACAGCACGCAAGGCAATGAAGAATGGCAAAAGCCCCGTTATTATTGATAATACCAACATCCATGCTTGGGAAATGAAGCCGTACGTGATGATGGTAGGGAAAGCTCTTAGTTTTTGCTTTTATATGCCCAGCTATGACATTTAAGAGGTGACCTGACTGTAACTGTTCTTAACATAGCTAAAAATATTTACAATTATTTGTCCTTAGTTCTCTAATTACAGTTAAAGATTGATAATGTGACAAAGTAGGGAAAGAGGTGCCCGTGTCATTGTTTTGTCTAGTCAGCTATATACCTCAGTGAAGGAAAAAATAATTGAAAGATTGAAGTGTCTTTGAACTTGCCCTTTTACTTCCCGGTGATGAGGATGTCATCCCCTTCCCCAGCAGTGACATGAATCGAACAGTTCCCAGTCTATTAGTTGACAAATATATCAGGATATAACTTACAATTTTAGTTTATGACTTGTGAAAAATATACCATAAAGAGTCTTTGAAGACACATTGGTATCTCCTGTCAGAAGATTAACTGTGGTGTTGGAAAGCCTGGATGTGCCACTCCAGCCGCAGCTGTGAATGTTTGTGGGTGCCCAGGAAGCGAGTGAGGGAGCACAGCCGGGGGGTCAAGATGTAAAAAGGTCAACAGATTTCCCTGCCTCCTTTCCCCCAAATCAAAACAAAAGCAATCAATTACTGTATCAAATATATACATGTATATGTCTATTTGTGTGCATATATATGTGTGTGTATGTATACATATATACACATACACAAATATGTTGCTTTATATTGAAAAAAACTGAGGCCTGCAGGCTCAGTGGCTGGAAATATCATGGCTGATGGATGTTGAGCTCACGCTTCAGAAGCTCCAGGCTGGCGTGGAGACCTGTGGCTCTTGAACCCTCTGTGACTTCCTCAGGTGCCAGGATGCCTTTGCCATGGGAGACGGGGGCTGGGGGCAACACTGGAGCAAGTTTTGCTGGGAGACTCAAATGCTTTGATGCAGAAGGAAATGAACCAGCCGGGCCTCAGACCAGCCCCTTGATGGGAATCATGGTTATCTTCCTTTTTCTGGCTCCTGGTACACAGGATACATCTATTAGCCCAGGGGTGTCAAACTCGTTTTCACCAGCAGCCACATCAGCCTCACGGTTGCCTTCAAAGGGCCAAATGTAATTTGTATTGTAAAATGTAACTACTCCTACATAAATGTAGGAGGCTGATGTGGCCCCAGTGAAAATGAGATTGACACCCCTGTCTTAGCCAGATAAAATCTCAGGTGGTCTGGCAGATTCCTGAGCTCAGCAGTCACGTCTAAAACTTCTGCGTTCTTCTTCAGGCACGTGAAAATAGATATGAAGTTATATTCCAAGAACCAGATACACCCTGGAAGTTCAATGTTCAAGAACTGACAAGGTACATCTTCTTCTCTTTGATACAGCAAAGACAGCTCCTCATTTTATTGATGTGTTCTGAGGAAGGTCAGGGTATATAAAGAGGAAGAGGGCTAAGAAGTAACCTAGTACATGACAACAGAAGGAGTGTTGTGGAAAATTTCTATTTCTCAGTCCCTGGTCTGCAGCGAATTCAGCCCTGAAAGAGCTTGACCGTGCTGCAGGGAGTCCAGCAGTAGAAAAAGCAACCTCCACTGAAGTGTGTCTTTATGCGGCAAGCTTCTCCGGGCAAGAATCTTGGTTTTTATTCTGTATTTTGAGCAGCATTCTCTATGTCTGGGCACAAAACCCACATCTAAGCACTGCAGACAATATTCAGACTTATGTTCTTAGAAAATGTAACTGTAACAAAGATTGTCTTGTCAAGCTGGAACACGAGAGGTTCCACTTAAATTTGAGAAGAAACTTCTTCTCAGTGAGGGTGACAGACACTGGAACGGGCTGCCCAGGGAGGTTGTGGAGTCTCCTTCTCTGGAGACATTCAAAACCCGCCTGGACGCCTTCTGTGTAACCTCATCTGGGTGTTCCTGCTCCGGCAGGGGGATTGGACTGGATGATCTTTTGAGGTCCCTTCCAATCCCTAACATTCTGTGATTCTGTGTAGTGTGGTGGGATGCTACACTAAGTATGGTCAATAAATAGGGTTCTAGAGGATCTTTCTAAAGATCTTACCACACACACACACAAAAGGATACAATGATCGTATCAACTTCACACGACATGGTAGGATATAGAGGCAGCCAAATATGGCTCTAAGTATCTCAGTTTGACTAGTGGCTGCAGGGTTGCTGGTTATATCACAAAAACATGCACACAGGCTACTTTTCTAGCCCTTAACTAACTGGCTATAAACTGCGTTACATTGGCGAGTGCACCCCCATTGATGAGATCCAGAAGCTGACATGCTCTAACTTACCTGTTATCACAAGTAAATAGGTCATGGGTGCTTCATTCCGACCGACTTATTATTTGGTCCCAGCTGGGAACTCTAGTCCAAAGTTGGCGCTGCTCCTTTTTGTGCATGACAGTGACAAGTGGCAGCGGGCTGTGACCCAGAGTGCTGGTGGCTCCGGGGTGAGGCAGGACTTGGCAGATGGCGGCCGCTGGTTTGGAGCTGACACCAAGAGCGTCAGCAGTCAACTGTGGGTGCCAGCTCCTGCTTCAGCAGCTCCAGCTGGGAGCTGTCTATAGGGCACCACTGCAGAGGCAGATTTTACCCATAATCATTCATTATAGGCCAAGGTACGGAAAAAACAAATCATAGAATCATTTTGGTTGGAAGAGACCCTTAAGATCGAGTTCAACCATAACCTAACTCTGGCACTAAACCATGTTCCTAAGAAAGCCATCTATACATCTTTTAAACACCTCCAGGGATGGTGACTCCAACACTTCCCTGGGCAGCTGGTTCCAATGCCTGACAACCCTTTCCAGGAAGGATTTTTTCCTAATATCTAATCTAACCCTCCCCTGGCACAACTTGAGGCCACTTCCTCTCATCCTATCACTTGCTACTTAGGAGAAGAGACCAAAACCCTCCATGCTACACCCTCCTTTCAGGTAGTTGTAGACAGTGACAAGGTCTCTCCTCAGCCTCCTTTTCACCAGGCTGAACAGCCCCACTTCCCTCAGCTGGTCCAATGTTGAGGGATGCAGGATTTGCACAACACAAGGCTTTGAAAATACGGATGCAGGACAAACTTAGATTGTAGATCAGAAATTGTGCCTTAGAGAGCTGAATAGCAAAACCAAAGATATTCAGAGTTTGCAAACTCACAGACAAGCAGAAATTCCTTGTGGTCTTTGGAAAAATAATTCCCACTAACAGGTAGAGAGGCTGTGGCTGTTTCTGGCCTACCCAGAAAGCCTGGCATGTCTGGGCATCCTGGTCTCCTCCCCTTACCAATCTGCACTGAAGCCTGAGCCACATCAGGTATGATTTTCCTACACTTGCGCTCAAAGCAACAACAGGTTTTTTGACCTCTACGCTTGTTGATTATGAGTCAGTGCCCGGGTATATCTCCAGCCCTTGTCTGCGTTTCTCCAGATGTACAGAAGCTCACCCTGAGGCTAACAACCCGTTAGCACCGAAACCCAGCAATACTCACATAAAATAATACACAGGTCTTCTACATCGCTCTTTCATTTCAAAGCATTTGGCTAACTTCTTATGGCCTGGCTGCCCACAAAAATACTTGCGTTACATTTTTAAGCAGTCACAAAAATACTTTTAAGAAGTAGGTGGAAATGAAGAACAATCTGGCAAAAAAGGGTTAGAAAAGAGACCAGTGGGGATATGAACTGTTATCCTGAACATGTCAGGAACCGTAGCAAGCTTCAGGTAACCTCTAATACAGGGATAGCTAAATAGTTGTATTTTCTGTTAACATTGACTTTACAGAAGAAATACTCATCGTGTCCCTCGAGAAACAATACAACGGATGAAAGAACAATACGAGCACAATGTTACCTTCCACAGTGTTCTTCACTCTGAAAAACCAAGTAGAGATGAGAGAAGCTCCAATGGACCAAATCGATCTTACAGCACGGGTGCCCATTCCAACCGCCCTCCAGCCTTCTCAACCAGAAGAGCTCACGTGGCACGTACAAACCACATGCCATTTCACTGAGGAGGTGGATTCCTCGGTATGTTTTAATTATCAGGGTATAAAAGTCTCTAGTTTTACATTTTTTTTTCCTAAACTGTTTTTTATTCTTGTATTTTTTTCTACTACTTTTGTAAATTACTTTTATTTCTTACAAATTTTAAATGTCACTGGAATGATCTCACAGCTCTACATGACTGATTTAAGAGTGCTCTCCCCAGTACAAACTGTACTCGCTCTCATCCATCTTCCTCCACAACAATCCATTCAAGCTTAGGGTGGCATTTACTAGCTGTGCCACATGCTTTTTGGTTTTTCTGCATCATGTTCTGTCAGTGATAGATAACAATACATATTCCTAAATTCTTTCTTTCTTACTGGCCACATGGCTAATACCTTTTTCATGCTGCTGTCATTTCTTGCCATTTTAATACTTTATCTCTGGCTGTACAGCCCTGTGTATCATCCCACTCCCTCTTGCCTGGGTCTTTAAGAGAGGTAAAGCGAATGGTGGACAAGGTACCTCTGACAGATTGTAGCACAACTGGATGCTGCTCCCCATCTACACCTCTGCTGTCTGGATTCACGCTGGTCTTACTTCAGCTTTGTCACAGCCAAACAGCTTCTCCAGCCTGTAGGTGAAACAGTTTAACACACCAAACCTTTATTTTGCCAAGACATAGGAATTCAACTGATCTTGAGACAAGTGCATATACAGAGGCTCCTATAAAGAAACATTAGTGTTAGGCTTGTCCTTGTTAATGTCTAAGTAGGAACACGGCTACTGGAGCAGCTCTGAATAGCTGAAGCACAAGGCTATCAAATACCCAAACTAACTCAGAAGTACAGAACAATGACCTGAGAAAGTAGAAAAAAAAAATGTTCTTGTAAGGGGAGAAAACTCCTTCCACCACGAAGTGTCGGGAAACCACTGACTGATGGATGAATGAGAAAATAAGCCGCCCTGCAGTAGTTTTATCTATATTGTTAAATTCTGCTCATTATATTCTCATCAAGAAGCCCTGTGAAACATTTTTAAAACTTAGCATTTGTGATGGCAATTTTTTTTTAAAATAAGTGCGGATTATCTGGCAGGGGTTACCAAACAGGCCAGTAGCGAGTTATTTTGCAGTAGGAAATGAAGACAGCTCACATTGGACATTAAGAAATACGAGTATAGCTGTGATTCATCCAGCACTTCAGCACGCAGACAAGTATAAAAGGTATAAAGAAATAGGCTGTTGCTGTGCAAAAGCCAAGCTGTCTGCAGGACATGGATGATGTAGAGATGAATTGCATTTCTACTCAAGCTGCATTTAAAGAAATAGGATCATCATTGTGAATAATTGTGAGCTAGCGGGGCCTGGGAACCCAGCTCTGCAGTGTTGCACAGAGGCTTACAGAACCATCAGCCAGGTTGTGTCAGCCTCTGACAGTTCTCCAGTCCTGCTACAATGTCCAGCCCCCAGTCCAGCACTGGAGCCCAGTGCCTGGCAGAGGACCCCTGAGAGGTTGCTGAGTGGGAGCTGGTGGGTTCTGTTCTGAAACATCCTCCCTCCTTTGGCCCATGCGTGGTGGGAAGCCGCAGGGCAAGGGTTGGCCTGGCAACAAGCTACCTAAAACATGGAGTTGGCAGCTGGTCCAGTGGGACTGTTTCCCTCTCCAGTGGAGAAACTCCAATTCTGAGAAGCTTCACCTGTTGAAATCAGTGAGAACAAAGTAATGAACTCAAGTACCAACTCACTCTCAGCAGAAAGATCCAGTGTGAAAACAAAGTTGTGATTATCTGTCATGACACTGTGGCCACAAGTGCTTCTCTGAAGAAGTAGGAGCTCAGAAACACTGACCAATGATCTACCATTAATACCTTTGTATGGCATTTTGCTATGAAACAAATAATCACAGCTCTCTTCTAAACCTCTTTTAGCACTATATGGAAAACTTGAGGGGAAAAGTACAATAACTGTGACAGAATTACAGACAAATAGTTCAGATTAAAGTGTTATGTTTGGTAACGAACTTGGAGAATTGTGTATTTTGCCCTGTGCCACTTCTGACAGCCAAACAACTATTCTAATACTGCAGGGGGTAACAAAGCTGATTGCTTCAGGCTGAAACAAAGATCCTGCTGTAATTTAAGAATCCATCAGAATCAAAGCAATGGCTTACAAAATGTCATCAAACCTTCAGCCACACTGATGCTATTGTACGATATATGGTTGTGTGAGAAATGTACGATTACTCAACTCCAAATTATTTTGCATATGAAATGTCATTTCATAACTGTTTTTGTAATATGGCTTTATTAAATGCAATCATGATTTAATGTACAAAGTGTAAAAATAATTTGAATTTGAAATATATACAATACTGTACATGTGCATTTAGTAGCATTTTTGGGGGTTTTGTCTTTGCAGCATTCTGCAGGCTGGCAATGAGTCCTCAGGTTCCTTTGTGTCCTATTGAAGAGCCTCAGCTACTTCAGAAACTGCTTTTTGATGAGTTATTTGCTTCCCCAGTAGACCTGGAACTATTTTTGGGTGAAAGATCATCAGATAAATTAGTAGCTATTGTATTGCTGTTCTCATTTACATAATCGATCTTCTTTTCTTCTGGTAAATTATTCATGAGTGCTTGTGTATTAATCATTGCAAGCTCTTCATCAGCAACCAGGTCATTCTCAGGAAGATGGACAGTTTGTCTCAATTTTCTACAAGGAGTGGCACAACCAATATTCCAATGTGTTTCTTTTGATGACTTGCTACGCTGTAAACCCAAACTTCGTGGAGGCTGAAATGCTTTTTTTACAGATGGAGAAATTATGGAACACAGTGGTGTCAGGGGTGGAGGGGCATGTATGCAACTGAGCAAGTCCATCGCTTTTCTCTTTTTGCTGTTTTTGGGATGGTCTTCATTAATTGTAGAAGATGAAGGCATTTTTGCTGACCCTGGTGTGACAAGTTTCATATTCGGTGTGCTAGTTGACAAAGGGCTTGGATGCTTTATTTCAATTTTAGAAGAGATCTAGTTAAAAAGAGATAAGTTTTATGTTGAATAGAATGTCCTGTTTCAGCAGCTTCCTCAATTACTTCCATAACATGGGGGAAAGAAAACTGATACAGAACTGCTATGCCATCATTCACATCCAACTTAACTTTAGTCAGATATCTTCTGATGGTGACTAATATTATTCTTTCCATTACTGATGCTTGATAAATCACAGTTTACATGTACATTAAGACAGCACATTTACATCCTGTTTCTGAGATCTAAGCTAAACGTAAGGGCGTTTTTCTGTGCCAGAAGGTAGGAAATCAAAGCACTCATAAAAAGGAGTTAAGTCTTCTACTGCATTGGATATATCCTCACCAGGTTGTTAAAACAGGGGAAAAAAAACCCCAACCCAAACCAAAACCAAACAAAAAACAAAGAAGAAAAAAGGGATAGAATATAGACCAAAAAACTTTAAGATAATAATACACACAAGATAGATGTTGCACAGCAAATCATTCAAGCATACAACTTGAGAATACCTTTACTGTCTCATTTGTTTTAACTTGTTTAATATATTTCATAATTGGATATACACTAAACCTTCAGAATTAAATATTAGCGCTCTCTGAAATGGAAAAAGATGCCTTGTAAGTCTAAATTTAGTCCCCAGGAACCGATCAGGGTGTTTCCACCTTCCTCACAACTAGTGGCAGGAAAAATTTTTGTTCTGACTGCACTCAGTACTCCACATCAGGAGCAACTTGCCACCAGCCGCCTTCACGGAAAACTTGAGTACTGTTTAACTCAATTTTTGTCAAGACTGTTATAAAATGTAAACATTTACTAGGCGATAACCTCTTCTCTTTTAAATCCTGAAAATAGTGAACAATATCTAGGAAAAGAAGACCAGGAGGTAAATTCTCTAAACAAAGGTAGGAACTGCAGAATGCCATGAAAGAAAAAAAATACAGATCAAGATTTTTCCTTCCAGTGACATCCATGTCAGATAATCTTCACAGTGGGACCAAGGAAGCAATAAATCATCTATAAGGAAAGGATGATTCATTTTACTTATATAAAATGCAGAATATTTAAAGTATGCTATGAAAACACAGCCCACAAGGGGAGATTTCCATGTACTGCTCGGAGGAGGAACAGTCTCACAGGTCCTCCTGGGGAATAACCCTAAACCCACACACAGAGGAAGCTGCTCGGCCTGCGCTGCCCTGAAGAGAACGTACAGAGCGGACTGAGAAGTGAGACTGTTCACCACAGCTGTCAGTATAAAACCGGCTGATATCCTTACCGTATGTACTGTCAGTATAAACACAATATTAATTACCAGAAGCTTACCGGAGTTTTATCCTCTGCATAAAGACCTGAGCTGCAGGAAGGAGAGGGGCATTCCCAGCCACATCTTTTAGTTAAAGTGGGTGTAAGTGAGAGATTTCTTCGTAGCAAATTCATCAATTTACTTTCTGCATCAGAGCAAAAGGAGGCCACATTCTATAAAGGAGAACAGTTTACAGTGCAGAATAGTTGTTTTTCAAATCGTGTAAGTACTACATGCTCAGAAACAAAGTATTTAGGACTTTGTTTTCTCATCATAATCCCACCAGAATTTTATTTTGTATCAAACCAACAGCTTAGAAGACTGCTGCACTTTCCTTGGAGGGAAATACCATACCTTCCTTTTATTGTTAGCAAGAAAACAATCCTTTTGTATTTAAAGTTATTTTTCACTAATAAGTGAGAATGTGTGACCAAGACATGATATTTAGCACAGCTAGAAAATTGAAATAATAAATGAAATGAACAATCTAATACTGAATATGTTCAGCTGAACGAGATGGTAAATTTCAACTTCTAAAAGGCTAGAGCCAAACTGTCCATGACAGATTCCTTATTGACAGGTACAATATTTTTTGCTAGCCAGAGAAGATTCTGTGGCACACCCTAAAGACAGTGTTGGTTGAACTGAATTAAAAAAAAAAAAAAGAAAAGCCATTCAATAGGTGATATGTAGAGTCCTCCAGAAAAAGTGCATTAACACCTTACTCCATCTCCCAGAAAATCCCCTCAAATTCAATATCATGTGCATTACTTGTTTTAGAGATTTAATAATACTAACAGACTTTCTGATGAAGAATGTAACACAGCAGTAACTAGAATGAATCACTAAACTAAAAATCTACATATTTACCTCTATTGTACTTTTCAGTTCGTTAACCTTCTCTTGAAGATACTTTTCCTTTGGACAGGCTGAGAATACAGAAAGATCTCCAGCCAAGAGCACAGGAATCGCTGATCTGAATTCAGATTGCCACTGAAGGTTGCTTGCAGAAATGAATGAACAGCGGACAACTATATCTTCAATAGCAAAGTGTCTGAGATCTGTCCAGATCTTTACTGCCACTAAATTATAGCTTTCATCAGATAAGTACACCGTAGTAGTGAAACCTAAAAGCAAGAAAAAAGCTCTGAATTAAACCTTAAATCTTTAAGTGAAGGTTGATTGCAGCAATTTGTATCTGTAAAAGCCACACATCTTGAAAAAGTATTGATAAATGTAACCTGGCAGCGTATCCACATGGTGACAGGTGTTTCCCGCTTCATTCATTTTCTACGCTGCCTCCCTACTGATTGCAGAACACAACTCCAAGTATGTGTTCCAGTGCTTAAAAACCAATACTCCTATGGTGCTTTTCCTTTTTATTCAGAAAATTATCCCCCTGTCCCTACCCATGAGCTCCAGTGCCTGCGTTCCACTCATTCCATGACACTGTACACAAAAGAGGGAGCTCACGTACACGCGCAGTGGTTCTTCTGCAGATACTGAACACAGATGTGAGAACTTACATCCACGGCTTATATGGAAAAAAAATAAAAGATTCTCTTGCGCCTAGATCCTCCCTTACTAAATTCTTCCTGAGCTAATAAGCAAAGACAGTTTTTCTTTATGAAACCAGAATTATCTGCGAGCACATCACAGCTATATTAGCAGGTTTTCACAGGCCTGAAATGCAGGTACACCACCAAGATAATTTTGACTTTTGAAATAAAAAATATTAGTGCTTATTCAGTGGAAGAACATGAATGTGGTCCACAACATACCTGTTCTGCTAACAGAAACTACAACGCCAACTAGATCAACTTCAGCACATGGTGGCTGAAAAGAAGGATCCAACAAATGGCTGAATTTTAGAGCCTGTCTTGGAAAGAAAATCTGTGCCAGCATCTCCTGTGATACCTGAAGAAACACAAAATTTGTAGGTATTTACAACACACTTATATAGACTGTGATACATTTTAATGATACATCTTTATGCACTTAAAGCACTTACTGACAATTGTAGATACTGAGTTTTCTTTGTTGCTGTTAATTGTATGTTAGTTGAGCCTGATCTTCCCTTGGCCTGTGATGCTGACAGCTGGTAGATTCTGTACCGACTGCCTTCCTTTAACAAGGAACAAACATCCAGCAGCGGACGCCAGATACTCAGTATCACTCCTAACAATGTCAGATTAAGATATATTAGCTGTGTAATACTAATGTGAAGGCTTTTAAACAAAATAAATCCACAACACTCCCACCCAAAAGCCCTGAACCAAAACCAAATAAAACTGGAAATGCTATCATGCAAGCTAGAGAACTCTTGGGAAACTCTACAAATCTACCTGATATGTTGGCCAGTTTACATGTTTAGATAGAAGTTGTTTATAATTTTCCAAGTACTAACCTTTATGTTTTTCTTGCTTTCTGTAGTCTACCACACATAGTTTCCATACAGTAGACACATCTCTTTTGGAACAACCGTTTTCTTCCTCTTCTGCTGACTCTAAAGCCTTCTTGAATTCTTCCTGTATCAGAGTTTGCTTTTTATCATTCATCAACTGCCTGTAAGCATTCAAAGCTTTTAACTGGTCTTCACTGAGATATCCCTGTAGCCAAGAGAAAATGTATTTAGTATCTTTTTTTATTAATAAAAATATCCTGTCAAGATTCTTAGTTAGCCTCTTTCTTAAGTGTTTGTTACAAGCAATTCATTGTTCATCTGATACAGTACTAGGACTTGAATGAGGTTTGTTAACACAACAGGAGTCACCAGTCTTGACTGGTACTCAGCTGGTGCTCTGTTGTTTAATTATTACATTACACACTGTTTTTATGTGATAATTAGTGAGAAGCTTGCTTAAGAGTGCATAACTAAGGTGAATATTTAATACAACAGGGATGCTTGCCATATTAGAAGAAGAAAAGAAGAGTTGCACCTCTCAGAAGGCTGCTACCTCTGAGCTGACACAGGGATTTCCACTAAAATACATCAGGAGCATTACCTTTCTGACCAAGCCTTCAAGATCCAGATGCCTTTACATGTAGCACCACAGATATACGTAACATTTGACCAAATAAAGTCACAGATCGTATGGCTTTATGGCAGTCAAGGACTCTGACTTGCAAATGGTGAGGCATGTATTTAATTTTTAACAACTGCCAGGGACTAATCACTTGCATCTTTATCAATAAAGGCACAAACACATAAAAGTTGTGACTGAACTGCAACAGGGAATGAAGAGAACAACAATCATTCAAACACTTCAGTGAACAGCATGCAAGAATAAGTGTGTGAAACTCAAGAGCTATAAGATGCATTTAGTTTTCATGTATGCAAGACAAAGCAAAGTAATAAAATTACAAATAACATTAACTTTTAATTGTGCTATATCCTGGATTTTTATATCAAGAGAAAATAGGATTCTGTTTTGCAATCCAAGATATTATTAATCTATTTGAACAAGCCTTCCTGAAAATATTTTCAAAATTATTTATCTTAGTTTATTTAGCAATAAGAATGCTGTAGAAAAATCTCAAAGTTAGGGTTGATTTTTAGCAGGAGGTACTAAATTGTAAATTATTCCACAAGCATTTCAAAATTAGCCTACTAGGATCTACAGTTACCTCCATATAACCAGGATCAGATGCATTTTGAATTGCTTCATAAAGATCTGCGCCATCTTGCAAATTATGGATTTGCTGTCGTGTGACTATGCGTGATCTCGGTGCTGTTCTTCTAGTTCCCTCTGTTGAAACAAAGCCATTATGTTCAGTACAACCAATACACTTTAAAAGTGAAAAAAACAAAAAAAGAAATAATTATAGAAGAAGCATGGTAGTACGTGGGCCTTGCCAGAATAAAATACAAAACACTACTATATAGGAAATAATATATGTGTATGTATATATCTATATCTATATACATCTATCTTAGGAAAATACAAGCATAAAAAAACCCTTATTCATTGAAATACAACATAGATTAGGATATTATAAAAACTTTGGGGAAGCTAGTATCAGTTGTGGGAGACTTGACAGGCTGCCATAAAACTTCATTGATATTTGACTGTATTTTCTGTATGTCAGTCACTTCCTCTTCCTCTCATACAGCAGAAAAGTTGCAAAGATATCAAGATCTGGGACCAACAGGTGACCACAGGCCTGCACGTGAAGCCTCCTTAGGACACCAGCTAAAAGCCAAGTTAACTTCATTACATGAAACTATTACTCTCCTCTTCGGTAAGTCAATGTGCTGCTACCAGTTTGATGAATTCCTTCAGCATAGTACACTCCAGTATAGACAAGTTTACCAGTCAAACATAAAACAACACAATGAGGTCACTGATATGTGGAAGTTCTTATCAGTGAAGTTAAGAATTATAAAGCAATCTCTGATTTCAACTAAGAATTTGATGGTGGTTGTTTGCCTTTTTTTAGGGCATGGCTTTATTTGCTCTTTTCTTGTTATTGTGAGCGACTCCAGGTTCTGACAAAGCAGTTAGAGAACATCCCAATGTTACAGATCGCCAGGAAAACAATTTCTGGAAAGGGAGAGGCTATCTGGGTTGTAGATATGACCCCGTAAAATTTGAACTGCACTGGCTACCATTAGTGATGGAATCCTATCTGTTCTTGCAAAAAAACCCCACCAAGCCCAAAATACACCCCAACAAAACAGCAAACCAAACCCAACAAACACTCCCAAAAACCAGACCAGAGTATCAAGGCAGCTGGAATCCATAATCAGAGTGGCAAGAATCCTAATACCCTTCCTCATTCCAGTTTAGCTGAGTCAAACCTAAGGGGAAGCAAACACATTTCTTGGGCAGCAGGGAGCTTCATGAGGCTGTAGCAATAAGCAGCCAGTTGTGACACTACAGCAACAGCAGACCTCAAACTCTTGCTAGAAATCACTGGCAGAGCTGTGCGGTGTCCTCCTCTTACAGAACCAAAAAATGGTTGAAGTCAGAAGGGACCTCTGGAGATCATCTTAGCCAACCCTCCTGCTCAAGCAGGGTCATCTACAGCTGGCTGCCTAAAACCATGCCTAGGTGTCTGGAGTACACCGCTAGTTACTGGCCTCCAAATAGACTTGGTGCCACTGATCACCACCCTCTGGGCCCAACTGTTCAGTCAGTTTTCAATCCATCTGTCCATCTAGCCCATGCTTCACCAGCTTCTCTATGAGGATCTTAAGGGAGACAGTGTCTAAAGCCTTACTGAAGTCAAGGTAGACAATAATGCACTGCTCTCGCCTCATCTATCCATGCCAGTAATTTCATTACAGAAGCTTGTCAGGTTATTCAAACATGGCTTTCCCTTGATGAATCCCTGCTGACTACTCCAAATCTCCTTGCCTTTCATGTGCCCGGAAATGGTTTCCAGGATTAGTTGTTCCATCATCTTCTCAGGGATCAAGGTAAGGCTGACTGGCCTGTAGTTAGTTCTCTGGGTCCTCCTTTCTGTCCTTTTTGAAGACAGGTGACACATTTGCTTTCGTCCAATCTTCAAGCACCTTTACAAATCACCATAATCATTCAAAGAGGATCAAGAGCAGCTTCACAAAAACATTAGCCAGCTCCTTCAGCACCTGTGGGTTCATCCCGTCACTGACCATGGACTTGCCTATGTCCAGTTTGTGTAAATATTCTCCAGCTTGATTCTCTTCTCCCAAGTGTATGTGTTCCTTGCTTCAGACTTTCCCCTGGTCTCCATGGCCTGAGGTTGCTGAAGGCTGGGACTGGTAGTCAGGGCTGAGGTGAAGAAGGCTTTCAGTAACTCAGCCTTCTCCACATCCTGTGTCACCAGGGTCCCTGTCCCATTTAGCAGCTCCAGTAACCTCAGTATCTCCACAGTCTTGCAATGTTTGAGAGGGAAGATGCTGTCGGAGACTGAAAAGGATAATGGCAAATGTTGCAAAAACAGTTCATCCAGCCACAGGAGATGGGACATTTGTGATAAGGTGAAGTGCGATTTACATATCAAAGACAGGCTAAGGAACCACCACAGACAAAGGCCAGCTGGCTGACACAGGAGTTGGGGGGCATGTTGGAGAGCACGTAGCTCCGTCTCTTGATAGGCTCAGCATGACACTAAGGGAAAAGCTGAGACCCTTCAAGGTGGCCCAAGACCCTTCAGGACTTTTCTATATTTCGCAATCACCCCCCCAGTAACGCCTGCACAAAAGGCCAAGGCAAGCAGGCAGTCCAGAGGACTATAGAGGCTTGCACCTTGTGCAAGCAGTGGTGGTGCTCACCCACCATCCTGAGGACCACTCCGCCCACCAGTCTCACCACATGAACTGAACAAGACACCAGAGGATGCTGCACATCGCTGGATCTGACACTACAAACCCCATCATACATAAAGTGGAGCCATAAGGATAGTGAAATCTTTCTCTCTCTCTTTTCTTTCTTTCCTATACTTCTATTCTTTTGCTTTCCTTTTTATAAGCAATATAGTAACATAAGATTTACAGCCCCACATGTGCTGAAAACTTTTTCTGTTTACTAGCTGAATCTACAATAATGTAAATCCTTCTGCTACCAAATCATTTGCCAATTGGGCCAAGCTGCAAAAATAAAAGCCTTTTGTTTACAGACCTTAAGTACTGTGTGTACTGTTTTCCAACCAAGGGGACCCATGAACCTGAGTCACCTCCCCCCAACTCATATCTCTGGGCAGGTCATGACAGGTGCTCAGACTTGGTGTTCAGGTCTACTGAGATACAACCTAAGCAGCACCCAACTCTGCGTGAAATATTACAGTGTCAGGCCTTTGAAGAGAATGGAATTAACAATTCTACAATTTTGTAGCACTTCCCTGAGCATCATCTCAATGGTAATTTTTCAGTAGCCTGGCTAGCAACACATTCAAGAAGAGTTTCCTAGATGGCTGCAAAGCCAAGAAAATAAGTATACAACTGTTTTGTACTGAAAGGTCTTGATACATTGGAAGTAAAAAACCTAAAACACCACCAAAAAAAACCCCAACTCCCCAAAAAAACAACAAAAAAAGAAAACAACCCAACATCCTATCTCTGCTTCTCTACCACCAGAGAAATTTTTGTCACTTTCTTTAAACTCTTCTGAAAACAAAGAAGTTTTTGTGTTCTTATTACATGTTCTGAAACACTGAAAGCTTTACCTTCATGCTTTTCATATTCTGCTTGGATTTTTGCAAACAGAGCTTCCAGTTTCTTTTGCTGATCCTCTGCATGCTTGGCAGCTTCCCTTTCTTCAGCTCGGTTGTTACGAAACACATATGAACCAGCTGATGTCTTCTCCATCCACTGAAATAAAAAGATTCAAACAAAACCCAGACTTTTTACATTTTTAACCTCATCTAGTTTCCTTCTAATACTCACTGATAATCAAAATGCTTTAAAAAATGAACAAGCAGTAGATCATAAGTTCTTTCACTATAACAGATAAAATGCAAAACCCCACAGCATGGGTTGGTAAATCTTTAAAGATACACAGACAGAATGGAGAAGTAGCCAAAACTGCATGATTTAACAGCTGAAGAAACCATAGCTTATAGTAATAGGTATCGATGATGTAATTTAGAGCATAGCTGGAACCTACTGATGGGTACATTAAGATATAAACCAAACTCAGTACACCAGAACTGCATTCTACCCAATTTGTCTTTCCACATCAACTGTACTGTCTGTTTTAACATGTCAGATTAGATGCTGTAGACGAACTATGGTGTTGTTCTGCAGATGCTTTTACACTTTTTCTGCCCAAAATGGTTCCATAGGATTACAGCCTTGTGCACAAGCCTGCCAGAACTGGCTTGCCCAATTTGAAGAGACAGGTGAGCCAAACAAAGAGGTCACACTGCTGAAAGTGGTCCCTTCCCTTCCTCTTTGCTGTGCCATCCCATCCTCTCCCTTGCACTGGCTCTAGCACGCATCTGACCTCACCAGACCACATCAGTTTGTTAATTCAACAGACAGCAGTTTGTTGTGTGCCGTTAGTTGTTTATTATTTTAATTATGATTATTATGAGTTAGTTACTTACTCCTGGTTTAGTGAATTAAATCAGGTAAGCAACAGGATCAGGAGAGCTCCAAGTTTAGCAAAGAGAAGCAGCAAGACAGTAGAGTGAAAGCAGGCTGAGAAGGGTTGAAGAACTAATCCTTCCGAGGCAGTGAATTGCTGAAATACACTATCTATATGCCATGTATTTCCCGCACTATTCACAGCTTGACACCTTTAATTAGGGTTACTGCGATTCCTACACTCCTTGACTCTTGAGGTAAAAGGAGACAGACAGCCCAAGTCTTCCTATCATTTTGGAATGTTTGAGCAAGAGCCTCAGTCTTTTAAGAAAAACATCTCCATCAGCACATCAATCTCTTGATAGAGTGAGGTACAAAGCACCAGTTTCCTCCCCAGCCTGCAAGCCATTTACTGTGATGTGGTTAAAGATTACAGTCCCCTTTCTGGGACCTAAATAAATGTTAGTTATATCAGGCAGTTCACACAGTCACTGCTGCAATATCCTCCATTAAAGTAATGATCTAAATATCAAAGTAATGATCCAAACCAAATATTGCTATTCCTTTGCAGATTCATTCTACATTGACTAACAGTTGTACAACAGTTTAGAAAGCAAGCAATGAAAGAAAAAAAACCCCAATTTGTACATGCTATGTAACTGAAAGTTGTGTCCTGGTTAAACTTTTAACATTAAGAGGATCGATTACTAACAAAAATAATGTTCCTTTTTGTAGTTGGTATTGTTAAAAAAGCTAGTAGTTCCAGTGAAGTCTAACTCTATTTAAAATGTCTGGATATCAAGTGGTATCTTCATTCTATTTTACACAATAATCACATTGTATTTTCAGTAATATTTTAAAATAATAGATCTTACACAATATAGCCAGCCACACGTAAGAAAAAGTAATCTTACTAATGGTTATAAATATTTAACTTCTTTGCAGGGATATGCATGTTAATAACAGAAAAAAAATGGGTTTTACTTCTACTTGGAGTAGAAACTGTCAACTTTTTTTCTCCTTTAAAACAAGTGCTGTGCTTTCTACATTACAGAACTGAAATTCAATTATTTGTGGCTTTCTGAAGCTGCAAGCAAAGCCAACGAGTAGATACTGAGCATAAACTCAAGTACTTCTTACAGCAGGATACTCTAGTCCTGAAATATCAAATATGCACTGCAAGAACTGTTCCTGTTCATTTTACATATAATGGTACCGTTTCTTAAATTTTTTAGCTCTCTGTATTATATCTGATTTGAGGAATGATACAGCAATTAACTAATACAATTTAGATCTCATAGAACCTGTTAAATTCATAAAATATTTATACCATACCTGAAGAGGATAAGTTCTTTGAATAACTACATCAATACACCCTACTGCACCACCCTCACTGAAAAGCGATGACAAAGGCAAAGGAAAAGGTCTGGGATCCCGATGAAATCCTAGTTTTGCATGCCACCGTGCACACCGGGTGCTGTTCGCTGAAATCTGAATAAGTTAAATGTTGAATGAAACTGTCACTGGTACATCAAAAAGATATCCAACTTCTTATACCTAGAGGAAAGACTATTTTCACACTGACCTCACTAAGAATACTTCATTTTTGCACCTGAACATTTCAAGGTTTCTTTTCGCATTGAAGAATGTATTTTAAACAGGAACTAAAAATTTGATGAGTTAAAATTCTCTAGGAAAGAGCATCTATGAGACAAACCATTGCTTTGTACCAGAGGAGCAACATTTTTATGCTGAAACTTCACCCAGCACTTTAATCATCCTCAAACAAGTCAAGACCCTCCCACCCCAAGCCCACCCTCTCATGACCTGTTTTTTTTCTTCCTTCAACTTCCATATTGTCTGTGATGGATAAATACTTCTTGTAACTTGGTGCTTAGCAAAATTAAGGAGCTGCAACTGTCAAAACATGCAACAAAGCTTGGCAGAATTTTATATTATGAACTTCTCTGCCAACGCTATTGAACAGCGTCAGCTACCTTGCATCATGTCTTACAAATCTGGTTATTAAACTTCATCTGTTTATAAAGCTGTGACAAATATTCTTCTGTTTACAAAACGTGGCTTAACTAAATAGCATCTATCACATGTCTTGGTCACATCCAATCAAGCTAAATTAATATTTTGTTTTACCTTTAACATAAGGGAATCTGGGCCTTCCAGTGGTGTACATCCATTTTGAGAGCCAACAAGTTCTGCTCCGTGCACTATGATCTTCTGACCAACAGTCAGCCGCCTTCTATGTAAGAAAGCTTTGAGAGGTGGATCCAGAAGAGCTCTAATCCCATACCAGCCATCAGTAACTTCAATTATTGCTGCTGCTTTGTTACTTTCCACGTTTTTATTGCTACTGCTAGGAGATGCGACGGTGTTTAGCGATATGATTTTAGAAATACACAGTACAAGCGTTTTACCTGCCGCATCATCTCTTTCTGTTATTTTTTTGATTGCTGATCGCTTACTTTTATCAACTTCCAAATCATACCTATAAAAAAGAGTTCATAATGCTTTGTTAAAGCAAACAAAATCCATCACATTGTTTTTCCTTACAACCAATTGTAGCAAACAATTGCCTAAATAATCTATATGATTAAGTACAACTGTAGCAAAGCAAATGTTATCTAAATTTCTGCAAATAACATGCACTACATTTTTAATACTGATATGCATGAGTTTAACAATATAGGCATTCTGATAAACAGTAAATGCAAGGTAGAGGTGCTTATTTTGTAATATTAAGAACTAGAAGGCACACAGTATCACAAATTATAACTCAAAATACATTGCTATACACATACCTATATTTCAACTGCAACAGCACAGTTTCTGGTGTCAAACATCTGTTAGCAAATTCACATGGAAAAGACACTTCCATGGCTGCCAATTTCCATACAATCCACCTATAGTGATTATAAACCCAGGCCTCTGTTATTAGCTTGGGATCCACACCAGGAGTGTCACAGAGGGCTCTGCAAATAAAGTGTTAATAAATTAATCTGAAATCCACTGTAAGTTTTTACTTGCCTGTTTTCCCCTAGCATTATAATCAGTGTATGTGCTTTGGCAACATTAATAAAGGAATATTTATTATGGTGAAAACAGGAATGTTACATTCCATAACCTGATCTGGTTATTGTCTGAATATGGATATTTTGTGGTTACGCACTTTGGCAACGTGCATGTGCATACGCATACATGCATGTACATACATGTGTGTGCATATGCATGTATGCATGTGCATATGTGTGTGCATTCTTGAAATGGAGACTTTTGACCCCAGCAGTAGCTCCAAGGCCACGCTCTGCCTGCTTCACGTAGTTATGCACACAGCATGGGGACAGACGTGTGCTCAGTGTCCTTTAAGCCCTGGAATTTCCCCTATCTGCTTGATAAGTTCATTACAGTACATTCCCTTCTACTTCACAGTTTCTAGAGCTGTGGTTTGCGTGTTTTGGTTTTGTTTTGGTTATTAAGCATGCATGTGGACAACACATTTCAAAGAACTTTCAGTTGCTACTGAAGAACTTTCTTCTCTCCATGGAGTGACCACTGAAATGGACTTTCATTCTTTGTTGAGTCCAAGCTGTACCACCATGACCTGCATGAGCTGAGTTGGAAACATCTGTTTTTCCAGCTCTCACAGTCACTAGGAAGGCCTTACATTAAAGGAGGAAGAGAAAGACCAGAGATTCAAATTGCTGAGCCATTAGAATGACTAGAACACAAGTTAAGTGCTATCAAAAAGTCAATTTCCAACTTGTCAGAAAGTCTCAAGAAGACTTTAAGGAACTATATTGCAGTTGGGCGAAGAACAGAAACGGTTTAAAAGCCAAAAGGACATACACAGGAAGATAAGGAGCAGGCATGACCATAAAATTGATTATTACTACATCAGAAGAGAGCAAAGCAATCCCAAACTTCAGGAGATATTCGCTAATCTTTTGTGAGGAACTGCGCAATCCAGGCGTTAAAGATGGAATTCAGTTCAAGATTAAGATCCTAAATACAGATGACTAAATGAAGGTATATATATTTTAGCTGATGGAGATCCAGTTAATATACTTAAAGGGATAAAAAGACTGATTCATCTGACCAACCAGTAGGTATTTATTCTCAATCATATGCTTTAACATGTAACAAATCCAGAAAAGATACAAGAACTGAAGGCAACCTCTTGGGGAACCACCTCTACAAATTGCTGAGAGGCTATCTGGAATTCAGGGTCAGATCAATGCTGCCACCCAGAGCAGGTTCTGACACCAAAACCACTGTGGCTATTCTGGGATATTTAGCAGTGTGCTGGTGGTTTCCCTTTTCTGCTTCTGAAAAACAAATGTGGGGAAAGCCATATATCTGATGGCATGACCACAGAATCAGGAGCACCTCTGAAAATTATTAAGACAAGCTGCCACAGGAACAAGAGTTGGACTGCCTAAAAAAGCCAATATCTGGCACATCTAGGCATAAGATGTTTTGCGCAAATATTTTAATATCTTTTCTATTCACAGGAAAATTGTGTGAAATCAATCAAGATTACCTCCAACATGCCTAAGCAGCAGATTGCAAGTACACTGATCCAGAGCTGGATGCATTCATAGAATCACAGAGTGGTTGGGGTTGGAAGGGACCTCTGGTGATCATCTAGTCCAACTCACCTGCTTAAGCAGGTTCACCAGAGCAGATCGCACAGGAATGTGTCCAGGCGGATTTTCAATGTCTCCAGAGAAGGAGACTCCACAACCTCTCTGGGCAGCCTGTTCCAGTGCTCTGGCACCCTCAAAGTAAAGAAGTTTCTCCTCGTATTCAGATGGAACCTCCTGTGCTTCAGTCTGTGCCTGTTGTCCCTCACCCTATCGTTGGGCACCACTGAAAGGAGTCCGGTCCCATCTTCTTGACATCCACCCTTGAGACGTTTATAAACATTGATGAGATCCCCTCTGAGGCATCTCTTCTCCAGGCTGAACAGACCCAGCTCTCTCAGTCTCTCCTCATAAGAAAGGACTAGGCCCCTAATCATCTTTGTAGCCTGCCGCTACGAATTCATTGTTGAACAGATTCATTATTGAATGAATTTGTGAGTTTTACTACCGAAGTCTTGGCTTCTTTCAGATAATACATCAGCTTCAAAGAAATTATACTAAAAACCTTATTTTCGGTTCTGTCCTGCCAAAGAAGCCCTAGACATCTCCCCAATCAATGTTCATTCCCACCAAGCAGCTCTAGAGCCCAACAGAAATAAATCCTTTTACAACAGAAGAAAATCCCAAAAAACTATTAATGCTAATTAAACAAAATGGTAAAGTGCTGAACTAACAGAAAACAGTAATAATTTTCTTGACTATTTACACTGTTGAAGAATCCCTAGAAACTTTCTAAATTGATGTTGTATGCTTTCTTTAGTGATCAGCGAAGATCACTAACATTAGTCTACATAGTAAGTTTACACTTCTATGATATTTTTATTTACACTCACAGAGGTGTACTAAAAATGTGCAGTAAAAAAGTACTCAGAGGCTTTAAAAGATCACTGCATTGGATTTATTCTAGGGGATAAGAGAATCACTAAGTAATAAATAGCATACTTATCTCACGTTCATAAGTAACAGTACCTGTAAAACTCCTTTTTTCCAGCTTTTCCCTCATCTGTAGGTATTAGCCATCCTCCATCAGCAAGTTGCATCCCATTTCCAGCTAATAAATACTCTTTGCCGAAAAAGTCTTCGATGAGAAACTGGAAAGATTCTGCATTTGTGCTGTTAACTTGTAGGCAATGTTTCGAAACACCGTATGTGTAAAGCTGCAAAAAATTAGATGGAAAAAGACAAAATAATGACAATATCATAGGAATTCAGCTGAGAGTTTTTATATCTAATCTTATAAATTCAGATAGAATATTTCCTTGAGGTTGAGACAGCTTTCGTCTGACCTTGTCATTTTGTATGGAATCCAAGGAGAATAGAGGAATTCTCAGCAGTTATTTTAGCAGTAGAACTGCATCATAGCGTGCTTTAAAATAGTTTTAAAAAATTCAACAGGCTTTGTACTCTCACTGTACCAAAAGCAAGATGCTTTTGATCTAGACTTACCTCAGCTTAAATTTTAACTGTGTCTTATCTTAAAACAGCTCTTCATACGGGTTAAAAGTCAATAGCAACTGTAATTGGCGGATTTTTTTCCTTGTTTGATGCTTCTCGTGTTTGATCATAACACTACAGAGACATTTATGACCCTTATTTATTTGGAATAGTCTGAAGGACTGGATATGCAAAGCCGCTTAAAAACTGTAGCAACTGGTATAACAGCTACTGTAAATACTTATCTCAAAACGGAATTATGTATCAATTCAAAAGCTACTGAGTTTTTGTTTGCTTGTCTTAAGGAACAGATCCTGGGAAAGACACACAGTAAAAAGATATCAATTTACCTCTTCTGTAGAATAAAAACTAGGAGATTTCTCTTCTACTGCAGTTTTCAGAGAGATTCTATTTCTTGCAGATGTTTTAATGACATAAAGACTGCCTGGCTGCGAGCTAATATTTTGCCTGTATTTCTTTTTAATTCTCATTTCCTGCAGATCTCTGGCACAACGGAGATTTGCCATCATCTGGACCATAGCTGCAAAGAAAAACGCCCCAAAAACATCAAAACCTTTTCATGGTATATATTGATTTATGATATATTGTCACACTACAAAAGCAGATTCAGAGAAGCATATTTTCTAAGTCACTCTGCAGATTTTCAGAAACTGCAACAATCTAAATATCCCAAGTTTAATGCATTTTAAAAAGCAGCGTTTACTGAAGGCATTTGAATAATATTTATATGAAATTAATGATATGACATGAATATGAATATGTAAGTCCCTGAACTAAAGTTAAATCCACATATTTTTCTCAGACTGAACTCTGTCTTCACAGAAAATTCAAAATGAACACAAATTAGTTGATGATGACTAGAAAGTCTGTAATTCTGAGATTTTGATCTGTAAATATGGGATCTAATTCTGCAAATGCTCCTGTGCCTGTTCAAATATACACAAGCGCTTCTGAAAAAGTCCAGATTATTTGACTGTAATAGTTATAGAAATTATACACACTGCAACATTTAAGAGAGCTTAGAAGGCATAAGCCCACATGCTAAATAAAGTCAAACAGCTCAGAATTTAAACTCAGCCTCTTTGCAAATGACACTATCACCCATTTATATGGTTAAGCCTACATTTTAATTAGGGGAAAAAAAGCTTAAAAAGAAGCCTCTTTTCATTTAAAAAAGAAGTCTGACAGAATATGCAATACCCTTAAAGGTTCAATTTTGATAGTATTCACAATAGGTAAGTGATCAAAATCTGAATATACCTAAGTTGCCATTTTCTAGGTCAGTGTCTGCTGCATGCTGGATGCAAGACTGGTGATCCTGAGGTTCAGCAATATTTTCTTGAGTTGTGACCTGATTTAATTCCATCTCTTCAGTCACATTTTTGCTGATTGGTGAGTCACATATTCTGCTGCTGCCTTGTTCACCGGCAGAATATGTCAGCTTGGTTTTGAAGGGTGGAATAAAAGTTTTAACAGCTTTGCCAGATTTGTACAAACTTCTTGTTTCTTCACTCTCTTTTGCTGAGGCCTTACATGGAGTAGAAAACCCAGAAGTACTATTTGAAGACTGTCTCAGTGCACAGTGCTGAAAAATGGCAGGTTTAGATTTGAATCCTTTGAAGTCTTGATCTGGTAGAGTAAGGGTTGGATTCATGACTTCTTGTCGTTCTTTAGTAGCCCTACAGAGATGAAAACACTTAAACATACAGGTTTCAGCTTCCCGACAAAAATATTTGCCAGGATTTTGATATTCTTTATTTAAAAATACAACTTTCAACACTACGTCCATAAAGAGACAAAATGTCAGTCTTTGACATTTTAAAAACTTAATACTTATTTTCAATCTACTGAGAAAAGAGAGATACAAGTGTAAAATTTGTTTAGCATCTCACTGGTCTACTGCAGCAATGTGTGTTATATGCTAATTTGTTTATTTTGGAATAAAATTATTAGTCTTTTATAAAGTTGGGTAGCAAATTATTACCATAATTTTTTAAAGCTACAAGAGATCGCGAGGTTTTAAGAAATTGCATTAGAAGAATTCCAAATATATTATAAATTTCTCACCCAAAAGGTTGACAAGTTATGGGTTTTAGAGGAACATGGTACATAAATTTTCTTCTGTCTTTGAAAATGCCTGTAAGATAAAGTTTGAAATGGTACATTACATGGATAGATAGTTACAGCACATGTTTCATCTATATTATTATAAATATATAGAACAGTTTCCAGAGTGGATTTAAACAGTTTTGCTCTTTTTCTCTCCCCCGCAATAAAATCTTTTTATACAAACACCTTCACACTAGTTGCAAACAGATCTAAAGGATAAGGGACCACGATGCCGAACTCCCAAAACTTCCTATTTGTGAGCCTGCAACATGTTTTTAGGCTCCTGAAAAGGAAATGTTTATCACATATTTAATGCTAGGTAGACTCACCATTCCATTTAGAACTCTTTTAGCTTTTTTTTTTTAATTATTTTTTAAAGCTACAACATAAAAGGGCACATTTGTACAAACTCCTCCTCCCCCCATTGAAGGACATATTTATCTTGGAATTATCAACGTAACTAAATCATGTCTGCCTGGAATTTAACCTCATTTGTGCTATTGCCTTAGGCTTCAAAGAGGAATTTTTATCGAAGAAGTAGTCATATGTACAAGATGCCATGTTCTAGAAGTCAAAGGCAAGACTGTACTGGAGTTTAGACCTGTTTTCAGTTGTTCCACCAAACAATAACACTGTTCAGATCCTGCTGCAGGGTAGGATAATATTTACATGTGAAGGGTATAAAATTATTCTCTGGCAGCAACTTACAAATTCCATTTAAAACTTTCTTTAAATTATGCGTTTTATGCTTAGAACAGATTTCGGAACCAATAAAATGGTTAAACCAACATGTTTGATGAATCCTGCTACTGAATTCTAGGTGAGAGCATGCAGTGATTAGAAGAACAAGTTCCTTAAAGAACACAGCTTATCCTATAACCAAAAGCCATAGCCACAAATCCCATTATCCTAATACCCTGATCACTAACTAGTTTCACATCAAGCATCAACTCAAACTTTAAACCTTGATTTCACTTTCATAAGCCTCCGTATTATTGACTCGAAATATTAAAAGCATCTGTAACGTAGACACCTATCAATAAGTATATTCTTCACGAATTATTACATGATGAAATTACCAGTACCTTCTTGTTTTCCTGTAGATATGGTTTTAAACTGAGAAATTACAGATCAGTAAAATGTATTCTTCCTAGTGAGACTAAAATCTGTGAGATTTAAGATTGTGAGAAACTGGATGAATTCCTACTGAGTTCAGAGTTAAACCAGAGTTCTTGCAGAAGTAGTACATTGTCATATATTTGGATTCTACACAATAACGCATACCATTAATCATGTGATTTCAAGTCAGCAGAGACATTATCATAGCAGCTTCTCTGAATTTCCATGACTATATAGATAAAAGATGCAGTTAAGCAATCTTATTTTATGTTAGTTTATTTGAAAATGAAGAATTCTAAAGATAGAACTGACATCAGGTTACTGCTTAGAACATAAGAATACAAAAATTACCATCAGGGGTGCTTTTCGAAGCTTTCAAAGATCTGGAGAGATTCTTTGTTCTGTTAAATTCAAGCAGTAGCTGTCTTTTAACTGGAGGTTCTCCTGGGATAAAAACACAGACTCTTTAAAAACTGATCTTTTAAAGTTCAGTTTCTTACCAATACTGTATACCTTAACTATAATTTCCAAACAAAACATTCAAGAAGTCAGACCAAGCAGGTTTTCAGATCACACATCTGTATTAAATGGCCTTTTCGAACAGAGAGCAACATCACAATTTGCAAAAGTTTCTTCTGTACGGAACGACTGTATTTTGTGTTACCAAGAACGACTTCAAAACTCCATATAATGAGGCCTGTTGCAGAATCTTTTGTGGTCAGTAGTTCTGCTCCATCCAAATCAGAATCTGTGACCCTTAGGTCAGCAAACATACAGGAGACAGGCTGCCTTAGAAAGTGCACCAGTGGATTTCAGCAGCGCAGCTCACCCCCATCTTTTTTGTACTTCTAGTTGTCAGAATCCCTAAAGAATTCTAAAAATGCATGTAACACAACTTTTACAGACGCTGTAACAGAGGATATGGTTCAACTGTGGCGCAATTGTTCCAAGCTGGACTAACAGACTCCTATCTGCCTTTTTACGCCTACCCAAACTTTCCTGCATCAAACTGCCCAGCCTTTGTACCTGAATTTGTGCCGCCAGGCAGCGACTCTGTTGCAATCTACCCTTCCATAAATAGTTTTCAGGCAGCTCAGGTCCCTGAAAAGCTCTGGGCAGCTGTGCAAGCATTAAGTACCAACACTTCAGCCCTGCGACAGGTCAGTTTTAGATCGTAAGAAGCTGTGCTTTTAGACCAACAACTATTTTTCATATCGGATTAGCAATCTCAGCACAAACAAAACCACGTTCTCACCTACAAGGCACAAAAAGGTGAAAATGGAAATACTACTACTCATTTTTCAATGAAACATTAGATTTTTGCAAAGCAAAAAAAAGTCTGCTCATGGAGAAAAGCAGCAGCAGCTTTCTTCCATAACTTCAAGACAAACCAGCAAAACCTGCACACCTTCAGAATTACTAATCACAAATTTCGCTTGTAATGTGCATTTAAGGCTGGAGAGAGTAGATGAACTATCGCCTGCAGCAAGAATTTTTGTCATTAGCACTTAAGAGAAAGAACTTCAATTTCTATATGACCTAAATATCAATGTGATGTGCAAAAACCACCCAAACAACCCACTGTACAGAAATATGGAATTGAACATATACAAGACAAAGACCTACCAAGTGAGTTTTTGTCTTCAAAGTGCCTCTTCCCAAAGGTCTTACTTTGAAAGTTTTTATCCAGTCTGCCACTGAAGGACTGTGAAGCTCTAATTTGTACTCCAGAATCAGAAAGATCATCTTCCATAAAAGCTCTTGCACTTTCTACAGCCTCCATTTCCAAGTAATTTCTTGGAGTTTGGAGAAGATTAGTATTTATTTCTGCTCTAGCAGTAACATTGCATGAAAATGCTTCAGAATCTGTTTTCATTCCCAGATTCAGTTGCCCTTTTCCAAAAGACCTAGTCTCCTCTTGCTGAAAGCTGTTTTTAAATGATGTTAACTGCTCATTTTTCTTACTAGGTGGTACGTACTCAGGCATTTTGACACGGTGGCTGCTTGGAAGAGACTTCATTTCCTCAGAGTAGATGCTTTTTAAGTTAAAGTCTTCATTGCAGCTTTTTTCGATTTTGGATTCTGAGATCACTTCATCAGTTGAAGATTTTGCATGTTGACCATTTTCATTAATTGAACTAAGTTGATCTGTAATGCCAAGCCCACTGCTTACAAAGTCATGAGATTCTTTTAAAATTGCCTTTGCTTTTTGATAGGCATTTTTAGAGACCGCTACCTGCTTTCCACTTGCAGTGCTGAACCCAAAAGCAGGATCTGAAATCAATTCAGTGCTGGCATTTTCTTCCTCTTTTGGTAACACTATCTGCATTTTCCTAGGAACTACGTCAGTGTGCATTTCAGACTTTTCAACAGCTTCCTCAACTAAAAATGGTTCTTGTAGATATGATGAATGATTACCTTCCATTTCAGAAAAGAGCTGTCTAGCTTTCCTGAGTGACTCTTCGGATAGTTGTACAGGCTTACCACTTGCTGTACTAAAAAACCCAAGATTGCTCGTAGAAGAATTTGGCTGCATTATCTGCTTATCTGGAACAGGCAAGTGCCCTAAAAGCTTAACATTCTGCTCAAAGTGTTGCCTCTGAGAATTTGGAACAGACTTTGAGTCCACAAATGTGTTTGTATCTTGGTGACCATTGTCACTAGCACTTGCATTTACTTTAATAACATGGGATGAAGCTGAATTAATCTCTTCACCTCTTGTAGCACTTAAAAAATTAACAGAATTAGGACACTCTGCATGAATGACCGAAGATGAATTTCCAGCCATTTCTGCTTGATCAGTTCTTGATTTAGTTTCAATTTCATATTTTACAGATTCACTATAGTCTTCTTGAAACATTTGTCTGACTCTTGCTAATGCACTTTCCGAAACAGAAACCGTTTTACCTTTTGCTGTACTAAACACAATTTGTTTTGTATCATCCTTTTGATTTTCAACATTAAGTGATGTTTCTTTTAAGCTGGTTAAATTAGTTTCATGTTCAGGAGGACTGACTAGTGACTGGCTTTCGCAAGCATTAACGATGGTGTCTGTGAAGCAGTTTGTATCAGCACAAGGTTTATTTAAATGTTCTAAGTCAAACTCACTGTCACAGTTCAAATGCGAATAGCTACTTTCTGGAGTTAATAGGAGAGATTGATTATTGTTACTATCCTCAACAAACGAAGTATTTTTTGTATCTCCTGGCACAGAATTATCTGCAAGGTCACTTGATACCTTCATTAAATGCAGAGATGCAGCAGAGCGCACAGGAAAATCATGTGTATTTTCTGAGTCATCCCTCTCTTTTGCTGAATATTCCATCTCTCTCTCAGCAAAGAGTTTTCCACCTTCAGACAAATGAGTTCTAGTTAAAGCATCGCTCTCCTGTCTCAGAAAAGATTCTAATTCTGGCTTTCCAGGTCTGACATCAGCTTTTTTATGTGCACATGAAGTTACTGAACTTCTTTTACAATCTTTATCCAGATTAACAAATGTATCGACTTTAACAGTATCAAGAATCACAGCATGTTTGACAGGACTGCTCTCCACTGTCTGCTTAAATTGATCTCCTGGTTCTCCGGGAACAAGTTTTTTATCAAGTTTTTCTGGATCACACTGAGCAATGCTTTCAACACACAAGTCTTTGACACAGTTTTTACCACATTTCCTTTTCTTTAAGGGGTTCTCAAAACTGTCATAACATTCCTTTCCTAAATCAACATTTTCTGCAAAAAACTGTTCAGCTTTAGCCAGAAATCCATCAGCAATTGTTATTTTCTTGCCACTAGCAGTACGAAAACCAGTCAGATAACTCCCCTTTGCTTCATTTTTTTCAACGTCCACCTCTTGCTCAAAAGGTATTTGATGATGATAGTAAGAACCTATTTTTATTCCACTTCCATTCACTAACAGGACCTTATCATGGGTAGTATCTTCTCCTTCCATATTTTCACTATTTGTCTTTTGTTTGTCACAGTTCTCCAAAACATTTACCTCTCTTTCTCCACATTGTACATCGAGCAAGCGTAGTGAATTATCCAAAGCTGCATCAGAAATGGAGACATCGCCACCAGTTGGAGTTTGACATTTTTGTGACAAGGGTTCATTTTCCTGCTTTCTGTCTTCTCTCCAAGTAGGAGAGAGGTTTTCCATTCCGTCTGATAAACTATGTTCTTCTGCAGTTGTAATAGCATCTCCTGGACATGTTACATCTAATGAGTCTTCTTGCAAACTACCTTCAACTTGGCAATCTCCTTGATTGAAAAATTGTTTGGAAGTTTTATGATTCTGGTTTTGCTTTTTAATAGATGATAGAGCGTTGCCGATAGTGCTAGTACTATTGAAATTATAATTTTCAGTATCATTTTTTGATATTTTTCTCTCATTTTCCATATTTTCTTTAAATGGTGTACTAATATTTTCCTCATTTTTTTCCTGGGCATGGTGGGCAACAGAATCTGTGTGGGAAATGGCATCCATGCTTTTGAAATTTGAAACACAAAGTGTTTTTCTTTCCTTTTCTTTTGTCAGACATCTGACAAAATTACAGTTAGAAGACATATGTCCATTTGAATTGTGACATGTAGTACTAGTTTCAGAAGATTTAAACAAATAGTTATCATCATCCAAGTCCTTGAAGAGCTCTGCAGACCTCTTCAAAGCTGCCTTAGAAATACTTATTTTTTTACCTCCAGCTGAACTAAAGCCTACAAAACTAGTAAAGCTGTCCTGTTTAGCTACTGGAAAGATCTCATTAGACATTCTACTTCCATTTCTGTCTAAGTTAGTAAAAGTAACCTTTTTATCATTTTTATGGAAAACGACTCCATTGTCTGTTTTGTATTCCACCACCTTAGTGTCTTCATTTGTGTCTTCCTGTTTAGTACAATACTTGTCATTTTTTACTTGATTTTCAGATATAGAAGTGCTACAAAAATCAGCATCTTTCCTTGTTTGAGAAATATTTTCCACATTCTTTGCTCCATGTGTTTCTACACTTCTGAACTGTTGAAAGGCCTGACTTTGCATCATGTTATTTTGCTTTCTAAACTGTGTAAATTCAAACTGACTACCTGTTTCTTCCAGGATACTAGAAAGTTCAGCAATTTCAGCTTCTTGGCTTGCTGTCAAGGTTTGATTTTTTTCTTGCAAGGATTGTTGACTTCTAGGAAAGCTTTTACACAAGCCAACTTTATGTGGAATTAACTGTGTATGCCTGGGCTCAAGAAAACCTGCCTGTGAATCTAAAGAATCAGATAAATTACCACTCGACTTGCTTTCTGAATCCAAGAAAAACAGATTCTCCTTTTTAACTTGAAAGTTTCTGACTCTTTCCATGGAACAGGCTTCAAAACATTCATTTTCAATATCTCTGAACAGCATTTTGCCTTTTGCTAAACTGACTTCAGAGAATTTAATCTCTTTATTTGAAGCAGTCTGAAAGCCACCGAAGCCCAGATTGAAACTACATGCATTAAGATTTCCTGATGATTTCCCTTTATACTTCAGGTTCTCATTTGGCTTTTTGCTGGAATACATAGGTGCTACTTGTTTATCGTCTTCAGAAATTACTTCATTTAAAGAATTATCACCCATACAATCTAACAATTCTTTTGCAGTCTCTACAGCTACATTATTGACAGCAGCTGCTTGAGCACTTCCATTGTTTTCAGCTGACTTTGGCTCTTTGATGTTGGCTACAACTTCTGAAAAGGCAGCTGCATCTGTTTTCTCCCCTTGTTTCAATCTAGTACTATCATTTTCTGAGCAGTTTATTCCCAAAGGTCCAAGTACTTCTCTACAGTCAACTACGGACCGCTGGTCTGTAGCACACCTTTTGTCAGTTGATATTTTATTGCAGCAATCACTACTGACTCCATTTATGCCAAAGCTCATCTGACTCAAAGTGTTATTGAAACCGTCATTTGTCACAGACGTAGTGTCATGGTGCGTATCACTCAAACGTTCATTATTCCTAGAAGACCACACAAGTTGTTCTTTCAGGCTCTGAGGTACAGTAGCTCCACCACTCACATTAGCACTCATGTACTTATCTTCCTTGCCTTTCTCTAAGCAACAGCCTTTAAGGAGCAATCTGGAACGCTTTCTTGCCATTAGGCATGCTGAAGTTAGAACTTTACGTTTTATACTTGAAATTATTTCACTATTTAAAGAATTTGTTGTGTCTTCTTTCTGAGTATTAGATAATTCTAAGCATTTTAATAATGTAGCAGGTTGGTCTTCTCTGGCATTTTCCCCCAAATCTCTCGGGTCTTGCTGCTTCAGCCTATCGTTGAACAAATTGTCAGATGAGTTATCCATTATATCTGTTTTTAAAGTGCTGAAATTCTTTTCCCCGACATTCGATTGCAAACACTTTCTCTCTGAAAGAAGCAAGCAGTCTACAAGACAAGACATTACAGAAAAAACACATGTTAATAAAGTAGTTCTTAGTTATTCGAACAAATATAAATTCAGATTTAATAAAATTCTGGCCCATAAGATGGTTTCTACACATGCTTAACACTGGTACCATAAATATCGCTTTTGTTTTCAAATGAGAACACCTTGACAAGATTAGAGATCCGTTTAACCTAATCATGTTCTAATAGCCAGAAACAAGTGAGTAGCCTGCAGTTAATGCTATCAGTTAAAAAAAAAAAAAAAAAATTGGTCATCATGAAATTTGAAGAGATTTGAAGAGATGGGCTTCCATTCCTTGTGTCTCAACATAAGGACTTGTTTCAAACTTTAAAAATAAGTACTTTGACTCGTAATACTAACCATAGAATCATTTTGTTTGGAAGAGACCCTCAGAATCATTGAGTCCAACCATAACCTAACTCTGGCACTAAACCATGTCCCTAAGAACCTCATCTAAACACCTTTTAAACACCTCCAGGGAGTAGTTCTTCTAGCAAGAACAATAGTTTTTAAAAACAGGAGTATGTGGTTGTTTTCATTATGTAATTTTTTAAAATATATTTTGTTCTTCTGGAAGAAACAGATGTACAATCTTAAACTCCTTAATTTTAGGAGAATAACAATACAACTTTCCCATCCTTTATGACCTCTTACAAGTTATCAACTCACACAAGATGGCCCTTGACACTATGGATGCCTAAACAGCATTGACATATATAATTATGCTTGTCAATTAGAATAGTGGTTCAAGGTGGAAGTTTCTATTCCAGAAACTAATCTGAGACTAAAACAGTAAGGTACCACCAGACTACTTGAAAACAATGCTATTCTGTCACTATTATTATAACAGACCAATTCCATATCTTGATTCCCATTTGCAGAGCTGCTTTATCACAAACACAAGATTTTACATTATTTTATCGGAATCATTTACATAAAAGGTTCTTAATAAAGAATCCTCCACAAATGATGAAAAGCTTAATAATATACCTTGATCATCAACACTGGCCACATGACAGCCTTTAAATTCACATGAATCAGATTCCGAATGTGGCAATATAAGATGAGCAGGTGATTCAGAGGTCACTTCTTTCTGTATTTTTTCTTCTTGATACAGTAAAGTATTATTTATAGCATAAATAAATCTCTTGGATCTCCTTCTCAAGCTGGATAACACATTCAGGCTTTTAAAGCTAGACTTCGTAAGAGTATTTGCACTATTTATTAAATGTAGGTCATTGCAATGATCTGGAGATGTAGCACTACATACAAGTGGGTGAGACAGAAGATCAGTTACCACAGATTTAGAAGCTGCTTTTAAATGTTTGGAAAAGCTGCCATTGTAGACTACAGAATACTCCGTGACATTTGTACTTTCGATTAAAAAAGAATTACAGTTTAAGAAGCTCATTTTGGAAACCTTCTCAGCTGCACATCCTTTTACTAACTTTGGATCTTGAACACTCAGAGACACAGATTTTACTGGAGTTATTTCCCATGTTTGGTTGTTTTCAGAATTTTGCACTTCATAGCACTTTTCTGACAAATTGGCACTCAACAGCTTTTGTGCTTTTACCAAGCCTGAAGTATTCAGTAAAGATGTTTCAACAGCACCATCCTCGGTCACCAGCACTGACTTATCTCCTAAATTTTTCTCTCTACAGAAGTCAGAGGATGGAGAGCTACATACAGATGTTTCCAAGTGAGTTACATCAAGATCAGATAAGCTCAGTTGAGACCACTGGCTTGATGAAGATGGCATGTCTTCTTTCACAGGCTTCTCATTCTCAGCTGACACATGTGTTCTATATTCTTGCACATCTCCTGTGACTGTAAGTGACTCCAGTTCCTTTTCATGTCCTATTAAACAGCTATCTTTAACAGCCCCCCTATCTTCATCAATGTTTTGGAGTAAAGAATCCTTTACTTCAATAGAGTGGCTTTTTTCAGTCTGGCTTGTTGTTTTCGAGTCATGTGAAATGCCAGCCTTTCTTCTAACAGACTGCTCAGAAGGAACATCCCCCTTTCCTTGTGCTTTATCTGTGTTTATTTCGCATTTCTCTACTGTATCCAGAGCACATGGCATCAGCAGAAAGGTTCCATTGGAATTAGCAGGCATGTTGAATGTGTCCTCAAAGCTATTCATCTCACCAAATAAGGCATCTAACATCTCCGACTCTATACAGTTTAGAGAAGATGGGGAGAAGAAAAGAAGTGAAAAATTAAGTTTTAGGAAATAAGTAACAGCATTGTGTTTTTATAGGTAAATACAGCTTTCAATTTCATGGTAATTACCCAACAGTGAGTTTGGAAAGGTAAATCTGCATGTCTTTAAAGATGTTTGTTCATTCTCCAACAGCAGCTATTAGACAAGATAGGAGGCAAAGGATGTCCATGCAGATGTCCTGGCCTCCTGAGGACTGTGGCGATCAAGCAGGTTTCCAAGATGAAACCTATTTGTCTCAGAATATTTTTTTTTTAATCTATAGATAGGAGAATGAGTAGGAAATTTTACAAGATAAATGTCTGGATTTTTTTCCTCCAAAATTTTTACCAGATTGCAGGAACCAGACACCTTAAGAAGCTGCCTATTTTTGTCTATAACTTGCAGCTAAGGAAACTGTTAGTTCAGGATGATTCTAGTAAGCTATCTTTCATTTTGATATAAAATATTATAATGTCTAGAAGGTTTTAGAAAATATTCTCATTTTCTTAAATTATTAGGAAGCTTTTAACAAGTTCTAAGTGATTGGCACAAACTTTAGAAAAATAATGAGAATATTTTGTTTGTGTAGAGAAACAATATGCAGTGGGGAAAAAATAATCTAAACTCTACCTCGTAGACAGCCTTAAAATCTTATACATACCAAATAAAAATATTACATTCTCAAATGTGTGAAACTAGGTCTACTTATCAAAATATTTCACACTTAAAAAGATAGCTAGGTTTTATTTTGAGAGTACTTTTTAAGGCTTTTTCATATCAAAGAAATTGTAACCAAGTACCTAGAAAACATCCATGTCCTCTTTTTCCCTTGGGCACACAACCAATAATTAAACTTTTTTTCCTAAGCCTTTTTAAGGTACCATTTCTATAATTTAGAACTATTTTCCCTATTAGAACTTTCAAATGCCTAGTGAATGAAAGATTTTTCCATTTTCAAGTCCACAGAAGACTTCCCAATACTCGGTCACACGCATCCAACTATTTGCAATACATCCATTAAGGGTTCATGCCCACGCTACAGGCATAAAACCACCTCTTCATCACATCTCTAAGTTACCCATTCTCTTTATTTTCTGTTTTTTGCCTGAGTAGCAGAAGGCATCACTAAACAAGATCTTGAAAAAGAAACTAACACTACAGACTGAGGGTATAGGTTCTTTCCCCTTACTGAAGTGTATTCCTCTGAGTAACTTTTGCGTCCACATCCTCTAATCCTGTAATAATTTCTTAACAGAGCTTTCTAAAAAGACACAGTTGTATTTCTTTTTACTTGAACAGGAGCCATTACCTTTAATCAAAAAAGAAAACCAAGAGTATCTGAAAAATTGTAAAAATACTGGCTGTACACTGAATAACCTGACTCCAGGGGAGAGATTAAAAAAAAAAAAAGCAATCAGGGAAGTTAATTTTAAATTCTGAACTCACTGGAGAGTCAGTGAAATGACAACTCCAAAACCAAGGACTGCACAACAGAATTCTCCTGTTTTCCCACTAAGTGCCTTAACTAGGCAATAACTACTTAATTAGTTTTCTTAGTACCTCTCCTTCTAGGCAACTAATACAATCCTCAGGGGAAAAAAAAAAAAAATAAAAAAGGCTTAAACATTAGATGTTTCTGCTCTGGAGTCAAACACTGACTGATTGTTAGAACATATTGCCACATTTCAGGTTGGAATCCTTATAAGTAGATAGTATTGAACCCATTTCTCCTACTTCATGAATAGGTCTAGCCACTGAGGTTAAAGATGAACCATTTACTCTGATCGGGGCTATAAAGGGAATGAATTTTGGATTTTGAATTAGAGTTAAAATATTAAGTTTTGGGCAACAGGCCAGGGTAAAATACCTAAAATGTTACAGAACTTCATGTTTCTCATTAGTTTTTCAACTTAAACAGCTTCCTAGTAAAGATGCTGACTACTATATATTTAAAGAATCTAAATTCTGAATCCAGGGTTTTATTCCTACAGCAAAGCTGTGAATTCTGCTATGAGGGCCAGATGCCTAAGGCTTAATGTTACAATGATCAGCCTTAAACTTCCTCAAACTAAGGACATGAACCTTGGGAACTAAGGATTGGGTTATAAAGGGACAGGCATAATGACTATATGCAAATCTAGCTCCTATTGTGAAATTCCAAAAGTGTTAATACATGACAGTACACATCTTGCAGTCCATGGTTACACTAAACATAAAAGAGTTCAAGTTTCTTCGTCCCTCAAATTATTACAACTAAAAATAATTTTTAAAATCCAGCAAAAAATCTTTGAAATATTTGGTCATTCTTGTACTTTGGACTGAGTGTACATATTCAGTCACACTGCTATTAAAGACACAACTTGTATAATATAAATAATCTCTTCATATCCTTAAAAACATGTAGGTATTCAAATCAGTATTATGATCCCTCTTCTTTTCTGTGACTGAAACAAAATGTATATCTAATAAAACCGATTACCTTTCGTGATCATACAACACTATTCCAGAGAAAATCAACATTTGGACAGCTACAAAAATGGAGGTTTGAGCTATCCTTCTTTTCACATTGCATCTTCAAACGCCAAGTTAATTATTATCAAAAAGGCAAGACAGAAGAAGAAAAAAGAGACATTTGCGAAAGTTATTTTGTGCTTTAAAAGAAATTAGTTTCTTCTTCCTCTTATTTTTACTCAGAGGTTGTTTTAACTAGCCTCCCTACTGTAGTATGGGACGTAATAAGCCCATTTTGGAACATAAAACAGGACATTCATTTGTCCTTAATTTCTAGAAGTATTTTACTGACTACATATTATTTGAATATGTTTACTACCAACTACAATTTCCTTTGCATGTTTGAACCTACAATATAAAAATAGCAGGACATATGACTCTACAAGCACCAATGCTTCCTGATCCCAGCATTCTCAGCCCTGCTTGTCAAATTCTAAACTGATTCTTTCACAAGTCTTACATGTACTACCAAACAATATTTTTAGGGCAGTCCATTCCATTCAGATAAGGAGACATACAATCACAATCGTCCTGTCTAGCCTGTGTCAATCTCTACAGCATCCCTTTTACATCCATGCATGCTGAACAAATTTCTGTTACTATTCTTCCCTCCTGCTATCATTTCTCAACAAAAATCAAAAAGGTCACACATATGTGTACATTTTCCCTTGTTCACTAACATGGTCTGAGAACATAGAATTAAATCTTCCCCCCCGCCTTGGCTAAGTAATTTTGCATTCATTTGAAAGTAAAACAAAACAAAACAACATTTCATTTTCCTAAAGGATTTGTCATGTTTTGAGCTACTAATAGCTGAAGTAAATGAAGAAAGGATATAGCAAGACTAAACAACAAGCTCATCGCAGAATAATGAATATTGGGATGAGATTTCATGATAAAGCTAAACCTGTTCACTTGCTAGAAGTAGTAGTCTTGCTCCCCCTTGAACCTTGCACCACTTTTCTTCCTCAGCTCTCCCATACAGTCTCACACCCTCACACCAGTACTAATCTGGTTGTCATCCAGTGGCATGGTAACCTGATTTAATTCGCTGACTCAACAAAAACTGATTCTCTTTTTTAAGGCCAAATTAGTTTTACAAAATTGAATCAATTGAGGAAGTAGAAGTACACAGCTGGCAGAGGAAATAAGCCATAAGGTCAGCTCAGGGTAACTTTACCCTCAGTCTTGTTTCACAGTATAGTCAGTAGTAAAACATCAAGGCATACCAAAGTCTTTGATGTCATCTTCAGCATTTGGCTTCGCAGTCTCTGGTACAGACAGCAAACCTGTATCACTTGTCCCAGGACATTTATCATGGTTTGAAACAAAGTTTTGCAAAGCCTGTAAGCCAAAGACATAAGCTATTATATTATATACATCACGTATCAGTAAGTGTCACTCTAACAGTAAAGCAAGCACCTCTAACCATGTACTGCAGTATCTGAATAATTCTGCATCTCTTAAAATGAAAGGTAACATTTTCACAGGTACACTTGAAAATAAATAAGCAGATAATACGCATTTTCAATGCAAACCAGGTTCCATTCTATAACTAATTTAAGTGCATTGACTGGTTCCAGCAGTTTACTCTAAGCAAGCCTCTCAAAAAGGAACAAATGAGACAAGAGGAAGGAGAAACTGTTTGCTCATTTTAACTTGTAACGGTTTTTTAACTGTGAAGTTTCAGGTAGTTAAGAATCAAACATATCTTTGTAATTGAATCCTATTAGCACCGTTGTCGGTTTTCAGTCTGAATAATCATTCAGCTTTCATATACATAGAGTAAAATTACAATTTTGTAGGAACTCTCCCTCTCCTAACAATTTCAAAGGTCTGAAATTAATACTCAATTTCAACTCTTGGTATAGTGGATGAGCACAGTAAGTTATTGGACAATATAAGCCAAACAATAACTCCCAAAACTGTGACAGAAGAGAAAGAAAAACAAACAAACCCTCTGATAAGTAGCATATTGCAATTCCTAGGTTGGATTTCTCTTTGAATGAATGCCACTGCTCCTGAATCCAAGTGATTTTTTTTTTTTTGAAGACAGCAAAAATATTCCTCAAAGGTGGTTATTTGGGAAAAATATAGTCTACAGCCAGGCTTTGCAAGTTTAGTTTTGTGAGCAGTAACTTTTAAAAACAGCCAGACAGAAGGGTATAAGACAAAAGTGAGAGAATTTTTTATTTGTGGTTCAAGGAATGTACATGTAACTAAATAGCTTAACTGAAATTAAAGAACAGCATAGCTCTTAAAACTTACTATGTCAGCTCTTTCATCCTGTTGCTTTGCTCCAGAAATAGAATCATTCTCTCTGGCTTTAGAAGAAAGACAGACAAGTCAGTTCACTTGCTCCTAAGCAATTTGCTGAGTGTGTTCAAATGTAGTTGTGTTTTGGGAGAGTTTTCTTTGAATCATTTCCAATGCAACTGAAATCCGTAAACAAAACTACTAAAAACTAACTAAAAGTTCTAAATAAGAAGTCCTACAGGTGAGGCTGAGGAAGTGTATAAAAGCAGTCTTGTAACAGCACAAAACACCCTAAATCACAGGTTGTGGTTTCTGCTAAGCAGGTAGACCAGTTACGACCCTGAGACCAGCATCACTGCCAATCCCCTTTCCAGCAGTTATTCATGGCACCACTGTTTTATTTTGTTTTTCTGTCAAAGGACCTGGATGAGATCTTCAAGCCTCTGTAAGGAATTTTTTTTTCCCATTTTCTCCCACAAGAGCAGTAATATCTTTCCACCTACATTACAAAAGGAGAAAGTGAACGCTACTTTTAAGATGCCTAATGAGCAGTATATTCAAATAAGATGTTTCATAGATGTGGCATCTAGGTTCCATGTAGCGGCCAAAGTCACTCTTTTCTTTGACAGGTGCCAGATGGCAGAGTGGGCATCACTGCTCTAGAATCCTAGGGCTCATCCAGGAAGTGGGAGAATGAGGAGAGCTCAAACCACAGCTCATCTCCCAGAAGAACATCATTAAGCTATGGGTACGTTCTCCAGCCTCCCTTGTCATGTCACATCATTCTGAGCCAATGAACACCCAAACCGGCACACCTTGGTAGCCTTGTGAATAGCACCACTCCTTCCCTGCCAACAGAGCAACCACAGAATCTCTCTAGTTGGAAAGGACCCATAAGGACCATCAAGTCCAACTCCCTGCTCCTCACAGGACAACCTAAAACCAAACCATATGAGTAAAAGCACCATCCAGATGCTCCTTGAACTCTGACAGGCTTAGTGCTTTGTCCAGTTCTTGCACTTCCTACTCTTTCTATGCTTTTCTATGTTATTCCTAAATTTATATTCCCATATCCCTTACACAAAGGAAGAAAACTTCTCAAAAGCAATGATACATTTAATTTCATTTCCTCCTTTGAGGGCTACATTATTTAAAGTGACCCATTAAGCATCTCTGTAAGAGTTTTGTCCCTTTGAATAAAAATAATCAGTTCACACTAAATGAACTTCCAGTCTCAAAACCAGAAGTTTTCAACCCTTAGCAACTGCTCATTTTTAGAAATACCTATTATCACTGTTGCACCAAGTGTAGGAGGTGTGGCTAAAGAACTTGACCAGGACATATCTGGATCCACTTCTGCTCCCAGACTTTCAGAAATACGTTTTGGAGTTCTGACCTAGAAATATATTTAACAATTAATTAATATTTCTATGCAGAATTTTGAATGTACTACTCAGGAAAAAGAAAACAAAATGCAGGAATAACATACTTACCTCCAAAAGTTTTGGTGTGCAAAACAAGCTTCCATATGGTCCTACAAAACATTATGTAATAAGGACATTAAGTAATACTTAAGACATAAGGATTTATATCCACAGATATCAGATATTTTGTAAAACTAAAAAAGGGAAATACAAACCAGGAATAGCACTTCTCTGAGGTGTTCTGTAAGTATTCCTTAAAATAGTTGGACTGCAAAACAAAATCAAATTAAAAAAATATTAAGTTCACTTCTCAATTTCTGAAAATAAGTAAACATTTCAGACATTATATATTACTGCCTCCATTATCTTCTCTCTTTGCAGCCATCACTATTTCCCTGACTAAATAAAACATAGATTTCTCCTAACCGTCAGTCAGTATTTTAAACTTTACCATAAGTTTATTTCAAACTGTAAAATGCTTCTTTTGTGAAATGTTAATTTTCAGTGATGATTTGTCTAGCAAACAGTACACTAGACTTCAATATAACCATGTATTTCTTAATATGCTGCATGAAACTATGGAAGTGGGATTAATTAATTTGTTCTAATTAAATAATGAGTTTAACTGTTCCTATAATCAACATGAGTACTTTGAGCAGATTCATCTGAAAAAATATACATTTAAATGTAGAAATCAAGGCTATTACTTAAAAAAAAAAGTCTCAGTAAGTATTATAAATAGCTTTACAAATTACTACTTGAGAAGCACATAATACATCACTACTACTCTTTCTTGCACTGGATGTTGAGGATTTGGGAAGCTGAAATAATGTCAACAAATGCCATATGCCAGCTCTGAAGGAGTAGAAAAATAGGAAGGAAGAACACCTAAAAGCAAGGAAGTTCTCAAAATCGGCTTGCGTTTTATTTGCAATTCACTTAGCAACTTACGAGTATCATAAACATACAAGACATACCAGATTATTGATTGCTCTGAAGAAGTCTAACAGTCAAACACAGTAGTTTTAATATTTCTTCTTGCTTAAAATCCAGTTTATTTTTTTTACTTGTGTTGACGTATTTAGCATACCTAGCAGCGAGGCAGTTGTGGCAGGTACCAGGAGGAGAAGCAAGTATTTCATTTTCTTGATCTACTTTTCTTCTTGTGATACTTGGGCTTATCGAATTATCTCTGCCTACAATATAGAAGATAATAATCAACACAACCTTGCAGAACTACATGTAACAGTTTCGATTTTTGAAGTGTAAAGATAAGCTTTACCAAAATAAAATTGTGCAACATCTGATTTTTAGTTTAAAAAGAACCAACAAAACCCTACCTTCTCCCTCAGTGTTTTGAACATTTTCTAATTCTATAACCAAACAATGCTAAACACATTTCAAATGTGCAGACAAAAGTGCTCATTATGTCACTTTATTAATTTGATATATATATATATATATATGTTTCAGTATATTTCCATGATATTTTTTCAAGTCACATATTCCATTTAGTTTTAGTATATTGTATTGTGTCTCTTGTCACTGGCAGAAGTCATTCTTTGGAGAAATTCAATACATGCAGATGTGCATTTGTACCAGCTTTCCCTCAAATTTACTTAGGACATACATTTCTTGATTAGAATAAGCAGCATAAAGAAAAAATTGTTTCTGGAACTGTTAGTGGAGGCCCTGTCACTGGTAGCAGTAGCTATTTATATGCTATGCATCTCCAGGCAAGAGAAAGAGTGGCCCCACCAAAGCAGCAGAATCCTGTGAACAGTGACCCCCTCACATGCGCAAGCAACTACTGACAAGAATTCCTACTCAGAAATTGCCAAACAACATCCAGATCAGAAATGACACCTAGCTTTCTGCGTTTCTCTGCTTCTGAGTTCCTGAGTCCACATGCAGAGCACAGCTGCGACCCAGTACCATACCAAGGTCAAATCCAACAGCTTCATCCATGCTCTTGTTTTCACAAGAAAGAAAACTCAAGTTAGCTGGCTCTAACCACGAAAACCAGAAGAAAAAGATCTTGGGCCAGCCACAGGGAACTATATAGAAACTTTAGTAATAGTTGTCTTCCCTTCCTTAGGGAGTGTGTACAAACATCTGCATACACTAACATAGAACAAAAGTAACCATTTTGAAACAGAAGAATCATAAGGTTCCTTTGTTTGCAACTTTGCAACACTACCAAGAATTCAGTAGGGACTTAACACTGTAAAAATCCAGATATCTAAATTTAGAAGAAACATGTTCTCAGCTAAGTTGAGCAGAAGTTCAGCAGTAAACTTAAGAAAAAACAAAGTAGCAATATTCTATGGAAGTGAAATTATAAAGTATATTTGAACAGTAGCACAGTCCTACACCTTTAAAGTCTTTGCTTTAGGATCTAAAAACGATTCTGGTGATAAAGGGAGTCTTGTGTCTGTCTGTAACCTGTTTAGAAAAGCTTATCTTATTGTTAGGAGGGCATGCACAGAGTAGATGCTCAAATATTGCAGGAATGGGGTTAGATATTCTTCCATAGAAAAGATTTTACATACAATCTTGCATACATTCTCCATAGAAAACATTCCTGTCTCTTTTCAAGGAGAACTGGTACTATGCCTTACAGGTACATCAAAAACAAGCAGAGTGACGTGTACTTTCATGATGTACTTGGGATTTGGAAATAACGCAATGAGAAGTACCTCGTAAGTGGTAGAATTCCTTGTTCCTAAATGGAAAAGTGTAACTGACTCACAGTTCTATTAATTCAAAGAGCTTAGCTCTTCTAAATCTTTCTAAGAAAGGTTGAGGAGTGCCCTACAGATCACCTCATAATGCAGCATGATAAGCATCATTCTCTCTCAAGATTTTCAGAGATTTTTGCATAAAACAAAAATCAGACTGCCAAAAAAATTCACTCTGATTCTTACTTGACAGGTTACACTAATAAGCTCCTTATATTAATTTATTATTACACTAATTATCTCCTTATATTAACGATATTTAGTGTATTAGGACCATGACAATCTTTTCCACAGGGAACTTTGCATATGCATTGCCAGTTTATTGCAAAGCTTAATTCATTATTAAGATTAATTCTGCATTTTTGTAGGCAGTCTTCAGAAGCCTACCAAGATAAGCTTTTTAGGCAGACAATTTCTGCAGTAGTATTATCTATTACATAAATAATCATCAGCTACAACAACAAAAGGTTAAAAAAAAAAGTCTTCTGCTTCTGGAGGGCACAAGCAGCCTTTAAGTACCATTAAAAAAAAATATTACTCACTTGCTCCTATTTTTTTCTGATCCAGTTCTTTTCCAGGAGAAGAATATGGTGGCAATATCATATTTTGTTCTTTAAAAATCAGCGGAGTTGATGCCAGCTGACTGTATGTGGAAGGTTTTGCCCTTGGAGTTTTAAAAGAAGTTTGATCCAGCCAGCCAGAGGGACCATCAAGTTCTCCTAACAATTTAGACTCATATGGTGGGGCTTCTGCACTGAGTTCTTCAAACCAGTTGAGACTGATAGGCCCTAAGTCTATAAAGAAAAACATACAGAAAACCACATGAAAAGGAAAAAAGGATCTTCCATGCAGGATGTGAAAATACATTAGACATTTAAATGCTGGCAGCAAATTGCATTGCTCCTTCCATCGTCATACTGCTGTTTTCTTGGTTTGTAGATAGCTTTGAACTCAGATACCCACAAAGTACAAAAGAATGCCTGCCCAAATTCTCAGACCATTAACAAAATTAACCAAAAGCAGATAAATATCCAGTTTGTTTAAAACTGAAAGTATACTTCAGGCTTTTAGTTTATACCTCATTTTACTCAGTTTGCTAAGTTAAACAGGTTCCTTTAACATTAATAAATCATACTGCTACAGGTGTATTTGGCAAAAGACTAAACCTGGTCTGCATGGGGTTACATAAGGAGGCCAAAGCTAGAACACAAGTACAAAAAAGTAACTGAGCACACATTATGAAAAAAGATACAAATAAAAAATTATAGAAACACATTAAAGAGTAGATATTAGCAAATACAGATTTGGGGCAAGAATAGCATCTAACAAGTTGCAGAATGCTTTTCTATGGAACACACAGCAGATGTGTATGAAATACTTATGTCTAGAGGAGCAACCCTAACAAAAATTATTTACTGTGGAGAAGCTGTACCTGATTCACTGCAATGTGCCTTAAACATTTCAAAGAAGGTTGGTCTTTCCACAGGGCTGTAAGCCATTTTCTTATCCATAACACTACAGGAACAGCTGTTGAAAAACCTGAGAAATAAGAAAATACTTTCATATGGTGTTACTCTAATGCTCTGGGGCTGCAAGCCTTAACACTGCTTTCCAGCATTTCTTGATAGATGTGTCTTAACCCAACCTCTTTAGCTTGAGGACTGTGATGTGCATGTTCAAAGACTGCAATGATGAACACAGTATGAATATAACAGACAAGAGCAGCATAGGGAATTATACCAGAGATAATACAAATACTAAGGAAATATGGAAGAAAAATAAAGGTGGAACAGGCAGAGCACTTTTGTGGTATTTTAAATACAAGGAAAAAATCCACACTCATAGCTTTATGCTAGAATATATGGTATCACATACAAAATCTTATAACCATTACAACTTATGTGCCAAGAATTTGATCTAAAGTTGCCTTCAATTGGAGGAGGCACTGCCAGTTCCACAGTGCTATTAAAAACCAGGTATAAGTAAGACTGCCATAGAAACTTCTCTACTTTAATACATTTATTGCTTCCCCTGCAAAGACAGTTTCCCACACGATGGCCGCTTCGCACACGCTGCCTTACCAGACAGATGGGAAAGACAGGCCAAGACAGAAAATCACGAAATTAAGAACTACCTCAGAAGCACATTTTAAAGGACGAAGCGGCCTGTCCACGCCGCCTCCCGTGAGGGGAAGCTCCCGCCGGGCAAACACCCACGCACGGGGCGCTGCCCGCGGAGCCGCCACCGGGTCGCCCCGCGGTGCCTCAGCGGACGCGCCGCCCCCCCGCCCCGGCAGGCCGGTAACCGCGGGCCCCGCGCCGGCTGTGAGGAGCGGGGCGGCAGCGGGAGGGCCCCCCGGCGGCGCTACCCACCCAGAGCCGCCCCGCGCGAGGGGCAGCTCCTCGGGCCGGGCCTTTACCTGCCGGCGGCCCCGCGGCATCGCCTCCCCCGCAGAGCCGGCGCCGCGGGCGGGGAGCGAGGGGGCGGCGCCGCTGCCGCCGCGTTCGAAGGTTGGCGCCAACACGCCCCCCGGCGCCTGCGCACTGGGAGCGGCCGCCGCTCCCGCCTTCCCCGCCCGCACGTCATGGGAAGGAGGCGGCGTAACGGCCACCGCCGCCTCGCCTCAGCGCGCCGGGGCGGCCCCTGGGCCGCTCGTCCCCACCCTGCTCGGGGCGGGGGGACAGGAGGCGGGGCGGGGGGCCGGAGAAGCCGGAGGCGGAGGAAGGGGCTGTAATTTAGGTGCTTGTCCTCCATGGCGGATATCTCGCAATACAAAAAGGGAGTGTCCCGGGCCAGATACCGGACTGCTTCTTTCAGTCATACGTACCTATATATAGGGCAAATGAATTGTCACATCCAAGGTCGGCATGTTCCAAGTTACTGTTTAACAGCAGTTAACACCAATGTCCCAGAAAAAGCCTCCAGAAGTCTTAAAGAGAGGAGCAGTGCTGTTGGTGCCTGTGGCGGCTGCGGCCTCATCTTTTCAGCTGGGTTGTTCTGTGGGCTTTGACACATGAAATTATTATGGTTGCTGATGTTAATAGTATTATCCTCCACATATAAGTCCATTCCCATTTTGACTCTTGATAAGTTCTTGGCCTCAGCAATAAGTCCATAAAATCATAGAATCCTACAATGTCCTGAGTTGTAAGGGACCCACAAGGATCATGAGTCCAACTCCTGTCCCTGCACAGGACAACCCCACAGTTCACACCGTGTGTCTGAGGGCTTGTCCAGTCTCTTCTTGAACACTGTCAGGTTGGGGCCGTGACACCTCCCTGGGGAGCCTGTTCCAGTGTCCACCACCCGCTGGGGGAAGAACCTTTTCCTAATGTCCAACCTCAACCTCCCCTGGCACATCTTCCTGCCATTCCCTCGGGTTCTGTCACTGGTTGCTAAAGAGAAGAGCTCAGCGCCTGCCCCTCCTCCTCCCCTTGTGAGGAAGCTGCAGCCGCCATGAGGTCTCCCCTCAGTCTCCTCTTCTCCAGGCTGAACAAACCCAGTGACTTTAGCTGCTCCTCATACGGCTTCCTCTCCAAACCCTTCACCAACTTCGTAGCCCTCCTCTGGACACTTTCTAGTAGCTTAATATCTTTTTTATACTGTGTTGCCCATAACTTCAAGCTGGGTGGAAAATTCTTCCTATTAGTAATTTTGAGTTAACCATCTGTCATTTTAGCTGGATATTCATCTGCTCTTGTGTTATAAAGGGGTTTCTTTCTATCTCTCCATACCTGTCCTTATTTTACACAGTTTTATCACATCACCTACATCCTCATCAGTCACCTTTTTCAGTATCTCTTCACACAAGAATTTTTCCATGTCCCTCCTCCTTCTGGCAAACTTCTTTGACTTCTAATCCTGCAGTGTCCTGGGGAGGTGCAGTAACTGGTTCTTCTCAAAGCATTCCAGAGGAAACCATAACGTGTTTTTGAATGGTGGCATGTAGTTTCCAATTTAACCTCCACCTCCCTCCCAAAGCACCCAAACAACTTACTCTTTTTGCAGCCACACTGCAGTCATAAGCTTTAACTTGGACATCGTGATACCCTGTTTTCGCTTTGAGTTGATACAGCCTGTGCTTTGAAAACCCAAGCATAACATGAAGCCTTGAGCCATCTTTAACTGTGATGAATGCGTTTCCCGAATCTTAACCTCTTTTTTGTTCCTTAAAAAATGTTGTTTCTTACTTCAGACACTCGAAAGCATCTTTCTCAAATATGCTGTGAACTTTTAAAGACATTATCCCTGCCAGCTCTTCTCCAGCCCCTATCTTGCTGGCCCATTGAATTTTATAATGCAGTGCTTTGATAAAGGTAGTGAGGAATCATGCAAAGAAACTATTTCACACCACAGCAGGTCCAGGGATTTGGGGATTCTGCAGTCTCTAAAGACTCACATACACAGTTTGGATTATGTAATTATATTAACTATATTACCTTAGAATTGAGCTAAAGTGATGTAGTTATGAAAGAAGGACTATTAGTCTAATTTGTAAGTGCTTGTATTGCTAAAATTAATTTCATTATAGAGGTATTAAGCCATTTTTCCCAGTACAACTGTTTTCCCTCAGAGTGTTCTACAAACCAAAGTTTATTCCATCTTTCCCTAAACCAATACAGTTGGTAGAAAAGCTGCATGCAGGCAGTCCCCAAGTAATGGGGCAATGGAGATACTCAGACCTTTTAATACCAATAAAAACTTCTTTTGAGAGATGTAATTGCCTTCATTCTTTGCTCAGTTGTCTGGTGGGTGCCCAGTTTATCTGGGCTTTCTTAGTTTCTCGACTTCCCTTTTCTTTCGAGACCACGAACAGAAGGAGCTGTGAGCAAGTGGACTTCCGTTGTCCCAGCTACGGCTGAGTTACATCTATTCATCTTCCCAGGGTCTTGCAGAGATGTGCTACTTTTTGAGCACTGTTTACTTCTCAGGGCTCACACAGCTCTGTCAAGATCTTCACCGAGTTACATCGACATAAACAAGTGAGGCTTCATTCAGCCCTGGATTTGTTATTGCAGCTTCCAGCCCTGTGCCTGCATTTCCTACCCAAAAGAAGAGGTGAAGGCCTCCCCGAGCAGAGCAAGAGATGCAGGCGAGCTCTGTATGGGCCCTGACCTTCTACAAAGATCTTAATGAGGGGAGAAAGGGAAATCCTGTACCTGGTGGTGGAACAGGAGCTTTGTGGTTGGCGTGTCTGGGCTTCCCACAGTGCATCCCGGGAAACACATCAGCCCCTGTTCCAGCTCAGCCCTGGGGAGTAAGCTCTGGGAGCCCCGCAGCACCCCCCTTGCAATCAACCCTCCCTCCCCGCCAGCTGCCCCTGCCGGGTGGGGGCCAATTTCCCCATCAATTAGCTGCAGCTCTGCAGGTAAGATAAAGGCAGGGCAGGGAGACAACCAGGACTGACTTTTCTGCGGATGTGATCATGGAGAGCTTTGTCTATCCCCCCTTTGGCAAGTACCAGAGCTTCAGGGGCGGCCTCACGCCGAGCCGCAGCAGGGAGCCGGCGGTGAAGCAGCCCAGCTGGAAGCAAAGCAAGAGCAGCGGCATCAGCCCCTTCCTCGGGGGGCCTCTCACCCCCATGCCCTCCGAGTACCTGGACAGCTACCGGCGGGCGCAGTTCCAGGCCCTGCTGTCGCAGGTGAGCCCGGGGCTGATGCCGCGGCTGCGCCGGGCCAACACCAAGGAGGTGGGTGTGCAGGTGAACCTGCGGGCTGACGCCGCCGTGCAGTGCTCGCTGGGGCCGCGCCTGCTGCCCCTCAGCCCCCCGCTCAGCCCCGCTGCGCTCCGCATCCGCGGGCACCTCGCCCTCTACTCGCCTGTGCTGGACCGCCGGCTCTTCACACTGCCTGAGGCTGCCGGACCCCGGGAGAAGGACAAGGCGTCTGAAGCGACCCCCAAGGAGCAGAAGGCGGAGGATGGTGGCAGAGAGCAGCAGGAGAGCCAGGTGGAGGCTGCTCTGCTGAGTGAGGAGACGGCAGAGACACCACAGGAGAAGGCTGCAGCCCCCAGACGGCGAGCTGCCTTCCAGGTGTGCAATGCCGGGATCCTGGGGCCTGAGGAGAGGCTGGGACATAGTGCAGCCTGCTCTGGGCAAGAGGGGTCTGTGTCGGGGGCAAATCGTGCAGGAGGCTGGAGAGAAATCTGCCACTGGGCAGCAAAAGGCACAGTGGTCCCCACCCTGGCCGCCTGCTCAGGGCTGCACCCGCAGCTGGGATTGCCCTGGCAACAGCGGAGCCTCCTGCCAGTACTAACTGGTGTAACGAGGGAGCTGGGCTGGGGGTTCTTGTGGTGCTGCAGGCTGCTCAGTGAACTTCTCTCTCTCTCTCTCTCTCTCTGCAGTTTTTGGAGCAGAAGTATGGCTATTTCCACTGTAAAGACTGCAAGACCAGATGGGAGAGTGCTTATGTGTGGTGCATTTCTGGAAGCAACAAGGTAGTTCACAAGTCATTTATTGCTCCTGAGACTTGTAAGAATGGCATCAAATCTGTGACAAATTGGATGTTTTGGCACAAATTTAGGTACCTGTACGGAACACTCTAAGTCTCTATAGTAACTGAGAACTTGCTTTTTTCAGGTGTACTTCAAGCAGCTGTGTCGCAAATGCCAAAAGGGCTTTAATCCCTATCGAGTGGAAGCAATCCAGTGCCAGGTAAATTATAGGTTTCTGTATCCTGGTAAGACTGCCAGAGATTGTCCTATACACTCATAGTTTACACTTGCTGAATTGATATTGACCTTATCTGGAAGAGAACTTCCTTTCATCAGAGTACTAGGAAATGTTATTTGGGAAAGCTGTAACAGGATAGGATTCTGTCCTCCTGCTCGTGGCTCACAGCAATGGTTTTCTGTTCATACTGTGTTATGCTAAGCTACATGTAGGGTAGGGTTTTGTGCTTCTAGGTGAGAAGGCTCTTGCAGTTTAACTCTGCTGGGATTTTACCACAAGAGCTCTTTAAGTGTCAGCCCAACTGTGTTGCTATGATTAAGGAAAACTAGATGTCAGTCTAATGTGAAGTAAGCACCTTTGATCTACTACTAATAAAATGTCTTTCTCAAGACTTGTTCAAAGACTCGTTGTTCCTGCCCTCAGAAGAAAAGACACATTGATCTCAAGAGACCTCATCGCCAAGAACTTTGCGGCCGCTGCAAAGGCAAGAGGCTGTCCTGTGATAACACTTACAGCTTCAAGTACATTGTCTGATCCGTGTGCCTTTTTCTGTTTTGACCTTCGTACTTTGTTAGTCTTGCAATGTTTTGACCTTGGGCTTTTGACCTGGCATTGGATAATGGCTAAAGAGCTTTGTATTATTTATAAAGTATTTAACTTCTTTGTATATATGCTGTGAATAAAGCTCAAAAGCTTGCACTAGTTTGTTACCCCTTAGTTTCATCTTGCTGTGATGAAAGAGGAAAGTATATCTGGAAGGAAACAATGTGTTGGATTTCCTAAAAGAAACCACATTTTGTTTCCAGTATACCTTTAGGGGATGTGAAGATTAAAACTGTGATAGCAAGTTCTTCCTTCTGTCATTCAACCTGAACTAGCTTGGAAGACTTGAATAAATATTCTGGAGCGTAAAGTGTGGGTAAATGGATCTGCAAGTGTCTCTTCCTGCTGCCCCTGTCAAATGTATGGGGGGGCGGGGCGGGAACCAAAAAACAAACTGAAACAACACAACCACCAAAACCTCTAAAAACAAACACTTTGATAATCAAAGACTATGTAAGATATAAAGGAAAAGTGTAAGCTTTGCATGTTTTCTGGGAGAGGAGGAGAAAACCCTTCTGAGCTAGCGTATCTGTGACAGACTGTAACTTTCTCCAGACTAAATGTCTCAAAATAGGTAGAACAAGTCCCCATGTCCCTGATTCAAATAAAGGCTTCTGCTTCAGAAACTTTCTGGTTGTGTAAGGTATCTCCATCATAGGTGGCTAAAATATAACTGAAAGGAGTAACCCAATGTGCTCTCATGGAGACAAAATATGGTCAGAGAAATTCCAATTAAAGCACTGGTGTTGTAGAAGGGCAGTGGGGCACTACTGCAGTTCATGATGTCCAAGAGCTTCAGTGAGGCTTGGTTAATAGTATAGTGATTTCTATCATACCTGAAGTTTAGAAGTGATGCTGAGAAACCTGGATGGTTACATCATGGGTTTTGTTGTATCTGTGACAAATCATAGAATACTTCAAGTTGGAAGGAACCTTGGGAAGTTTTCCTACTTGGTGGAGCACCGATTGAATCAAGTTGCTCAATGGATTGTTCTCTACCTAAAGAATGGTAACAAGTGGTGTACAGCAGGTGGTCTCTCCTGCGACCTGTCCTGTTCAACATCTTTACCAGTGACCTGGAAGAGGCAACAGAGCACTTGTCAAGTTTGCAGGTGACACTAAACTGAGGGGACCAGCCAATGCAGCTGAGGGCAGTGCTGCCATTTGGAAAGATCTCAGCTGGCTGGAGGGATGGGCCAACAGGAGCCCTGTGATATTCAGCAGGGACAAGAGGAAATTCCTACCACTAGATGGGGACAACCCTTTGCAGTGACACAGATGGGACTGCCTGGCTGGGGGCAGCTCATCAGAAAGTGCCCTTGGGGCTTGGTTGCCAGTGGGCCCTGGCACCAAAGGGTGGCAACGACATCCTGGGCTGTCTGCTCAGAAGCAGAGCCAGTGGAGCAGGGGAAGCCATTGTCCCTCTTTACTAGACCACATCTAGATTACTGTTTTGGCCTCTCAATGTGAGAAAGATGCTGGTTGACTGCCAGGAGTTCTATGGAGGCCACCAAGCTGGGCACAGGGCTGGAGCACTTGCTGGGTGAGGAGAAGTTGAAGAAACTGGGCTTATTCAGCCTGAAGAAGCAAAGACTTCAGGGGGACCTAACAGCCTGCCAGGTTATGGTTACTGAAGATAGATGGAGCCAGGCCCTTCAATGTGGATCATGGGAGGGGGGTGAGAGACAACATGCAGAAGATAAAACAAGATAGGTGCAGACTGGATAAAGGAAAAGCTTTTCCACCATGAGGACAGTCAAGTAGAACAGGTTGTCCAGGGAGGCTGTGTGCTCTCCGTCTTTGAATGTTTTCAAGACCAGACTGGACAAAGGCCTGAGTAACCTGATCAGGTCTCATGGCTGACCTTGCTTCAAAGTGGAGGCTGGACTAGATGACCTTCTCAGGTCCATTCCAACCTGAATTTTCTTGTGATTCCGTGATCTGTAAAATGTCCATGATTTTGCCAAGTGACAGAGCACTAAATTTTTTGCAGACCACCCCAATTACAGTTCTGAATATCTTTCAAAAGGGAAATACCTAACTGAAATACCTAACTGAAATTTGAAGACTTCAGTGATTGTGGATTATTTTACTCAGAAAAATAGCTGTGTGATGAATGGCATTTATTTTGGAAATGATTTGCCTTGCATCTATTTTGTCCTGCAACTACAAATACGCTGCAGAGCTCTGTGAACTGCAAAATCAGAAAACCTGTACAAGAAGTCAATTCCATCCCTTTTATGCATCAATATAAGTGTTTTTCAAGACCCATGTAAGATTGTGCAAGCATTTTGAAAATGCAAAAGGAGTGAAGGGGAAAGGGCTTTACTGGATTCTCAGAGCTGAGGTTGATAGGGCAGGCTGGACACCTTTTCTTTTACCTTTAGAGTGAGGAAAAAAACCACCGAAACCCAATGCTGGAACGAATAGGACCATTACTGGTGTTTTTAACAGAAACAAACCTTCAGCTCCATTTTGGATTTTTTTTTTTCATTTACAAAACTGCTTTAGTCAATGTAGTCTTCCTGGTTGAGTTGTAACTACACAGACTGACCAAAAATTCCTTACATTTCGCACTGGTTTCTTTTAGTGTAATGAACACTATTAACGATGAAGGTGTCTTTTGGGGCTGCTGATCATTGACACCATCCGCAAGGTATAGATTCAGACAATACACAACCTTCACCACAAGCACATACTCTGTTGTGATTATATATGACTTTTATATTTTAGTTAAATGGATGTACTGATCCAAATATCAACCAAAGTTACTTCACAAAAACGGTAAGTGTATTTACAGAGTGAATAAGTTACATAGTTGTCAGAATAAAAGTGTCTCAGATGTGCAACAGATTTACATGCATACATTTAACACCGGACAGCAGTCAAATGTAAGAAAAAAAAGTACAGGTATGACTTTCATATATACATTACAAATAAAATAAGACCTCTTTAAAGAAACTTATCATGAGAACTTGCATTTCACGTTAATATTTTTACTTTTTATACTCAAAATTTATATTAAATAAAAATATGCATGCATAACAGTTCAAAAGATTTGACTCTGTGATGGGACTTTCTCCTACAAAATGGCAAGTTAAATTAGATCAACCGTCCTTTAATAGTATAAATATATTCATAAAAGCAACCTTCTAGTAAAAAGCAGCCAAAATCCTTTAAAAAAAAAAAAAAGAAAATCTACCAAGACCATTCATGATGCTTGGGGGCCTAAGAACAGACCTCTGCAATATGATCCAGTACCTTCAGAGACAGTAGCCTAGTAACATTGGGAAATGTACTTCATAGCAGCTCGTTGTTTTGAGATACAGTAATCATATTCTAATTACAGTGTACATTAAACTGTAGTCCATTTACAATTTGTTTCATATACACAGGCTCTCAGCTTTTGACCAACAAGTTTGCGAGATTCTGTGGCCAGCTTCATTCTGCCCATCTTTCACTCAACCAAATAAGAGAAAAAAAAGGAAAAAATGTACAAGTTTTTTCTTTTAACAAAAAAATATTATTTTGTGAAGGAAACATTGCACTTTTGCCAACCTAAAATTAATTTGCTATAAAGGAAGTATTGTTCAGTGTAGTAGGCTTTGGTATGCAATGGAAGTCACTTCTTCAGTAGTGAGTTGCAGTTGCTCAGTGAAATGCTAACTGATTTTTGTGCAACACAGAACAAAGGATGTTGTCCTGGATGTTCTATGTTACCTTTGTCCTTACAGTATTGCTACACATTTGAAGTTCAGCCCATCTCTTTTTAGAAGAAATCCTAAATGTAACAAGAGTGAGTACAGTTTGACCAAACCTTTGTAAGGCTGAGAAGACATCGAGCCACCTCAGTCCAACAGGGCAGCACTCCCAGCTTGGAAGAGGGGACAAGAGTCCTGTCAGAGACTTGTGCCGGAAACGCTGGAGTCTGGAAGAAAAGTGTTGATGACCCGGTAACTCTGAGCTCTGCGAATCATGTCGCGGATCTCTATGTTCAGTTCCATTAGTTTGGTACAGATTTCAGTCAGGCTTTGGTTGGAGCCCACCAGTGCATAGGTGCCCGTCTGACCCAACGTTTGGTGACGGAAGTAAATGTTCAGTAGTGTCTGGACTTCGTCGTCAGCGCTACTTCCAAAGATGTCATTGGGCCACAAAATCCTGCAAACAGGAAAAGAACATCCGTATCACTATGGGTTTATTAGCACAGATGGAAACTAGGTGATGGAGAACTCTAGAAGAACTGACTTGCGCATGCTTATCAGCCAAAAGCAACTCACTGTTTTATGCTACTCATTTGTTACTCAGACTCTAGTATCAGTCACAGAAATCACACAAAAGCACAATTCCTACTATCTAGAAAAAAAAAAGCTTAAGAAAACTCATTTAAATAAGTGAGAGTGAGACTGGGCTGAATGTTAGCGGATGCCAGTGACATACACCCGTAAGGAATTAGCTCTATAGAAAGATTCTTAAGAGCTTCGCAGAAGTCCTTTTGATCTACACAATGCACTTAAACATCTTCAGTGTTGCAAGTGTACCTCTTTGTATTACTGATTTGATATCGTTACTTGTGGCACACCCCTGCAAAAGTTAGTTATATCAGTTCTCCCATGTACCTTGTTGAAACATTAAATTAATTGTGCCGACTCAGCATGTTACATTTAGTATAAAGTTAGGAAGATACTAAACGCATACTTTTCTCATAACACGGAAGTCTAATATGAGCCATGTAGCAAAACTTGCCTGCATTCTCTTATTTGTCGGACGGCTTTAACAAGTTCGTTGTTTTTCAAACACTCCAGCATGGACTGAATAGCTGCTTCCGTAGAATTGAACGTGGGCTCAGATTCCACCGCTGGAGGCTCAGCTGCAATGGCAGCGGTAGCATCCTTAAGATTTTTCTTCAACTCGCTCAGTTCTCTTGACATATTTAACAGCTGTTCCAAGGAGAGAGATGAGAGATGGGTATTTTCATTCTCCATAGGCCCCAAAGGGAGTAGGTGTTTCAAGTTTGTTCTTACTACTGTATTGTATATACACGTTATGGGAAAGACCTCATTTTAACACAAGGATATTTCTTGATCTCTGTGCTCTCTACAATATAAGGAAAACGCAAACTACAGATTTTTAAGCTTTCTGCTTCCTTTAGCCCCATGCTGTATTTTTGGCTTGCTAAAATGCAAAAGTACATCTAAACAATCATTTATTTTTCACCCCTGCTACTTTTTTCATATCACAATGGAAAAGTTTAGAAAACACTAGATGCCTGCTGTCCTGTCTTCTCTTAAAGGCCAAGAGCCCAGGCACATTACGAGCCATCCTTCAGAACAGCTCCTGAAGACACAATAAGCATTCAAACTCTTTGTGCTGCTACAATACCTATGATAAAACAAATCATTTCCATTTATAGACAATCTGTAAACCACTAGAATCTGTCATAAAATACATTTTATAGCTTGAAATTTTGTTTTACAGCTACAAGCAAAGTACAATAACTTCTACCTCTCAATAGTTTAAATATAGATACCTTACCAGGAGAAAAGTATATATGGAACGGCAAGTTATTTTATGATCTTTCCTTAAATGATGACCATTCAACTTAGAGTGATTACCTCAAAGATATTTCAAACTATTACATATTTTATGCAATTGCTAAAAATAAACTTGACTAACAGCATTGTTCTTGTGAAGTGTTTTTTAACACTATGTAGATTCATCTAAAACCACAAAGCTATTTGGGTCAAAAGCAATAGTGTGCTGTGCCAAAGATGTTTAAAGAAGAAAGCTTGTAAAAATCACAGAATTAAAAAGACTTATGACATTAAGGTATTTAGTTAATTATATATTTAAGACAGACTTAATATTCTTTGGAAACATTAATCTGATTTTGATTTGTTTATCCAGAGAAAAAGATGAGGCATTACACTTGCAGTCAAAATATAAAGTAGTTCTACACTACACACCTTTGCTTGCTCAGGTCTGAGAGGACGCAAAACTGTTTGTGTCAAAAACTGCTGCAGACATTTCTAGTATTATGCACATGCAACAGAGACGGTTTATATATGGTTTATATGGCTGGGAATTACAATACATTATTACAGCAAAAACCTTAATTTTGCATCCATATTAAGGTTAATTTAACAAATTATGTTGTTATTGTCATGCTAACAAGTGCTCCTGGTCTAAGTGTCTCCACGAAGTTCATATAAAATCAGTCATGATCTAGGAAAAGGATATTTTCTATATGTATGAAGAAGGCTCATTTTCCCTAAAAAATTAAGGCCTCAAGTAAAATTTAAAAAATCATTTGCAGATGTTCACACAGTGTGAACCCTCCCTATATGTAAAATGTGTGAGTAAAGTTAAGATTTCATATATCATTCTAGTTTGTTAACACTGACTGAAATGACTTTCGAAGAATGAATGTATAAAAGATCCCAGTTGCTGCAAGTACAGTCAATTACGAAAAATACATCTTGACTATACTTTAATGTGGATGCTGGTGTATTGAAGGGTTTTGTATGCAGACTTCTATTCAAGGTGAAATAGTGTAATCTCTGGTGTAAGTCCATAGAAAGAAAAGTAAGTACATGAAAGTAAAGTGGTATTTTCAGTGTAAGACTTTGTAGTTTGCTACGTACCTCTGGCATGGAACTGACTTCGTGCACTTGTCCGATAAGTTTACAGTAGGACTGAAAAAGCAACAGCAGCTGGAAGTGCAGTTTATATAATCTCTGACACAGCTCCAATTGCTGAGGAAAGATTTGTAGGAGAAGAAATAATAAAGATCAGTGAGCGGCGATAATTTTCAATAACTAACAAAACACACCGAGATAGCTCAGTTCTCTAAAACCATTATTTTACTGAAGTAAGATCATACACTGTTTCAGAAAACAAGTAACATTCTTCTGCAGGTAAGTGATGTATGGCATTGAAAATCAAAATGATGATGGCTAGCTCTCATGTAGCACACGTCAGCATCAATCTCAAAGCAGTTTATACAGGTTAGCTTCACTGTCTCCAGTTTGCAGTTGGAAAGCAGAGGCAGAATATGGAGGAAATTACTTTGCTTCATAGAACATAACGCTCTCTAAAAACTTCAGAAATGGTAAAAGACCTCTTCTGAGAGGATGGAAATCCAAGAGAGAAGCAATGAAGCAGTTGTCCAAGAGGGTCAAATCTCCTGCCTGCCTCTCCGAGGGGAGAGGAAGAGAGGCAATAACTCCAGCCAGGAGCGGGAAGGAGGAAATGCCAGCTCTGCAGCTTGAACCTCAGCTCGTGGATTTTCCACCATCGTGAAGAAGCCGTACAACAGATGGATGGAGTTTAACGTGTAGGAGGACATCTGGCTTCTACAATTTATTCTCCCAGATTAAGTAGATACTGTTTGATGAATACTAACTCGTTTCTTCCAGTGTAATGTGCAGCACCACATGAAAGGTGTCAGACACATTGAAGTAACATTTGATGGGTACATCTGTCAGTGAAGCCAAGTTAATATGTTCATGGTCCTGGTATCTGTGTTTCTACCAGGAGGGGGAATCTCATAGTTCCACAGCCAGATCAGGGTGGGGCAGGGAAGAATATTTAATCTTTGGCAAATTACAGAAGAAGTGAAAATGTTGCAAGTATTAATACAAGTCAGGAGGCCTCCTGACCCTTTGGCTGGAAAGCCTTACAGACTCCCAACCATATTTGATTTGTCTTCTCTTACAGACACAGCGACCAAGGGTGGGCTCAGTGGTCTTTCCATTTGCCTGGAGGAACTAGAGCAGAGTTTCATGCCAAACATGGCAGAAAAGAAGCAGCAGCTATTAATGGCTCTGCTTCCTTAAAACACTTCATACATGCTTAGCTACCACCACGTACTTCAGCTGCTTGCTGAACTGGGATCTGTGCAAATGCCAGCACAAATACTAATAAAAAGTACTTTAAAAACATTATAAATGTTAATTTGACTGAAGTGTTTATTTATACATGGTCCAACATTTAAGTGCCAGGGTTTTTATTAATAAGCCAAAATTAGAACCATATCCTTAGTGTTCCAGTTCCCCAAATTTCTGTACCAGCCAGACAGGGCTGAGGGGCTGAGGTCAAAAGGGAGGTTCTTTGGCAAATTTCAGCTTTGTTCATCAGAGAGGGGTGGACACCAAGTACCCGGCCATGACCAGTCAGCCACAGGCCCTGCCAAAACCAGGCAGAGCTGTGTCCTTGTGAGGGAGGTTCATGGAGGAGAGCGCCAAGCCAGGGTGTCAGCCTGGCAGGGTTCGTCCTGCCGGAGGCCGGGCAGACAGGGCTGCTGGCGCCTCAGCGCTGCTCTGCCACAGCAGCGGGCGTCAGCGCTGTAAATCTGCCTGGTCTGAGCTCTGCGCTCTTGTGGATAAACTGCTTCTGGTATCTGAGTCGGTATGTTTGATGTTTGTCACTGGTGAACAGGGTCAGAGCGTTCCTGCCCCAAATTGAAGGGAGGAATCTCACCAGACCTGACATGTCAGCAGAGACCCCCAGGAGCTGAAGGAAGGCTCAGCAGATCCACAGTGGGACAAAAAGGGAGGGAATGTATGTGCGACCTGCTCGGACAGAGCTGACTTGTGGGCAGGGACAAGACCTACGGGTGGCCAAGAGAACGAAGAGGTTAGGGCATGAGGGACGCTGCCAGATAAATAAACCTGCCCAGAGGCTGTTCTCTGTAACCGAGGCCACGCAGCACTGCCAAGCTTGCATCTGGGTGGCTAACCCTTCTCCTCCCAAAATAAAGAGTGACTGTTTAGATACAACCTCCTGGAGATGGCTCTGGCTTCTGTCTTCTCCGGGGCCATGCTCGGGCATGCTCAGGGCTGGCTGGCACCCCAGCCAGGGAAGGAGCCAACCCTGTGCCCCCAGTGCCAGCCTGGGGACACCGGCTGGCTCCCTCTTCCTCCTCAGTTCACCAGTCTGGACCCAGCCCAAGGTTCTCCAGTGGGGATCAAATTCACTCTATTCAAGTTTTGGAGAACTGGCAACACTATGTAGCAGTTAAACAAGTTAAACACACGTAAGTACTTGAAATTGTCAAGGAATTCAAAAGTAATTGAAAACCAGGACACGGTATAACATAATTAAAAAAAATAAAACTCTCATGATAGCTTTTTAGTCCTTGGAGAACAGAATTCAGTTTCACCCTTCTGGCTGCTAACCTGAATGAAGACAAACTAAGGTCAAAGTGAAGACTCAGGTTTGACTCACTCAGTATTTAGTTACCACATGAAGCAACTCAAATTTTTTTTTTTTTTCCTGAGTAAGTATCAGAAACCAATAGTGGTGAAATTATACATCAACATATAAACAAAACCAATTTGAAACATTACTGCCAACTATAAATTGTAGTTTTTCATTAGGATAAATTGAAAATAATGAGTTTTAAAATAGCAAAAAAATTTATCTTCCACTCCAGCATATTATAGCCATTCAAAGGCTTGATTTTTAAACATTTAGGTAAATGACCATTTAAAACAGCATATGAAGGTGTCAGAATTTTGGCACAGTTTTTTTAGATTTCACAAAGCACACCTTAGTAAATTATTTCAGTCACTGCATGTAGAACCACATATTCTAAAGGGAAATTATAATGAAAAAGGAAAACATGCTTGGAAGTAAAACAGTAAAATTGGGGTGAATTAGTCCATCTATGGATGGACAAAGAATATGAAAGAACTTCAACTTACTGCAAGAGATTCCATTTGCTACACAGCAAGCATGGCACAGGAGAAAAGGAAAGGAAAGAAAGTATAGTGTCAGTGTATTGCATGCAATAGGAAGCACGGCCCATCTTTAATAGCATAACTTGTCAGCAGTATTAGCAATGCTTGCCTCAACCTGGTAACTGGTTGGAAATACCACATACAGCATGCACAGCATTCTTTAAAAAATTAAGGTTTAATTCTAATGGTAAATTACGGTCTAAATATCCTCAGTTAGATCTTCAGATTTATTAGTTTTGATTTATCCCACTCAATAGCTCAGGAACTTACAGGGAAATTGTGTTAGAAAACTCTTAATACTTTTATTTAAATTTGCCTTTTTTGTTATTAAAAAGAGCTCATATTATGAAGTACTCAAAAATTAGGCAAGGTTTTCAAGTGATGAACAGAACTGAACTTTGTTATTTATAAATACTTCTATTTTTGGACATAATAGATATCTAATGAAATTTCCAGCATAAGCTTTGTGACTGCTGGGTTTATTACTAGGCATATTACAATGGAAACTTTTTGCATATAACTTGTAAGTTATGACTATAATAAGAAAAAAAAAATCCATGGAAAATGCCAGTTTGGTTTCACTACTTGGCAATGCCTCAAGTTCAGACAGCTTTGTATTCCTTCCTCTCACCAGTAGTGATTCACTGATTTGTAATTCTGGAGCTATTAAAATGTCAATGTAAGCCCTGTTGCAATAGTAATAAAAATTCTAATTGACCTGCATTAGCATTTCAAAGATTAGGGAACTAACTTCTCTCCTAAAAAAAAAAAGTGTTCCTCTTTTCTTTGCCAAGAACTAACATTTGCACTCCTTGCACTTCTAATGCAGCTTTCCTTGTTATATATATATATATATATATGTAATTACATTCTCAAGACATTTTAGATGAACAGAGTTGTCATGTAAATGCTGCAATTAATGAACACAATGACATCTGCCCAGTTACAGCCTGATGTCAGTGCATATGCACACAGTGTTAATAAACATTTGGAATTCTTATTATTTACCATCAATACAAAGGCAGCAAAACACAGAAATGTGAAATAATGCTAATTTGGTATAGCCTAACAAAGTTTTTCAGCCTGGCTTCTTTCCATGTGCCTTACTATTAAATATATGAAAAGCATATTCCCAAATCCTGCCCTACTCTTTTATAAAGCCATGACAAACTGAGCTTTAAGCTGTTGTGATGTTTAATTTTATGCCTTTAACATTGCTTCAATGTTTTTTTTTTCTTCTATTTAGTACTCTTGAAAAAAACCCCTTTATATCTTGGCTTCCATGTAGTTCACATGAATTGAGCTTTGTAAAGCTAAATTCAAGATAAGAAGAGGACACGAGCAGACAGATCACTGCGCTCCAGTAAATTCACAGGTGTGCTGGCTTGTGTTTTTCAAATCTTATTTGTCTAAAGCTCCTCTGAAGTTTAGTATGCCACCAAGTTTCATGTGGACTTTCAAAAATTTGGAATCCACATATAATTACTAATTTGCCATGGAATTTACTTTAAAGAAGTGGGGTGGGGGAAGCAGCAAATAAGTGAATTCCATGGTCTTCGTTTTTCAGAAAAGAACTGTCTTCTCTGTACTGCTTCCAAAACCAGGGCAAGCAAAAAAAAAAAAAAAAAAAAAAAGAAAAGGGTGGGGAAGATGTTTCACATTACATGAAAAATCCTTCTTTGTTGAAAGAAAATACACCAGATGTAAAACCTCCCTAAAGTACTGATGCTCAACTTCATATTGCTCCACAATTTCATGATTTTAACTTATCTTCCTCTCGCTTTCAGCAAAAAATGAAATATTCCTTGGAAGTTGAAAAGGCAGTAATTATTGCACTAAGTGACATTTCTTTTAGTCCCCAAGTAGCAAGGGCTCAGGTGGAATCACTCCAGTCTTCACTCTTCTCAATGTCTAGTTTAATTCCTATAGTAGGGGAAGTGTTGCTTTAAATTAGTTGATAGACACTACACAATTAGTGTGTTTTTTGGCAGCTGAAAATACTGAATGTTTAGAGTATTTGGATCACTTGCACAGTCCTTTATGCAGCTAGTAGTTGCTGCACCTAAGAAGGACACACCCCCTTAGCAGCAACACTTTGACTTAGGGTTTTTTTTGAGACAGAGAATTACTGTTCCACCCTATCAGCAGACCAGGAAGACAGCAAAGCACTAATCTTTGGATCATGGGCCTTCTTGCTTTTTTCAAGTAATTGTTTTTACATAACGAAAAGAGATGAGAGTTACACAATTATTTCTTAAGACATGAACACTTCGATGGCAACAGAGTCTTCAGTCATTTCTTGGCACAGGGAAGTCTCACTGTAACAAAATAACTGCTACGTGCAAGCATCATTAATTGCAAGTGCATTTTATTAAGGTATTCTATTTGATTGACAAGCCAACAGACTAAAGCTTTCTCCACGATCTGGGAAAGTGTTTATATATAAAAGGTTGTATACATACCAGAGAAAAAAAGAGAGATACAGCATATGCTGTGCATCCTTAAATATCCACTGGGCTTGAAGAATAGTAGAAACTATTCTGTTTGGAGAAATCTAAACCACAGCTGTGCTCCTGCTTTAGAAAAGCTGCCTACCTGGGCCAATTTTACCTCATTGTCTATCCATGGATCTGTCAAACAGCAGTCAGATAATCGATTACTGATTATTCTGAATTTCTACCTTAACAAGGAGACTCACTGTGCCTTAAGCTTTACTGTAGCTCAACTCAACTCCAGATGACTATGGTCTCAAGTGGTCCACCTCCAGTCTTACTGGTTTCCTAGAGTAATTGAACCTTTACCCACAGGGAAGCTTACAGCAACAGGTACATTCTGAATTTCTGGGCAATTTTCCATGGGGTGCAGCATGTTTTAAATATCATTAACAGTTGGAGTTTGCAAAGCCCACATCCATTAACCTGTGGTGAGCTTTGGGATGAGCAAGGTTTAAGAAAGGTGTATACTGACTTTGGACTTACAGAGTAAACTGACCGTCTCATTAAGAGATAAACACTTATTTGAATTAGCAGTGCTAATTCTTTCATGTATCTCTTTTCCAGGAAAAAAAAAAAACCCAAACGACCAAACCAAACAAAACCAGCCTTTGACTACATTTAAAAAATCCCTGATTAGAAAGGTTGAAGAATGTACTGATAGCTGTATTCATCTGAGACTGTTACTCCTGGACAGACAGCCCAACAGTACGTGCAATTATCTGTTGTCTATAATTGACTTCTACGTCCCTGAGACTCTGCTGCTCTATGTAGCATCAAAGCTTACAAATGACAGACACATCCAAATGATGTAATCTGTTGCAAGAATAAAGGGGCCAGGACATTCTGGGGCATGAAGCTTTTACCCAATTTCAGAAAAGTTGCAAGCTCTAGCAGCTGACCTGCACAACTTCTATTTCAAGCTTCTTTAATGTCAGAATAAGCAATTTTTGTCTTTGCCCATTTTCAGTAACAGTAGCAATGGTCAACAAATCATGTGCAATCTTATTTTGAAATAAGATCTGATTAGAGAAATTGGTGCCAAATTAGTTACCAGCAATGGCAGGAATTTGTGATGAAACTGCTTCTGCTAACGATGGATTTGGTCCTACGTCTGTCTCATCTGCAGAGGGGACTACTTTCACCTCAAGCCTTTTACCAGGTGGAAAATTCTGACAATCTAAGATTTCTGCCTTCTGTTAGAGCAAGGTGTTGCTTTTTCTTCATTACAATTATTTCTGAATCTTTTTCAGAGGTAGCCTGGTTTTGTGCTTAGCTAAGCCATTTTTTCAGGCCAGAAGTCTTCAGCAGGATTTCAAGCCCTAGTCTAACCCTCCATAAGTTTAAAGAGTTTAGGCAGGTTCCCTTGTAACTACCAATACAAGACAGATTTTTCCCTACAATTATTAGATTCTTTAGCCATTCAGGTTGAGTGACAAGAGAGAGGAAAGACACAGAAAGATAAGAAAACAAGTACTTGCCAGTCTATGAGTAATTTTTCCTTGCCCCTTCCTAATCACATTTCCTCAGTTTCCCTGGACTCCCATTACACTTCTGTTGAATAAACAGATGTCCCTTTGGAAGAGCTGCTTCAGTTGACAGGTGAATGAGAAAGGGAAGAAAAGAAAGATGCCTGTCGATCAAAGACCTACCATCCTGTCAGCTTCCAAGGAATAATGCATTTTGGGTGGAAGGAACAATCCTGGGGAGAAACCAGGAGTGAGAAACCCTTAGTCTGTTTGTATCTTTCATCTCCCTCTCCTGATGTACTTGCAGGAGAGGTAGCAGCAGGTATTCCAGGTCTCTCTTTTTCAGATTTGAGAATAGTTCACGTGTAACTTCCCTGTACACTGTTACAATTACAGAAGAGACAGTATCTTATTTAAACGCATTGGAAGGTGTCTGTAACTTTTGCTGGTGCCAGTGCCAGGTGGGGGGAAATTGAACAGCTTTCCCACTGCCTGTGATAGCAGCCAGAGGATTTATTAGCAAATTAGATTTACTAATAAGGTCAAGGAAGCCAAAAATGCAAGGGTCGGAAGGATTTGGGATCCTTGGGAAATGGCATAAAAGAATAAAAATCAAAGGGGTTCAAAGACAGGAAGACAAATACACAGAGGTGGGAAAGAGAGGTTAAGATAAAAACAGAAGAAAATAAAGAAGATAGACAAAATGAAACCAACATAAGAATAAAACAAAGTATTTTGAAAAAATGGTTACAACAGGCAACTGTGTGCTCTGAAAATGTCATCATTATCTTTTATAGGTTAAAATACATGGAAAGAGGAGTTGTCACTTTTTTCTACATGCTGTTGCTGCTTCCCAATTTCGACTAATTCTCTCCAGCCACCTCTTTTTCCCATCTGTCTGTTCTTTTTCCTCCAAAAGGAAAAAAATCCACAAGATAACATTTCTCAGCTCATTCTACACCTCTAAGATACCAGGTGTTTCCTATGGTTAGTATAGCAAATAACAGGAATGCCTGCTGATGGTGCTGACTTCTGAAAAGACTGATTTTTTAACTGGAGTCCACACACTAAAGATATATATATATATTTACGTATATATATATGCACATGTGCGTGTAAAACCTTAGTTCAAAAGTGATAAAGAGATATTTTGCCCTATCTATAAACACTTATCTACAGCACAAAATTATTTCACTGGCCACTTTACAGTCATTATTTCATAAATACTAATCTAAGCGTATTTCAACCAGGCAAGTCCTGCTGTTGGGCAGACTGAGTCTGTAACAGCTGTAGATAAAATGGGTGTAATGTGGAAGCACAATACACCAGGAGTACAGGATTTTCAGAGACACTGCGCTGTGGGAAACTGCAGCATCTCTCTAAAAGACAAAGCGGACACAACCCAGGCAGGGCTGGCTCTGCTTCCTCGTCTAGAGGAGGAAGGCAGAAGTATTTCCTTTGAATACTTCCCATTTCCTGTGGCCAGGGCTGAGGCAAAAAGAACACTTTTGAGCCTTACGTGTGAAAACTGGATTATGCCCAAGCCCAGCAGAGAGACAAGGAGGAAGTACAGCAGGCTCTTGTGGGTCCAAGAACAAGATAAATCACACATGTCACTTTACAGGAGAGAAATAATACTGCTCATTCGTTACCTTCTCTTCCGAGTCCCCTGGCTGGCAGGTAATAACTCCATCTCTTGAGCCCCCAGCAAATGTTGCTTTGCAGTTTGCAAGCCACTGTTTTCAGAGAGAAATTAAAAGAAGATATGAATAAGGCCTATAGCATGATTTGAAGAAAGGTAAGCAGTATTTTATTTTCACAGCAGAGCATGTAAACAAATAAAAATTTGCAATTGCACTTTTTATTCACACAGACTGTGACAATTTGCTTTGACTGTAATTTAAAAAGTATACTCTTGATTTCTATCAGTAATTGAATTGCAAAAACCAAGAAAATGAATTAATTACTGAATAGGAGAGAGACCAGGAATATCAAAGAAGCCAATGTTCCTAAAATTAAGGAATACAATAGCTATTTCATATGTTCAGGAAGAATCATTTAATGAATCCAGTATCTGAAACACGTTATTCTACTAAATATTATTTTAAACAGATCTGAGTGTATCTGCAGTCTCCTGACATAGCATAAGTACGCACATGTACAAAACTAAGAACATAACATAATCCAGCATACCGAGAGCGTGGCTTCTTTCCTGTTGTTGTATGTGTCCAGGTACTCCTGCAGTTCTAAAACACTGAACTTCAGCTTTTCAAGAAGGCCACAAGAGAGCAGCTGGAGAAATGAAATCAAAAGGGCTAGTAAATAACACTATAAAAGAATAAAAATATTACCAGAGTAGAAAGTATAGTAAAGATCTTGCAAAAGAATACTTAGATTTATAGATACTAATACTGAAAAATATTTATATTAATGCAAAAATAGACATGAATAGAATACTACACCGAAAACTCAATAGCAAGTTGCACCTATGATAATGTGGAATTGAAATTGTGTTCTGCGTTCAGCTTTGCAGAGGACTTCCCTAGAATAAAACATTGTGCAAAGTTTAGCTGCTTAATCTCCACGGCTCTCTGATGAGACAGGGCACAGCTCTTCCATGGTCACAGCAGCGGGGCCAAGATTACACTTGGCAAGTTCCTACCTCTGTACATCTGTGTGAGACCGCACTGTCCTGACGCTGCTGGAGAAACGTGGGCCAGAATGAAAACGATGGGAAGGCTCATCTCATTCATTCTCTAATACATGTTTTCATCATCCAGCTCACATCACAGTTGACTCAAATGAAACCACTAAACATATTAACATCTTTCACGCTGAACTATGTAAAAAATAGCTTCTGCTTTTCCATTTGTGGAGCCAACTGGGTCCGGTAGGCACCTGTTTTATATTGGGTTTTTGCACACAGGTTCAACACATTGTTACTATACTATGATTCTATGTTGTCCATCGACCAGTAGTTACTTAATAAAGTAAGATGGAAAATTAATGGAAATATGGTTAAGAACAAGAGATAAAAAGTACCTTTTTGACATATCTATTTGGGAGTTGCTCAAAAGTGAAACAACCAGTAAAATAACACACTGCAATGTGCAGCCCGTGCCTTTTAAAAGGAATATACTCACTGTTTCTGCATCTACAAAAAGAGTGGGACATTCCGAACATGTTGTTAACATCTGAGAAGACCTCACAAACTTGGAGCCTATTCCTCGCAGGTTGTCTCCCAAGTAACTGGCGGCATCGCAGGTTAGGAAGCAGAATCTTTTCTGAATATTCTGGAAAGCAAAAAAGTTTATTACATTCTTTATTCAGGTACAAGCTTCTTTCCTTTGTAAACAAATGGCATGTTTTTTTTATAATTCGCACAATAACATGTGCAAATGTGACCATCTCCCTGTGGAGAACTGAACATCTGCTCAAGGATACTGAATAATCGTTATTATGCTGGAGACAGTGTACAACTGTGCAGTTAGGAAACTAATTATAGAATTCATAATACCCTACTACTGAAATACATTCTTTCTTGTAAAGATGATTCAATCTTTATAAAGTCTTTTACCCACAGGTAGCTTTTTTCTTCCTTGGCTGTACAGAGTTAACAGAGTTGTTCAGCACATTACTTTTTCTGCCTATTCCGGGCATTGTTTTGTTATTATTCCATGTCAAGTGGCTAATCAGATAACATAACAGACATCTTAATGTCAAACAGCAGCACGGAAAAATCAGAAAAAACCTTCTGTTTTCCCCTGTGGGAAAAACCTTCTTGCTAAAACTTTTCTGCTACTTGGGAGGACTCCAGAAATAGTGCATTGCATCCGGGAATTATTCTTCTCAAGTGATTTTTTTGGTGTGTATTTGGAGTCCTAAACTAGTCTAGTCTTCCAGAAACATTCTAGTTATGATACTTGCTTTCCTGTGACTAATATATAAAGTGAATAATAAATCAAAATAATATATTAGCCTTGCAGGAATTGAAATAATGATATTGAAAAATACACAGCAGGTTTCACTGCCAAAATAGATCTCACTAAGGCCAACTGCTCAGCAGGTGGGAGTAATATTAAAATATTTACAAAAATAAAATATGCACCATCTTTATATGATTCATTCCATGTTACCATAGGCATTTATCTGAGGAATGTAGGTTATGATCTGTATTACTGTACGCCTGTCTCATTGGAGGGAAGTGCTTTCCCAAATACCAGTGTATATGACAGACATATAAATAGCCTGTTACTGCTCCTACACTGGGGCACTGAAGTTAAATACCTAAAATCAGGTGAGATGAATTCAGACTTCATTTATAATGGAAGCTGTTTGATTGAATGATCTAAAAAAACCCAAACCTAAATAAGCCTTCACATTGTAGGTAGGGTGAACACTATCAATTTATAAAATGGTTAAAGAGAAACTTCAAGAGTTGGATTCCATGATCTTGAGGGTCTCTTCCAACCAAAATGATTTTATGATTTTGTTCCTTTACAGACCAATTTCATAACTGCTTATTTGTGAATCTCTCTCTAAAGCATCCGAACTGGCCATCTGAACACAGTTAAGACCGGACAGACTACTTGTCTTCCTATATGTTCCTGCCATTTTACTTCAGCTAAGCAACAAGGCGCTATACATGTCACTCAGCACACAGTTCAGATTCTCTGCTGCACTGAGTCTGTAACGGAGGCAAGCGGCTCTTACTAATTACCACCAAACCAGGTAAAGGATTATTTTTATGAGCAACTAGCAGAATCATCTGAATCACAGGGCTTGGTGACAGTCGGAGATTTACTACTGTGATGTCTTCTGAAAAGAAAGTTTCAGTCCAAGTATTAGTGAAACAGTTGCTGACAACTCTTCTGGCAAAGGAAAGAGATCTAGATGTGATCTTAACCTGCAGAAAAGTGCTAGTTGAGAATAACTGGACGGACATTATAGAAAGACAGATTATGGAGCACAATCCAAGAGATGCTGGTTGAAAGGGACGTCTGGAGAACATCTCATACAGTTTTCAACTCAAAGTGGGGACTCTTGCCAAGACTAGGTCAAGTCACAGTTTTGTCTAGGCCAGAGCTTCCTCAGGCTCTTGGGGTAACACCTCTTTAGGTTCTGCAGTGCCCTCCTGAGGAAGAGTCATTGAGTTTATGGATCTGAGGCAGTGAAGGAGACAGATTACAGGTGTGTACAGGTAACGAGACATCTACGAAAACTCAGGTGAGAATAGATCTTGTAGTTAAGGCTTGGATATTTTTACATGTTTGCAGATTAGGAAAAATCATGCTATAATAGTTATAATAATGGCTAAAGGGGTCTAGGACCCATAGGAAATATCTTTGAGAACTCACAGAACACAGGGTGTTGTACAAACTCGAGGAAAGTGCTTATCTCAAAAAACCCCAAGATCCAAAGAATTTAGCACCAAGGTCAGGAGATGGGGTAACATATAAGAGATGAATAATAGGCAGTACATATTTGGTCAGAAGAAATCATGTAAAACTATTTAATTTTTATTAAATGCTAAAATCTTCTATTAGGAGGAGACACAATTGATATGTTATATATTAATTCATTTACTATCTTAGAAGTAAGGCAGAGAAACCCGGTCTAGAGGTAAGTAGGTGTGCAAAACCATATTCAGAAGTTAATTATCAGCAGCTCACTGTTCAACTGGAAAGATGAATTGAGCAGGATTCCACTGGGGACTGTCTCAGGCACTAACCAAGTCATTAATGAAAATACTGAATAACAGAATATGCAACATGCTTATTAAATGCTTGGATGGTTGAGCTGCAGGGGCTGCACACTCCTTGGAAGCCAGGATTAGAATTCAGGCCGATCCTGATAAACTAGAGAAGCGGTGCAGGGAAAAGAAAGAAGGCCAAGGTTGTACACCTGGGATGAAACAATCCATAGAGCACATTCAGGATGGAGAACAACCAGAAAGGCAAATTTTGTAGAACACGATCTGCATACTGGATTGGGTTACAAGTGGAAAATAATTAACTGTATTCTACTGTACAGCAGTTAGCAGGGAGAAGTTTTTAAACAGGAATACCCTCTATAAAACAGGTAATCCTCTTATAGTCAGGGTTGGTAACAACTTAGGCTGAAATACAGAACCTGCTCTTCCTTTTGAAATGATAGACAGACTAACCGAAGAGAGCCCACAGCAACAGTGAGAAGTTTAGAAAATGTGACTTATGGGGAAGGTTGAAAGAACTGAGATTTAATAATAGAAGCTTGGGGTAGGTGTAGTCGTGGTAATGGTCTTCAAATATAAACAGCAACTGCAAAAAGGAGAAGTATCACCACTGTGTATCGAGCAAGAAGCCATGGGCATAAAACACAGAAAGAGAAGTTTTCAAGCCATAAGGAGAGTTAGGCATTGGACTACATTTCCTAGGAACATTGTGAAATTCCACCTTAGCCTAAAGGCTAAGAACAGTCTAGAGAAAAAAGTTAAAAAACATTTGACTGGAATGAAACTTATAGTTGATCCTGTCCTGGGCAAGATAAGGAACATGAGCTCTTCAGGATTTTTCCAGCACAGACCTACTAATGTATTTTACTGGTTCTAGTTTATTTTATGAAAATATCTTCTTCGAAGCATTTCAGCCATGGCTTCATCAAAAGCTGACCAGTCTACTGTTTAGATTCAAGAAAACATATTCTTCCTGTACTGCTTTCCTTTTCAGATATTCCTAAAAACAACAATCAATCTAGAAGATAACAATCTTGAACAGTGTTTTAAAGTATTAAAATGTGAAAGAGCAAGAGGCTGTACTTTGGTATTTATGTGTAGTACTTCGCTAAATATATTATTTTGTCATTACATGGACTATCAATTCTATAATAAGTTATCATCTCAGCTATGTCTTGGGTGCAGATTATGGTGCTGAAATCTTTCACCCAAGGTCTGAATGCAGTATATATTTTACGAAATGGGACTACTGCGAATAATAATGCCAACTGCCAGCATAGTATAAATAGGTATAGGCCTGCATATAGTCGCTGTGCTTTGTGTCAATGTAAATAATAACAAAATATTCGCAGAATGTTTTCTTTTTAACCTTAGGTTTCCTCTTCTGGGAAAAGGACTTTTTGTAACAAAAGGGCTCGATTGTGGAAACTACTTGCTAGCTCTCAAATCTACTTGTCTTGGAAATGGTTGGTCTGCTGGAAGACATTTGATTTGACGGAGTATAAAGAGGCAGCTGTAAAGATAATCCAGAGATCTCTGAGCTATGACTGATTTACAGGAAAAGTACTTCAATAATTTCAGGAATTTTAAACAAGTTTAGCACGATGTGGGCAAACATCCAGGGTACCATTAACTTGAAGGAGACTGAAATGTAGGTGCCCTGGAAAATGCACTTCTTTCCCTTCACCAAGTATTTAGTTGACAAGCTACTCCAAACAAGGGTTTTGTTTCACAGTTAAATATTTTGGCAGTACTTTGCATTGCAAGACTAGCACATATTGGGCTTGTTTCTGAAATTTCCCGTTGGTGAGGGTCAAAAGACTTGTAAGTTAGCAGATGAGTAGCAAAGTTTGATGATGTAAACACAATACAATTCCAGACAGGCTGGGATCTTCTGAAAAAAACCTGGGAAAATAATACTCCTGTATTTTAACCCTGAGGACGAGAACAAAGCTATTTTTATAAACTAAAAATACGGCTCTGACTCCGGCTAGAAAATTCTGGTTTGTTGATGATATTAACACCTTTTATTTTTTAATTTTAATTACTGTTATTCAGGTTTTGCTGTTATTGATTTCTTTTTAAAGAGCAGTATTCTATCTTTCTCCTCCAGTATCAACTGAGGAAAATGAGTAGGCTACCTTCTGAATACAGGGCAAGCACAACAGCAAATCTAATGCCTGCATGCCAGGATTTGGAGTTACTTTACAGGTAGTGTTTAGGTCTTGCATTACAGAGTATTATTTATTTAGTTTTCAGAAGTGTGACACCAGTTCCTTTTCACTTATTCAAACAAAAAGGATGAATAATTCTCGGAATACTTGAACAGGGCGATTAACCACAGAGGACTAACTTTCAAAATGGAACTGTCGTGCAGTCAAGTCAGTGCTGTCTTTTGCCTTCCAAACAGCTACTTATCAGTGTTGAAAAGAATGCCTGTAAGGCATCCATACTTACAGCGGCGTGATGTTAAAGGAGGACACAGTGTGCAGCTAAAGATGACATGCAATTAACTCCAGTGGAGCACAGAGGAAACAGGATGGAGAAGAGATTCTTATTGTATGATGCGTCTTTCTTATAAGGATGGTCTTAAAGATATGAAAAGATCTTAAGATTGTATATTTATTAGTGGGGTACTCATTACTAATAAAAAATTGTGTACTCTGAGATCATGGGTGCTTAAACTCTGCATGAAGTTACCTGGCTGCTATGTGAACTGCTGCAGCTTGCTGAACACCCTGCAGCTGCCTCATATAAAGTGGGAGAAAGAATTAAAAAAGGATTGAAAACTAATTACAGGTAAAACCAGACAGTCATTCCTTAGAACAACTTGTACATTCAACTCTTTTTCTTTCTTATCTTTTTGCAAGATTCTTATCTTTGTGAGCATACAGTTTTAGAAAGGAGAAATGTATTTCTAGACTCGAGACCCAATCTCTAGAATTTATGTTACATGATGGCAGCTGGATATTTCTGTTCAGATGATTAGGTACAGAATATTTAATAAAGTCGACATTTACGTGGGCATGGTCAGATTTCAACAGTTTGAGATGAAAGAACAGATGAAGCATAGTTTGAGATGAAAAGTCTTTGTCCTGTCTCTTGCAGTAATTGTTTCAGCCTGTTTGAAAGTACTGAAGAAAATACTCTTTAAAATGGATCCTAATTTTATAATGTTATCTCTAAACCTGCAAGTATGAGATATACATTTTTATGACAAAACTGGTCCTAGAAGACAGTTCTGCATGAAAATCTAGTATGGCAATTCTGCAGCATGCAAAGTTAAAATGGTTATATCCCTAGTAGTTAATTACCAGTACTACTATCAAGAACCATCCTAATAGCCACACAAAGTCTAAACATTTTGATTTTGTTTCTTGAAACTATTTTCTCACCTTAAACAGGGAAGAGAACACATGAAATGTATAAACTGCACAGGAACCATCGGAGTCGCCCATAAGCTGGTTGATATGACTACGCCAGGCTTCTTCTGCATCATCACATGCTGCTGGCTGAAATGCAGCAAGGATGGCAGAAAAAAATGGAGAGGGAGGAGGGGAGGCATTTCGACCAACATCTCCAAAACTGAAGGACAAAAAAAAAAAAACCAAACTGTGATGAAAGGAGAATACCAAGAATGTGGCAGATAAAACACGCTGTAACAGAGAGATATAATCACAGGACCAATTACAGCACCCATCTACTTTCAAATGACTTTTGAAGGTTGGCAAGATGTTGGCTACAATGAGAAAAACCTCCAAATCAGAATCCCTGTCTTCAGGCCTTTATCATCTATCTTCCTCCACTCCACAGGAGGATAAAGCCCAAGAAGAAAAACTCCTTTTCCAGGAAAACTTGGTTTTAATAATGTATAGCAGAAGTACTGAAAAGAATCTCAGTGTGTACAAACATTATGTATACTGACCTGTTTGGCTTCTCCTCAGTGTAATGGATTGGAGAAGACCCATCCCTTCTCCAATCCCTTGGCCCTCCACAATCAGCGAAACAGGCTGATTACCATTTTTAAAGGATATTAAGCTACTTGATCTCATATGTTACCCTTTGGGATGGAGAAATACTTCCTACGGCTCCTAAGAACAGGAACTGTGATTCTCAAACATGTGGCACACAGAGAGCGACCTTCTTTATATATAACCTCGTTCCTTTCCTTTCCATAAATATGGGCTAATTACAGTCTAACTCAGCATCCAAAATCTGAAAGAGCTCCATAAGGCATGGAAAAATCTTGATGCCTTGTTGCAACATGTACTGGAGTCCAGCCATGCTCACCAGCAGCCTCAGGAGTATACAGATGGGATTTCTGACGATATTGTGACTTCCTTATGACCCATAAGAAATCAGAAGGATGAATTAATGGCTGATCTGTTGAACAGCTAACTAAGGAGTATTTTTCCATTACTGCAGATCTTTAAAAATCCTTTTTTTTTCTTTTGATTAAATGTATTACATATACAGGGTGTTTCAAAAAGATGGACTCAATTTGAAATCACTGTATCTTTGAAACTGGTTCCATCTTTTTGAAACACACAGTATAATGACTAACTGCATAGATGTATGTAAAAATCATATCTTCTTTTTCCTAGGAGGAAAATCTTGGGGTTTTTTTGAGTTGTGTACAGGTAATTAGGGAATTGTCTTCTCATTGCTCTGAACTCATGAAAATTTTGTAACTCCTGTGGCCAGAACACCCATTCCATTAACTAATACCTTGTTACTACCTTTTTGTACAGTGTAAAAGAACTTTTATGAATAATAGCATCTACAAGTACCTAGCAAGAGCAAATTGTTCCAGCCTGTCAGCTTTCTCTTCAGTCTCTGTCATATCCAGACTAAGACTGTCACTGCATTCAAATGCTCCAGGCAGTTCATTTGTAGACCCTGAAAGCTCATCCTCATGGACTGCTGTATCTTGTTCTTCATGTACGGCTTCAACCTAGGGGAGTGAATGATGATGTCTTAGAAAACAGCAAATTAATAAGTTAATTCCACTAATAAATAGAAAGCACTTAGTGAAAAAAAAACCAAACAAGCTTTCAACATGTTAAATTGCACAGATATAAAACTACAGATTATAAATTACATGAATTAAGTTACGCTTCTTAAAAATACTGTATTTGCTTAACTTGCTGTCTTGGATCACTATTATTTTTAAGGCATTTCTTCAACTTAATTTGTCTAGCAAAGAATTTCAGATTTCAAACCATTTGGCAACACAGCAGGGAAGTCTTTTTTCAGGAAAAACAGTAGGGTTCTTGTTACTGTCAGGCTGTCCTTGTCAGTTATTACTTTATAGTGTCCCAGAATGTAATAAAGCCTCTCAAAAGATACTGAAATAAATCACTGTCTGGAAGGCTATATGCTTGTTTAGAATTGAGAATTATTTTTAGCATCTCATTTACATAATATCTTCCATCCAAGAGGAATCCAAAGCATTCTACAGGCCATTAAAAGGATCATGCTTCTATCATTTCCTTCCTTTTTCATCCATTAGCACCTAAAGCTCTTGGTTTCTTTTTGAAACTTTCCAATTGCTTTCACATACTTAGCTTGAACAAATTTTGTTTCAGTTTTAATCTTCTGGCTTTTGTCTGCCTCATCCATAGCATCCTGCAAAGCAGCTCCTGTAGGGATGACTGCAGTGGGCAGCTCAAACTCATTATCTTTTCTGTTTGGGGTACCTCATAAGGTGTGTGTTCGTGCACATCTGCACATGTGCATGTACATACATGTGTTGGGAGCTGGGAGGGAAGGAAAACTGTTGTAAGTGGAACTAAAAAAGTGGCCCTCTGCAGGTTATCAGACCTGATTGGATCTTACAGATAAATTCTGGGGATTTGCATTTCTAAAAATTACACAAGGTTTGTATCAGAAAGGACAGGATCAGAAATCAAGTAGGAGAAAGGATTTTTGGGTTGTTCTGTTTTCTAAACGAAAGGGCTGGGAATATTCCTGTGTCCAGGGTGGATGAAATGAATCACAGCACAAACCATCTTGAAAAGATAAATGAAAGCTATATGGCTGAATTACCAGAAATAGCAACCAGAGCAGTTGGCAAGAAACATAAATGTTTCATGCTTCTTCAATAAATAGTTAGTATTAATCACTTTCCAGTATGAAATATTAGCTTGAAAGAACCGTTGATTTGTTCACTGCAATGACAGTATTTGCATGAGGAAAGCACATTTTGATGGGGTAGGGTAAGGGAGGAAGAAAGAGGAAGCAAACGCATCCAACCCACTGGAGTCCAATATGATGCCCAAAGAGTAAAAATAAAAAGTGGACTCCAAATATTCATGCAGGATTGGAATATGCTTCCAGAAATCGGTGAGTTTAGATAACTTGAAAAATATATAAAATAGCATCATCTGAATCTTTTTATCTCTCATAGCCTTATCCATCACTGCCTTCTAATCTCTTATAAATACTATCTTAATTATTGTGATCACTACCTTTAACAGAAAATAAGTTTAACTAATTTCATGCTGTTAACAATACCTGGATTTTGGCACTTAAAATTTTGAGAAGAGGCCGACTTAATCAGTCTGTTGCCCTCATTCACTGCATCTATTTAAAAGCTCAGGTGATGTTTTTGGTTTTGCTTATGATGCAACAAACTACGTATTTTTCTACAGCACTAAAGAAGTAACAAAAATTTTCCTCTGCATTGCTGTCATACCATCAGCTCTCTGAAAATAAGAACTTAGAGGAAAAGAGATACAGGAAAGAGCTCAGATTTTGTGTTATCAAATTAAGTAAAAAATATTTAGGTGCAAGTTTCAAATTTTCTGCCTAAACATGGCATGACTTCTTCCTTAAAATACATATAAACCCAGGCATTTTAACTTTGCTTATACTGACTCCAGTTTGACTTGAGTAAAAACACAGAAGTATGCATACTAGAAGAAAATATCTTTCAGGTAAAAACCACTAAGTAGGCATTCAGTGTAAAGCATGTCAGTTCAAACATCTGTGTAACACTAGCAAATCCAAATCCTTGTCAGCTTGGGTTATGTATTTCACTAATATCAAACTTGTCTCAGGGCTGGCTGAATTTGCCTGTCCATCTCACAAGAAAGTGCTATGGTTTTACATTCTTCAGTTATTTTTTTCAAAGCTTTTATTTTTTTTATGAACACTGGCACATAGATGTTGGGACATCAAATAAATGTTCACAGTAAAGATTCTAAAACCCCAGGCATATATGAAACTCATGAACTGTGATTTGCAATTCTTAACATACATAGCAATAGGTACTGCGGCTGGATGCATGAGATAAGCCGCAGTCACCACCTGCTAACGGATCTGTTCTCACTGCAGCTTCCTGAACTGAAATTCTGCCAACTTTTGCTGTTTATGGTTGTTACGTGGTAACTTGTCTACCAACAGTTGTTTTGACAAAAGACAGTGAGTTTACCTTTTCCACAACCGTTATTTTGAGAGGTTCCCCTCCTTTCCTATCCTTACCCACATTTCCCTTTTGCTGCCCTTTCTTCCTCCTGAGGAGGTTTCTGACACAAACAATTTGTTCAATATTCAGCACAATTCCAATCTCCTTTTCTATAACCTCTTCACTAGAAGCTTCAGTTACTTCTGTTATATGCAGTGCTAGTACTGTACCAATTTTTTATGTGGCTCCATTTAGAGGGAACCAAGGGCAAGAGCTGGAATGAAAGCTGATGAAGACAAGACATATTCTTCTCCTGCCCCTTTCTCTTACATTGCTCTTTCTGCAGAACTCACCCAGTTTAGACGTGACAGAGCTAGCTTTACTGGTAAGGCAATAGTGTAATAAAGCCACTAACCGCCCCCACTCCGAGATTGTACTTCTGGAGAGACATCGAGAGGACTAGATTCAGCTGATCTCTCACAAACAAGTATTATCAAACAGAAAATTAAAGAAACCATCCCCACATTGATAATCATTTACCAACCTTAGTCTGTGTCCATCTTCTGATAAAATTGTCTGAAATAAACTGTGCTGAACATGGTTGTTGTATCCTTGCAAATCCTGCCTCCCCACCCCCCCAAGATGGCTTAATATTGCGGTCATGAATTTAAAATTTCTGAGTGTCTGCCAAAAGGCAAGAACTGAATCCAGTACACACAACTGTACAATAGGTTCCCACATAGAAAAAAATCTCAGAGAATACATGCATACACCCACCACATGAGTTGGCATATTGTTCTTTTAAATCAGCATGAAGAACAAAAGAATATTCCCTTAGGGTTGTAACTTCTAGCCAGTTCATCTATTTGTCTTCCAATGAGCTTGTAGTATCTTAGTGCAAATGTAGTGCAATATACTTAAGAAACAATAAATAAAATATTTTTAATGAAGAAAGTATAAGTAGAAAAGAAAGGGTATGGATGTGCGGGAGCATATGAATGTATCGTACTATGCCATTACATACAGGAAGTCTGAATGTATTTGCTTTTGGAGATCATGAAAGTGTAAGTAAAATAAACTTGCAAAAATGTTATGTAAAATACAGCCCAGTTGGGGAAGAAAGTAGAAATGTATTCACCTTGGATCCTTCAGACACTTGGAGATTATTCATATCAGGCATAGACACATCAAAGCTGGATGCTCCTATATTAAAATGATGAGGGTCTGCTGCGGTTGTGTCACATGATGTAGAAAGTGAGTCAATATGATTTGTATCCTCAGATGGGGAAAGAGTTATAATCTGTTTAAAAGACAACAAAAGCGCAGAACTGAGTATACATCTACCCCAGCACACACTGGTTTTATGAACATGTGAAGCAGGTATTGTCTTAAGGGGCAGTGACAGTGGCTCTCCTAGTTTGTACCTGCAAAAATATTATAGTGCTTCCTATGTTTCTATCAGAAAAATTGTACGCAAACAGCCCAGAAGTGAACAGTGATACAGAACATCCGATACAGTTTACCAAACTGGAGTCTTGTTCTATTTCTTTAAGTATTAGATACATCAGAAAGACATACTACTGGCCAATAGTGCAAAATTGTCACAGAGCAATTTGTGGAAAAAAGGGCAAGTAATCAGATCTGATGTTTCCTGTGTTTTGAACTTTGCATTGAAATTCCTGTTTACATTTGCAAATAAGGGAAAATCAAGCGGCGACCAAACACTGCATTGCGTGCCACCCCCCCATCTCAGCTGATTAGGTTGCACCTGGGCAAGAGGAAACCAAAAGCCCAGTTTAGTTAAAAACACAACCCTTTCCTTTCTCAAATTACAAGTTTGCCACTTACTAGGTCTGAGTTCTCCAAGATTTGGCTGGTGGTCAGGTCCTCCTCCTCCGATGACTCATCGGAGTCCTCCCGGTTGATTTTGTTGAGGCTGGGCGTGCTCCCCGAGAGCTGGCTCTCCTCCAGCAGCTGCATGTCACACTTGTCCAGGCTGTCCAGGGACCGCCTGCGCACTCCCCAGTTGAAGTTGTCCATGCTCTCACCCTGCAATCAGGTAGAGGGTCAGCTTCCTTGACTGGAAACTCAGCACATACAAACCACTAGTCATTAGATCCAAGTCAGCTCAAGAAATGTTTTTATAGAAAAAACGGAATACAAACTTGATTTTATATAAGCATTATTTTGTTTGTTCACCTGGAGATAAGAGCAGAAGCATGGAAATGATGGTTAAATGAAGATTCATTCTTTTCGGTATTAGATGTTTTTAATGCATTCGCTGATTTAATAATTTGGTTTTTTAAGTCCACATATACACACATCTCAATACCAGTAGAACAATGAGACGCAAAAGAAAAGTTTGGAAGCAATTTTAAAGGATTTTTCCATTATTTTTAAAAATATTAGAAGCACAGTTCATAGCAATGGTTCAATTGTGAAACATATGTTAAAGATTTTAGATTCTTTTCATTATATTCATAACCATAATGATGAGTTAAGGTAGATTTGAATGAACCCTTCATTTAGCAAGCAAAATGTAATAGCTAAAGCAGCACACCTTTTAAAACTTTTATTCTAGGCCCATGTAGCTTATTTTTGTAATTTGGATTTATTTTAATTTTTTGAAACTATACTCCGTGAACAACCTGATTAGCATTGACTGAGATTTCACTTTTTAAACAGGACACAGTCAAATGGACCAAACATTTTATATTGACTTTCGGTTTTGATACCAAATGCAGTTACATAAAACTGAGTGCATTAAACAAATTGCATAACTATTTGTTAGACTTGTAAACTGAACCAAGGATCACTTGATTTCCTTCATGTATGAAAATGACTAAAATTAGTTTTCCACCATTTTTCCATTTGTTTATGTCTTTTCCAGTGGACTGTATCCTGTTTCCATAATTGCGCTAATACTCTTGCTCCCTTCTTTAGCCAGGTTCCCCTCTGGCAAATGCAGGAGCACGTCCACAACGACCCACATTGCGGCCCAAAGGAGCCTTACACAGCATGAAGGGTCCAGTTGCAGTTTTGGTTACTTTATCTGGGTGAAAGCCCTCAACTTTATGTCAACATGGGAAGGAAGTTTATGGAGAAAAATGTTTCTTTTTAAGGTTCACCACTGATTGTTTAAAATAAGACTCTTTAAGATGCAACACTCTTAAACAAGCAAACCAGCTGCTGAAAATTCAAGTTGACATTGATCTTTTAAACATGAATTTGTCAAAAATATAGTTCTTCCTAAAAAAACCCATAAACATTGTTATCAAATCACTGTTTGTTGAAGGAATATATCCTGGCCTCATGCAAATTAAAATTACGTGCAATCATAAAGAGTCTTCAGTTGAGTACTTAAGCAGATTTGTAATTTTAAACACTTGAGTACTCCATTCAGGACTAGTCAGACGTACTGAATGGGGGCTAAACTGCATAAAGTGCAATTTATTCAGCTGCAGCCTTACCTCCTTAACAATCAACAAACTTGCACAAATAGATTTTATTTTGCATCATTGCCCTTTAATGCAATGGAATATTATTAGAAAGAGGGAAAGTTCAGTTTCATTACACTAAGCTCATTGTTCATGAACAAACATGAGGAAAAAAGAAAAAAAAAAATAAAGAAAAAGACGATCCAGAACTGCAAGAACTGTAATTCACAAGAACATTTAGAACTAAGGAATGCACTATATTCAAGAGCAAATGAACATGAAATTGTTATGAAGCCTAATTGGAAGAACCCATGTTTTCATCCTGCACCTGGGATCATATAGTAGTTTTGTGTGGGAAGAGAACAGAATACATCCAAGATTTAAGAAATTAGGTCTCTTTAAATGATAAAAATGACTGTTCAGTTCCCAGCTATTTATTTTAACAAATTCTTTGGCTGTCCATCCTCCCCCACAGAGGCTGGAGGACACATACAGCAATGAGACATCCTCCACAAACTCATCGGTTACTGAACTAACAAATGACAAAATGCCATAAATAAGCAAGCAAGCCAAGATGACTGTCATCACACCCTGATCCTCAGGATGCTTAGTACAGCTACCAGTAAACTTTGTGGCTCATGTCTATGGGAATATTTCTTGTTGCAGTTTTATTCTGCAATGTCTTAAAGAAGGAAGCCAGCAAAAAGATGAAAAGGGACACTTGTAGGGCATGCAATTAGAAGGGACCATGAATTAAAAGTGAGGGAAAAAGGGTAAGAGAGATGAAACATAGTGTAACCCAAATACCCATAGTATTTGGGTTAGCGTAAGCTTGCTATGGGGGCACCAGAATCATACTGAACATGTCTATTATACAAAGATGGAGTTGTTGTCTTTACATCTGTTAAGCATTCTTTCTTTTCACAGTTAGCAAGAAGGAGGGAAGATGTATCTGAGAGGCTGTTCATTTTTATCTATGGTGGGAGCAAAGCTATCTGCTATCTGAAAAGCCACCAGTAACAAACATCAATTCAAAAGGAAACAGTCACATATTATAAGTGAGTCCGGCCAGCAGTGAGCAGGTACCACACAGGACTTCCCGCAATCACCACCCTCTGGTGAAGGAGCAGATGTGCCATTGCAGCCACCTTCAAATGAGGACAACCCAGGGGAAATGAGAGACACAGAAAGGGCAGCAAAAACGGAAGGAACCCAATGTGGGGGAGAGCAGCACGGCCACTCCATAAAGCCGGGAAGAAATAAGCAAAACTCTTTCACACAAGTTTTTAACTTACTGTATTGACAAAGTAAGGAAAGTAATAGAGTCACACAAATATTGTAGGTTATAGGCAAAAGTATTGTGGAACTGGCACTATTTCCATATATTTGTATCTTTTAGGGCACCGGCATTTTGAGACAAAGTTTTTTTGGGGGTTGTGTTTGCATAATAACTGATGTACAAACTATCAGGAACAAATATGTAAAATACTGTCGCAGATCTTTTTATCATTTGTACAACTCACTACAATTCTCCATCATCTCAGTTCTCTCTATACATTGATAAACTTCAAGTTTAGGTCCCAAACTTGCAACCACTGATGTGCCTTTTCAGTTTTCTTCACAGAGTAAATGAGTTGAGCAAAACTGGTAGGTGTATACAGCTGAATTAAACTAAGCTGTATAAATTAATTAATTTACTCAATTAAATTCAGGCTGGTAGGCCTTTCTGAAAAGGTCTTAGGTATCAGCTTTAGCAAGATGATAACAGGAGCCAATATACCACAGCTGAAAAGCTGGAAATTATATATAATTTGCCCATGGAAACAAATGGCCCAAACTTTACTATATTATAAATAATGAAGTTCTTCTTTTGTTTCTACCTAATGTTATTTATGCACAAAGCTATTAAAGGAGAAATGGCTCAATTTGAAAAACACTGATACTAGAATGAAGATATTTTGAAATTCATGAAGACTGTTGAACATATAAAAAACAAACTTAAAATGAAGCAGAATTTTTGAAAAATACCTACAAATATTTCTAATACAAGACAAAAAAATGAAGCACCTGCCAGAAGTGCAAGCACACGCACAGCCACCCACCCACGCACACACTGAAGAGGGGGAGGGCAACAACAAAACTATGATGTTATTCTACAATACAAATTTGCAAGAAGGCATAACATATGCTGGCACATCTGAGTTCAAGTAGCATTCTTACCTGAAGTTCCTGGGTAGCAGATATAACAGATAGAAAAACAAATAGAAAGAATCTATGTAAAATTACTGTATTAAAGACATAATAGAAAAACATTTGCCTACAATTGTAACTAATATTATCACAGAAACTTTAACTCTTCCACCTATGTTTTAAGTTTGAAAATAACGATTACTTGCTTTCACATCTTTATGAAATTTCAAACCAGTACATCTTGTGGTCTGGGAATGATACAAGCATCACTGGCCTGTTCAATTATAAGGCTTTTTTGGAAAGACTATTCGTGCTCTTCCTAGCTTAAGTTTTCTAACACTGTTTTATTCATGATTATGAATATATCCGATTTTGATCTGACATAAATGATCCAGTTTCAACTCCATCATTAGAGCTGTAGCCTCTGACACCAGGTTTCAATTGGCTAAGGTATCTATTTATTTAAAACAGTACTAAGTCAGTCTGGACTAAACCTTGGAATGCAGGGTCTCAGATCCATGGCAATTTAAAAACCGAATTAAGACACCACATTTCTTCATTTTACTTCAGGTAAAACCAGAGAAGCTTAGTATCTGTTTCATGACTGACTTAAGACAATCAGTGTATCGATTAATTTAGGCCTCAGTCTTGAAGTTAGCCACATGTATCAAACAAATCCTTGCAAGGTCGCAGTCCATGAAGGTAAATTCATTTTGATAGGAATTGTTCTGTACAATTACACAGTATCTGTATATGGTTTTAACTGGTGAAGAGAAAGAAGAAATTCCTGAATTTCACTGGACAAAAAATTATCATGTGATATTTCATCAAAATTGCACTCCCAAGTCCTTGTAATATTCTGGAAGCACTTAAGACATAGAAATGATTGCAGCCCCAATATACTTTTTTGACAAACAACCTGGCATTCCTGTTGTATCATTTATCATTGTTTGGAATATTAAAGCTCCTTCATAATATTTGGCTGAAGTATTTTCAACCATTCATGCCAACCGCCTCTTTTTTTTTTTTTTTTTTGAAGTCATGGGCAAATGTGAGCCCAGTTTACTATCTTTTTATACAGAGATTCTTAACTTGGAAAATAAGGACTCTGCAACATCTCTCTCCATTCCTTCCTCCTTTCTCTTCATTGGAAAAAAAAATCAGATGTACATGAGTTCACACCTGAGGGGTGTGTTTACCTTAAAATTATTTTATTAGTGTAATTCAAATACGGAGAAAACTGATTATTTCTTCTTGTACACATGCTCTTCTCTGGGCTAAGAGCAATGCCTGAGAGAATTCCTGTTAAAATCAAGTCCAGACTATGACAAGAAAATTTATTAAACTGTTAACTCAAAAGAGTTAAGAATTTCTGGACTTTTAAATAGCAACACAATTGTTAGACTTGTTTGGCAATGGATATTCATTTTTGGCCCTTCCCACCCAAATGGAAAGAAATACTCCAAGTTTGATATAAACAAGGTTAAAGGGTGTGGCCCACCAAAATTCAGCAGTTCTTCAACTTTTTCCCTTCAGCAGTTTCAGCTCAAGGTGAGCTGACACGTTTCACCTGTCAAGACTTGATCTGGGCCCTCAGGGTTCTGTTTAGCTCCTGTACAAAACGATGAAATCACGGACACCTAAGCAGAGTGGAAGGTACATTTCTCTAAGCGTTAGTGATTTCATCAGCAGTTGCAGGACTAACAACAGCCTGAGGGCCGGAATTCATGTTCTGGAGGGTTACTCATGAAACCAACAGATTTGTAACAGTTTCCTTTTATGAGGTTAACCAGCAAATATATTTTTGTTAACAAGTTAGACCTTTAAATCTTGTATTTAAAATAAATTCACTTAAAAGTAAATTCACTGAAAAGATACCAGAACAGAGGCTTTATCTTCTAGTAACAGCTTTGCAGTGCTTCCTAAAGCAGATTCAAAAAGGAAGGGTGTGGTAGCCTCTTACTGTTATGCTACTGAAATAAACACTAAGTGAACATTATAAATAATCTGAGCTCAAAACTAAGTTTATAGTTATACAGTTAAAGTTTCATGTTACACGAAGAGTATATTGTTTAGTAGAAAGAAAAAGCTGTTTCAGAGAAAATATACTGTACCTCCCCATCTTCCAGCTCAACATCTAGGAAATCAAAGTCTCTAAAGACTCTGAATTGTTGTTCACTGTTTGAATCATCCATGTTCTCCTGCTCCCTTGCTCCGTCCTCTGAAGACACCAAGCTCGTCTGGTGTTCAATCAGATCCAAATCACCACAGGAAGAAAAAATTACCTACAATTCAAAGGATTTCTCTTGTAACAAGCTGTTCCCTCTGGTTGTTTCTTCCTAAAAGCTCTAATTGGTTATTTGGAAGACTGTATTTCCAGTACACACCTAATTCCTTCACTGAGTATTTTTAGAACACTCTTTATTATTTATGTTGGACAGGTGCCTTCAGATTAAACTTGTACAAAGAAACAACTTCATACTGCAGGAACAAGTCCAAGAATATTACAGCCACCTCCTAATGGCTGCAGATTGATGTTGCCTGGATGTTTGTATACATTATAGGAACAAAATTCAGAGAACTTAGCAAAGAAAATACTGTCAAGAGGATGAGAGAGAAAGTTCATTAAAAAAAATCTCCAGTTGAAAATGATGTTAAAAAATATGTCAACATTAGTAAATACAACAAGCTATAATTTTTCCTTTCCTACTATAAATAATTATATCCTACCCTGGATGCTCTCTTGCCCATATTCTGGCACCAGATAATATTAATTTTTAAACAGTAACATTAGAACTACTATCTAATGGAAAAATCAGGATCCCTTCCCCACGGTTTTATTTCTGTAATTTAATCTTTTTCTTTATAAAGGCTCTAGATTGGTAATAGCAGAGGTCATTACTCTCTATCCACTGAGCTGGCATAAGCAAAGCCTATAGCATGAGAGATCTCTCACAGCAAAACTGTACGTAGGTCTCCAAGTACATCATCTTTAAGTGCGATGGCCATTCACTCACTGGTCTATACGCTGAGAAATGCAGTGTGGGCCAGTACAAATGACAATGATAGTAATGTGAGAGAGGAAACTATGCAAATCAGTTCAGCAACTCTGGGAAATAAAGTTCTTCACTTTTAGAGTTTAGGACACAATGAAACAAAGAAATGGTCAATACAAGGCTACTTACTGAAGGGTTTTTACTCAGCCCAACTTCCTGACCACACAGAGAAAGGACATGCACCAGCTTTTCCTTTGTCCGTTTCTAGAAAACAAGATGTTTCTCAAGTGAACATTTTTTAACCACTCATTCTCCCAGTGGCTAGAAACATCCATCAACAATTTTTAATTACCCACCAAATAATTAGTCATTAAGTGCTCAAAGGGCTGCTTTCAGAGCAGCTATGCATACAATGAAACATAAAAATAGCTGTTAATGAAAAATCATGTGTTTATTATTTTAAAATTATCCTATTAATTCTATTGAGCATAATAACGAAACATTGGATCATGTGCATCACTTCAAAAGGATAGTTCAGAACTTTAAAATAAAATGCATGCACAATTATTTTTTTCAGAATTAGGCCTGAGTCACTGTTACATAATTTGCTATATCTAAAAAAAAAAAAAAGGCAATAAATACATTTATTCAGTTTGGTTTTATTTTAACTGGCAGATAACCAAAATCAATAAGGTAATCAAACATCACTTTCAGGAAAATTGTTCTGAATAATTATTTTTACCTGACTTCCCAAGAAAACAACACTTTGAAAGTTGCATGTGCTGTCTATCTGCTCACCTTGCTAATACCTGAACTCACCTGTCATTCATAGCTAAATCTAACCGAGACTTAGAGGTCTTACAGAGATGCATTTCCTGCAAGTTGAAAGAAAAACACTGGCAGGACAGAAGACGGACACCAGTCAGTCTGTCTTGGAGTCCAAGGAAGATATCCAGCTCAGGCAGCCGGACGCTGTGCCCTGGCCAGCCAGGAGCACTGCGCAGGGCACAGAGGCCACCTCAGCAGTGTTAATTCAGCTGCTCCCAGGGCAACTTGTTTATGAATTGTGGGCTACTTAGAAGGACTTTACCTGAGAGTACTGGGGTCTCTTCCAGCTCACAGGAACAAGGACATTGGAGTTAGATCCCGATGAGGTTGAAGAAGTGCTTCGGGTGACAGCCATTGTTCTGGGTTTACCATCTCGTCCAGAAGAACTTTGTAGCTCATCATACCGTCTCCCAATAATTGGAGTCTTAAATAGAGAGTAATTATTCATTAGTATTATGCTCCAGGATGAACTCATAATGGGGCACATTGCTTCAGTTGCAGGGAAAGGTTACTCTAAAGATCATATACAGCATTACAACAAGGAGAGCACCTAATTTCATGTCACTTGGCATGCACGTTATTTTCCACTGTGAACGTCTCAGTAACAATTGCCATACTAGTAGCTAGTGCTTATGTTCATGAATAGCTAATAGCCAAAGCAACTTTCAAGCTAGTTTCTAACATAAGAACCAGCAAAAAGCCCCGGAAGGTTATGAAATTTATTTCAAATCCATATTTCTTGCACATGTTTTTTAATGGGTTTTTCTTAAGAGTGCTGAACACTCTGGCTATGTTCAAACAACCATTAAAATCCTTTATTGGATTGATGGTAGGATGCTCAGCATTTTCTAGAACTATATCTACATGAAACAGCAAGAAGAAACTCTTTATACAAATGGTGCAAGATGCCTTTTTAATGTTCATTTTTCCTTTTAACCTCGAAGTCCCATTATCTATATGGTCTATGATGCTGAAAACAGTTCCGCGGGTTCATAACTATAAACAGACTTGCCCATTAAAGTCAATAGGACCATTCCGTTTTATAAAGTTAAAAAGTATAGAGGGCTTGCAGGACAAAGGCTGCAACAAAATAGTTCAGCCAGAAGTCCTTCACAAAAAAAAAAATCTAGTAAAAATCCAGAAAGAGCCCTCCAGCATGGGTCATTAAATATGTCACTGTGAATTGAAAATAATTTAAGAGACTTTCAGTTTGGTAATTTTCCTTTATTTCCTAATTCTTCAGCTTTCTGAAGGAGCTGCAACACATGTTTTAGAATGATCAGATAACAGAATTAAGGTGTTAAGTAGCAGAATTCCAAATAGTACCTCTGAAATATCAAAATGAAACTCTAAAGTCTTCCCTGGTAGCTCCTTGGAGGCACTGTTCCACACTCGATGTATTTCCATTTTTGAAAGATCACTGTGTTGATACGATGGTAAAACTAAACTGGCAGAACGAGAAACTACCAACTTCAGGATATTCAAGGCTTCTCTCCAGTGAATGCTCTAGAAATAGGTATATTTAATCAGCAAGTGGAAAGAAAAACTCACACACATTCACGATTATTTACATTTTACAGTCATTTTTTTGGCCACATAATAAAAACGTGTAATAGGAATATTACTATTCTTTCTCTCTCTCTTGGCCAGTGACGAGGTACATACTTGCAAAATAATTTCAACAGCAGAGACCAAGACATGCCCAAGGTGTCATTGTCAGGGAACTGGTCTTTAAACTGGCAGACCTGAGTGCAAGGCCAACTTGGCACAGGATTTAAAATCTCGTACCTGAGTGCCTTAGTCAGTATGAACAAACATAAGGGCCACCTCAGAATCCCCATTTAACAGAAAAGCTGACTTGACACAGGCTCTTTACAGCTATGAATTCCTAGTAGAAATATGTATTTTCGACTTGCCAAGAATTAGGTGCAGAATTCTCTGAAGGGAAGTGATTATGCACATCTCCCTCATATCATCTCCCTCCCATACTTAAAAAGACTGGTCAGTCAGGCTCTGCCTGGTATTAAGCTTGCTCCTGATGCAGTGTAGCTGTAGCCTAAAATTTCCCACACAGTGAACGCACAGCTGGGCCTTTATCTGAGGACGTGCAGTCTGTGAGGCATCAGGATGTTTATACACTAGATAACACTCTGGACAGTCGCAGTCCTCCCTGCTAATCATGTCTTAAATTCTTATAAAGAAAATCAACTTATGACAGCAAATACTGCTAAGTTCCTATGTTAATATAAAGAAGATACAGTATTTACCTGTACATATTTTTCAATGGTTTTTAGCACTTCCATGTTAAACTGTTTCACAGGAATAGCTGACAGGTCCATATAACTAAGAAGACTGTAGATCATCTGTAAGAGCGACTGTTGCATACTAGGAAGGCCCTTTTCCAGTAGCTGTTTGAAAAAAAAGTGAAAATAACTAAATTTGGAGACATTTCTTCTTCTGCAAAAAGGTACTAGTTTCATGAATACCATTTATACTACTAATCTCTCTTCACTCACTGTTTTTGCAATGCCATTTTACAATCATTTTACAAGTGATAATAATACAAGTGTGAAATCAGAGAGCTTTAAGTGGGAAGCCAAATGCTAGCCTGTTTTGATAATGAAACGTACATTTTATATATGTCTGCCCTAACTTATCCAGGAAACATATTCAGCAGTTGAGTAAACTGGCACATAAAATTTCCAGTGTAATTGGGGAAGCACATCCAATAAAAACAGGGGAGTATTTTTTTATTTCTACCTTTGCTGAAAGTCAATGAGAAAAAAGAAAACACGCTGAAGAAACAAAACTACTATTCAGACATCAAGATATATTTATCCAAATATACTTCACTGCCAGTCCTCACTGGTTGTAACTGCCAAGGAAACATTTTCTATTAAGGAGGAGATGGAGTCCCTGGGCTCTCTTACTGTAGAGGTCGATACAAAGAAAGGCTTGATCTAAAACCCAGAATTTTGGAACACCTGAGTGTAGATCCCGGAACACAACAGTGAACCTTGGAAATGCAACTGTGCTCATATACATACATGACAGTAATTCAGCAGGCGTACAGACTGACATGCTGTGTTTGCACATGTGTGTGAAATATCTCAGCTGAATATTTCCTGGAAGGTAGCACGTTCTTTCATTGGTGACAGGTACTGTTCCACCCCACAAATTTCAGAGGCAATCCAATGTTATTGCTGGAGGTTACCAGATACTCAAGACTGGACTCTGTCCTTCCATTCAGGTTGACAAAAAGGTTCTTCTAACACTGGTTACTAGAGATATTAGGATCTAGAAAACAATTACTTATAAAAACTCTATGCTGCCTCAAGTCTTCCATCAGAGAAAAATTTCAGCTGTTAACCAAGTGGAGTCTAGTAATTTATTAGATGCCATGCTGGTCTGAATGACAGCCAAATTGGAATAATCAAGTAGAACACACACCTGTCTCATCCTGCCAAATATCTTCTGAATTCTTTCATCAGTAAAAGTGAGCAGTAATTAGTGATTCATAAAACAAAGTAGGCAAACTCCACTAACAGCACAATAGATGGAACTCACTGTGCTTTATCTATTCTTTTGCAAAAAGCAAGAATTTTTAAATTAAAGGTACTGCACGGTAACCTGCTTCAGCCCATGGACACCTTTACTGAGAGATGATAAAACATGCTTAGCAATTCTTCTTCAATGCAGGGTTATAGACTTTTTCTTGCCTTCTATTAGGATTTTGCAATGGAAGGTTTGATTCCTTCCTGGAAAATAGTTTCTATGATCCAGCACATCAGCCAGTATACCATTTCAGTGTAGAAATAAAGGATTAGAAGAAACTATCTGGATGAGGGAAAGAAATATTTTGTTCTCTGAGAGAGGCTACTGCATCAGATAATCACATTTGTGATATTCCTAGGAAATAATGGGAATTATGTCTCTACTGCTGGATAGCAAGCTTTTCTAGGAACTTTCTCTCTGAAAGCTTCTAGTTTTCATTCCAGTTTGTAGAAATTTGTTGTCAACAGAATCCTTTGACTTAAACGGCTCTTGACCCTTAAACTGTAAATATTTTTGACTCAGCCAGTTTTCAGTTGTTCAGATGAGTTACATGGTGGTTGATAGTCCAAGTGTGTACATCATGAATTTGTAACAAGAAAGCGTATTTCAGTTTAAAAAAAGAACAGCAATTTTAAAATGCATTTAGTACAGTAAGAATTCTTTTGCTGCCAGAAGTAACAAAAATAGCAGCAAGATGGAGTTGTGGTAACACATCATTTGGATCACTGAGTTGCAGGACAAAGAGCTTCCACTGTATTTGTAAGAGGAAATCATAGCTGTTCTCAGAATATTTTTTTTTTATTCTGGTCTGTATGAAGTGTTTTGAAGAACTGTGGATTCCTCTCTTGTTAGTGTGTAGTAACTATCTGGGTCTTACCTGGGTTTAGGGATCCACACTTGGCTAGCAACATGTGTCCCTTTCCTGAAGCAGCATCTAACCCAGAAGCAGTGGGACAGCAGAGGCTGCTCCTCCCAGGCTGCCTGGGCTGGCTGCTGCTGGCTGATGCGGCTGCTGAGAGGCTACTGCAGGAGACAGTTCCCTTTGCCCCTCCAAATCTGGCAGCAGGTGAGAAGAGATACTCAGTTCTTAAGGTGTGTTAGTCAGTCGAACACATGTTTTCTGTGTCAACTGAGGAAACAAAGAAGGCATTTCACAAGCCATGCCTGATAGGGACAATGCCTGAGCTAGGACATGCTTCCCCTTGCAACACAGATGTTTTAATCTCTAGTGATTCCTTGCTTTTGAACAGGTTATGAATGCTCATGCTTCTCTCACAAGCAATCCTCTGTCTAACAGGGAGGTGGAGGAAACATCCAAGCACATTACTATGCACTATGCGGTTTCTTGTCCCTTCTTCTGTATTAATAGGATTAGCTATTTAAGTCCAAGCATGACCCTGCACTTAATGAATCACTAGTTTAGCATGTGACCCACGTCAATTCAGAAATGCTCCTAGAATGATTGTGCTCTCATGACACAAGGCTGTTTTTAAAAAATTAATATGCAAAAATCTTACATAAAATCAAAGTAAGCTTTCAGCAATGTGTTTGTATGCTGATCTTAGTAGCGGAGGTTCAAAGTTCTACTGCACTATTAAACAGTGATTTTTACTCATCTATAGACTGAGATCCCCAAGTACTCTTCTAGAAGGTATGATCATTTTTCATGGATGGAGCTGTAATATGTACAACTGAGTAAGGAGCACTGCTTGTCATTGTAAGGTTTGGATAAGAACACAGCTGAAATGTCTTATTTTATGCCACAATTATAGCCCTAGCTGACAAGCAATTAGCTGCCATCATACAGGTTAAATGCAAATTTTTGTCTGAATGGCAATAATTGAAGCTTTTACCTTCTGCTGAGAGCATTTGTTCTCATAGTCTTAATAACTTGTGTTAAAGTCCCGTTCTGAAGGTATACCTGCGTGTGTGGAGAGTTCACTGTTGCAACACAGCTTTCCTTTGTTATTCTTAGGCGCTGCATGTCTCACAATTTCCCTCAGGCCCAAGCACTGGAGAATGAGCCAGGATTGTTAAAGCTCGAGGCTCTGTCACCAATGGCTATAACATTCAACTGCAGATTGCCCAGTAGGGCTCTTAACCCATTTGGCTTTACCTATTGATGGTATATCTCACAGTCAATTTATAGGAGAGAGGAGTGCATTGTTTATTCTAGTCTGGGGATTAACTAAGAAGAAAAGGGGAAACATACTCTGAATGCAGGAAGAACCTTTTTCATGGCCACAGCAGGCCTAATAAGATGGTCCCTTGATCCTCTTCCAGACTGGCTGCTACCCTATGCCCATACAAATATTCCCTAGACATTACTCAACAGAACTGCAGTCAACATAAATACAGAGAAAGGAAGTCATACTCACTAGTCTGTCATCCTGCAATGATGGTGCTATCTCAGGAATGTGCCTTAATTATGGTCAAAAACTTGCCTGACTTGCTGTTAATATAGTAGTGTGGTGCCAATCTACAGCAAGGGGAAAGTGCAAAAAAAGAGTCTCCATATGCACGTCTATGCCTGTTTTCAGGTGAGTGAGATCATGTGCAATGGCCTTTGTGGAGGTGCTGCGGCACTAGTAACTGTACGTAGAGCACTGAGGGGAAAACAGAGGGGCAAACACTTTTCCAAGGCTGGGAAAGCAAAGAAGAAAGAATTTAAGCCTCAGTCTTTACAGGATTTGTTTATTAGGAGTATAAGTTTCTGCTACGAAGGAGACAATTGACTCTGGAAGATTCAGAGTAGTTTTGTTCAAAGAGCTAATAGTTCTTTGGAGTCTTTGAGTTTGCGAAGAGAGTGAAAAACTTCAAGGTCCTGTTTCAGTCTGCTACAAGGGAGTCATGGCTTTCTCCATGAGCTAAGATCTGATATGGTTGCTCATGCAGAGCCTCCATGTGCAAGGTGAGGAAATGCAGCCTGAGGGAGCAGGGCCAAGTCTGAGGGAGCTTGGGAGCCTTGCAGGCACTTGAAAATCTGTGGATAGCCAGTATCAGAGAGGCCTGTGGTGTTTTTGAAGATCCTTTATCAGAGAAGAGAGTGAATCCACTCCAAAAAACAGAGAAGTTAGTGAATTTTCATAATGAATACAGAACTGCCTTCTCCATGTACGAGAGAGGAGGCTGAAGGCATCTCACTGCAGCAGGGGAATCTGAGAACTCTACAAGAAAATGCTGTCCTGATACTGATGTGACACAGGTGGTGGAAGATCAAATGGCCTAAGCTGAAGAGAACTGAGCCTTGGATCCCCAGTAACAACACTGCAACAACTCAGTAGTTCATTGGTGAGAAATGTTAGGAGTAAGCAATGAGTGCAGAGGAAAATCCGGGCACCAACATGATCCCATTCACTGTTAGAGGAATGCATACAAATTTCTATCAAGAACCAGATCCTTATATCTCAGATGATATCTTATTTATACAGCTAAACCCCTCCTCTTATTTTCCTCAGTGGCATCTAAATAAATGTTGTCCAATTTCTCTTTCATTGTGAAAAATTGCACTGGCCGGTGAGAGAAGCTGCTTTAAGATGTATCGGCCCTGCAGACCTCTGCTGGTTTTGTTTCAGTGTTAAATATTGGTTTCCTACAGTGATTCCCTTTCTCCTAATTTCTGCTTCTTACTTTTAATTATAAATAACAGCTACAGAAAGCCCCTAGTAATCTGCAGGAAGACTTCAGCTCTTCAGGTTGTTAGGCAACAGAGGAGTTAAAACAGTAAAAACTTTCTGAAAACTTACCTCAGCCAAATATGTAACCATACTCAAAGTAATATCAGCAAATGCTTCATGAAGGTAGCGGCAAACCACATTTACCCAGGTAGCACAGTCCCTTGTATAGCTGTGTGTTTTATAAAGGGTCATGACATGTGCAAGATTTGATAGCTTGGGGTTCTTTTCCTCCAAACAAACCTAATTAAATATAAATATCAAAACATATTAGGAACAAGGCAATGCATTTACAGGGTTTGAGCATGTACAAAACAGTAAATAACTTTGGTACCTGAGCAATCCTTTCGGCTATATCTTTGCAAAACTGATTCGGGCTGTCAAAATGCTGAATTAAATGGGGCAGGAGACATAAAACATTCAATGGGAATCCTAGAATAAGAAAATACAGAACAAAATGTGTATTTTGGACAGCAAGAGCCACAATGGCCTTCAAGCTGGTGTTTCACGGGAGGTCACAGTTTCAATTTTACATTAGCCATAAGCTCACACAGACTCTGTCAAGTTGTTCATGCTGCTGGCCATGCCACATTTGTCTTAAAGGGGCATTATTTGAAAACGCAGTGTGTCATTTAGGCAACCACACTGTTACGCAGCATGAACCTATTTTTGCAAACAGTGCCACACGAACAGGTATTTACAGGATAAAACATCTCACAAAAGTATATATTTGATTCCTGTTAGAGAGTATGTCTATCTTTTCCACTTAAGTAGCTTATCGACAGTCTTAACAGGTGGCATTTTCGTTACTGCTACTAAAACACAAAAAGAAATTCAGAGTTATTGATAAATGAACAACTGTTTTGGTCAGGCTACCAGGCATGGCTTCTATTGTTTTATACTGTTTAAGTTAATAATAATAATGAAACAAAATCCTGATAGAACTGGTCAGATGAGACTACTCGAATGGGTGTTTCTGAAGCCAGGAGATGGCTCTAGTGCCAAGTGCCAGCCGCTGTCATGAGCATAAGGGCTCTGTCTGGAGCTGGGATCCAGCTCTTCTGCACCAACTCACAGCTCGAGGTAGCGGATGAACTACAGGCATTGACTGTCATGAGGAGCTGGAACAAAAGCTGCTCCCGTCCAGGTGGGAGTTCAGAAGTCAAGAAATTGTATGTGGACACAATCTGCTTTTTGTAAAGAAAGAATCTGATCTATGAAAATATCTTTCTAACCATTCGTTCTCTCTTGCTCTACACAATTAAACAAGCTGCCTAAGTTAGGGGTGTAATTCCCCTTGGCTTCCTTTATACCCAGGGAAAAGAAGAAGACACCTCCGGATGTTACTGTCACAGCCCATGTGTGAGCTGCCCAACACGGGCACCACACAACTGCTTAGAGATGGGCAGGCTGTTCATGGTATTTATCCCCTTACTCGGTGTCTAAGCTTGTTGTGACTTAGTTGTGAAGCCTGCACTGTTGTCTTAATAGCTGTGTTTCTGACAAGCAGAGGAGTAAATATCTGGAACAATACAGAAACTCTCTTTGAGAAAAAAAATTAAGAAGTGGTCACGACCTTAACTCAATAATTGGGAATTTGAAAATGTTACCTTATTTTCTTATAACCCAAGCCTCCCTCCTCGCTCACTAATGTGCTATTGTAGTTTATCTAAAAAAGTATACAAGAGTTTTCAGTATTTCTGTTTCTAGGAAAAAACCCATGAAGCACTAATTTAAAATAAAATATTCTGCAATATTCTGAAAATTATTCAATGGAATACCTGGCCAAAATAGGTTCTAGAAAATTTGACCGTATTTCCTATGTATATTTTGTCAGCATTTAGAAATTTTATATGCTGCTAAGCACTAGAAATGTGAAATAATACATGACCACTCTCCCTCAAAATCTTACTGTACAATAGATTCACTTTTCAGAAACCTGTTATATTGCTATGCAATTTCCAAAAAGCTGGCCCAACTCAAAGCAAAAGTACATTATTAGAAGAGAATGAAAAAATTTCTTTTTTGGTTTTGTGCGGATAGCTTAATGATGTCTGCCATCAAATGTCAAAGAAACAAACTGTAAGAGAGGAAAGTATATTGGTTTTACCTATAGCTTGAGAGGAATCCACCATGGATATTCGAGACACTGGTGTCAGCAAACTAAAGAGCTGTAGTGTGAGATCCGTGGTAGTCAGGGAGGTGAATCCTTTCAGGAGCAGCTGCTGAAGCCCTGAGAAGTCTGCCCACTTCAGCTGCCCTTGCAACTTCTCCAACTTCTCCCTGTTTTCAGCTTTATCTAGTGGCAAATGAGCCAGAAGTTTATTCAGTAACCGTAAAGCCATTAGATACTCAAACTCAAAATCTGATTCCATCAAAGCCACAGCAACCCAGAAGATGGTGGCCAGTAGGCTGGTTGGATTGTTAATATGGGATGGGTCAGTGAGACTGTCTTTTAGAGACGATGAACTTCTGGTTTTAGAGGACAGCCCTTGCTGGGTGCACGCCTGAATTCTGTCTAGTGTGGCACTGCGTGGTGGGTCTGAGGACTTGTCCACATCTCCAAACTTTTTGGGTACAGAGAAGCTCCTCTGGTGCCGACTTCGTTCAGCAGTGGCCGTGTTACCGCTCGCAGGGTTCACGTTCAGCTGTCCCGTGCTCTTCCGGTTTGCAGTCAGTTTGGTGCTCGATGTTAAATCCGGCGAAGATGAACTGAACCCAAAACATATAACATACATTGCAGTGTGTGAATGCACAGCTTGAAACATGTATATATTGGATGCAAGTTAAGTATTAATCAAACTGTAAATAAATATTTAAACAGGAAAAGTAACACACCACACTGCCTATTGCAGCCTGCCTTTTTTTTTTTGCCAGAAGTGACCACAGACATGACTGAAGTGATGTTCACGTGGCACTGCACCAAACCAGAGAAGGATCACCTACAGTCTAGAGAGGTGAGAACGATGTGGCGATAGGAGATACAGAACTGTGAAGAGACTTGTGGAAATGCCCATATAATGGAGCAGTGGTAGAACTGCAAACAATTTTGGTCTTTAGGATGCTCTCATCAGTAAAGCGAACCCTGAACTTGTCACAGCTGGCATGCTAATACACAATGGCTTATTGGCTAATGTTAGAACTGTGGGCAGAAAAAACAGTGTGTCTTAAACAGAACCACAAACATGCCACATTATCCTCAAGAAATCTGTCACGTGGCTGCCTAGGTTCTTGCTAGTACAGGTCCTTCAGAAACCTTGTTGTCATTGCATCCTGCCTTGCCTGCATCCTAAGAACTCTTCAAGATGGTTTACAGAAAGTAGAGGTGTTTCAATTTCAGTGACGGCTGCCTCCTCATGGATTACCATTTGATCATCCAGACAATCCCTACCAATTATCTGTACAGGTGAACATGCTCTGTTGATACACGTAAGGGAAGTTTGTTCTGGAGAAGAGCTGATTCCTGACTCCCTGGTCTCATTCCCAGCTCATATACTATAATATTTGAAGAGGATCTTATGCAATCAATAGTGTCAGGGTAAAGAATATTGCAATATTGCATCCCTCTGCTTTCTGAGTATTTCCTATTTTCAGCTCCATCTTGCTGTTTCCTGAAATGTGCACTAAAGAAAGATAAATAGCTCTTAGTTTAGAAAGTAGAAGCCGTATTTTTCCACCCCTACTCTGCCACAAGGCAATACTTGTCTTCTGCCATTGCAGTGTAATACATTGCACCCTGCCTACTCACTTCAGGAAAGATAACCTCGTATTTTTGTTCTGAATGTAAAGCATGGTAACTCATGGATATTTTTCAAACACATTCCCTAGTCTGTTGTTGCTATTAGGAGCCAGACAGACATTAATCTCCCTCAGTACTGTCAACAGCTGTGTTATGGAAGGAGTCTGCAATTTCTCTCCATGTGCAAGAGTCTACTTTAAGGCCAAAGGTTTCACAAAGAGGATCTACACATCTGGCAAAATCCATGGGTTATGTACACATGGGAAAAAATTCTCCCTAGTTTTGTTAAGGAGAACAAACCATGATCATTTACTTTTTGGGGAATACTTCATCTGACAGATCGTATGAAACGAATATTAAAAAAAAAAGTTTCTTCCTAGATATGTTTTCAAGTATATGGTAGAAATGTGAAAAAAATGCAATATTTTTAAAGGAAGTTAAAGTAAGCTATAGCCAGGTGGCAACAAGGCAGAATTTACAATGCATTGTAAAGCTCCATTAGTTCTATCAACATTATTTCAACTACTGCAATATTTGGCTGAGATGTGCTCTTAGTCTAGTTCTCTGAAGGTTACAGATGAGCTTAGTCTTATTGAAATAATTTTATGCTGTCAGACTGCAGAACAGCACACTGAATATCATGAGACACTAAAAAAAAAAAAAAAAAGACGAAGGAGAACAGGCTCTTACCGTGATAACACTGTCAAAAGATCACTGTTCTTCAAACAGTCAGACAGATTATCCACAGCAGCTTCCAAAGTAAGTAGTGCCTCCATTACATACCCCTAGCAATGCACAAGGATAAGCATTTCAACAAAGACATTCAAAATAGTGAACATTTAAAAATCTTCAGTTCATAAAAAGAATAGTCACCTGCTGAAAATCTATCATTTCTCCTGAAAAAAGAACAACATTCACATCAACGCCACTGCCCTGAATATCAAAATGCCACTACAAATGTGTTTTATTTTCTGCCTCTGAATGATCTATGAAGGCACGCAAGGGCAGATATCTCACCAGGGGACTGGCAATGGCAGACAGAACCTCTGACTTGCAGGTCACTGATTTAAATTCTGCACAAGCAGTTGTGACAGAATATTACTGTCATCTTGTGGCAGTTTCATTACCCAAGTAAAATACGGAGGTGATGTCAGTGTATTTGTTATTAAGAGCTAGTACTTCTCTTTAAGTCTTGAATCTTGCGATAAATAGTCTCTGACTGTGAAATTTCAGGAGAGAACAGTCTGTTTAGCTAAACCAAGTGAACTTCATAGTTCACTAAGACAGGATTGGATCAAATTAGGTCAGTGTAATTTTTGTATTGTTATGGATGGTGTGGATTTCTTTATTCCAAAAGATGTTAACATTTGAGAAATGAGGCGGTGTCTACTTCACATTGTCAGATTACATCAGCAGATAGGACGATGTGTTCCTTAAACACAAATTAAAATGTGAAAACGGAAAAAATGGTCATCACAAAGATTTTGTTTTGAGTGACATTTACCAGATGCTTTCTAGTTGTTCTCTTTAGAGCTAGATAAGACTGCAACAACCTGATGAAGGCTTTGATAAGGTACCTATGGATCCAGTAAACTCAGAGTTAACCTTTTTGAAGGCCACATTCTACTTTGCATTACTTGACTCCAGAACACCTTGTTAAAATGATAATTTTAAATTAGGTATACATTAAATCAACAGTACTAAGAAGCATTACACACAAGTACACATGCATACCTGAATCTCATCTCCATGCTCTCCAATAACTTCCACCAATCTGGACAGGAGGTCAGACAACGCATGTGCTGAAAGGGGCTGCTTTAGGGCCCTGAAGATCTGGAAAGAGCGACCTGCATAATGTCTTGAAGAGCTTGAGAGAGCTGTTTGTAGAGCAACTTCACTCAGGTGCTGCTCCAAATGAAAACCTAAGCAAAAGAGTAATATGTAATTTTTTTTTTTTAATGTCAGACTTTCCTGTGGGTCATAAACAGGCTGAACCAACTCTGTGGGGATGATAATGCACTGCGGTGTATCCTGCAAACCCTGTGAGAAATGGAGATGCAGAAATGTCTGGGTTTGGGAGAATTTCCCACTGTTTACATTTATTTCACACAGAATGTGAGAAAATAAACTGCAAAACAAATATTCTAAGTCTGCAAATGTTTGTCAATAAAAACCTGGAATTCTTCATCTGATTTAATTTTTTTCACAATTCCCAGACAAACTTTCAAGCCATCGACTGTTCTTGCTGGCAGCAACACAGTAACTTCTGAACACTCCCAAACCTACGGTCCTACTGAATTAGGAGTCTTTCTACTAGCTTCAGTAGGATTCGGATAAGATCTTAAATATAAACACTGATGCTGCATTCTGCTTTGATCTTGGAAGTCATTTAATTAGTGACTGTATTGGTTTTCAAAATACAATCAGTATATTTCCTAAGCTCTAGAAACATAATAAATTAACACTAAAATTTAATTGCCAGAAAAAATTTAACAAAGCACATTTACTTAGTAACTCTGATGTATTTTACTAACAGAACATAGAGGAGTTTTTATCTGGTAAAATCAATCAAAAGGCTTTCTACCAATGGCTTTAAAGAAATGTTTGATTTAACATCCAGCCACAGTCCAATCTAACATGACTTTTTAAAGCAATTGTTTCATGTCATACATCCTTGTTAAGACATACAATATGTCATGCTTCTGCCTAAGCAGATCTACTAAATCACAGGATAAACATTCAGTGTGACCTTGAGGGAATATTTGTTTAGTTATGAAAAGAAAAAAATTTACTACCTGACTTGGAATCCTTAAATACAGATACGACATGACGCAGAAAATTAGTAAGCTGTTCAGCACTCTTGGTGTTCTGATTTTTGGGTGTGATATCTTCATGGCACCAAAGCGGACCAAATGCCCTTAAAGAAATACATAGCAAATTAAATCTAAAGTGCAAATTTTTTTGAATTATCTGAAATAAGTGTTATCAGTTAAAATATATATACTGTAAGGCAATTGGATATTTCCAGGGCCACAGCCTGGAAAACATGCAACTAAACAGAATTTTACGAGCAAAATACAAGTAAATAAATATTCCTGTGCTGTATTTTACAAAAACTCTCTTTTGAAATGTAATTTATACTATTTAGAGAGCAGCATAAACAAATCGCTGCTTTTTTAGATTAACATTGCCCCTAGGATCTGCTGGCTGTAGTCAGTAGTTACTATTAGTTTCAATATGACCTTTTACCATGGCCTGTACACTTCCTATCTAATTTTATAATAATTGCCTTCTTCCATTAGTTCCTTGTTTATCATAATACTATCCAATAATTAAACATTTTTTTCCTGTCAGGCAAGGTTTTCTTCTGTTGTTCCTGACTCTGTAATGCTTTTAAGTACCTACCTACTTCTGCAGGTATCAATAAAAGAGGAACGGGACTCTGTAATTACTATGATAGCTCAGTCATTCTCCTCTGAGTCTTTTAAGTTGCTACAGATAATTGTGGAGAAGACATGGAAAATATGTGTTTTGAGTACAAATGTAACCTCTGCTTATCTCCATTACCTGGTTGTCAGAAACTCAATTAATTTGTTTGCTTTCTCATCTGCTTCAGCAGCAGTGTCCATGTCCTCGACCTCTTGTGTAATCTGTGGGAGATTCCCACTGCTGCCTCCCAGGCTGATACTGGAGGAAGTGGAGCTGGAGCTCAAGCCGGAGTCTGGCACCGGAGACGACTGGTATTCCCGCAGAAAGTCAAAGCCACCTGCCAGCAGAAAGGGAGGAGATAAAGCCGGAATGCACTGTCGGGCCAGCACTACGGACAAAAGCGTCTCCGAAGCAGCTCTTTTCAGAGTCAGCAGCAGAAACCTTCTGCTGGGAAAAATGGGAAGAACCCACAGAACACGACCACCTTCAAATGCCGATGGGAGTAACCATGGTACTGTGTTTCTGAACGCAGATTCCAATATAAAATGAAAAATATTGAAGTAGAGATATTTGTTTTTACTGCATGAGGGCTACAGTACTTGAAAAACAAATGTTTCAGGGCATTTTACATTCAGAAGTATGACGACTTGTAAAGTGAATTCCGAAGCTGGCTATGTGGATGCAAAGTTCTGCTTGCTGCCCTGGGCTAGTCTGATGAGGAAAAAACCTCTGCAGGGTGGAATTTTTAGGACAATTACATTGTCCTAATTTTACAAATGTAATAGAAACCAAGACACAAATGTTTAAGGCTTCTGTTCAACACCTTTAGGAACTGTAAACACTAGACTACTCATACTAAATGCTTTCAGCATTAATATTAAACTATCTGAGCAAGAGTTCTGCTAGATCAAAAGTCTGCCACACAACTACAGAGTTGCAATTAGAAACTAAGACCTGTTTTCTAAAGGTTAGACTGCCAGTCATCCTAGGCTGTATCTTACAGTAGAAAAACTGGCCTTGCGAGAAGACTGGGAGCAGGAGGGGCCTCTCCGCTGGCGAAATCCATTGCAGGTCAGGAGACTCTTAATTTAGTTGCCTGACATTATATGGAACGAACCTGAGCTGAAGTATTTTCAGTTAGGATTCTTTGTGATAGCTACTCGCCCACACTCTCACTCTTCATATTAGCTGCTTGAAAAAGAGTCCAAACACAAAGTTTTGATAACTTCTTGGACTTAAGAGGCCCAGGAAGAGGGTATCAATCATGTTTTTCAGACATGGGAATGAAAACAGTTTTTCATTTTGGCAGAAATGCAACAATATAATTTTAACGTAAGAATTTTATTCTGTATTGAATAATTCATGGACATCCATTGGAAAAGAGATCTACACAACTCAGGAAATTCACGTGAGGTAATTTTGCACAGGCATTATTCAGAATGAAACCTCAATGGCCAAACTAAGTAATTAATTAATCTGAAATACCTATCCCTTCTTCTCATTACTTTAAAATAATTGTTTTGTGTCTCATAAAAAATAATAATCAGGTTTTAGGTAATATTCTTCATAAAGCAAAACTATGTATTACTTTTAGTTATATTCCTAAAGAACCATGGAAATGCCACTAATCTGATAATCTTTCCTTTTCATTTCTCACTGTATGGTAAAGCTCCTCACCCTCTCTCAGACACCTAATCCTATCTCCATAACTCCACACTGATTCTGTGATTCCTTCAAATCTCAACAGTACACTTGCGTTTAGTAATATTACATGACAACTGTAAATCTAGCTAGCAGCTTTCTACAAAGTTCCCAACCAACTCCTTAAAAACAAGTGAATTGCTAAAAGTTAACAGAACACTCATCTCAGCAGAGGTCTGAAGTAAGCATCCTAATGCAGAAACAGATTTCAGGACAGAAATTAAGTGTATCTGTGATATAAAGGAGGGTGTATATAATGTGAAATTTATCTTAATAATGGAAAATCTGAGCTGCATATTCTTGCCGCTCTTCCTGTGTTGGAATTACTTATTAATATCTTTTGAAGGTTGAGGAGTGATTGCCCTCATTTAAACTATTCCTGGCTCCCTGAGAGGGAAGCACAAAAAGGATGTAAGGACAGGCAAATTCACTGTTCTAAGTAGAATTCTCATTATTCCAAAGCGGGGAAAAAATAAGTATTAGAAATGTACATGCAACTATTATCAAGTACTTTCTGCTCTAGTTTGGGTTATCCTTTAAATCAATAGTTCCTAAATGCATATTAATGTTTAAAAATTCTACATTATGTATTTCGCCTTACACCAGATAGCTTTCTCACTACCATGAAATGTTATCTAATAATAATTTGGGTGCATCTCTAGGGTAGTTCACATGGAATTAATATTAATGGAAACTGTTCATATTTGCCATTTTACTACTTTAATATATCAAAACTGTTACATTTTAGGAAAGTAACCTTGACATCCTACTGTCAAAAACCACACAGTATAATGCAATGTTCTTTTTTTCTTGTACTTTATTACCTGTATACAGATACTCAGGCAAGTATGCTGGTTGTACTGTCAGAGTCTTGGTCTCATTCATCTCTCTCGTCTGAAGAAGCACTGATGCAATGGCTTGATAGTTGCTATTGCAAGACAATGCAATCAAAAGGTGAAGCAGCAACTTCTTACTGTGTTCAAAGACCTCAGGGCGGTAATGGTCAAGACCTAAAAGAAAAGGTTACAGCAATCACTGAATACAAAGTAATAACAAAGGAGTTCACATTCCAGAAATAGCAAAAATTCCAAGGCAGCTCATGGCAACAGTGCAAACAAACAAAAGATTTTACTGGATACAGTTACTAGTGTTTTCACTTCAAATATATGTGTATATTTAGTTTCTAGACTGAAGTCCCATACAGGAGGTACACAGCAATGTGTGGCAATACAACTTTATGCATTCTGTCTCACTGCAGTGCTAATTTGACAGGGCTGGCAAACTTCTAAAGATGAGAAATTCTTGGTGGTGGTGGTTGTAATTACACTGCTTACCTCAGTATCTGGCTTTCTTGCACAGACATCAGTTTTACAAGGAGTACAAACTGTAAGAGGCAGATACTAATTTATTAGGAAAGGAACTGACAAACAAAATCCCTTGAAAAGGAACTTTGACTACCAGTGAGTAGCATGAGAAATTAGCCACTAGCTCAGGGTACAGAACTGAAACTGAAGGTCTAGCACCGAAAGGCTCTGTCTGATCTGGTTAGCACTACTGCTGTTTGTAAAATTTTAACACAACCGGAATAAATCACAAATTACAAACATAAATGAAACAGATATTTGTAAAATAAAGTGCATTACTACATTCTGTGGTAGTAATCTCTTTTTGATTATTTCAGTATCTTCCAGGATATTTACAAACACTTTCTTCTATTGATGGGCAGTTTCAGCGCTGAAAAATTGTTTTCTTCTTCAGTTCCTCTCTTCTCAGGATATTTCCTCTTTAAAAAGCAGCTCCTTCTTTAAGTGGCACCAGCCAACAGGTCTTTCAAGTCAGGTGTTTACCAATATACTCCAGTCACAGAGTTCTTGTCTGGCCTGCAAAAATGAAGCTGCTTATACTGCTATAGACTGACCAATGTGTCTTTGGCTCCTATGGGCAGGTCTTTGGAGGTTCTGTGATCTTTGGTCTTACTCATCTGCCCATAGCCTCCTCCAAAAGAACCACGGCCAGCCTGTACACCTCTTTTTCAGCTTCTTCAGGTTTATGCTCCTATTCTCCTTTCTCCATTTCCTTCCACCTGCCTGGAGATAATGAGCCCATCCTACCCTGTTCTAACATACGTTGAAAAGGATATAAAAAGTTCTCTTAGTTGAAAATGAATTCTATGTTGGCAGCACTTGCAACTGAAATCCTGCTAAACCCTAGAGCTGTACCCAAGTATTGACACAGATATGCTAACTATGAAGTGAGGAAGACAGTTCAGTCTTTGTGCTTGTCCAGTGCTGGGCCTGTCTTTAACTTGTTCCTGAGTTTCCTGTGATGTGGACACATTTCCACGGGAAAGGAGTCCAGCTGCCCAACTTATTTCACACTGGTTGCAAATGAGTTTTTAGACAGCAGTGATTTTCGTGCACTGCTGAGACAGAAAGGCAGGTTCACACCAGCATTCTGCCTCTCCACTATCAGTATTACAAACCATCCAATAGCCTATTAAACACGTACATGGCAAAATTCTTTTGTTTAAGTGTTTTCTCACTCCTTCCAATAAATGGAAAGATACAGGCTCTCCAGCTAGCCACCACACCAGTTTCCAGTTTCTTTTTCAGTCAGATGCATCTGCCTGGTCACATTCCAACAGGACAGGTATACTTCATTTTCAATCACATTCATACCTTTGGCCAACATGTGTAGCATAACTTCCTTAAGCCATCACAACAGAGGACTACTATAAAATACAGAAAAATTTTCCACAGGAGGTATAATAACTCTAGAGAAACTAAAGTTGAAGCCTGGAGGTTATGATCTCATTTTAGTTACCACTAAACCAGTTACATTTATTTACCAGTTACATTTAGCTTTAATTTCTCATTTGAGAACTGAGAGTTCTTAGCCAAGCGACTGTGTCAACGAGTATTCATAAATTTCTGTTTACTTCTTATGAAATAATGTAATGTTGAAACATTATTGCACGAACAAATCAGTAAATATATTTTTATAATGGATTACAAAAATCATAACTCTGTTTCTGCACATGTTTATTTACTTGGCTCTCTGATGGCTCCTTAAAGCTGTCTTAACTGAAGTGGCCACACTGCTGCATACTACTCCTGTCTTAAGTTATTCATTTATTATTGTGAGAATTTCTAACTGTAAGCACCATTTTTCTCAGATTTGTTACAAATCATACTAAAAATGTTGTTTATCAGTTGATGGTTATTGATTAGATTCATACACTTATCCAGTTCTTTCAGCTCCTTCTTACACTCGAAAGTTCACAGCAATACAAAAAAAAATTAAAAATGCTGTGGGCAGCCACAAAATAGATTTAACTTTAAAGTGAAAAATACATGTGAAATGTCACATTGAAACTGACCCTGGAAGCCCCACCCGACATGGTTCTGGCTGTTATTCTTGTGTTTCATTAGAAGTTTGTTGAAATCAATGTATTAATATACAAAACTTGAGTATTTGATGAGTGTGCATTTTCAAAAAACCCTATTTCATAAAAAAATTCCAAACAGAACAGTTGGTAACAGAGTAGCAGAAAAGGAGAATGAGGTATCTTCTTCAACTGTATACTGAAGTATATAACTTATGTTCTACCACTGTGCTGTAACCTCCCAACTTAATCTTTTCTGCCTGCTGAACAATAGACTCTTCCCAGATTGCAGTGAATAGACTTAGTGGTAACTATGGTGACTGAATGAGAAGTAGACTGTGACTTCCAGTTATAATTAATTTATTTCACAAGTGTCTAGCTGTGTTACAAATATGAAAGCTAGTGAATGGCTTTATAATGTTAAATGCTCTTGTGCGCTAAAAAACTGTGCCACTCACTTTCCATAATGTTAAGTGGCAGGATAAGGAAGGTATCACCCTCCAGTTGACTTGTGTTACAGTCAAGAACAGATGCAGCTGTGAGGAAAAAGCAGTGCCTCTATGCTCAGGTATATAAGGGAAGACATTAGCAGTTAAATTAATGAAGCTTACTTTCCAGTGATCTGTGTCCTACCTTCACTATCTCTGCCGTACAATAATCTCATCTCTCTTACACAATATTTTTGCAAAGGCAAGAGACAGCACTGGTGTGTGTGTTCCAGGCACGTGCTGACTGCTCGGCTGCCCATCACAAACCGAACTGCATGAAGGCTGAGGGCTATCTGTTTTATTTTAGAGATATTTTGGGAAGTCAATCACCTTCAAATTTCTAACCACCTCTCAAATTTGGCTGAAATCAGCCAAAACATTCAAAAGCTTCAAAGGTTTGAGACATTCACAGACTGTAATTGCCTCAGACTTTTTTTTTTTCTTTTAGGAAACAATTAAAAATATATAAGAAACAACACAACTCCATGGCTTCAGCAGAACTATACTAAAAGGACAGGAGTACATTTATAATTTATTTCTTGTTCTGTTGGTCTTACCTAAAAAGAGAGCATGTAGCAATAAAGGAAGGTGAAGAGCCCAGTCTTCTCTCACACTGTGATCCACTACCATCTCAGTCATGAAGATGACAGCAATATTGCACCTGGAAATTAAATCACAGTGTCAGTCTGAAACCTCCTGGAGATGGGAAAACAGTAACATGATGGCTATTTCTGAAGAAATACACAATCTCTACATTTTCAAATTTGCAGTGTTTCTTCTCAGTATGATTGATGCTGAAGCACCTTAGCTACAGTATTAGACAGGTAAGTACCCATTACTGAAAAGAATGCTGTTACTGTCAAAACAAATTATGTAAAAGAGGAACTTTAGAATATGCATAGCCTAGTTAGAATAGAAGATCAAGGAAGAAAAAGTGCTATGAATAACAGCCACAAAGGCTTGGGAAAGACAAATTTTCCTTTTCTGTTTTAGTAATGTCTTCACTGTCATTCTTATCAAAAGGTGATGTCCTACATTGCAAATAGGCTTTCTGGTAGAACTGCAAGCCTTCATTGCATGTTCAATTTTAGCACTGGAAATCAACAGAAATGGAACGTATGATTTTCAGATGTTCTGAGTGGTGGGACAGTTGGACTGGTGTTGGTCAACCAGTAAGAGGAAGCATCTCACTGTCTCAGATGTCAGAATGCGAAACGGCTCACCTGTGAAGGGGTCCCCGGGGTGTGATGGTTTCTGGGAGGTAGTCCACAAGTGGTGCCCAACATCCTCCATTGTAAGGCATGGGCAGGGGATGTGGCTGTTTGGTTTCAACAATATTCAATAACCAGCTTGTATATGGAGAAACAGGATCATCTGCACAGAAAAGCATTAAAACAGAGTGTATAAAAAACAAGTCTGGTTGCTCGTTGTGGAGAAACAATAAAATAGAGTTTATGCTAATGTATCAGCTCAGCTGTTCGGAATAATGTGATAAAATGACATGAGGTCTGCAAATTCCTGTGTTCAATAACAAGTGATACATTTTTAATCCCTCTTTCACGCTGCTGGAAATTAAACAGATTCCAGGCAGACAGCACGGAGTGGTAGGAGCTGCAGCTGGATCCCTGCTGTCACTGAGTAGCTTTGGATACAGATCACGAAGCACTAAGCAACAGACTTCCTCTTCAAAAATGAGAGGAAAGTTCAGCCAACGAAGCTGCCGTTGGAAGCCATCTGCTGCAAGGAGCCGTGGACCAGAGACACATTCTTGCAGCTCCCCACCAGTGCCCTGTGGAGCGATGCTGCAAAGGCAGAAGTTACATGTCCTGAATGAGGAAGAAGGCATAACGAATGCAAAAAAAAATCTTCAGGGTAATTTTCTTTCAACAGGGATAAATTCTCTCTTGAATTTCTCAGAGATGTATTTAACCCCGCCTCAGCATGACGGCTGCTCTATGTTAATAAGCAACAGGTTTTCCCCTTCCACCTGCTTGTCTGCAATGATGTGAGCCGAGTAAGTTACTTCCCCCACTTTCTGTCTCCTCTCGGCTGCACAGCTTTGTTTGTCTCTCCTGCAGTTTGTTCCTTCTCACTCTTCTTGATTTTTCCATTGGTCAGTTTTTATTTCCCAGTATCCTTTCCAGGCCTGTTCTTGAAATATATTCAAACACTGCCTTTTCTGAATTTTTAACGAGAGTATTATTTTATGCTCTGTGGTTTTGTTTGTTTGTTTGGGTTTTTGGTTGGTTGGTTGGTTTTGTTTGGTTGGGTTTTTTAGTGTTTTTTTGGTTACATTTTTGCATTTTAGGTAGGTTTGAAACTCTCAGCACTTTGCTTTTTTTAACAGCATGCATCTGATGCTTGTCGGCTTTGTCACAGGAAACAAAACTGTTTTGAGGCCTACAAAAGTATCAGAGCTAGCTTTTTCTAATGAACATCACTTCTTGGTTTTGACAACATGTCTTCACATTTCCAGATCTTCAGGAGTAGCTGCTCCTCCATTTATCACTAAAATGCCAACTTGATCATTCCCATTCTTCAGTCTTAGTCTTCCAAGGAGCATTTTAGACCTTTATGATTTAGGCCCCTATTTATTTCTCTCATCCTTTGGAGGATGATTTATTAGTTACAGATAAAGAACTGACCTAATAATGTAGCAAAGTATAGCATTTTCACATATTCATCTTCTAAGGATTAACCAGATAATGTTTGCTGGATGCTTTTCAAAGCACTGCACAGTCACTATTTATTACTAAATAAACTGCTTCATGAAGTCCACACTCAGACCTAGCTCCTCACTCATGTTTTTGCAGGTTTATGTGCAGACTGAGAAAAAAAAGAAGCACTTTGCACCTTAACATACAATGCTAGGCTGAATAAAAGAGCTTCTGCGCTGCAGAGCTGTGTTTCCTATTTATATCCTCAGCAATACATGGATGCTCAAGCAGACCGGAGAGAAGAGAGAATGTGTCCCACCACCAATCCTTTGCAGTCTGGGCTGCCTGTCAGTGGCAACAAGTTGCACTTAATGGAGGTTCCATTATTTGTCTTGTGGAATAACAAATGGCATAAAAACTGCTCTTTCTTTTTAGAGTTATATAAAAATGTCAGTAGCTAAGTCAAATGTATTTTATTTTACATCTAGGTATTTGTATACTGGTGGAAGGAACTGCTGTGAGAAGCAAACCTTGCATAAATATTCACAGAACCATAAAGCATGCAGGTATACACAAGGAAAAAAACATTTGGGCACTGGTTTGAGGAGACATTCCAAAGGACCCAAAGAATATTTCAGTATTTTTTAACCTTTTATTACTCAAAGCCCTTGTCAAAATGAGCCACTTGTGAAGATTCTTCTAATAATATAAACATTGTTCTATTTTGAAATATTGTTCGTGCAGATCAGATTACTGCTGGTGCTCCAATTAACATCTGCTGAAGAATTTTTAGTAGCTGCAGCACTAGGAAGCCATAAGAAAAACAAGACAAATGTACTAAAAACCACTGAGTTTAATACGTTGCATACTTTTTTGTGTATTTAAATACTGCACTATGTACACACACAGTATTTTGTAAATATTGTGCCTCATATTATGAAAAATAGTTGTTGATATACATGAAATCATCCTATTGTATCATATTTGACAGTGTTTCCATATTTTGCAGACGAGCATTGCCAAAAAATTGCTTCGATTAAAGAATAAATAAAATCTTTACTTTTTATGTAAAAATACTGTCTCAAAATGGTGTCTGTAGCATCAAGACAAGACATTATGCCTATTATTTGACCTGGTTTTAATAAGTCAGAGATGAAAGTCTATAAAAAGGTCTTGCCTTCTTTACATTTGGTTAGGGCCTAATGAAAATCTATAGATTGGCTTCCTTACAATTTGCTCCAGCAATGAAATCAAACAATCCAACTCTTAAAATTTACACTGTCATTCAACAGTTGACAGAAATATCTTGGTTTTCTTTGGAATCTCTGCTGAGCATCAAGTGTCCATTTATAGTCCATTTAGCAGAAATACATAAAGAACAACAAGCGTACTCCAGAGCCCCATCTCACTCTCTGCTCTAACACAGGTTTGCATAGTGCAGCCAGAAATTGGTTGCAGGCAGCAGAGGAACTCTAAAGAGGAGGTAAAGCCTCATTTTTGGAAACTTCTGGATGTCTTCTTCATGCTCATATAACAGCAATTAATGTATAGAGAAATACTGGCGAAGGGCACAATGCAAAGTACTTGCTCTAATGCCCTTGGAAAGCTTTTGCCTTGCCATGTATTATACGAATGGTTTGAGGTGTTACTGCCTGGAGGATTCTCTCGTGCTGCCTTCTGTAAGTTCTCTGGCCTTGAAACAGGTTTGACTCAGCCCATGGTTAAACAAAGGAAATAAATCAATTAAATGTGGTCTGAAGGTAAAATAGGGACACTCCCTGTATGGTGATGCTACATTGCTGTTTATACAGAACTTAAACAGAGAGCCTCCACGAGTCATAAGAATGTTGTCCTCTCCCACCAAAACACCAAAGATTTTATCAAATTGAATAATAGAACTTACTTTTGTCATCATCATAAGATCCTCCAGAGCTATTACTGTACCTTGATTCTAGTCGTGTATGTGCTCTGACTACATTACTGAACCTTCAAATACAAGAAAAATCCTCATTAAAAACACAGACTGACATTAAACATCTGAACTCTATGCTTACTCTAGGAAAAAACAAAATCAAAACCAAAAACATTTCCTTATGCATGCACATTTATATGGGAGTAGACAGCAATGTGAATGTAATACTGTTTCATTCCACAAAGGAAGATTTTTGCCACTGGTTTCTGAGAAGTTCTAACAGCGTGCTCCTGCATCACAAACTTTTAAATTTAGCAGAAGGAAAATTCTCTTGCTGCAAATACATGATTTTCTTCAAGCAAGACACTGTGCTAAGGCTGAACGGAGATATAAGCTGTTCACATCTGGCATTTTGTCCCAGCCCATGTTCATGGGTAAGATTCTGGCAACCTGCTAAAGCAGTAACTGAGTGAATAGTCTGAAGTCAAGCCTGCACAGGTATCAAGCAGCAAAAGCTGCAGCAGATCAACCTTCAAGAGGAAAATCCGGTAACCGCCACAGCAGATCTAGCAGTGGAGTTAAGGGATATGAGAGCCAGAATAAACCATTCACAGCTGTCCTCAAATCGGCTACAGATCCATAGTAAGCTAATTTTTACTGGTGATCTCCTTTGGCTTCCTCCTCCTCCTTGTGCTGTCAGTGTAATCAGGCCTGAAGTGGAGTGAGAGGAGTCATGCAGGAGGCTCACACTAGCAAGGATGTAAAAGCATCATTGTTTCCTCAAAGCTAGGATTTGAATTACAAATAACCACGTTAAAATAACAATGTCAAACAAAACCAGGTTGAAGGTTCTCTGTGCAACAGTCAATTTCTTACTGATATGCATACATATTATTGCAGGGTATTTAATTATACGGTAATATATTATGCTGTTTTCAAAGCATGTCTGTCTTATAAGGGCACAATAGATTCATTGTGAAGGTGACAAAAAGACATCATGAGCCATCTTAATTCTGCCTTTTTCTGTCTTTCCAGTATCTGTTTCTCCTGTATTTTAATAAATTCCTTTTATAAATGTGTACAAACTCCCAACTACTGACATACTTATCTGGCATACCTAAAAAGATAAAAAAGATTTAAGAAATAATAAAGTTAAGGAAAAAAAAAGAGAAGAAATATGCAGAGATGATCCTATATGAAACAAATGGAGAATACAGGTCCTAGAAATGACTTGAGAACAGGGCATTTTACATCATATTGCATTAACATAAAAACATAGATATCTTCTGATTAGCTTCATATTATTCTAAAAATGCCCACATTTATTAGAATAGTTTGTTTACAATCTCTGTAAACATTATTTAGTATGTCCCGACACATGAGGTCAACAGTAATGGACATTCTAAGATTGACACATTGGTTTTGAAGTGTAGATGCACTTAAACCTTCTAGTATCTTTGATAACCCAAATGCCAGCAAAGAATTCAGACAAATTATTTTACCTTTTTTTTTTTTTTTTCTGAGAAGTCTTTCACTAGGAATCAGAATACCAATATCAGAACTTTGTAATCTTCCTTTCATTTCTATCGTATAAACCAGGGGTGTCAAACTAATTTTCACTGGGGGCCACATCAGGCTCGTGGTTGCCTTCAGAGGGCCGAATGTAATTTTAGAACTGTATAAATGTAACTACTCCTACACTTATACAATCCTAAAATTACATTCGGCCCTCTGAAGGCAACCGCGAGCCTGACATGGCCCTGGTGAAAATGAATATGACACCCCTGATACAAGCTCTGGCAGATTTGAATGCTAAAAACCTTTTGGAGTCACATTTAAAATGTATGTAAGACAAGAAACTGTGTAACACAGTTGGACTTACGGTATATGAGGAGATGAAGTTTGCTCAATTTACCTGCAAATCAACTAAAGAAATCCCTAACTTAAAGCTACACAGTCATACACATTTATGTAGAGAATAATAAAAAACTAGTCCAGAGGAAAAATAGTTTTATCTTCCTTTTAAGTACATACTTTTCTAGTGTACGTGAAAACCATCATTTTGAGTAAAATCCTCTTTACTATCAGTCTGAAGCCTTACTTAGTACTAAGATGGGGGCCATTGTTTACTTATGTTTAAATTAGCAGACAGATTTAACTAACCTGACAAAATGCTGCTCATATTTATAATATGTAGAAGTGACTCAAAAGGTTCTGAAGTACAGAAAAGTTTGCTCACGTAATTGTCTCTGTACCTCTAAGCCCTGAACCTGTGGAAGGTGGGTTGGACTACCGAAGTGATACTAGTGACTGACAGGAACAATGGACTAACATTATACTAATACACTTACTAATTAATGCTATTAGGTAATACTAATACACTTACTAACTAATGGTATTAGGAGTCATACAAAGTTCTCTTAAAAAATAAGAGGGTTTCAGTGAGAGAAGAAATATATATGTGCCTGTGTTTGCAGATCTGATGGCCCTTAAGCTTCACATTTATTCGTTCATCATTTGTCAGTATGTACTATAAATAGTAAAAGACTAAACTGAATGTATGATTTCTGAGCAAAATATTTTACATAGCTTTCCTCTGTAAGATATTTTTTCCAGACAAATGAGGTGTCCTTGCAATCATGGATACAAATCCGCATACTAAATTTTACTTGCTACCCATGAAATCAAAGATGTGGTCAAACTTGACTTTTAGTAAAGATTTTAATAGTCATTTTTTGGTACACACTTGATTTTCTTTCGCCTTTGTGGATAACTCCTACAAAACCACGATCTACTTACCACAATTTATTCAATGTAGGCTTAATAGATGTTCCTCTGCAATGTGTTATTAAACACCACTCAGGAACTAGAATCATGTGAATAGCTTTTTTTTTTTTGACTTTTACATACACTCATTTTAAAATCATCTTACTGGGATAGTGCCACTTAGGATCAGTGCGAGTGTCAGAGTTCATCACAAAACAATGCAGAACTTTTCCAACATCTCACCCTTCACCTAGGAAAATGCACACATTTTGGAGGGGAAAAAAACAAGCCACGAACCTTTCATCAGTCTCTTTCACCACTCTGTTCTCTTCTACATCAGGAAAATTATCTTGGCCAGCTACAACAGTGTTACTGCTAGAGGTGGTTCCTGTATAAGAGATGTCAGTTAAGAACACCTGTTACAGGTAGCAGACAGGATTTGCAAAGCAATAAAAGCCCATAACTTTAATTTCTTTAGTAGCTGCAGTCAAAGTGATCATCCTGAAAGTATTTGTGCATATGAGTGAAAACTGTTACCTCTACGAAAGGGGACCTACTTGCATGGCTGAAGGGCATAAAGTTTACAAGATCTGAAGGGTAGATTAACATAATGATGCTAATTTACATGCTTTGAGAGGCAGATTAACATAATGAGGCTCTTCCACTCCTTGAACTAAGCTCATTCTTAGGTGACATAACCTATTGTTTTTCAACAATTTGGCAAAACATTGACATTTGGGGTGGGTGTCTCTTATGTATCTATGACTACAGCGGCTTAGAAATAGCCTCTTGCCTTTAAAAACAGAACTCCTACACAGTTGAGGCTCTCTGTTTTCAGGAAACTCTGCTGCTTTGGTGTATCTGCTGTAATCACAGCATTGGTGATGACATTTTGTTCTGAGAAACTAGTGGTAGAAGAACCACTTCATAAGAGTTCTGAACAGCATCTAACATTGGCAATATCCTATTTAAATAGTTGAGAGAATTAAGCATATGTTTACAAAGCATTTACAACATTAGGAATCAAAAAGAAATGTAATTTAGATGTGCAACAAGGCCCTGAAACTTGCACTTTATATATACACAGGTCTGAATGGGTGCAAAACTAAGAGAGTGTTTCTTCAAATACGCGAAGATTGGAAATAGCAGGAGAGCATAACTGAAAAGTACATTTAAGTCATACCAGAAGCTGCAGCTGAGGCTTTGTTACTGGCGGCAAAACGGTAAAATGGAGGATTATCGCAATGCTGGACTATTGGGTTCACTGGGTCGGTTTGCTGCAGCTCAAAGAGAAGCTCTTCCATTGTCTGAATAGTGTTATTGCGACATAGATATATCGCAACCTTTTTTATCTAGAGAAAAAAATAACAGTTATTAAACTCTGAATTTCCAAAGAAATCAATACCTGTTAAACTGCAGTACTGAAAAGATCCAGGATGGAAGGTGTTACTCCTGGACAGACACCACCAGTACGCAACTGCATCCATCTTGTTCATACAGAAATAAAACTGCTCACTTTGATATCAAGATCATTTCCCCAGAGATGTAATTACCCCAACCTTTTTGCTTACCATTCAAAACTGAGCTGTTTAGATATACAACGACATAACATACACATATAAAAATCCACTTAATTTTCACCGATCATTTAAGGATATAAGATTTAACTCTGAATCACACTCAGGGATTTATAGTTTGAGTATGTGATTTCCACTGAAGATGAATCTTAGTCTCTTGAATGGAGCCAAGTTCTCATTCAGAAATCTAGATCCAACCAAAACTTCATGCCTGTATTTCCAGCTATGGTTAATGTGAAAGAGGTAGCTACAGCTAGCCACATAGAATAAGCCACACTCTGAGTAGCTTACTTGTATCCATAATCTAAGTAATAGCACATGGAAGAAAGGCAGAGCAATTATTTATACAGACTTCATGCACCCTGATTTCAAAAATTTGAGAGTATCATTGGTAAGAGAAATTTTGGTAAAAAAGCTTTCATCTTTTCACAAGACCTCAAACGTATGTGCTGCAACAACGAGGACTGTTGAGATACTGAGATCAAATTAGACCGCATTCTTGAGGGGAAAAAAAACCTGTTGGCTGTTAAAAGCAGAGATTCTCACTCAGAAACACTAGATTCATAAATTGCTGGAGCTGAGAGATGACATATGGAAGCATCTCTCTGTGCTTGCCTCTTGTTCAAATGTCTCTAAACAGATGCTTATAGTGGAGCTAATACACTGGACTGAACTGCCTGTTGGCCTCACCACGTGTTGGTGTTCTTATACTCTTAAATACTTACATTAAAATGACTTCCTGACTACTCCTCTTTCCCTCTTCTCCCCCCACTTTAAAAAAAAAAATAAAACTAGAGGAAATGCACATATTCTATTCAAAGTCTCTTCTATTCTACTGTGCTAAAAATTTCCCAGGGAAAAATGCTTAAAGGAAACAGAAGTATAAGAGACAAAGCAATGAATTTAGCTGCTTGGGAAAAAAAAAATAAAGTCAGTCAGGCATGCTTTTGGCTTGGAGCCACGAAGGCAGAACAGATGGCTGAAGGCACAAAGCAGCTGGTGACAGCCTTGGGGCACAGAGGGCTCCAAAAGAAGATGGGTAAACTGGCAATCCTGCAACCCCGTGGTCTGTTGAGCCCAGGTGAGCTGGAACGATGCTGATAAACTGTTCGAATTATCTTTATTTGCTAATGTGTACATGCTATCTACACAATAACTGAAGATTCGTGTTTATGGTATCAGCGGTCTTGTGTAGTTAGCAGAGTTAGGAATTATTTCTTATCTGTAAACTCCAGGGCATTATCAAAACACTAAGCAGATGTGTGTGATAAGCCCAGTGTACTTTCCTCCTCCAGACAAAGCCATCAATTAAAGGGTGACTCATTAGTACAGCTAGGCTTCCTACAGAAGTTGAAAACTTTTTCGGACTTTGCAAAATGTGAGAATCGGACTTCTAACTCAACATTGTAAAACACAGACTAACAGTGTGGCAGAAATGACAGGAATCTTGTCAGCTGCTGCCACTAGTGAAGACCCGAATGTCTTGTTTACAGCCACTAGAAGCCTGGGAGGGAGAGCAGAAAAGTCCCACAGGCAAAACAGGAGATGGTGAACGGATGGAGCTGGAGATGCCAAAACAGACTGCTATCCCCATGGAGTCAGAGGACTGTATTGTCCTGTAGAAGGCCAGGACTGTGAGGACCAATGCTTCGCGTCAAGAGGGTTTGGAAAGAATTTGAAGAAAGAAAGAGAAGTGCTATGCGTATTAAGCGGGGTTTGAGGTAGGCTGCTCTGAGCTGCAGGATGACAACAGTTTTGGAAAAAGGATGTGTTGAAAACTCTGGGTTGGCAAGTATCTGGATGGGGGGTGGGATGAGGTGTGTGAGGGGCTCCTGGACAAGCGGTGACAGGGTTATTAGGCATTTCCAATCAGGCTACAAATTTACGGGTGATAACATATTCTCAGCACAAGACTACTCCTTCCTCTTACAAAACTGCCCCTATTCCTTTTTCAAGCTGTCAGAAATACAAGAGCCCTTATTTTACCTCTTATCTCACTGATTTCCACCTGTTCTCAGTCAACAAAGTTCCTCCTGATGGAGGCCACCTTTGGGCCTGATCCCAAGTCTGCCATAGATTGCAGGACCAGTCAGGTGGGAAAGGACCTGCGAGGTGTCTCATTTAACCTGCTCAAAGCATGGTCAACACAGAATGTAGAGCCACCGTCACTCTGTCACTATTGTGGAAAGATCTTCATTATCCTCAAGATATTTGGGATTGACCTCTTTTGTCTTTTCCTCATATAAACCTTGAGCATGTTCTTACAGCAACTCCACTTTCCAATCTTTCCTCTTCTGATTAGCTAAGCAACATTGACCTGGCATATATATGCACTGATCATATACAACAGTTAGCCCTACAAATAAAAGGAAATCAACAGGATGTCTACAATACAACATCTGGAAAATTTTGATGGTCTTCTATATTTCTTTCATTCTATTTTGCTTACAGGTCATCATGAACACTTTAAGCAAAGTGTTATTTCAGTAACTGTAAATGAAATATGGTTGTGAGGCTTTTTAGATGAGTTTAATCACATTAATAATTATTTCAAATTTATTTCATGGAAATCAATAGAAAGAGACTAACTAGTAAACCAGCATATTTTAATTGTGCTGGAAAATTTACTAAATTTAGATTCTGTTTCGCCCAGCAACTGAGCAATAAGGAACATGGGAATGGGACTATCTTGCTTTTCTCAGACAGCCCTGATTTTATTTTAACTTGAATAATAACAATATCCTGCGCAGTCTGACTTGCACATTGCCGAAACAGTTACATAATTCATGACAGCCAAGCAAAGATGAAAGTTGATACAGTAAGTAGCTTATAAAGGTTAGCGATCTTGTGTCTTTTGAGATGTTCCACAGAAGGCCTTAGTCTTCTGAAAAAGAAAATGTAGCACTTTCTTAAAACTGCACCTAAATCTTTACAACAAAGAAACTAATAAGAGCATAGCATGTCATATCCCATTCATGATATAACATCCATTGTTTAAAGGGCTTTCAAAATTCGTGTTGCAACCTAGTTGATTACTGAGAAAAATTATAAGCATTTAGTATTTTTACTTCTTGTCATTTTTTTCATGCAAGTTATTTAACATCTGAACAGTCGTTCTGTCTTTTTAATAAAATTTTAATTTTTATATATAAAATTATATATATAAAATGTTTATACATAAATTGCATATTTTAATGCAATTCTGACATGAAAAAATGTTTCTAATATTTTTTCTCATTCACTCTGACAATTTATGGCCAGTGCCTGTTACTGGCGCCTTACATAGACATGTAAAGTTGCTCTTTGCTTGAGAGGAGCCCATGTCTTTGTTGAAATGAGGTGTGCTCCACTGGTGGAGACGAGATTCCCACTACCCAATTCCTTTCTTGACTTTCAGTTTCTTGGCTCATTTATTCCTGCAATTTAATTTTGTACAGTGTGCTAGGGAATATGTTGGCACTTCTTATTTTTGAAACAGAAATTAATTTTCTGCAGGTGAGAGTCGTTCTCTTTATTAAAACCTGTGCAACCAATAGTAAATTTAAAAAAGTGTAAACACTTACATAAGGTAAAAGGATGGTATCACTGCTAACACCACACAAACTAATGAGAAACTGCAGTGTTATCCTAAGGTTGTTACTCCATTTTTCATTGTTGGCCAAAGCATTCCAGACATTTTCCATCTCTGGTCCAGGAATTTCATCTCCATACTGCAAAGGATCATAGGCATGTATTTATTGAAATACACAGACCTCCCAACTAAGGCACTCTTTTAGAGCATTTTCTCATGCAAAACAAACAGTAAAATACTGTAACGAGTTACAAAATAGTATTTTCAAAAGCTACCTGACATATTTCAGAGCGTAAGTTCTAGCAACTAAAGGCTTGTTTCTACATGTCTGTAACTAAGTGCTTCAGCCTTCACAGTACCGAGCAATTTGTTGCCTCTGCCCCGAGTAAATCCTAGCAGAACAAAGCATTAGACAGCCCTTTGCTTCCACATTGGAAAGCAGCAGCTTTTGCTCTGTTTTGCAAGACACAGTTATAGTAATGACTCCCTTTTGTCCAGTCATTGAAATGGTGAGTGTATGCACCTAATATGTGGAGTCTAGCATTGAAGCTGTTCTGTTTGCCACGCAAAATCTTTGGCTCCCACTTTGAAAAGATTGTTTTAACCACTGCGCAGACTGACATTCGGATAGGAGAGGAGCGGCAATCTCTAGGTCATGCTATTCTACAGAAAATTATTAGCAAAGACTGTTCCAGTGCAAAATTTCTGGTATCAGGGGAAGAAACCTAATTACCTTTTGCATATGAAACACAAGTTTGAATATTTCAGAAATTGTTTTACAGGTTTGCTTTTTTGTTAGTTTTGCTTTTTTACCTTGGCTGTCATATACATGAGATTATTAAGAACCAGTGAGGTGGCCTCAGGAGAGCCCCAGCCATTGCCTTTCAGTCCACTTGTGACTGTTATTTCCCCATCCTTGTCCTTCAGTTCATCTTCTGGAGTGGTGGGGCTTGAACCAGGCAGGAGCAGTCTGTTGTCTACAAGTTCAATATTATGAAGCCATGGTAGCAGATAGGTAAGCATGATCTGTCTCCCATTTGGATGTGTTGTTGGAAATCGTTGGCTTACCTCTAAAATAGTAAAATTTGAAAATGACAACATGTTAATTTATGAAAGCAACCTTAAATATACTGTTTAAATCAGATTTCTGATGTGTGTTAGAACGCCTGATGGTTTTTGCCTTGCAAACCACAAGCATACAAAAGGATATACTTAATGTTCAGTGTCAGCAAGCAATTGCTCAGGTCTTCCTTCTAAAATAACTAACATAGTCTGGGCTTTGAAACAGAAAGTCACCCTTTGTTACTGTGCCATAATATGTATTAAGTGAAACGGATGTCAATAGAGAGGAAAAATGATAACTCAGTTACAAGCCGTTATTCTAGAATTTCAAGAGCTTTTGGAGAATTCCAATAAACATACAAAAGTGATCTGCAGAATTACAAGTTCCCCACCAGCCTCCCTGTTTCTAAGCTATAGTTTAAACCTTAAGGTGCTTATTATACTGAGTTTACAAAAACACCTTGCGTATGTCAGGAGTCTTATTTCCTGTGGGGAGGCCTATAAAATTCACAGTCGTCTGCCAGTCCAAGAGCACTTTATATAGTTTATATAAAAAGAACTGGCACTGTAAGAGAAAGGGATTTGGAAAAGAAATTTGGATAAGAAATACAGTGACAAGCTTCCTGTCAAGGTAAATAAACCACATTAGCTCTCTTCAGCAGAATTATTCTGTAAAATCAGTACAGTTAACATTTACTTTCTTTCCTCACTGCCTGCTTCTTAAAAATCTTCAAGACATATAGTGTTCTCTATCCTTATGACTCTAGATGTATAGAAAGGGGATCTGAAGTGGACTGTTCTTTCTAACGACACAGCCGCTACAGAAACATGAATAGATGGTAACAGTACTAATGAACAACATTTGCTTTTTTTTTAAGATAAATGAGCCATCAGAATTTCCCTACACCAGTTATTTATAACTCATGGTATCTTGGGCATCAAGAAATGGATGATGTATAGTCCCTTTACCCTTCCTCCAGCCCCTACAGACCAAGTAAAAACAACAGAAAGGGGTTTTAAGAGTCAGTAAGAATTCCCATGACTACAGACTCTGCATTCTGTTATTTAAAAACTAGAGCAACACATTAGACAGATTAAAACAGACAGAAAGGTCTCCAAACATAATTGTTCCCAGAAATGGTCTCAGAATGGGCATATTCTGAATGGTGCTCCTGTAGGTCTGGTCTGATTCTTTAACATTTTTATAAGTAACCCCGACAAAATGTATTTCTCACAAAATTAAAATGATACTAAAGAGTTGCAGATGTGGAAAATAACAGAAGGTAGAGATCACTCATTCTGAGTGATTTGAATCATTGGTAAAACTGGAAACATGCAATCAACCTTTCCAAAGTTAAAGTCATGTTTATATAGAATGAAGAATTTTATCCTCACAAGTATCATCTACATAAATGTCTGTATAAGAAGAATCACTAATGCTTAATATGAGAACCCATTATAGTAGAGTTTGCCAATGTCACTTTTTCAGGGCCCTTGTAATTTCACAGCTACCCTAAGATGACACAAGTGGCACAGAATCCACAAACAGGGTTTTTAAATAGCTATTCTGTACTTTGTGTAAGTACCTCTAGGAAATATATATTGCATTCCTAAATCTGATTTGACCTGAACCAGAATAAAACCAGGTCAAGCTAAATTTATGAACAGAATTGCTGTCCACAGGTGGAAATGTCTTATCAGTCTACCATTTGTACAGAAATGTAAAGTAGGTAATTACTAAAATAGATATAGGTACCTGAAAAAAGTGGAAGGGTGAGTTCAGGATACATCCTTGCTAGTTCACATGAAAGAAGGGCAAGTGAGACACTGTAAAGAGGTGGCAATGGACCATGTGTGCCATACAAGATACTGCCTGGTCTTTGCTCAGCTATCTTTTTTGAATAAACAAAAAGCTTTGATTCAAGGATCTATAAAAGACAAAAAAATAATGTAATGAGACAATAAAAATTCAGTATTTCAGGAAGTGTCATCATTTCAAGTTTAGATATCAGAGAATGCTCTATGTGCTTTAGAGTATACTCTCCAAATTTGAAAGGCACCGTAACTAGTATTTTTCCATTCATTGTTGTATAAATATCTCCATAATTATTTATAGCCAAGACAAAACTGTTTATTTTCAAAACAAAACTAAAAACCAAATAAACAGTACTTTATAAGAAGTTCACAAAAACCCCCCAAAGATAGGAGGACAAAAAATGTAGCTGATACGTGCCTGCATTAGTTGCATGGAAATTTCATAAATCTCTCTGTTGGTGTCAGATGCCTTGAACAACACCAAGTTTAAAAGCGTCACTATATCAAAAGGGTAGTTCCTAGAAGAATAAACAGTACATTTTTGTGACTGTTGCTGAGGAATGCAGATAATATTCATTACGATTTATTCTGTAATATAGTCTAAAGAGAATGTCATCTTTCTTTTCTCTGTTCTACCACCAGAATATGTGAAAGGGAGCTCTTATAAATACACGCTGCTTGATCAAAGGACCATCTGGTGCACAGGAAGAAAGAAGGGATTATTTATAATTACCTCAGACTAATGCTTAGGAATGCACTGAGTTACCCAGAGTGAGAAACGCAATACCTGTGTCTATAACTGACAATTCATTTTAATTTACAACATAAACTGTTTATAGAACAGGCCAACACCCATGAGAGAAGATGGGCAGCGTGAATATCTCCAGGGATAAAGTACTTCTTTATCCAAGCTGCAATTACAACAGCCCCTTTGGAGAAAATACACTATTTCTGATATGAACATTTCCAGATGTCAGCCAGTTCTATAAAAATTGTTTGCAAAGAGTAAACACAAAGAACTGCTTCAAAAAGACCACTATCCATAAAGTCAACATTAATTGTGAGGGTAAATATATTAAAGTGTTAATTTAATGAGACTACTGCTAGAAAAGAAATTCCCATGTCACAATATTTGGATTTTCACTAAATAAGTTTCTGCTTTCTCATGATGACTTGTAAATCCACCTGATTCAATTGTGAACCATCAGTTTCTCAGCCCAGATGTGAGCTACTGTGCTCCTGGATGGCTGCAGAATACCTATTTGGACATCTTAGTGTTAAAAATATAGTAAATACATGCATGGCATGACACATTCTTGGTAATTCCAAATACTAGCTACAATCCATCCTCTACACCTGTCTCTTTGTTCCTCTACTAAGTTTAAAAAATAATAATAAAAGAGAATTTAAAGGAAGTAGCTTCTTTGTAGAAAGATGGACATCGGCAATGTGATGCATTATTGCTTATTTTACAAGCAGCTTAAGCAGTGGCCTCTAAACATGTTGGCAGACAACAGAGGAAAAACTGTTAACAGCTTTCAAAAATCGATAAAGATATTAATTAATAACAATTAAAACTTTTTACCTTTTATAAAGCAAATGAAATGCCAAATATTTTGAAACTAGATTTATGACCTATGTTCAAATTAAAGTGTTGTGGTTATTTTGTATCTTCCTGAGCAAAAGAGCATAAAAATGCCTCAGATTTCAAATATAAATATAGTAAGAGCATCTTCTACCAAGCAGATCACTTTAAGAATCATGGAAATAAGTGATACAGTCCCCGAGAGTTGTTTGAGAGGATATACCATAAGAGTATGACAAATAATTCTTTACAACACGAGCTGAACCTCCAGTTTTCTTTATATTTGAAAATGTAGATTAATAAATACCTGCTTCCACACACAGTTGCAATGGCTTTGAAACACCCAGATGCAAGCTGGTATGATCCAGTGTAACATCGATCTATAGCCCAGTTGAAGAGATTGATTTGATCAGGATTCAGTTCTAGCAACAAGACCACAACTTCACAGCCAAGCTGATGAACCTGAACATATGATTGATGAGATCAGATTTGTTCATTCTCTACTATTCTTAAAGTGACATAGGCAGAATGAGGGGAAAATGGAGTATTAAAAAAAATAAAAATAAATCAGAAAATTTGTCATAAATTTATTTTAGGGATAACAAAGTTGTAATGTGACTCAGTTTTCAATACTCCCCAATTGAAAGAAAATTGTATGGACAAAGACTACATAAACAAAATAAACTTTCAAAGGTTTCCAAAATTAAGCACAGGAAAAGGCAGAATCTTCGGAAAATCTAAGACACATTATAGGCGTTCTTGGGCAACTTGCATTTGTATCGGTTAGCTGATTTGTTAGATGTTTATTTCCTACTTCATGTTTGTTCCATAAAGTGACACACTTCATGTGTGTCCTTCTTTTGATCAACACAGAAGCACGGCAGACAAAGAAAAATACCTTTTGCAAGCCTGAGGGTATGAAAACTTGTATATTTAATCCAACTACATCAAGCAATCTAACAACTCTCCCTACAGCCCTTGTATCACTTGATCCTGGTACCACCACTGCTACAAACACATCACAACTAAGGCTTAGACTGTGCCTTTGTGATCCTTTGGTAGAGGATAGTAGTGGAACATCAAACATTATTTCCTATTAATATTCAGTCGGACAGTGTAAGTAACTACTTGTAAAGACTGCAAATGGTATTTAATGTTAATGGACCATGTAGGATACTTCTCACCTAAATCTGAACTAGCTCTATAGGCAGTGCAGTTTAGTTACAGTCCTTGACCATGGTGATTAATCATAAATTATAGTGATTAGCTTAGGGGAAACGTATTTCACATATTATATCCAAATTTTGTATTTCAAGGGGTAATTTTTGTCCCCAGTTACTTTATGAGTGGTATATACTAATGATCAATTAGACATGGCAATATAATATTTGTTGATTATAATGAAAAAATGCCAGGAGGAAAAGTTCATCTTTTCCTTTCTCTTGTTCTGTGTGTTTCCTTCCCATATCCATAAGAATTTCAACTATACGTATCACTTATGCATATCTTTAGAGCTCCATCCCTATCAACATTCCAAAATCCTATCTAATTTCTGAAAGATTTTCTCTGTAGCTATTCTTCTAATCTGTCTGACCTTTTTTTCCCTAATCAATTATTATTTCCACAGCATGTATCCTCTAGCTGCTCCACAAGCCTCTAGTCTTTGCTGTTCGCATTTTTTTTAGCAATCACAGCCACCTGTGCTGGTATGAGGCTATTAGGGAGAACAGCAGGTCAAAGTGCAAGATATCACAAAGGGAAAGATCATTGTTCTCTCTCTCCACTTGATGTAGATCACCAATCTACCCCTCCTTAATCGAAGAGATAATCCAATCAGCTGTAAATACAGAAATATGACTGGATAATTATAAAGTCAAAACTCATCTTCACAGAAATGGAAGAGGCAATTACAAGAATAATCTATTACATGTTCTTTAAAAAGAAAAAGAGATTCTTTCCTCTCCTGAATAATTTATCCTCTTGACTTCTTTGGAAGATCTACCCACTAATTTTCACTCAGATTTGTTTCACTAGTATCTATGTTATCAAGCAAGAAGGGATTTTACATTATCATTCCACAGAAACTTGAAGCGGGTGGGTGGAAATACTCCAAATAGAAATACAAATCTTTTTGAGCTTGTGCCAGTTTTAACCTCTTTTTATCAGCAGATGAAAAGCCTAACCTTCTGTTGCAAGCAACATTGAGCCATAAGGAAATTTTTTTAGCTTATTCTTTACCTACATTACATTTTCAGGAATAAGAATTCTTTTACTGTTTAAATGCTATTAAATTAGTTACACTTTTGTATTAGAACCTTGCACAAAGCTACTGTTTCCTGCTCAAAATAGAACATATACAGCCATAGCTCTTATAGTCACAAAGTCTTTACTCAGTACAGAGATTAAAATTGTTCATCAGTGTTGCATTTTGGTGAGTACTTACACGTAAATCTTGACAAGCCAGAATGTTATCAAGCCATTTGTAAAGATACCCATCAGGTGAAAGACCAACATTATCAAATACAGGTCCACAGCAGAGCACAGCTGACATGGCCTAAAAGCACAAGGAACCTTAGTTACACAAAAAAGTAACATGAACAAACCTTTCAGAATGATTTGAGCCCAAATCCAGGCTAATGTGACTGCCACTTGTTTTTATTTTTGAGGGAACTATGGTGAAAATAGTAAGAGCTGATGTTGCTAGAATTCAATAATTATGTTGCTATAGATGATACAACCTCAAGATAGTGCTCAATTTAAGCATTTTGGAAGGAATACTATAGCCCAGCTTCACCATTCCTCAAGATGCACGTTGTCATTTTACCCAGTCTTCACAAATCAAGCTACAAAGCCAATTAAATTACATAGATGCTTCAATAGTATCTTTCTGTAAAAAATAAAATGGTTTTATACCAAGTGATGCAGCTTATGTATAACAACTTACAAGCTATTATATTCCCAGCTTACTTATGCGGGGGAGTTGCAACTGGTTTTGCTGCAAAAGTATATTATTATTATTAAGCATGTCTCCAGGCAAGTGTGGGAGGCAGTTCCGAGATGTGCATGTGATACTGAATTGGTACTATGTTTAATTTCAGAGCCTAACACCCTCTCACTGAACCTGATAACCTGTTAACGAACAGATAAATAACATTTTAAAATGCATTTTGGTTTTCAAAATAATTAGGCTTGAAAAGTATACAAGTCTACATCATGTATGCCAGTTCAAATTTCTATGAAATAAAATAAACCCCACAGTTACTTGCATTTTGACTGGAAAATTGCTATTACTGATTTTGATAGTGAAACTTTAATACCTTTAATGCACAATACTGGTATCTTGTAATCTGATGATTTCTGTCACTGTAACGGTCCAGCGGTGTGAACATAATACTGAAAGGTCCTGCCCACTGGCTGAATAAGATGAACAGGTGATGCCTCAAGCTCTGCTGAGGGAAGAGAAATCTCCTGTGGTGAACTAAGTGAACAGAAACAGAAATAGCTGTCATTTGTTAATGTTAAATACACATTAATTTGGCAGAGATGATACCATGAATTTCAGATTTCTGCAAATGCAGTTTTTCTTAAATGTTCAATATATATTTACTCCAAAGTATCTAAGCTCCTTTCAAAAATCTAACGTAGTGAAAAAGATGCACCTTATTTCTAAGAACCTTCAGTTCTGAATTTATGTGTATTTATACAAACAGGTACATCTGACTTCAGAAACAGCATGCAAGAAACTAATTATAGAATCAGGTTTTTCACTGCCTCCTGCATTCCTGTAATGTTAAATATTCACTTGTTTTTTCCAATCCTTTAAATGCAATAACATAGGTCTTCTTCTAATACAACAATGCGTAGAGATAAGAAATAAAAGAAAGTTGGTGCCTGTTTGTTCATGACAAAGATGTGATATATTTTCTGAACATCTAAATTACCTCAGCAGATAAAAAATCTCTATGAATTCTTAACTGTGTGGGGGGAAAAAAAAAAGAAGATAAATCTTTTAAACAATATTTTTAATTCCCCAGAGCAAAACATGATGGCAGAGGCGGTGCAATGTTTATTAAAGAGATTGGCAAACCACTACTGGCCAACAAAATCTAACTAGACAATACTAATGCAAATCAATATGAACAGTGGCTAAATATGACAGATGTTGACACAATAAACATTTGTTGCCGGAAGTTAAATGCTATGGCTTTGTTAGTTATTGATATATTTTAAAGCTGCCTTGTTAGCAGAAAATACCTCTCTTCAAAGAATTGCATACAGAATTACTGAAATGCAGCAGTTATTCTTGCTTTCTCTCAAAATGTACAATGGAGTTTCATGGTTGAAAATTCATACAACACGCAGTCCTTTGCCACGTGCCTTAAAGAATGTGAGCGTAACTGCAAAGAGGAAGGCCTTTGCAAATACTCCTGGCAAAGTAACTACTAAAGAAATTCTGTATTGTTAATGAGTATCATTCAGAAGAGCAATAAAGAAGTGCAGTATTTTGTTTGTTAACAGTAGCTAAGAACTTGACACCACTCAGTTTAAAGGGAATTTTTTACTTTCTTAAATGAGAATAGCAGGGATGCCATTTTTTTCTTATCTCGTTCAATTAATATACATTTTTTTATGTAACTTACAGATGAAAGCAATTACTTTGACAAAATTTGCGCACTGGGAATTTATGTGAAAACATTTGTTCATCATTTATTCCCTTACTGTACTCTCTTGAATTTCTTCTTATATGTTGCTACCAATGCTATCATGTCCTGCCATAAATGATCTGGAGATAGCAGATTTACATAGACTAAGTAATCTCCAGATTTTATCTTCCACTAATTACATGGAATTTAAAACAGACTTTTTTTTTTCCCCCCTAATGGAATTGCATTACATTTCTGAAGTGATCTTGCAATGTATAAAAAGCATGAAATCCGTTGGAGAAATCTTTGCTATACAACTGTTGTCAGGTAACATGGGATACAGTCACAACACCTCAGGCAAGTTTTTCACTACACTTAATATTGTACATTTTCTGTACCTACATATATTTTTCAAGGCCTGTACAAGTTTATGAAGAGTCTGGCAACAAAGTCAAAAGGAAGCAAATAAGGCCTTATGTCAAAGAAACCCAGAGCCCCAAGAGGTCACAGACAATTTTTTTGCTGGGCTTTTAAAGAGGCTTTTCTTGTATATGAGTACTACAAGCTTCAACAACCCTTACTTTTTTTTTTTTTTTAATTTGATTCTTAATAGACTTTTGAACACATTTTTGTCCACATTCCCTTTTACATTTATTATATGACAATTCACAAGCAGTGAAAAAAGCACAGGAAAAAAAAATACTTTTTCACTACATCTATTAAATGCAATTTCATAGTATATTGAGATAATTTAGTACCATACCTGGAACACACTGAATCAAGTTGGCAATCATTGCACTGAAATGTGCTCTCATATCCTTCAGGATTTCGACTTCTTTATCATTTTCAGCCTCCAGAAGCATGCGAGTCAGATCAACATATTCTAAGAACAAGGCTCCAAGGGCTAACGTATCTCTTTCTAAGGCTCCATTTGTACTAGCACAAAGGAAAGTCGTATATTAATATAGAGTAACAGTGTAGTTATACTACAGCTTTCTGAAGAAATGCATAAAAATCTCTGCATATCTCATAGTTTATACACTTCTTCAAAGAACATACCAACATAAACTCAGTGTTTCAAACATCAAAAATCATTTAACTTAAAGATCAATATTTATGATGAGCGATAGTCCTACCTGTCACTTATAACACCAGCATCAGCAAGTAGTTCAAAAATTCGCAGTAACTGCAGTCTTAGTAGATCTCGGCGTTCTCGACGTTTCTTGTTCTTGGAATTTAAAAAAACAACCGTTTTTTATATGCATAGGTGCATACATTAAAAACTAGTAACTTCAGAAATGTCAGCACAGCAGCAAGATGTAAGAATTCCAGTTCAAGAATTTGCTTCACAAAGGAACTTGACTGCTTTTGGATATTCCATTAAAACAGGGTACTTATACACAACAGAGAATGATCAGATTTTTGTCTTTGCAACTATTATTGAACAAACTGTTAACAGGTACCTTAGTCTTCGTTGAAAATGTGGAAATGAAATAATGAAATACTGGATAAAAAATAATTAATACGCAAGGTTCCTGTGCCAAAAAACATGCTATCTTCAGGTCACATGGATGTTCATGTTAGCTTAACACCACCTAGTTTGGGTGCCGGAAGCATTGTGCAGTGCAGAACAGATACCCAGACTCCAGGGAAATATTTCAGTGATTAGCCATTCTTGAACCTGGCAATGCTGCAGCTACATGACCGCGCATATTCAAGTTAGCTCCTGGCAGACACCGCTCTGCTGCACTCTTGGATGTGCTGACTGCAGTGGTTGTACACACAGTTAACACACACCTCCCAAAGAAAAAGACTGCACTGCTGTTAAGTGGCTCATTATATCTCATTATCTTCTAGAAAGCTGTGCTTTCTGTCTTTATTGTTGCCTTGAAAGATGTGAATGCAAAAAGGCCTGTTCTTTGCTGAAGGGCTAAACTGACTTGTTTCTTTGTTTGCTGCATCTCCACAAAGCAAAAAATGTGAGAAGGTCAAAAAGCTGCTATTGCACTCAAAGAAATTTGCTGCCAGAACAACAAAAGCTTAGACAAAGCTCAAATTTTCCTCTTCAGAACATAAGAATGGCAATACTGAGTCAGATCAAAGGCTTACATCACCTGGTACTCTGGCTCTGCCAATGTCCAGTAGCAGATACGTAGGAAAAGAAAATTATACTTTCCCTGGTATTCTGACCCAGAACTGGCAGTCCGCAGCATCCTAGCCAAAGGTTATATTCAAATCATTATGCCATTTTATTTGTCCTATTTAGAGCCCTGGGTTTTTTTTCCTCTACACCATAAAGGTCCCAGGAAGCACATGTAGAGAGAAAAAGCAGTTTTATTGTAACACAGTATTTAAGAGGCTGAGCTGCCTCCTGCAGCAGTGCCAGAAGCAATCTGGCCAGCTCTGCGCCAGTGCCCACATGGCAGATCTTGTGTAATGTCCATTTTGGTTTGCCCCTGCAGTTCTTGGCCATGTTAGTAATTCTCTTTCTAGTCATAGCATATGTCAGTTCAAGGACGTTATTTCTGATGTGTTGGATAACTGTATGCTGACAGGGAGGCCTGGCACATTCTCTACAGCTACACGACCCATGCAGTCACTCCTGGCTTTACTGGTGGCACTGCTTGCAGTAAGGTGGCCCAGTTCTTCATATCAGGAGCAATACAGGAATTAACACTGCAGTCTCTTGTTCCTCTACTGAAATTTCCATGTGCTGAATTTGCACTTAGAGCACACTGTAAACCTCTGCATTCTCATGATTCCTTTCCTGCGGGTAGACTGGATATGTTTTTCTCTAGAAAAGGCCTTTCAAGTCTGTCTTCAATGGCACACAGGCAGAAATCCAGAGGGAAGTGGCTGCACTAAGGTGTATTAATCCACTTCTGCCCAGTATCAAAACAAGTGACTTTCAAATCAATGACTTCCTAGGGATGGAAGCACAGAAGTGAATTGAGATGTGAAGCGACACAGAGTGGAAATGGTAGTGGGTGTTTGCCAGAGACAGAATTATTAAGAATTGTCCATGTAAAACTTAACGTGAATTAAGTGCCCACTGAGTTAATTAAATTTTTGCTTATTTGCATACTGGGCATAGCTGAGAGCCTCTCTCCACCTATTAATACTTCTTCATGACCACCCTTCTCCACATGGCTTCTGCATCAAAGACTATGTCTTGGAAGATGGGGACAATACACCAGGTCACCATGAGGATACCTTATTGAAAGTGCTGTGGAGGATAGAGCAGTGAACGCAGTTTAAATGCTTGAGAATCAGATAAAGAAGCCTGAACAGAAGAAAGTATCAATGCAACAACAGCAGAACTGCATGGACACAACAGCTGTGTCTACACTCATAAACAGACAGGGACTGTTGATAGCTCTGAAGTCAAGCGGCACAGGCTGCCTCGTATTCACACTGCTCCAGAAGACCTCAGAAAGGCTGCCCATGTCCATGTTGCCCAGCAGGACTCATTCAATGCTTCTCTGGCCCAAGGCATCATGACTGTGTGTTTTCTTACTACAAACTGTCCGCTCACACCTGCGGGCTGTGCTGCAGCCACAGCAGTGGCTTTGTCACCTGGCCCTTCGGCTGCTACCAACGTGGAGGTGGGGGATGAGGGGAAGCACAGCAGAGCAAAAGCAGCTGGGATAGTTTGGGGGACTGTGTCTGGTGGCTCGGCGCCTTCTGGGGCTTGTTCCTGGGAGTGAGCTACCTCCAGTGCCATCTCAGGTTTCCGTCAGGTTTTGGGAGCCAGATGGAATGGTCCAAAACTGAACCAGGGAGGGAAAATTCAGCAGAATGGCAACTCAGGTCCAACACTCGAGCTCTGCCCGTGGCTCTCCCGTTCAGCAGCACAGACACGTCCTAGGACTAAACCGCTCAGTGAGGCTACAGAATATGTCACCAGAGGGTTTTAAGAACAGTTTAGACAACATCTTTCACGAATGACAGGATCTGTTCGGATACTTTCCAGCACTCCTTTCTATTATAACAAAGGATAGTACTAAAATGAAAGTGAAAATACTGATGAATTTCCTGGTTAACCTGCTGTATTTTTAATGAACAAATAGAGTCAATTCAAACAGAAACAGATGACCCTGTCTGTTCTGCAAATAAAAAGCACATCTGAACACCACTGCAAAATGTGTTTGGAGCCCAGCTATACTACTTTCCAGATATTGAAAGTGGATTTCCACTATACCCAAATTCCCTATGATAAGGTTCCTTATTTGATTGGGAATTTTTCCTCAAAATGGATTTCTATATTGTATATTTTGTATCACTGATAGAATTTAAATTAAACTAAGTTTTAATGGAATTATTTTATGTTCTTATACGCAAGTAAGCTTAACTTGCTACTTAGTACAAAAGAATACCTTTATATTTCAAAGAGACAAAATCGATACTTTAAAATTAATTTTACAGTTTAGACAAGCTAGTACATTTAATTTCCACAACTAACCTCTGGTCTTCTTTCTAGGGCTTCTTTCATAAGTGGGTGAAGTTCTTCTACTAATTCTCTAAATTAAAAAAAAAGAAACTTTGTAAACAACATCTAATCTCCTCTGAAAAGCACCAATATTTTATTCAATACATAAAAATGTCTAAAGTGCAAATAAAAATTCGAGTATATTTAAATTACAGCAAAAATAATGCATTTGAATAAGAGGCAAATAATTGAGAATACGATAAGTGAGGAAAATACCTGAAAACAAGTGAATTTGTTCTTCCAAATCCTAATACAAGTGATTCTGTTATTTCTATGCTTTCAAGTCTCATCAAAGGCACTAGCTGCTTTAGTAAGACTCCAACAGATGGAGTTCCAATAGCCTAAAATAAATTAAGAAATCATTGATGTTTGTCAGGATTACCAATATTAAGTAAATACATTTTTTTCTTAACAAAAAAACATTGTCCAAGAATGAATATGTATTAACAAAACACACTGAAATGATTTTTCTATTACAGATATGAATACACCAGCCTAACTGGATGTCTGCTACATCACAATCATCTCAATAAGGCCTAGCAAATAAATAAATCTGGGAAATCTCTTTGGTTTCATTCAGATTATTGTAATTTCCTTAATTTGTTATTTCATTAAAATATTCCAATAATTGCATTTGTGGAACTACTGCTCCTCTCAGGTTGCTACTACTTGAAACTGTATTTCATATAATATTCCTTCATGTCTGACAGTTATACATTTATTCAGAAATTTGCCTTATTGCTTAATAATATTATAAATGTATAAATTTGAGAGCTCTATGAGGAAAGAAAGGGGATGACAAACTGAAGTTAACTTCAACACATATGTCCAGAATTTCTATATTTTGAATATACATCACCCAGAAAGTTTTAAAAAAAAAGTAATATTTTGAAAATGTCATGGCTTCTGACAAATATTTATTGACATACCACATTGATACAGATGTTTTAATTGTTAATGATGTGCCTTAAGCAGTTTGCATATATTAAAATATTCCCCTAACTGAAATACTTTCATCAGTATAAGATTTTGGATTCAGATACAGTTTAAAACTCTCCTAAATGAATAAATTGTTTGAAAGAGGATGCATCACCTTATTATCGTAGTTCACTGTTCCATCAGGCGTGGTAGCCATGATCTCTGGTGTTGAAGCACGCAAGTGTCCTGGGCTCATAATACTGGGCTTTGCTACTCCAAAACAGAGAATAAGATAGTTTCTCCACAAAGTAACATAGTTGTCTCCACTGCTTGCTGTACTTGTTTTCTTTGCATTAACAGGAATACTAGAATTTTAAAATAAATTAAAAGTATTAAAATAAATCCCCAGCCTTAATTACACAGTATCTTAAAATATTTTAAAAGGGAATAAAACATGCCATGTAGCCACCAGCTGCTATTCAACATGACGAGATCCATGGGAAAAATCAATGAAGACAGAAAACCAGAGTTTTCCACCTTATAAAGTGCAACTATTAAACTCCAAACTGAATGTCTGGGTAGCACCTTGCAGGACTTACAGACTGATACTGAAACATGAAACTAAAAAAAAAGGCTTGTATTAAAATCACACAACCCATTTAAATTCAATGCAGACTGCCACTTACTTTGGATCCACAAGAGGCATTATCAGCTGTAACCTTGTGAAAGCGTACGGCCAAGCATAGCTGAGAGCTGTAGGACAATGTTTTGGTAAATTCTCCTGCCTAAGAAAACTGAAGAGGCAGAGAACCCAAGGGTCTTTAACGGACTGTGCAAATATCCAGACATGGGAAGGACTTTTCACATCATAATGGCTATTTACTAGGACGGCATTCCACTCCACGAGCCACTGCAAATCCACACTGTGTGTTAATGGGATTGTTGTCTATGGAGAGAAAAGATAAAAAAATCACAGTGACACTCATTTATTCCCTGCCATGTTCCTCCTCAGTACCTGCCCTTTTTTTCAAACTCCATGGCCAACTTCTGTTGGATTTTTTAGACCAACACTTTAATGCTTCCCGTCACATTGCCCTTTCCCTCAGAAGGAGCTTTTTACAAATGCTGGTAAGAGCTATCTCATTATTTCCCCTCTGGTTCTTCCTTAAAGCTCCTATTTACTGTGATACGCAAAATAACTTGCCCTTAAATGCTACAAAAACTATGGATTATGCTGACCAATATAATCTCATTGTTACTTTCTATTCTCCTTGCTGCCATCACTCATCCACTGTCTCTTGTAAGAGGCTGCAGTCTGGAATGGCAACAGACTGTCTGTATGTTCATTGTCTGAATAGCCGGACAGAGCCTTAGCCCATGATTAAGACTCCCACATGCTATGACAATATGGTAAATACCAATGCTATTAATAAATATTCTTCAGAATTCATCAGGGCATTTGAATATGTGGGTAGGGAATTAAGAGGCTGAAGCAGGCGCTTAAGCAGTTTTAATCCACTTTAAATTCTGCTGCCTTCAGTGGCAAGTAGGGTTCTCATCATATCAACAAACCATTTCTCCACTGTAATTTAAATTTTGTCTCAAGAAAACAACCTTGTGGAATGAAAATTTAAAACACATGTATTTTGGCATCCATGTTACTTGCTTATCAGACCTCAAACAGGATGTAACTGTTGCCTGCATCTTGCATCCACTGTTACAAAAGTAATCACTAAATTACCAGTCCCTGCTGTACTTGTCAGAAACGAGGCACATAGCCAACACATTTGCTTTGCTATATTGTTAATGCATAGAATTAAAGCACACAATCCAAACCTTCGCCTATAGAAACTGCAACATCCAAGCCCAGGTGCTGTTATTTCAGCTGAATTTCCTAATTCCTGGGTTACAATCCGAATGTCTCTTGCTTGCTCAGTTCCTGATCCTGCAGCTTTCCTGTTTTCAGCTGCACAATGGCCCAACTTCACCCGTTCAATGTCCCTTTCCTACCCCAGGAAAGGGCTCTCGTGGCAAGGAACAATTGTTGCTTTAAACTTCGTCAGGCTGAAAAGTGCCCAGAACTGATAGTTTCTGCTCTCTGGACATAGGCACTAATCTCTAAAGTAGTATGCAAAACAAGTTGCCATAAGGAACAGTTCTGCCGATGCTTTACCATTCAAAATGCTTCCTGCACCTCTGCTTTCTCTGGTGGCATGTTGGACACACCAGGCCCATGAGAGAGCAAAAGGAGAGATCCACCCCAGCTGTGAATTAATCTAGATCTTAGGCTTAGGTTTGCAGGTGGGGCCAAATCTGAGCATGCAAGGGAATCTAAAGCGTATTCCCTTCTGGAACAGATGACAGCAGTGAGTGACTTCCAAGTGCCCCAAGCACTTGGTGATGCTGGAAATTACTTTCTCAATAGTTCTTTTGAATGCAGGTCACAAGTCCAGAATCTAGGTAGTTTCACTCATAAATTTTGTTATAATTTTTTTCTCATATGTAATATCTTTTACATCCATAATATGACTATTTTCACGGAACAGATTGTGTGGGACACTGTGGAGCCTTGGAGCTCTTGGGTAGATGGCTGCAGCCTTGAGGCTGTATGATTTGATTTCTAGCAGCTCTATTTTCAGTTTTTCATGTCTGATATTTGTTATGTCTATGCACTACATAAATGCTAGCAGTAACAGTAAAGTAGTACTTACTGAATCTGAAACAGCCACATGAATAAAACTTTCAAGAATAGAAGAACTCAGTTGATCCATGACATCAATCATAGGCCTGTCATCATCCTGCATGATGCAAAGAACACAAGTTAACTGCTCTCCTGACCAAATTATTTCCCTTATATTTTTTTTTTTTGGAACATGAAGTAGAACCACCTAAAAATTACGACATGAATCTAAAACGGTTAAAAAAATCATTGGTATCGATGAGTGCATTTTGTCTTTTTCATATTAATCTCAGAATCAAGTCCAGGCTGTGGTTTGAAATGAAGTTTATTTGTGGGTACGGCTCACTGCTTACTGAACAAAAGCACGTATCAGAAAATCCCAAATGCTTTTGGATAGCTGGTATCAAAAGACTGAAAAATTAGCTTACTGTTTATTAAAGCATTCCTTTGCCATGAACACACATATTTGTATTCTTAGGCATTTGGATGGCTCACTGAGCTGTGACCGCCAACACACATCATGACTCTCTATGTTTCTGTATCCATAAAAAAGACTTAGAGGTCTTTACTATACAAGGGAAATGTATGTGAATAACCTTAGATTAGTCTTTATGCTGTATTTTTTTACAAAATGGTATGCTACAGGAATGAGTTTAATTTCCAATATAAACTTATAATCCTGACAATACAAAAATGATCCATGCAGTAAAAAAAGGTTTTGCAGTGTCTTTTACATTCACATCATGCCACGAGAAAATACTAAGTTGCAGAATGTTTCCCTTCAAATTCCTGTACAGGGCACATGTTATTAATGTTACATTGTTGAGTATACAGACAGGTTTGCAGTGTTAAGGCAAATAGAAAAGGTCAGCTCAGACCAAATGCTTTTTTATAAACTAAGTGCATACCTGTTACACCACAGCAATTATGTTAAAAGCAACTGTAATAGCAGTTTTGAGTTTTATCTTTAGAAAATTCTAACTCAAAGTTCCAAAAAAGGAAAATCATACCTCTGCCTGGCCAAGGGCCAGGAATAAAGCACGGATCTCTCTGAGGATTAAAACAGCCAGTTTACGTGTAGCGACCTGGAAACTACACAGCAGAACCAGTGCAAATCCTTCGACTGCATGTAGTACATTAGAATAGGGGCTTCTTTCCGACTGTATCCTGTGGCTGGATCCATTTGGTATCAACTGTAGAACAGTGCAAGGGGGAGAAATGGAAGGATAGTTTTTGAAAACCAGGTCTCCAAGGAATATTGTATTCAACTAGGACATATAAAGAACCAAAATGCAGAGGCCACACAAATGCTGAAGTAGCAGACTAACCGCATTCCCTCAAATAACCAAATTTTGTTGCTTTAAGCTACCTTGTTCCACAAAACCAATATATGAGCAGAGTCCTTTGGCCAAACCCCTCCCTCTAATTCGCGATTCGACTACCTACTTTCTTCCGTCTTCACTAAAATAAACAAAGGGTAAGTCAGATTATGAAGACTTCACACTTTTTCTACTCCAGATAGCAGGTCCTTTTTTGATCCTGTAGCAGGCAACACCTTATCCTTGTAGGTAGCCTCTCGAACCTGACTCCACCAGTAAAGTCTAACAATATTTACTGAAAAGAATGTGGGGATTTCTCTTTTCTACATTTTTGTAATACTGTTATTACCTATTATTTAAGGTCCTCTGTGATATAAAGCCAAAATCATGCTTGCCCAAAGGAAAACATTTCCAATGTGACTCGGTTAGGAGACAAGAAGCCTGAAAATCATCTCTCATAATGAAAATATCTGTGGGACAGGGCAGATGGGAGGAGCAGGAGCAAAGCTGTTCAGTTCCCAGGAATGTTTGTAACACATGGAGACAGCAGGCTGTAGAGACAATAGGGTTCTCTGATGTTTTTGAATCAACCAAATGGAATGGCTATGGGAAGGGAAGATCCACTTCACTCTTCTCAGCATTCCCACCAGCACTATCAATCAGTTTCAGTCCTGGGAAAACGTCCTTCTGCCACATCTACATACACATATTTCATGTTATGTGCTTTTGTTGATATGCATATTTCAGTTTGACATGCATTCTCTTATGTTGCTCAACAACAGTAACATCTGCTGCATTACACAAGAACGTAGCTGTCCTCAAAAGACAGCTGAACTAATAACCTTAAAAAACCTTGCATGATGAATTCTTCTCAGGTGAATAAATACAAAATACATAAACCACAGCAAGACCAAGGAACGTTATTTCTACCTTCAATGAGTATAAACATTACAACACAGATCTCTTGATTTCATACCTCTGCAGATCTGGCTTTTGCCTGTTCAGAAGCTTTTCCCGGAGTGTGTATTACAAGCTTCCATTGTGTAAGCAACTGTAGCAGCAATTTCAGTGAAGTATCAAGAAGAGTATGATGCATATCATTCACTTCACGAAGCAGAAAATTAGTAAAACCAAAGAGTACATCCTCTCGCCAGTCCACAAAGTCAACAAGTAGACCCTGAAGAGAATTCTGTGCAATGTGTCGAAGTTCATCATCCATATGGATAGATAGCCTGTAAGTAAAAGTAAATGTCAGGTAATAAACATCTAAGGAGTGTTTATTGTGGTAAGGAACATATGTTCCTCCGTAACTTGACACTGATGGAAAATTCCCAATGACAATGATGCGTATCAGGGTTTCATTATTACTGACCACAATTAACATCCTTAACCTGCTTTTATACTGTAATCCTTGCTACAACAGTGCCTGAACATATTAATGGATCCAAAAGAAGTCTTTGTTCCACTCCTAAAAGACAGTATATTTAAAGTACATCATTTGGCAACTTTGCTGTCTCCCCGACCCAAGTATACTGTTATTTACACTTATAAAACAACTTCTATTTAGTTATGATAACAAAAAGCTTACAGGTAGATACATAATTTCATAATTTATGTATTTATTTTTTTACTTTCAGTATAAAACCCCAAAATATCACAATACCTCCACTGCTTAACAGTTAAAATGTATCTTTAGCCAAGAAGCAAATCACAGTTATTGTGATAAGATCTTCAAAAGAAATAAAAAGAAGCATTTGAATTAAAAAACTCCGTCATGTTTTAAACAACTTAATATAGGGGAATGGGAAAAACAGTCTCAGAACTTTCCATACTTTTAAAAACATATCGCAAACCCCCAAAGTCCTGAAAGATGGTGCAATTTTAGATCCCATTTTCAAATTTTATTTCCTTCTGTATTTGCATTGCGTTGAAGTTCTTTTCAACATAAAAATTCTATATAGTTTCTTTTGACACAAAATTTATCAAACCACGTCTGTGTTGGTAGCTTGGCAGAACTAAGTAAATTCAGATCATTGTGTTCTGCAATGTTTGGTTCATTGCCTTTATGATGCATTTTGGTTTTATTACTCATGAGACTGTAATTTTCCGTAGTGTGTTAGAACTTATTTCCAAAGCACTTTATCTACATTTAATCTACATAGTTGAAAACGAGGCCTCATTATAAAGAAATGGAGAGAAGGCTACGAAAGAAAAGCTAAACAGCCAAATGGAGTGGAACCAAATTCCATTCTGTTGGAAGTGTATGATCAGATGTGGCTCATAACGAATTTGGTTCATTACAGCTGCCTAACTCGGAGGCAGGGGACACTTCAATTAAGTCAAAGGAAAGTGATTGCCATGAAACTTCACCCATGGTGAATATGACTCCAAAAATAACTGTTACGCTTTAATAACCATGTGACTTTCTATATAAATTTGGAAACACAGTATTTTGTTGTGCTAAGAAAGGACCATTTTTGTCTCCTCTTTGGAATGCCAAAACCAGAAAAACAAGCAAAACCCCTGAGACTATGATTAAGTCATCCATGAAATGACTTTCACAATGACATAAAGTAATAATGGAAAAGAGGATACAAAAGACATACATCTCTAAGCCTAAGTCGCTGTGCAATGGCATTATCAAATGAGATGAAATTCCAATTGAGCATAAGAATCCATCTGTGTATTACCATGATATGATAGGCAGCTTGAGGAAGCAAGTACGTGTTTGGTTTTTTGCACTTGTTTCAATTAAATTTAAGACCTACTTGGGAATTTTTAATGAATGGTTTCCGTGGGCAGTGAAAGGGCAAAGGGTACAGTATATACTTGACATCTGCTTTATGGCTTATAATTTCAATACAGCTGTCCTGGTAGAAAGTCTAGCTGCTGAGTTACAGACTCCTTCTGGAAACTGCCAAAAGACACATCTGTCATGAGGCTGAAAAATTCAAACCAAACTGTGAATAAAAGAACCCATTAACCCAATTATGTTATTTTATCTTTAGTGGAAATAAAATATTTAACAGTTTTCCATCCCAACAACATGGCCCCACATAAATCCCTGGCAGAACAGCTTCTTGACTTCTTTTCAAAACCAGAGAGGAGCTGAAACCTGACCTCTTCAAAGTTTTTTATCCTTGTATTGATTTTAGTCTCTGACCCAGCAAAGACACAATACTGTAATGCAGTGTTCTCTAGAACAGCAAAGACTTACCTCATGGGACTACTTTTGCATAATTGGAAGAAACAGTCAATCTGGACCCAAGTAAACATGGCACAGTCTAGAGAGTGTAGAAGTAGCTCTGGTGCTGGGATAGTCTGAAGACTTAGATTAAGAGTAGGCCAGGCATTAAGTCCTTCAACAGTTTATTACTTTCTTCTCTGAAGCTATATTGTTGCAGACTGTTTTCAATCCATGCTATCCCAGACTAAATAGACCTAATTCGTTCAACCCACTGATCTTTCTTTCTCTTGTTTTCTGCTCAGTCTGTTCTTCAACTGCAATGCCCCATCTCGGACACTGTTCTCCAAATCAGGCATCCTTGATACTGACTAAACCAGAAGAACTTTTTCAAAAATCTTTTAGACATTTCAATTTATACATGTAAATAAGTTTTGCCTCTTCATAGGAACATCACTTTTTTGTGTGTGTTCAACGCATTATTTCAACACCACGCTACACATCTCCTGAACCATGATCTGCCCATTAACTGCTTTCCAACCTATTATGCATCCACTTACTTTTACATAAATTTTATTTGCTTAGATTTGAGAATCTAATTTAAAACAGTATCAATGTCTCAAAGAGTCTGTAGCATGAGTGTAGGAGGTGAGAACAGCTTCCCAGAGGTCCCTTTGTTGGGGAAAGCCTGAGCATGTAATTGCTTCTGAAGTTGCTCTAGAGATGCTGTCCTTAGCTCCTCTGGATGTCTCACTTCTCACAGTCAGAGTCACATAACCCAGCACACCTACTGCTTGCGTTGTCCCAGCACAGAAATTACCCAAGAAATGCTTGCAAACTGTTTGCGGCTAAAGAATCACACTGACTTTTTCTGCATGAAGTTTGATGATAGCATAAAGATAGACCAGTGGTTATATTGACAGTTATGAGACATAAAGAGAGAAGCACCAATTTGGGAGGAACTCTGCATTAGTCTCCAAACTTTCTTAAGAGTAGTGATGGGTCTGACCTGGACAATGCTCTGTGATTGAAGAGCTGCGACCAGAATGGATATGTGCTTTCTACCAGCTCAGTTAAGGCCACTACTTAGGATACAAAGCTAGTTAAAATATTTAATTAAAGGAAAACATGTCCTTTTACATTTTCCTTATGCAGAATTGATGTTACTATTTAATATGGTATCTGTATAATTTGATAATGCAATGACTTAAAACAACCCACAAGTGACTGATAGCAGAGGATGTAACCACAACAAAATCAAGCTGGCTATGCACCACAGCACGCCTCCCTTGGCTGCAATTTTGGCTTGTTTGGGTGTCTGCAGAATTAATTGTTTCACTGTTTTAGCAGATCACTGGGAGTTGGGTGTTCATAGAGCAGAAAACACCTGCTGTTGCTGTAACCCTCCGACTCCCACACCTGCCATTCCTCTCAGATGTTTCACAAGCTAGAATAGAGTGGTCAAGACTGCTTTGTCACAGTTACCTGAGAGCAATACGCTGCAAGGGCCCTGTGGCTTGATTTACCACCATAATCCACTCACATAAATAATGCATGCGGGAACTGAAATGTAACAGACTTTTCTGCACTGACCAATACCTGTTATTGTAATTATTTGCAGTAAGTCACTGATTTGACATCCTGAAACCTAAGCTGTCTTAGCAGTCGTTTTCTCCAGTGAAGTGAAGTCTACCTGGATAAATTCAATGGACCCCAAGCAGGGAGGATATGAAATTTAAACTTACCCTTTCCTTTTTATAAATGTTAAAAATATTTGGAAATATAGCACACTCTATCAAAAAGGCATTTGGGAATTATAAATCAAAACTAAACAGGTTTCTCCACATTTTTCCACAACACAGAAAAGATGTTCTCTCCTATTAAAATGCTGTCGTGGTTTAAAAAGGCAATAAATGGTGAATATCATGAAGAATGGTGAATATCATGAAGAATGGTGAATATCATGAAAAATAGTGAATATTATGAAGAACAGTGTATCATGTAATCTACATACTGACGGAAGAGAGTTCTGGATGACATTATCTACTCTCTTATAAGATTATGAGTCTATAATATAAACACAATGCCCGTAAAAAGATGCTAGGACCTCTGTGTCTTATGCAACAATATCAGATTACTTCTTATAAGCATATGATTCTTTTTAAGAAATGGTTACTCATCCTGTGGCTCAGTTTTTCACTCTGTTCCCCTTGAGAAGTCATTTAATGCTCAAACAGCTTACCTTGCCAGCAAGTCGATCAACTCAAGTTTTGACATTCCATCAGGAAGCAATCGAGGAATAGCAGCAACACATGTTCTGAACAAATCAATTTTCGGTTTTCTTTCACCACTGAAAAATTAAACAAGAATTTTGACTAAGCTGAACAAGTAACTGTGTTAAATGAACCACCTACAGTTTTTCAGAATAGGGCTGGACATAATGGAGTGCCAGAGGCCTAGTAAGAACATCAGGACAGAAAGCTAGACCCTATACATGAAATAAAAAGGAAACATGAATAAATGCTGCAATTGATTAAATGGTTCCAGTTCTGGGACTTTTCATGCATTGTAACTACACGGTACTTGAAAAATCAATTATTACTGACTCATTTGTTTCTCTCTGAGAGGAACGGGCAAATGTATCAAGATGGAATTATAATGTAAGAGGCTTCCTTCATCAAGACCAAGCTTCGGATGAGGCAATGAGGAAAAAGCTGGTGTGTCCCGCATCACACAACAGCTATATTACACCAGTTGTGTAAAGCAAATAGCAGATATGTAAGAAGCCCAAATAACACAACTGAAGATACAGACAGTTGCCCTCAACAGGGCACAGATCTCTGGAAATCGCACACCACATGTTATTACGCTGAAAAAGAAGCATAATTTAGAGGTAGGTATGGCCAGAGAGTTTCTGTTGATCCTTGCCTGAGATAGCAGCACTTCGGCAACCATTATCCACTAAAATAAGCTTTAGCAGCCCCAAGGCTGCTCTAATCTGTGGAACCGCTCAGCTGCTACCTAACGGCCTGGGAACATGGTTGAGTCCAATGCTCAGCATGAACCAAAAACCAAGTTAGGACTCCTTAAGTCTTCTAAAAGTAGCTCAAGTTTCAGCTGCTGATTATTTTCACAACAGATGCAGTTGTTTTCTGATTTGTTTTCATTTTTTTTTTTTTTTTAAGAATGCAGATGACCTATTATTTGACGATTGAGCACAGAGGAAATAACCAAAGCATAACATCATTTCAAACTGTATAGTCTTTCCCACAGTATTACTAATTATTAGCCTGTAATGTGCTTTGGAGCAATCAAAAGAACAAGGTCCTATTTAGGGACCCTACTACACACATGCAGAGAAAGACTATTCCTGTTTTAATGCTTCTGATTGAACTACAAAAGAATGGGGGGAAGAGAGAGACACCAAGAAGGACTGTAAGCTACTAAACACCACACTGAAATTCAGTGACAAAAAGAAAATGAAACAAGTTTTCCTGCACCCCAGTCCAATGGCCTGCTTATTACATTTCTCTGCCTTTCCACCCAACAGAATAAATTGCATTTGGATACCATACTTCCGTGTTCAGTCACGGAGAAAGACTGAATGTAATACCATCACACAAGCCTAAAATAAGATTTACAGAGTAACACTGAGCATTCACTGAAATAATGACTGGAGAAAAGGCATAAACTGACACTAGGCTTACTTAATTTGAAGAGTAAAGACAGAGTTTTAGTGAATGCTATTCTTTCTCTTAACACTCTATACACTTATCAGCTTGAATATGTATTACATTAATAAAATAATACGATTATATAATTTTAATCTACTGACTTAAATTTTACCGCGAGGGGAAAGTATTTTCACAATGAATTGTCTCTATCTCATTGTACCTGTATCCTAGCAGACAGAACTTGAAAGAAGGTGTCAGCAATTGGCTTGAAAAATAGTAAAATACAACATCTTATCAGAGAACTTGGTCATAAACTTTGAACTATTATTGCTAATGTAAAGACTAGTTGCATTAATAACTATTGCAAAATACTGTATTTTTGTAGTTGTAAACAGTAAAGTGAAATCAGTAATTTTATCTGCAGGCAAGCCAATGCGTCTTCCTTGCTGACTTGAAGCAGAAAGTGAACTTTGCAGAGTTTCCTTATTATCTGTTTGTGGCAAGGGTAAACAGTTCATGCATTTAAAATGGAGGCAAGTAAAATAATAGTCTGAAAGGAAACTGTTATGAAGACAAATGAGTGATTATTTATAAATGTAAAATGTGTGGCTGTTCTGTGGCTTATCAGCTGCTCAGAAGACTAGCCGGAGAAGATCCAAACCTAAAGGTTCAAGTCCCCAGCTCATCCGAGCTACCAGGCACAGCACGTGAAGCGTCCGGCAAGGGGGGGTTCACAGAGCCCTTTCCTCATCTCTGGCTGAGCCAGGATCCAAGCAGACGAGCTCTGGATGAACACACCGACAGCCATCCTCACCTGGAAGCTCGTGTTTCCATACCAGCGGTATCAGATTTTAGTTAGGTATTGTCAGCAAAAATCTTCGAAGTACTTGCAAGAATAGGTTTGTATGTTAGAAAAATGGATGCTCTATTCTGACTAGATGTTGGAAATAGTTACAACCAGTATTCAAATTCATATCCCAGTGGAGGATGAAAAGGATGCTCCTTAGTCAGGATTTGAGTAAGACTCATCAGAGTGGCATTTACTACTTCAACAATAAATGCTTCAAGGATCAGTCATTAAATACAGAAGCATGTCTGACACTGCCAAAGAAAATTCCAGAATCTGTATACTTTAAAATATTATGACAATTCATTGCCTAGCTACTTCCCTCTGACTCTTATTTGTTATTAAAAATATGATTACGATATTCAGTTTATACAATAAAATTAACTATATGTAAATATGACTAAAGCCGTAACTTTAAAATACAGATAAATTTAGTGTTGTATCTATGTATTAAAGCCCGTAAGAACTCAAAGCAACTACGTAGCTCTAGTGAAGTATGAATTTCTGTGAATAAAATGATAAGCAATTACATAAAAACAATACATAGACTTTTCCATTTATGCACAATTAAGTTTTTAAAAGGGACATTTTAAATGCTGATAGTAACAGGTAATGATGGTTTTCATGAGTTCACATGATTTTAGATCAACAAATAATTAAGCGTCCCAGAAAGTTTTTTTCCGTGGAGGAACAAGTTAAAATGTGTTCTAATGTGTTTTTTCTTTCAAGTATGTATATTATGTTACAGCCCATTTGGATATAATGTACAACAGAAAAATACAGTAACTTACATGTCTAGATCTTCCAACTTTAAAACCTTTATGTCTGACAAAAATGACTACTAAACCATAAGACTTCCTGAAATTTAAAACTCTTTTAAGTCTATTTGTTCCCTGCCTCTAAAAATAAAGAACGCTTTTTTGATGCTGAGAAACCATAGAAAGAACATTTATAGCTAAGGTTAAGTACACTTCTTATCCAAGTGCTCAAGGTTTCACCATCCAATTATCTCTTGGGAATAAAATGTGAGTTTCAAAACTCACTTTCTCTCTTGCAAAAGCCTGGATACCCAAAATGGTTGTGAAAGCTGTGAGTACTGAGCAGTATACTGGGTAGTACTATAAGAAAAAAATGAAATATTATCTGATAGTAACACTGGCATTTAATATATATAAAGTAAGACAATGCTAAAGACACAAAGAGCTTACAATCTCATCTGCACAGTGACAGCAACAAACAAGGGCAGAGGAATGACATTAAAACATAAAGAGTATATCAGGTGTAAAAGGTAGTTGACTTTGGTCAGTCATTGCAGTCTATCTATCACTCATGGTACTTTTAACAAGTTGTCTTTTTTTTTTTGGACAGTATATGGAAAAAAAAATGAACAGATCAATGTCCTCTTTGTTATACCTCAAACTTTTTTCCAGGGGTTGTTTCTCTTCTAGTATAACTACTGAGTCCATTCCTTTAACAGGAAAGAAATGCAAGGTCTCCTTACAGCTGGATCTCTGCAATCTCTGCTCTCTGCGTGTCAAATGATGTCTCTGTGTCTCTACAGCCTACCAGATATCCATCTCACTAGAGCTCTCTCTAGGAAACTTCCCTCATTAATAATTTTGGATGAGAGTGTAAAGTGCTGCTGCTCCACGCTGCTTGAGATGTACTGGTTTGATTCTGTTCCAGTGGGGTACTCCTTCAATCCAAGACTCTTATCACAAAATAACTTGGGTTTTTAATTAAGATTTGATTTTGATTACAGGCATGAATAGTAATGGGATTTTTGAAAGATTATCACTAATAGGGATTTACAGAATTTGATGCTCTTATTTTGAAGTTCAGTGATGCAAATACACCCTGGAACAGCGTACTGAGCATAGCCTCACAGATTTTCCACTCTGATTTTTCAACTTCTGCCATTTAAATATTCATAGGGATTCACATGTGATTTTGGGTACATCGAGAGCATCAGTTCAATTCCAAACACTGCAACATGCAAAGAGGTAGAATCAACTTGTCACAAACAGTTTTTCAAAGTATATACTAACTAGGCAAAACGTTTCTGTTTCTTGCCGTTTCTCTGATGACTCATAATAGACAGAAATAGAGCAAAAGTTTTGAAACTACATCTCAATATTTTATGGGATTTACTGTTCTTTAGCACTCACGTAATCATGTCTTCAGGTTCTTTGTTAAGCATCTGGATGTTGGTCAGCATCATGCACCGCCCCACTTCCTTGTCAAGATGTCTGAGAATGTTGTCCACGGCTTTTCTTACTTGAGAATAATATAATGACATACCTGCAATAATATGCATTCTTGTATAATTTGGGATATTTACAGACACATATATTTCGAAAAAGAAAGTTGCTTACTCATGCTGTGCTGCATGAATTAAGAAAAATGCTTTCCTAACAAGATAGCATATTCCACTAGTAAGGATATCCTGATCCAGAGATGGAATACGTTGCCCTTTCCAAAAAGAATGCTATTGTATTTAAAAATTGCCCAAGTTATCTATCTATCTATCTATCTATCTATCTATCTATCTATCTATCTATCTATCTCTCTATATATATGTGTGTGGAGATATATATATACACACACACATACGTATTTTTCCTGGAGAAAAAAATTAAAAATACCTAGTCAAAATATGTCCCTACATAGTCAAATGAAGCCACACAGTTTGCCAAGTTATATAATGCATTTAGTGACTTTTCATGACAGAAGTAAAAGCTCTGATCCAGTAGCAAGGTTTAAAATCTACGGGCAAAGAGAAAAAAAGGAATCTGAATGAGCTCTCCTAAAACGTATTTGGTATGGAAATTAATGGCATGACATTTTAGGTGAAAAACAATATCAGACACAAAGCTTTACAGCAGCTGATGGACAACAAATAATTTTAAAAGAAAACCTGAATTAACTCTTTTTCTATATTCATCAAATGCTACAATTTTAATTTTCTTAATGAAATTGTATGTATTAACACTCAAAAAATATTTTTAGCCATCTATTCTCTGGTCAATTCTTTTCTTATTTGATAAAGACAATGTAAGCTTAGGATTTCAAAATGACATCAATTTTCAGATCTGAGATGATCGAAAACAATGGCAGAGTAGAAGGCAAAATAAAATTTAGGAATTACTTAGCTTAATCTTACATGTTATACATGGAAACTAGAAAATTGTATCATAAAATAGAGAAGAAATTGCTAATAAAATAGAGAAGAAATTGCTAATGAAATATAAGAATTCAATAGTGCAAACATTCATTATCAAATGCATGAGAAGTAACCAAAAGGAACCGAATTAGTGACAGGACTAATTATTGTACTTGTACATTTCAACAGCAGTGAGACTTAAATATTGCTTATATTCTTGATATTACTACAATGATGAAGCAACAGCACAAGTCTCTGCCACTAGTGTAGAAATATGTAAACTTTGTTTCATTCACTTAACGTTGGGGACTTAATAAGTGCTAAGGTGAGTAGCCAAATTTTATTTTTTGCCAGCAAAAACAGACACCTTCAAGGCACGGTACAGAAGCTCTTTTCCTGCAGCACAGGATTCTCTTTCTACATTGACTATGAAGGAAGCCCATTTACCTTAATGGTGTTTTTAACTCAGGCACTTCAGTCCAGCTTTATTTTACATTTAAAACTTCCTGCCACTTTGAAAGTTTCATTTGGTCTGAGATACTGCAATTAAAATAAGGATATCAAAGGAATCTTTGCTGGTTTTCAAAGCTGGTACATTTTCTGAGCACAGGCACTGCTTCTAATAAGATGAATATCCATGAATAAACACAGCTATTCAGCACTGGAAGAAGCTAATACTTATCTGTCTTTATACTTAAACCCACAGAACACAGGGTTGCTACCACTTGAGGAGCACCACTGAGGACTTTTCCTGAAAGTAATTTAAAAAAAAAAGCAGTATTTGTCAAGCTAAACCATGTGTTTCATTAGAATGAACAAGAAAGTAAATGTTTACAATAAAGAAATCAATTGAATATGTAACAGTGGTAAATTATTCTGCTCAGGTACTGAAGACTCTGTCACATTCATTCTCATCCAAGTTTCTATATTATCCATTCTCTTACTGACCTATCATTTTAGCTTCTTCCTCTGTAAGAGTTTTGCTCAAATACGTTTTCTTCACTCTGAGAGTATTTCCAGAGGGAAGGACGGCTCCAGTCACTGGCATTGGAGGTTCACCATCTTTTTGCTGCAAGCTATCAGCAATTACCAGGAAAGCTCTCAGACCAATATTCATTCTCTGTAAAGTTCAAAAGATGAGTGAGTATCATCATCAAATAATCCTATTCTACTCATACTCTTCAATTGCTTTGAAAATTTGAGGATGTACTTGCCAGCATTTTTTCTGTATCCCTGCTACATTGACTAGTCTGATCTATTTTACAAAAAATGCCCACGAAATAAATTGTGAATTCCTATCTGCACTATGAGCACTGCTCTCCCCCCCCCAAACTTTATTTCTAAGTATTTTCATTAGTGTATTATCTCTTCATCTTCAGGCCAAAACACGTGGATTTGACCTTGAGTTTAGCGACACATCTTAACTGGACCTTCAGATAAACACAAATGTCCTACATGGTCATTATCAAAAAAGATCAACAACTGTCTCGAAAGGCCCCAGGATTGACCACACTGTGTGAAAAGTCTGGATTGGTGCTCAGCGCTGCAACTGCAATGCGAAAACACCAGGAAGATGAGGTTAAGTGACCCGAATGTCTTCAGGGAATTCACCAGAGAAAAACTTGCAGCCCTTGCATTGCAACAACTGAAAGACCAAAATGTTTTCCATTTCCCAGGAACAGCTTCCAAAACCTCACGGGCTCTCCTACTTACAGTCTCTCAGAGGTGCATTTACATAGATTACGGGTGGGGTTTTTTAGAGCGCTGAAGGCTACGTACATCAAAAAGTAGCCCAATTTTTTCATTGTTTTCTGACTTACATTGTTAGAGAAACAGTAAAATTGCAGATGTTGATTCATCAAGAAGCCAAGGACTATGTCCATGCCCTGTGAGTTTGGCTTCATGCAATGCTAATACACAACGTCCTTTGCAGGACCAGCTGCAGTGAATTTGGCAGGTGACAACTCAGAACATGGTGGGGGCTGCCTGCTCAGGAATTCTCTTTCATTTTTCTTTATGCTGCTGAAGAAAGATGAAAGCTGTGCTCAAAGTAAAGCTTGCTTTTCACCTCTGCTGCTTTTGACAGTAAAAAGTTTAATTTACTTTTCCAAATATTTTTGTATCAAATATAACAAAGGTAACTCATCCTATTTTCACATTTTAGTGAACATGACTGTTTAATACTGCAAGATTACTATGGACATATTTTACAAGATTATCACAAATGCTTTTTATTTTCCATGTGTTTATTCTTAATTTTCAAATTAAAATATTTTCAAAATTATAAGCAAGTATTTTCTAGGGAATTTTTCATTATTTTACCACTGGTTTTTTTAAACATTTTTCAAATTTCTGATTGTTTTCTCTAGGGAATGTACTAGGAAGCTGACTCATGACACTAACGCTAGTGGAGCTTTACCAGTCAGAGTGGTAATACTTTATTAGAAGTTTTTTTTTTATCATCCTCAGTTCTTCTTGCATCATGCACTTTTTTCAGTAAAACTGTTTTGAAAAATATTGAAATTGTTGTGGAAAATGTGGAATGCCTCACATTTGATAATCTTCACTGAGGGAACATGAAATAGGCATAAACAATGTGACATTTCACAGGTCAAAGTCCACCGATGTATTTTACCAATAAATAAAGTTCAAGATTTGGCGTAAAAACTGGACAAAGGGGAAAGCATGCTTAGAATGTAACCAGAAAGTAAATGTATAATAGCACAATACAATATATACTAACTAAAAAACATTGCAGATGCACATCATACCTCAGGGTTGAGACTGAAAGCTTTTGCTGGTTTTCCAACACAGAGGAAGTCAAAGATAATTTCTTTCATTGCAAAATCCAAACGTTCCTAAAATAGTAAAAATATTGCAAATCATTAAGCTGCTCACTTCTGCTACTTATTTTCTTTAGGGCAACAGAATGCTGAAAACCAGTTTAATCAGGATTTATTTAAATGTACGGAAAGAAAGATTTTCAGAAGCACGCAGAACATATTGTCAGGTCTAAGCTTTCAACACTGCTGTATGTTGACAAATTCAAAAATTTATAGCATTTAAATATAAAATGATCCATTTTGGAAATAAAGCTTTTAATTATTTAATTTAAACTGTGGTAATTATGGTACTAACATAGTATTTTATATAAAAGGAGCTTGTTCACAGATGGCGCAGTTCATGGAGGTTTTTAAGCATCTGTTTAATTAATTCCGATTCAAAGACTTTAAGTATGTGCTTAAGTGCTTTGCTCAATGGGAATGTTTTCTGAATTTAAGTAATAAAAGAGATGAAACTTCCAGCGCTGCAGGTTAGTTGATTTTAGCAATTCCCATTTGAACTGATGAAAACTAAATGTGTCAAGTACATGCTGAGCGTGGTTTTCCTCTGACTTGCTGCTTTAAAAGCAGTGCAACTCCCTGTTCCATACGGTCAGAATTATTTGGTATCAGAACAAAACGTGGTTTACTATTTTGAACTTTACTGACAGTCAGAGCCTGTCAACAAATGCATTTTCTGACTTGCTGGCGATTCCAAAAACTGACAAAAAATACATTTGAGTTGAAGTGAATATATTTTTATTCATTTTCAGTGGAATAAAGTTAATCAAAACCTCTTGTTCAAAAGAAGTCTGCCCCAGCTCCATCTATAATTTTATCATTGCCTAGAAGAAAGATATTGACAATGGGGCTACAAAAAAACAGAAAATAGAAGTTTACTTATTTGTTAATTTTTTTATTAGGAAAACAAGTTATTCATTAAGTGAAAAGACACATGCCTGTTTCTCCCATACCTGTGCAATAAACTGTATTATCTTCACAAAGATGTTTAGAGGCATATCTCTTGGCACAACACCACGGGACCCTTTTGGGAAAAGTGTTGTGACAATAGTAATAAGTCGACTGTAAAAGAAGGAAAAAAGCATTAGACATTTCTGGACCTTGCAGACCTTCACCTGCCACGGAACTTAAGCTGGAAATCCTACTCCATTTAGAAAGACTAGAATGTATTTCCTTTGAAATGAAAATGCAATGGTGTATCTTGTTCTGACCCATTGCTACCAATTAAATGTAATTATTTTATTTCATTACTATAAGTAATAATCAATGTCAATGACATGCCACTACAAAAATATTTCTAACTCTAACCAGGCAAAGACTGATTTTTATTTCTTTCAAAAACAGAAACATTTTATACAGTAATTTTAGTAGGTAGGAGAATAACTGATGGTGCCACAGAAGGGAATATTTTGTTGTGCACAGTTGAGTTTTTTATTTCACAACGGGAATAGGTTCAATTCAAAGGAGTTCAGGAGAACTATAAAATGTCTTCACTGGCAACATCCACGCTACAAGGCCTGATTATCATTACAAATACAGCATCTTACCTTTGGGTAGCTGTGTTGCTTTCACATTTAATTCTGATCATGTAAACCCACAGTAGTCTGTACAGAGATTCCAGTGCAACTCGAGCCATTTTTGGGTCCTTATTCTAGATAAGTACATAATGTAAGAATAAACCTCAGGTACAAACTAGAAAGGAAGTTCTGCACTTAATAGACATTAAGGTTCAGAGTTTTCATAATGACACTACAAAAGATACAACCTCTGTGCCCAGTGCACCACTCCTGTGGCAGCAAGATGCTTATGCATCTGACCTACCTCCCCTTGTGTTCCTTAAGTCGCGGAAAAACCCAAGTATCAAGTTAGTTAAATTAGACACATGTTGTAATTTAAAACCTTTATTTGAAAACCACCTCAATTTGACTCTGAAAAGAAAACCTAATCTTCAGTTGACTATGTCAATTCAAAAGCTGCTGCCCTATGGAGGAGACCTGGTACAAAGACCACAACAGATAAATAAATGTACTGCACATATTCAAAAGTGAAAGGACAAAAATCTGTGGATGCTTAGGTTGGTCTGATTAACATGGCATCTGGGATCAGCTGGACTGAATTGGATTATCTGTCTCAATTGCTGTTTATTTTTAGAAACTTTTGAACTAGTACAAGATTGTCTGCAGATTTCTGTTTCTGTGGTAGTTTTAAGGGTTTTCTGAGTAGGGTGCAAGTATACGTAGTTCAACCAGATGGTCTCCCATGTGTTGGGCCATCCTCTGGGTTAAACTTTGAAAGAGTCCACTACACTTTGACCTGAGATAAGATTTGCCTGGCCCACAGTGTGAATCTCCATGGCAAAGAGCAGAATTTTTGTCTGCAAACAAATGTTGAGTCACAGATCAAAGACAGTGGTTTGATCAAAGAAACTGCAACCAATGCCATCAATAATTCTTGAATGTTTATTGGTCCAGGTCCTGCAAAATGGAAGGGAGACAACCTGGCAATGATATAGGATATGGCTCCAACTTCCAACGTGCCATCTGTCACAAGCCTAGGAATACGAACGCATCCTTGGGTTGCAACTTCCATTTAACTCCTTGACAACACATTTTATGCAATAAAGCTTTATATGGAACAGATAATTGAAAATCCTTTTCATAGAATCATAGAATCATTTTGGTTGAAAGACACCCTCAAGATCATCAGGTCCTACCATCAACCTAACACTGGCACTAAGCCATATCCCTATTTTTGTTTATTATGGCAGAATGCAATGGTTGTAGCATGTGATTAGAATAAGTAGTAAAAGGAATTACAAAGTTTACGTGGCCTATTAATCTTTACAGGATTTTAAAACCATAATATTTGTTACAATCAATTTGTTTAATAACCTGTTTACTTTCAATCCATTTTTCACCAGGTATCACCCTGTCTGTCCTTGTAAATTGCAGTCCTAAGAATTTGATTTCTTCAACAGTTGATGGAGTATCTTTATCAATGTTTATTCTCATCCCAAAGCTTTCAAGAAAACACCAGACACTGTGGCTGAGTTATCGTAACAAGAGCTTGTGTGGCAGAGGAAGAAATCATCCCTATAAGCAAAAGTCCAAATATTACAGCGGTGAGATAGTTCAGCTGTGAACACAGTTAAGACGAGATGGAGGAGAAAAGGGCTGAGACAGATACCATTGAAGATTTCAAAAAACATAATAGTACACCAGCTTTCCATGAGAAACAGCAAACTGCACAGCAGAAGCAGGATTGAAAAGAAGATGATAAAAAGCCTGAGAAATATCCATGGAAATCATGGGCATGTCCATGGGCAAGATCCATGCAAGTGCATGGTGGCTGGGTGCCCAGTACTTTGAGAAGCACATAGCGTGTCTCCCTTCGGAAAACTGAGAGAAGTCCACCTCCAGTTGAGTCTCTTTACTATTTTGAGGGTTTTTGTCAACAAGAAAAACCCAGCCAGCAACCCTATTAGGACAAGGAGTATTTGGCCTAATGTGTCTGACGTCTTCTTCACTTTCCCAGCAGGAATCGTTGGCGCTGGATGTGGTTCCTCTACCACTGCTGGCAGTGCCCAATTTGTTGAAGTTGATGTGGGCCTTTCGAACACAGGAGAAGTCGGCAACAGAACTCTGCCAGGATCTGCTCTGTTTCTTGATTGAAAACCACTGCTGGCCTTTATCCGTTGCTGCTCTTCTAGGAATTTCTTTTTCAATGCCTTGGCCTCTTCTGTGATTGGCAAGGGAGCAACCGGACTGCCAGGAGTGAGGCCCATTTTCTTTAATTCCTCCATTTCTGTTTTCCAATAATATGGCGTTAGGTCTGGCCCATTCAGGCCAAAGGGATATTGTGCTGGTACCCATGGATTCATTCCTGAGACAGGCATTGTTTGACCCATTCTTTGTAAACTAAGTTTTTCACCCTCAGCTCAAGTTGTACTGGAGCTTTCACCTTGTCCCATGTTGTTTGGGGACAAGGAATTATTGCTCCCACTGGAAAAATTTGCCTCTAAATGAAACACAGTGCTTTGACTCTCTGCTATATAGAACTCCTCCCTTGAATAGTTTTTTTTAAATAAAGTTTAGTTAATGATAAATGTTCCATTTCAAACCCAGGACACTTATTAACTTTTACATCTCTTTTAACAGGATAGCATGAAAAGCCCTTTGGCCAGAATTTGGCCAGAGTACAATATTTCCATGTCCTAGCAGGAGTCTCCTTTTATTAATTCAAGAGAATAGTTTGTTTCTGTAAGATCAGAGATTTGCCAGTTTATATTAAAATCAGATGTATTATTAGAATATAAACCTTCTAGCCTTTTCAGCATATGCTTGACCTTAATGGTTTTGGGAAGGAGATCGTGCTCTATGGGATGTGAAGGCTCGGAGAAACCTGATCCATTTTGTGGTTCATGGGAGCCCACACAAGATCATGAAGTCCCATAAACAGGCCTGGTGCGCACAATTCTCCTTCTAACTGAAGGATTTTCCCTTCTTGGTCATCTAGCTCTTCTTCCAGCTGCATGAGTTTGTGTTGGGCTTTGAGGTGTCAGTCTGACTGGTGAAGTGATTGCTTTGACGGTTGGGTCATCTCCTCCTCTGTACTGAGAAGGAATGCCCACCACATTCTTCGTTCAATCACATATTCAGCTACCTCACCTCCTCCCCAGACTAAAGATGGAATGTTCCACCACATTTATCTATGAGCCCTATGAATCAAAGTATACATCAACAAATTAGAGATGGCAAGGTGAATTCCAATTTCATTTTCAATTGGTAAGGTAGGAAGAACTTTACTTGTATTTTCTCTAATGATTTCAACCCAACTTTCACGAAAATCTTTATTCCCAGCTGGCTCCTCAGAGATCTTACACCTGTGGATGCCTTTTCTAAAGCTTGCATATCCTCATAGAAGTCCATAAAATTAATTGCAATAACAACATGTTTATTTTCTGAATCTCTTTGCAAATAAGGTTCTAATCCATCTTCAGCAAAAGTAAGTAATTCAGGCACAGGTGGAACATTTGAAGAACTATGAACATTTTGAAGAACTATTTTAACAGTAGGATCTATAAGAAGAGAGTCAATACAAATTGTTTCATTAAGACAGAGACAAAGTAAAACAAGAAAGCAACAGCAATAGAGGATGTCAAATATTCCTTGTTGATAAGCTTGGGAATTGAACTTTTGGAGAACAGGTTCCCTCCAAAGTTTGCCTCTGAGCTGAGAACGTGGTTGCATGTTCTACCTGTGCTGTTTGCAGAAGACTCCTGATCACTGGTTCATCAAGCGGCAGTTCAGAGGCCCTTCGTTTGAGCTGATTGCTTCACCGTGCTTCTCACATTGGCCTCTTCAGGTAGGCACAGGACCATCCTTTCATATGGATCCACTTTAAGTGTGGAATGGGACATTGTACAAGTAAAAGAAACACGGAGGAGCAGTAATGATAACAGCACATGTGTACTCAACAGTATGTGCCGGCCAGGAACCACAGCAGATTGGGGTGGACAGTTAGTCTTAAACTCCAAAGATCTAACAAATGGTAAATGAATGAGAATGGATACACGGAGGAAACAGCTTAAAATAGTTTATTTTTTTTTAATGCCACTTAGCAGAGTAAAACAGGCAACGGAATCAGTGTCCTGCAACTAGTTCCATTCTGATAAAGTAATCACAAATGCTTTGTTTGAGAATGTCTTTGTGAAAAAAAGCAAGTTAATATTGGGTCAGTTTTGGTATGTGGTTCAAGCTAACGACTTTCATCAACAATCTTGCCTGTTTCACAGCTCTTTAACTCAGGTTTGGTTTAAGTTAGAGAAACACTAGAAATTCAAACTAGGTACAAGAATACTTTTTTTAATTGGAAAAAAATCTGCACAGCTAAAGAACTTTTACTATTGGGAATAAAATTAGGTATGGAATCAGCCAATAACAACAATCCAGCACATCTACCTAAAACTGATTTCCAAGAGATCAGTAGTGCATATTCAAGTTCTAATACAATATTAAAACCAGAAGATACTAACCTTGAGATTGGATAGGCAGTTGTTGAGGAAAATATGCCATCTGTTTAAAAAGAACTGCTTCTGACTGACACAAAGTAGGCACGTTACCAAAGGGTACAAAGCCTAAACAAGAAATGAATGTCAATACCACATTATTTGCATGTCTACACAACATAAAAGTAACTTAACATAGCTACTGTAAACTTAAAGCTCTAATTCCACCATTTTTTGCAATACGTTAGCCAACATAAACACATTCTTAAGTAGTACAATTTAAAAGGAACCCTTCTCTAAAGCTGTTACAGATATGTTTTATGTATGAACTAAAACCAACCAAATGCCTACTTATAGCAGTATAATAAATCCAAAGATGGGCCACAATATTCCAGACTCACAGGGCTAATTTCTGTCAGTTAACTGAGAAATGATAGCAGGGAAATAACCAAACTTTATATAATAACATCAGGAACCACAGAGATCACAGAGATTTGTGAATGCTCAGATGTCTATTGCTCCTCAAAATCTGCAGTCACAATATTTACTGAGAGACATGTCAAACACCCTAAAGGATTGTGTTAAAATACAGGCAATGTCTGGATCTGCTGGTAGTTACATCTTGCAAAGTAAAAAATAAAAAGAAGGAAGGCAGAACATAGAAGTTCAAGTACTGGAACCTGGACTAGCTTACACAACGTACTTTTAGACAGAAAACGACACAAGACGAGTGTCCCCATCCTGCCTGGACAGTGAGTACACAGGTTCACAAAACACTGATCTTGGAAAAGAAGGTCCTGTTCAGACTCTAAGGAGTGTGCTTTCTTACTGGGAGCCTGAAAATATGCACTGCAGCTATTTCTGCCAACTGTTTGCCTTTCCCCTCCTCCTCCTCCTCCTTGCAATGTTTGTATTTCTAATCACACTCTCCCAAGAATCTATTCTATTTTGTCACTTTTAACTATGTAGCCTACAGTGTGGTATGTGTAGACAAGCAACGAAATGCTAAGCCCCAGCTGTGCAATTCTTTCTCAGGCACGTAGTATTGACTTTGGCAAGTACGGCAACCAGTTTGGGTAAGTTCTATGTTGTGTAAAAACTGTACAGCAAAGCTCGTACCCTGCTGCCGTTTCAACAATGTTTTATTAACTCGGCAGGGTGGAACAGAGCCACACAAACACAAACAGAGGGAAATGAGAAATCCATCCCGAGTCTCCCACTAATTCAAACCGGATCAGGCCTGTGCTCCAGGGGATGCTCTGACTCTCCCCTGGGAGCAGTGTGAGGGTGGCAGCGAGCACAGCACCCTCCTCCTGCAGCCCTCATGGCAGATTCACTTGTGCCAGTGACCAGCATCTGCCGGGAGCACTGGGAACTGGGAAGTCTTTTTGACTTTCCCATAGAACGAGTGAGGGCGAACGACAACTTTCTTTACTAAAAAGGCCCAAGACTTCCAAACGGATCAGCTAACACTGCAGCGCTGACGTGCGCTGACCCAGTTGGAGAGACAGACTGCTTAGGGCGGCCAGCGTCAAACTGACTCAGATCTTCATTTAATTCAGATCAACTCGTGCTTCCAAAAATACACTGCAGTGCCACTGTTCATCTCACAGGAAAAAAATGAAATAGGGAGCTGCACAGTAGCCAAGTTATGGATTTAAAAGGGCACGTATTATACATTTTTTTCTTCCTGCAATGTATTATTTAAGCCCCATGAAAGAATTGTTCCCACATGCCTCATTTGTTCTCGCTTGACAAGAAGTGAACTCTATTCTCTCTCCTCTCCTAATGTTTACACATAACAAGTATGAGAAAATTTAACCATTTAACCATCACGGACCTAGAAGCTGAAAACATGTTTGATTCAGACTGATTTTGATCGTATTCTGAATAAAATAAATATGGTTATTTTCTACAAACACAATAATCTTCACTGCAAATAGAAACATATTGGTTATAAAGCCAAATGCAGAAAAAAGTTTTGCAACCAATTCTCTGAATTTCGCCAGAGTCTTGCTCAGAGATATTTCTGACAAAGAATTTTAGCCTCTGTTTCTTAGGGTTACTAACCAATGAGTGCTTCTTTCGTGAGGAAAGTTCAAGTGTTGTATCATACAGGCTTTCAACAAAGTTCCTTAGACAGGGGACATTCACTTCATTTTTAACAGCCTGCAAGAAAATTTCATGTTAATAAAAGACTGTTTCACAAGTTGTTTTATATAATTTGAAGAAATTATGCAAACAACCTGAAAAATAAACTTACAGCAGCTACGGGGACAAGAATTTCAACAAACAGTCCTGCTAGTGCATGCTTGATATCTTTGTCTTTAACTTCAAGGAAATAATGTGCACATTCCTAAAAGAAAAGAAAACAAGGAGCATAAATTATGTATCAGCTGGAATAAGTACATCTAAGTGTCTGCTGAATGCACATGAAGTGTCATTGATTATTATCTTGCAAATCCCACAGAAAACATTTCTCTATTAACTTCTAAATCTGCATCTTGCAGCAAGCACAAAGCAGGGCTTATGTCGAGATCAAAGATGTTTCTCTGACTGTGATAATCCACAAACTCTCACTGATTCCAGCTGTGCCCAGTGTTGTTTTGGGGATGGAAAGGGAGTTGGAGAGAGGGGCTGACCTCCTGCCTCCCCTGTGTGCACCTTCAGGAGCAGGAGTAATAGGCCACATGGACTGCTCTGCACCATGCTCTGGGAGGCCAGAAAAGTAACGTACTTCTCTGGTAAGATACTCAAGGCAAGCAACAATCTTACTGCAAATATTTAAAGATCAATTTCGCTGCTAGGACCCACTGCAGATTAAGGGTCAATGCAGAACCATGCTATGTGAGAGAAGAGACCTCTGTTTCAAACGACCACAATTTCCAGCCTGCAGCTGTGGACTGAGAAAATAGAAATGTACTTTTGTCCTAACCATGCAGCGAGCTCCTGTCCACACAGCTGTGCTGCTCAGGAAGTGCGGGAGGGGAGATAAGCATCCACCCACTCTCGTGTTTCTGTACAACTTCTCTGAGGATGACAAACCACGTTGCCACAGTTACTTCCTCCTCTCTGGGTCCAAGGCCCAAAAGCCACTGACGTTACAAGGATGTAGATACTCTAACACATGGATTGCCCACAGAACTGAGCTGTAAGTGTATTTCACCAAATGGAGGAAAACTAGTTTTCCTACATACACAGTGCATCTTAGGATGCATTGAAGTACATATAAGAATTAATCTGGTGCTGAGATACCATAGTCATAAGCCAGGTAGAGAACACTTGCATCTGAATTTTGAGTCTGCTACATGGGAGCTTTCCCACTGATTTCAGTAGCACTGAACACTGGATCCCAGTAGTGCTGTGCCATAAACATACAGTCATTCACTCATATTAGTCATGTGCACCAAACACACACTGCTTTGATATCTTGCCGGCTCTGGATAACTTACATTAACACATACTAAGATGTGTTCATATCATGAGGCATAAGGTAGGAAGCAAAATGAGCTGTTTCTATACTGTTAAATATGTTTTAAATATGTTGTTAAATATGGTTTAAAACACATCACAAAATTGAAATAGAATGTGCTTCCTATTCAGCACTTAGAGAAATGGTCCTGTGTTGTCAGCACACGTGAATTTGCATTGCAGTGTCAAATCCTTACTTGTGGGCATCTAATACTGACTTTTTACTCCACTGACACCATCAATAAGCTGATCTTTACATGACGGTTTATATAAAACATGTATTTTACTGGATGAGCAGCTACAAACCATGTAGCCATGAGGGTGATGCCAAGGAAAAATAAGGGAATAAAAAGGCTAAACTAAATAAACCTGTTGATGGGAACAGAACCCATTGTACATTACCAGCAAGAATGTAGACTTTAAAAATGTTTAAACATAAAAGATTTTACTTCATTTTACAAAATTATGTAATCTGTTAATTTAAAGCATTCATGACAGTCCAACTATGCTCTGTACTCGTGGGTCTCACACTGGGTGGGTACAGAATGTACCCTACAGAAAGGGGAGTGAAGATGTGGTGGAAGGTGACAACATATCCAAAGGAAGTTCTGTCCAGCTTTTGCCTCAATTCTTTGTCTCTTCCTCTGTGTTTTTCTCCATCCGAAGTTCCTCTCCTCTCTGGCAACTATGTCAAGGGTGGAAGATTAACTCTGGAGGCAGCGAGCAGCTAGGAAGACACAGCTGGGCAGGGACAGAGGGCAAGAAACAGCTGGGGGACGGCAGGGTGGGAGGTCTGGGGTCCACAGAACCAAAACTCTTTTTGTTGGAGGGTGAGATGTAGGGACTAGGGGTATACGGCTGATGAAAAGCTGGCATGGAGTGATACACTCCAGAGATTGGAGACTGGAGTGCTAATGTTCAGAAGAAACGCAAAGTAGCGTGTATGTGCACACTTATGTGGGAATGACGTGGAAAATCTATTGAAGTATTACAGGAAAGATGAAGGGAAGCCCACTGTTCTAAAAGGTTTGGGAACCACAGTTATCTACTCAAGAATTTTACCTGCATAAACTGAAGAGAAGCTTCAAAGTCCTCCACAGGATACATCTTAATGCGAAAGAATTTCATTCCCATTATAAGACTGATAATGCTTTGAACGACATATGGGCTTTGTTCTTTATGCCGTAACTCTTTTAACTCTGCCATGAATTTCTTCTTTACAGCAGGAAATCTACAAATTCACATTGGTTAGTTACAAAAAAAGTATAGATTCACATTTGAAATGTATTGTAAGGTATATAAATGGGGAAAAAACTAAAGAAGATTCAGTCTTGGTTGTAAAGTATTACACTATTTCAATCAGTAAAAGTTTCTTTTTGTTTCATTTTCTTTCACTTCTGATAAGTGCAGTAAAGAAAACGAAGCATACAGCCTGATCTCAGTCCCTTTGGATAACCACATCTTTCCAATTATTTTCTCACCACACCTCTCTCTTACCTAAGAGCTAACAATTTCATTAGAATAATCCCCTCAGAGGATTTTCAAAAATCCAAGATAGGGAACCTCTGATTTGGAACATGAGTTGAAAAAAACAGGTTGGCAGGAAGAAGCCATTCAGTGGTAGTAACATCTTAGCAAAGCACTTCACAGTTGGAGGAGAAAAACAGTATTCATGGAGAACAGGTATGTTTGTCTTTGACAGTCAACTTGAAGCTTTCGATCCAGATGCCACTTCCCCTTTTGACTTTGACCCAGACAATGTAGAAGCCCAGGTAAGGCCTTAGGTGAAGTCTGTGTAAGTCATATGATTTCCAGGAACTCAAACTGCTTTGGTTACATCAAGCTAAAAAAAAAAAATCTGGTTAGGTTGATTTGTCTTGTAGAGCACACTCGCTCTCAGCAACACCAAGAAGTGGGGAGACAGAGATCACTGACACGGATCTATGTTGGGGCAGTAAAGTTCACACTTCTGCTTAGTTTGTATGATAAGCATCTGATGAGACGCTACATCAGGTACATGAGTTTATGAATCTCTCCGCTTCCAGTTTCAAAATTTAAGACTGGACTCCACAAAGTGTCTTCTGTCTTCACTGTGCCATCTGAGCTAAGAAGTGCAGGATGAAGGATTCAGAAGCAGTTGCACTAAGTTTTAAACTGAAATAACTGCAGAGAAAATTTTAAATGTTGCTGTGTTGGAGTGCAGCCATTTTTAGGTTTGCCCAGCTAGAGAAAAAATAGCATACAGAATAAACTGTAATTAAAATAGCTCTCTTCAGCCCTCTGGGCTTTCCATAGACGTCACTGCTGAGATAAGAAAAATAACGCTACTGTAGTCTCGTAGAATTTATTTAGTATCACTGGACTAGATAGAGGAAAGTCTGTGTTTCCCTAGAGTTCTATGCTCTAGAACACCCAGACGAACAGAGCGACAATGAGCTGAAACAATTTATTCCTACACTACCTTTTAAGAAAGTGGGAAAATCAGAATATTAATATGCTAAGCAAGTAAAGCTTCTCAGACTTCCATTACATTTGGTATTCAATTGTACTTACTTTGCTTGAGCTAGGACACCTATTACTTCTGCATACAAATCTGCAACAATGTGCATATTTCCAGTGTTAGGACCAAGGTACCTAGCAAAAGACAAGAAAGAATTTTTGGCTGAGAAAGTGTCCTGCTTAAACCACTACAATTGAAAAATTCAGCAAATATTTTTTTCATAGAATTTTTGTGTGAAAAAGAGCCTTACCCTTCTTTGTATTTAAAGTGCTTGAAAGCCAAGTTAATAACATCATGTACCAAACTGTCTATTACAGGATGAAGTGGAATCTGAAAACACAAAGTAAAACATAACCGGTAGACATATATTACACTTCACGCTGTACACCTTAGTGCTTCTGTTATGCCTGGGTATCTTCCCTACACAAATATGGTATTAGCCGAAATAGCATCTAGCTAACAAAACACTGAAATGAGCCAGTCCTTTAAAGTTCATTTAGTACTGAAGATAAATAATTTAGCTCCAAACACTTGGCAAAGCAAAGTTTGTGTGAGCACAGAATCCTATGTATTCTAGACGTGCAAGAAAGACAGCAACAAACAAGTGTACAGAGTGTATCTCATGTTTTTATTAGACTCTTAAAGATGGAAATAGAAAGAAGAATCCTAAAATTAGTTTGTATTGGTAATTTCCACCATTTATTAGTTAATGAATAATTGAAGAACTCCATACCTGTTTCAAAACTTCTATTAAAACTAAAGAAAAAATAAAATCAATAGCCAGATCTCTTCTCTCCATTAAATAATCCCTCTGTTGTTCATCACTGCAAAATCAAAACAGGAAACACAATAGTTAGACTGTGTGTTGTAATTCACATTATATGCTTCCTCAGTTACACAAATAGAGATAACAGGGAATTGTGTTCTACTTTTTAAACTGCAGTCCAGCATTTCAGAAAGTAAGGCACTGATAGGCTCTTAAAATCTGTGATGAATAGATCAAACCTAACTTGTTACTTTTACTTTCTTTCAAATGTTTAAATGTCAGTCTCCATTTCCTCTCTCTTTTTTTCCAGGTTAAGATCAACACAAAACTTTCTCAAAAAAAACCAAAACCAAAAACAAAAAAACCCCAAAAGCCAAAAAAAACCAAAACAAAAACCCAAACACAAAGATAAGGAAACTTTTTGAGTCTATATTCTAACAAATGGATTTAATTTCAATTTCTTTCATGGTGGCACCATTTAGACAGTTCTCAATTACACTTTGGAGACAAATGTAACAAATTATTTTGTACTATCAAATTCATATTTGGACTTGTACCAACAGAGAATTCATAACCAAGCTACATCCTCTTTTAAAAACGGTTCCAGTGTTATTTTTTTTAAACTTTGGCATCACTTGTCAAATATGCAAACACATTCCTTGTGCAGAACAACACAGAGGAATAAATGCCTGAGGGTGAGTAGCTTGCAATACAAATATGAAAAATATCAATTTGGATCACCTGATCACAGTTTCAAAGTGTACTGAAAAGATAACATGAAATATACAATACTTCAAAAAAAATTAAACATTAGCATAGTTCTGCAGGCCGTTTGGAGCAGTTATCATTGATTTCAGTGAGATTTTTGTTTCCATAAATTCAGCACAATTCTTCTAAACATTAAGAACTTTAGTGATTTCAGTTTTACTTACGTGCTTCTAGTAAAGCATGCATTTAAGAGTTCTGCTTGATCAGTGATTAAACAAGTCATTTGAATTTTGGTTTTCTTGGTTTCACATTAACTGGAGAAAGGACTGGTTATATGTTCTTTGTGTAACCCTGTCAATCGACAGAGTGGCCTTGGTTCACTGCTAAGCTGACTTTCAACTAGATTTTGGGTGGAGTTCCTGAAGACATCTATTTATGAGCAGGTCACCCTGTAAGAGGCTTCTGTAATGAGCCGAGGGAAGGAGGCACTTCAAGGCAAGGATTCATCCCACAGAAAAGCAGACAGCTAATTGGTGAATCATGCCTTCACACTGCCTACTTCCACTGACATAAAGAGTCTGGAAAAGTCTGATTCAGGTTTATGTCTACCTTGATATTCTAACACTAGCTCCTACCTCTTCTTTCTAGCAACTCTTGCTTTCAGTAGTTACTGGATTAGAATTTAATCCTAATGTGAAGAATTGCCTACGCATTTCCAAACACCAGGTCCGCCAGTGTTGATTCTCCTGCTGTTCCATTAAAGTGTGTAAATGTAGTTTCAAGTAACTGGAAAAACTTTAAGTTTGAAGAATATGCCTGTACCAAACCACCAGACCTCAATAAAAACCAAGACCAGCCTGTCGCCTTATCACCGAGGAATTATTGATATCTCGAGAGATCAATATATTTGTTTGGGGGTCTTTACTTTTGTTTGCTTGTTTGTTTTAAGAGCTAAGTCAATGTTGCTAGAGGTCTTCGACTGATTCACAATCTTTTGGATTGAGGATAGGTGTATGTGAAATTTCGACGACTAAGCAGAAAGCTGTATAAAAAAAATGCTTCTAAGTGTCACAGAATTATTGCCTGCTCACTTGAGTAAAGAAGACAGACACAGTTTATACAAACCAATATTTAAATGACATTACAGCATCCAAAACAGCAGTAAGAAATAATGTTTGAACTATCAGGAGCTTAATTTTAAAGATACAATTACTGCATCCATCTAGAAGCTGAGAGAAGAGTTCCAGGAACAAATAGAAAAAAAATGACAACTTTCAACCAACTGTAACCTCACAAAAGCTGATGGCTGAAATGTAGTATCTTTAATTTAGAATCTGTCAATAATGTATGTATGCATATTTAAAATCATACCTTTTAGATTTAGTGCTTGTTCTTGGTCTGTACTCATGAGATTCATCTTCTATGCCATTCTGTCTTTTATACCAATCAAACAAAGTGCGCAGGATGGAGGGCAGACAATATTCTGAAAGCGAGCTCATTGAGCTTATTACCTACAGGGAAAATACAACAAATCAACAAATCAACTGGTGCTCAAGTTCCTCCTCCTCCTTAAAAGAAAAAGTACTACTTCAATGGTTAGACATGTTCTTTCCTGTTTTCATTTCACTTTTGAGATCCATGGTACAAGCAGTGACTTAATAATCTGCATTTCCTGTTGAAACATAAGCAGAAATGCAGCAATGGTCTATATGTCTATAGTGTCTTTCCACTGACGATACTACAATGCATTAAAATTCTGTATCACAACATACAACACACCAGAAAACGAACTAGTTCTTCAAGAGGCTTATTTCTATTTGTTACACAATGCTGATTTGAGTTTAGACTTCCCTTTTATATAGGAAAATATTCAGTTTCCTATGTCTTCATGTGCACAAATAAGTAAAACATAGGTTAAAAAGAATCATTAAAACTTCCTGATTAAACAGTTCTAGTGGCACACTGGAAAAGAAGATTACTGCTCGCTCAGTATAAACTGCGTCACCCATTACAGACATGTTACTGAACTATGACTTAAACTTTGTATGACAGGAAACCATAAAACTGCAAAACATGAAAAGATCAAAAGCTAGGGTGAAAAAAACCAGCACATTATTATACAAGAGGATTATATAGGTATTGCAACTGAATGTTCACAGCTACAGCATTTGTGTGCATTCTAAGAAAACAGAAAATGACTGTTTAAAATAGAAATACATTACTGATCTAGAGATTTGTGACCGCCTCAAGATCATGCAGGGCTTGATCCTGCAAACTTCCAAGTAGCAGGAGCGAAGTGCTGAGGTATGTACTTCATGTCAAGTGCAAAGGTTGTGTCATTAACTCTGTCAGGTTTAGCCACCTGCTTAAACTTAGGCCAGCACGTTTCAGTGCTTGTGGAACAACAACAGCAGTTTAATGTCTCATATAGGACCAAGCTTATGCGAAGTCTGTGACTAAGACAAGAGCAAAACTGGGAGACTGAACATCTCACATACAATTCCCAAACGTTACTAAAGCCTTAAATGACAACTTCTGTGGATGGCAGTTTAGACCAATAACTCTGACCTGTTTTGCAGCTTTTCTGCCTCAGAATTTATTTAATTCAGAGTGATGTTGTGGTCTAAAATTAATAAGACACTTGGAGGATAAAGTAATATTGTTTTGATTGGATTCAGGTATTATGGCCTAAAATGAAGCACAGAGCACTAGAAAGCTATAACAACTGACCCTGTAAAAATGAAGGTTCTATAAAAGTACTATTTCAGGAAAGTTTTCAATCCAGTGTTTCCAATATACTTTTATAGTTGAAATATGAAACAAGTTGCTGTGGAAGATGGCACGAAGGCACTGCTTGCAGCAGTGACAGGAGGCCTTCATGAAGAATTACTACAGCAGCCCAGGCTCCATTACACCAAAGCCTTCAAGCACAAGACTTCAGACAAACACTTGGAAGACATGAACCACCCAGTGCCAGTGCAAACTATTCACTACTGACTCAGGACACGTAGCAATTCCAATTGCTTCTCTATTGTTTTCCAAAAGTTTTTCTGAAGCTGGCGTAGTACTGGTTGTTAATTACGAAAAGCAGTGAAAAAGGGTTTGCTGGGGAAGACTAGAACAGACCTAAATGTATTTTAAGAGATCACAATATTTAACTGTAAGTACAAAGTTGTTTCAATCATGTCTTCCTGCAAGTTCACCGACATACATATCAATGCTCTTCTCTACATCCCAGCTATGCAATTTCACTCACCACAAAAAGTCAAAGTGGTTCCTGTTCAGTCTCCTCAAGCCACACTTTCTCTGCTGAATTTACAGTGTGTCTCTTTAATAGGGATAAAAAGTCAATACAGCTTTTTTTTCGATCTTTCTGTCATTGCACTTTTAAGACAGGAAGGAAGGGTGGACTGGGCAAAGACCTGGCTCTCAGGGAGCAGGAAGGGAGGGAAGTCTGGCCAGCGCCTTGGTTACTCAACCCTTTCATTTACTGGAAGTATATCCAGGAGGGAGATGAATCCCAGCTCTGTGCTGCTCCTGAAAGGGAGTGCACAGATGTACAAGTGTGTCCTTGTTGGACAAATGATCATGTTCTTCCATCATAAATGAACTACCTACTGTATGGCTTAAGCATAAGAAAGCTGCACAAGTACGGAGCTGTTCAAAACTTGCGTTCATAGAGCATTAAATATACTTTATGTAAATGCTTAATATTTATTTTGGACTAATATACAAGGGTAAACTTAATGAAAATTCCATGCAGATAGTTTGTTACACTTTATATACTTTCATAAAAGTCTTGCTATATTGTCAAAATACAAACACAAGAAATGTTTCCACTAAGAGCAGATAGATGCTGATTATTTTTTTATTTCACAGATGAATTTCTGCGTCCTTTAACAGCAAATAAATGCATTCAATTTCCAACAGTATATTTAATTTCTTGGCTCTGCATTTTTTTCATATAACATATATGTCAGTATGTAGGTTAAATGTGTATTTTATTGCCATTTTAATAATGCAGAATTGCAGTACTTCATTTTTGCACTTAGGTTTGTTTTGTTTCATTTTTCTATCTATTATTTTCACAGTATTTGCATATTCTGTCTTCAAATTGTTGTTGTGCAGATTCCAAATAACGTACATCAGGAGTGAGATTTTGCACTTTCTATCAATGCTTCTGGAGCAGATTTGATAAACATTGTCTTAGCTGTATTTAGGATACTCATAGACATGCAGTAAGGTCTTCCCTTCATTCAACATTTTTTCCACATCATGCATTTCTATAACAAAGCCTCATAACTACAAACAATACAGGCTCAAGGAAAGTAACAGCTGCAATGAAACTCCCTCTCACTTAAATCAACAGCAAAACTCTCGTGGACCAGAGTAAGACCAGGATTTCATACGCAATATATGCAATCAAGGAGTTAAAGTCAACAATTCCTGTTCCAAGTTCTCCAGAATGGGGCAGGGGGAAGGTGAAGAGATGAACTGCCCTAAGCACTAATCAAAGCACATACATGCTCTAATTCTGTTGGATCCTTTGAGACAAACATTTTTTTCTGGTAATGATAGATTTCTAGACAAGCCAACTCTAATTGAAAAATCTGTACAATGAAACATCAGGAGCAAGTAATCCAGTTGTGTTTGTATGGATCTCCTTTCATTCACACCTTTGTTCTAAGCATTTTTTTGGATACCGCTATGAAATTAAATCTCCCTGGGAACCAATTTTCATTTATGGCTTTGGTTTTGTGAGTAAAAAAATGAGGATTTTTTAATATAATAATTTTGTAGATGGTAATTTCACCTTACTTGCTTATCCATCAGCAATTTTTAGAGCTGTTTTACTGTCCGGATAACAGTTTACATGGAAACCTATTCATATCTAGTGTGCACCAAGGTCAGTTCTGAACATGTTACCTTTAATTTTGCCTTCAGATTTACTTCTTTACACATTGCTTGAACCCAAACCTCTAATCAGGAGCCAAAGGTTGTTCTATGACCCTGTCACCAACATTTATGCTACTTGCTCTGCCATGGGCCCTTCTGCTGGTGAAGAAGGACAATGCCTAAAACGCAGGGAAAGAGAAACCACGACAGGGGCCAACTGCAGTGCTACTGCAATGACGATGATACCACCATTCACTACATCTAACAAATACAATATTGGATGGGAACAATTATCAGCATGCCATTTACCACATTTAGGCTGGTATGAAAAAGGGACACTTATTCATTAGTATGCCACTTGCTGTCTTATTTATATTTTCCACACTTTTTACTATTACACATTTTTGTTTTCCTGGTTTTAGCTTGACCTATTTTTTGTTTCCATCTCCTAAAAGTATTTAAACATTAAATGTTTTTGCTTTCCAATCTATATTCTCCAACCTAGTCCACTTATAAGAAGAAAGCAGTATAATTAAAATGAGCACAATTTTTTGCGCAGTTCATAATGAAACTCCTGCAGCAGGCACCTCATATACAGTTTCATATGAAAACTAAACCTTGCTGTTAGTTTTTCACTTTTGTGGCCAAAACATTACATTCATTCTGTATTTTCATACAGAAAAATGTCTGCAGGTTGGTCCAAGATTAAACAGTGCCCTTTTTCTGTCTCCAGCGATGTCAGTTCACAGAGCATTTATCTACCATGGTAAGAACAGAAGATATTTCATCAGGGGCTGAAAAAAGACTAATAAAAATGTTTCCTTGGGTAAGGATAAGCCTCTTGGATAATTATGGGGTTTTTCACCCTAGCTTTTGATCTTTTCATGTACTGTGACTTTATGGTTTCCTGTGAAAGGAAGTTTAAGTCATAGTTCACTAGTACAATGTTTAATAACATTTCTGTAATTGAGAACACAAAGCATGCTAATGCTGAAGCAGTGATGCTCTTTGCCAACAGGCAACTAGAGTTGTCAAATCAGGAACTTTTAAAACATGATTTTAAATATACTATAAAGATATTTAAAACCATATGAAAGAACTGCATATCTTCTTGTATATATTTTCTTTATATACATGCACACCTACAAAGGAAAATACAGTCAATGTAAGGAATCCAGTTTGTTAGTCTAATGGTGAGAGATTCTGCAAGTCAGGATAAGTAAGATGACTTCATACATTGCTCAAGACACTAAGATGAGTCTGAGGAGGGTGATGCAATTGGCAGCCAGACAGAGCCCACAGGACAATACTCCGCCTGGCAGGAGGCACCGACATCTGCATGGAGAGAACCAGCTCTGCCTGTGCACAGGCAGGTCCTGAGACGCTGGATCCATCACCACAATCAGCATTATTCCTAAAATGATGTTTGAGAACAGGCAGGAAAAAATGTCACTTCTCAGAGAGCTGGAGGTGAAGCTATTTAGGGGAAGTAAGCAATGCTTTAATCATTGTTTTAAATGGTTTGGGGGTTTCAGTGTTAAACCTCATGCTGATTACTCTGAGTAGCCAAACTTCCATTCTCCTCATTATAAGTTACTGCAAAAGGGGGGTTTTGGCTCTTTTTTTCCAGCTCTGAAGCTGACTTGAAATAGGCAAACTTTAAATCAGGTCATGTGTTACTTTTGCTGGTTTTTAATTTACGGTTAGAAGATGCAGCTCAGGTATTTTAAAGTGACCAGTGACCTGGTCACTTCAGCATCCCCTCTCAATTTCATTCAAATTGAACAGAGATAATTTTGATGAAGTCAAAAAAAGAAAATGGGGTTTCTTTGACAGTGTGTCACTTTTGATGTCTTAAAATTGAAAGTCAAAGTTATTAGACACCCCCTGAAATTGTTTGTTCACGGGGATTCTCCCTCTTTTCCTCCTTCAGTTCTGTAGTACAAATGTCAGGAATGTAATGTGTTGCTTTTCCTGGTCTTCCTTCATCCCACAGACTCTTTAAATATTTAACTTAAAAACTGAAACTTAAAAGCACATGCCCTCTTACTTGGACTTCAGTATCATATGGGATCATGATCTTCGGAGTTTTCCAGGTAGACTACACCTTCAATATCAGCAAATTTATCCATACTTTCATGACAACTTTATAATACTGACATGTTATCATTTGCAAAACAGCTCTATAATACTGAGATGTACTGACCTAACCTACCGAGTGAAACCTGCCAAGTAAAGAAAGTCTTTTTGCTCTTTTTGTCTCTATTCCAGCTGAGTTCTAGCAAATCTCTACTGTACATTAGAAATTTTTGAATGAAAATCTAACTACAATTTAGCTGATCTGAAATGATTTTGGTAAGTATGAACAGGCCCATCAGCCAGGTTTGGGTTCCATCTCCCAACCAGAGGCATCCACCAGTCCCTGGAGTACTAGAACATCTCAAAATGATCGTGCTGTTCAAGCAGAAAACAGCATGAAACTTGAAAAGGGAAACATTCCCAACAACTCAGGCTGAGGCAGACACTTTGAAAATTTCAATCTGAATAGTTGGAAAATTTCAAGCAACTGAAAACAAGGTTTTCTGACAGGACGTCTCAGGCATCTCTTTCTGACAGGACGTCTGCATCTGTTATGTTGTTTGTTTGGGGTTTTTTTTCCCCCAGGATTCAGACTAAATTGCTACAGTAGGAAATACACAGTTGTTCCACTTTAGAAAGCATTTCCTGTTCTCATTAAGTGATCTTGATTTAATTGTTCAGTTTGCTGTCTACTTACCAGTAACTTGGGAGAAGCATAAGCCTTCCAATTCTTCCTTGTAAAGGGCCACAATTTCCTTAACCATGAATATTTAATCAAATCATGGCCACCCGTTACGTGTTTAACACACTGCAGGAACAGTATCACAAGGTTTGCATTTGGGTGGTTTAATTTGTTTTTCTTTCCCATTTATGTGTGACATTCTTCCCACAGGAAGGAAAAAAACCCCATATATATAAAATTAAGGTCAGAATACCACAAAAAATTTCATTAGGCAGCTCCGGAGTACTGACAAAGCAGGGTCCTTCAGGCTCCAGCAGCCAGCTGCCCTGTGGGGTCTCTTTGTGGTCAGCAAGGCGGGCAGGGTACAACGCAGAATTCCTGCCGCTCGCCTCTGGCTCTGAACAGCCCTCTGAGCAGGCGGCCCCTCCCCAAAAAGCAGCTAGAGAACCACCTAGAAAGTGTCGCTGTGTCAAGCTAAAATCATGAAGTGAGCCTTTGTAAACACCAGTGGGGTCTCACACGGCATCTCTGGTTCGGGTGCAATGTATCTCAATACATGTGTTAAATTCATTTGAGGTTCCGAAGTCCTACTCACACCCGACTGCTCTCCCAAAGCTCAGATAATCAATACGGTACCTGCAGCTTATGGCATCAGCCACAGCTGCTTTCAGAGTTGTTGCTGTTGCTGCTGCTTCTGCTGTGTCTTTCTGTCCTGTATTCCCGGCACAGCTGGCAGCACGGGCAGCCATGGAGGTGGCAGCAACGGTGGCAGCAATGGCAGCTCGGGCAGGAATGGCAGAGCAGCAAATAACTTTGCTGCTTATGATACAAGTTGAGTTTATGTCTCCTCTTAGTTGGGAGTGAGTTTTGTAAGCCTTGGCATTCTTTATGCAACCTAAACTCTTTAACACTTATCATTCTTTACCTCAAAAATAGGTTACTTATGTAGGAATTTTTTCTAGATGTCCCCTTTTTGTTTTTTTAAGAAACAGACTGCTGACAAAAACTAATTTTCTTATGCCATCATTAAAAGGTGTGTATATTGCTGTTATACTTGTCACATTTCCCTTACATAATCCATTTATTAATGTAATGCCAGATACAAATTCCATTCTATTAATTACAATTTAATTGTTTCATTAAATAAAATCCAATTCATGATATAAATTCTATTTTAAATTATTTTCCTCTGCCAACCATTTTTCTCTAATTATTATTTACCTTGTCATATATAGGCATTTATCTTGACAACTGAATTTATGCTTGATTTTAAATATAACGGGTTGGCGCAGCCTATGTGAAGTGCAGCACACATGTAAGTCATGCTGGATCACAGATACAGAGACAAAATCGACTGATGAGACTGATGGCAATGACAATGATTCTAAAGGCTCTCATATTAACCATACAAGAAACCCCACAAAAGGAAGATTGAGGGCCACATGCATGTTTCAAAAAATAGATATTCTGAAAAAGATACCAAGTTTGCTTCAAAACCTCCATTAGAGAAAACAGCCAGGAAATAATATACGTGCCTAACACACTCTAAAAAGCAAGAGGTTAATAGAAAAACAATATTCAGCTTGAAAACAATGGAAAAGTCCTCCTAATTTAAAATCAAGAACGGCTAGGCAAAGCACTCATCATTCTACCAAAGTGCATTGAGAGATATTGCTTTTGCAGTATTCAACAACAGCATAAGGACACTAAACTGCCTTTAAAGCATTTGTCCTATAGCCTGAGGAACAGAAATAATGTAATTTCAAGTGTCTTACTTGATCAAACTGGGGGTCTTCTCCTCGTTGCAAAGATTTGGTCAGTGGCTTCTCCTAAAAGAAACGATATTAAATATGTATTACTTAATATCAATACTGTGATATATTCCGTTAACTCTGCTATTATTTTTCTGATAGACTTTTACTCAATTTACTTCCTGATCTGATCCGTTTCATGCTGGAGATACGGTTTGTTTCATATGCAAAGGAGACCTCTGCATACATATGACCTAATAGTGACAGAGTCTTTAGTGTCTCTCCAAGATAGAGAAGGATTAACCATTTATTACACCTGAGTTACCAGGTGCTCGCTGTGATGATAAATTTCTTCAAAATCCTAAAAAAGCACTCAGTATTTCCTCCAAAATGTAACTAAGGAGATCAATTTAGCTACATGCTGTAGTGCATCATGCAGCATATACTGAAGGAAAGGTGATTTTAGAAGAAACAAATATTTTTAAGGAAGATAATTGTGGAAAAAATGGCTGTATTACCTCCGCCCCCCCAAAAAAAAGGAGAAGAGAAAGGGAGAGGAGAGGAGAGGAAAAGAGAAAGAGAACGAGAAAAAAAAAAAAAAAAGAGAAAAAGAAAAGGCATTTTTGGAATAGAAGCAAATTTTCAGGCTATGTTCTCAGAATATCTGGGAAGGCCAAAGGGAACTGCCCAGCTCAGAAATCTGAGTCCCCACATGTGAACATCCATTCACCTTTACAGCTTTTTTTGCCAAGCAGGCTCAATTTCTAAGGCATGTAGAAGTACATAGTCCAGTATTCTAGATATAAGCAACAATATACCAAACATGAATCTCCTAAACCACAATTAAAATAAACAATACATGAAGGCAGATGACGGTCTGACAAATATGTCACCGTCACGGTCACGTTTCTACATTGAATTGTACTACTCTTGCTGGTGTCTGAAATGTGCCAGCGCCTTACTCTGTAAATCACGCATCTTTCTTCTCCTACAGTGGCAAGATTGGGCCTCTCCCACCAGCTCAGCATGAGATTTGCTGTTCAGCTTTCAGCAAACTATTACATTCATCAGCATCTGTTAATGTATCAGGCAAAATACCATCACTGCCAGGGGATGAGAGACACAAAACAAAGAAATCTGTAAAATTGCTAAGACAATGCAATGGAAAGAATTGAGGCAGTCCAAGGATTTCTATTATTTAACGTTTCTCTCTGGAGAAAATGTTGTCCAGTATAATCTGCTGATTGATTTTGAAATTAATTATGCTTATCCACTTGTAACGCCAGCTGGCAAGGAGGGTGGCTGCAGGGTGACCGCAGTATCCCCTGACTACCTACCAAATAGAAAAATCAACAAAATGTTTTCTACTGCGTCACTGATTTACCCAGGACAGTCATTAATATTTTTCATTGTTATCTCCAAAGTCACTCCTCCAGATTACACTAAGGGCACAACAACTACTAATTAGAACTTTATGACAGACTGTTGGTAAAGAACAGACACAGTGAAATCTTGTAGCCCAGAATTAGATGCATGACACCACCCCACCCATGTCCCCCTCAATCAGTAACTCGGTGCTACCCTACCTAGTCCTGTCCCATAGGAGGACAATACATTTTTTGTGTATTGTTGCACACTGAAAAAGATAGCAAATAATACTTCAAAAGTAGTGTTCAACTTATTTGAAAGGAAAAAGATGCTTAAGTTTTCATGGGTCCTGGACAAATAAATGCAATTAGTGCAGTTTAGAAAAAAACAAAACAAAACAAAAACACAGCAAAAAACCCAACAAAACCAACAGACAACCTTTTTTTTTGGTTTTAAATTAAATATCTGATTCTATCACAGAAGACCTGTGTTACCACAGAGAAGTTTCTTAAGGTCTGTTTCAATAAAAAGTGCTTCAGCATCCAGAAACTTTCTGTTCCTTTGCCTGACACTGCAATGCTTGGCTCTCAGAGTAGTATCTGAAATCCTGCAGAAATGCATTCAGTGTTTCAGGCAGAAACGAGGTATGGGATTCTTCGTCACATGCTTATCTGTAAGGTGGCCACAATTAAACAAGACGAATCATGCTCTGGGAACCCAAGTCTGGGACCGCAATCCTGCAAATCTCCCAATCACCTGTCCCTTGTCTCTGGAAGCATGCAGACCTCACAAATAACTTCGGTTTCTGATGACGATGTTCCCCAGGGGCTACGCTTCTGAGGTAGTGAAGATCTCTCCATTTTGAGAAGGCAAAAAACCTCATCTCTTGCCCTCTTATAGGCAACTAGACCAGGGCTTCCCAAACTGTGGGACATTCAACTAAGGAAACCATTCACAGGCTGTGCAACAGACTTGGTCGCAGCAGAAGGCAGCAGGGATGGAGACCAGCCAAGGACACCTAGCAAAAGCCAGGAAAGGTTCTGTTGCCTTAACCTCTCAATGTCTCCAGCCTAGGGCTTTAACTGAGGCCTTTTTCCTCCCTTCATCCCATCCTGCATCTGCTGCTGCTCGTGCCAGTTGCCCTCTCCTTGCGCTCCTGCCAGGCAGCAGCTGCTGCTGTAGCTGCCTCTGCCTCCCCGTCCTCCCCCAGCCGGGCTGCTGCCCTCGCTGCTTGCCCTTGCTGCTTTTTTCTTGACTCTTCTCCAGTGCAGCGCAGCCACTGTCCTGCCTGCGGCCACTGTCCCTTTCTGCAGCCACTGTCCTGCCTGCGGCCACAGCACCCACAGCTCAGCCTGGTGGGACTCATACAGACCCCGGCAGCAATGCCCCCATCCAGGAGTGGGTGCCCATGTCAGAGCAACTCATTGTAGCCCTGCAATTTGTGGCAATAACCACAGAAAATTGTATTTGGGGCTTGGAGTTGAGGAAAACTCAAAGTAGAAGTTAGTCCCCTTTACTACTAATGGTAAGTACTGAATAGGTAATGAACTGAATAAAGATGAAGGGCCAGACACAAATATGTTTTTTTGTGTCTAAGTGCTCCTAAAACATAAAAGACTCATAGAATCATAGAATCATTTCAGTTGGAAGAGACCCTCAGGATCATCGAGTCCAACCATAACCTAACTCTGGCACTAAACCATGTCCCTAAGAACCTTGTCTAAACACCTTTCCAACACCTCCAGGGGTGGTGACTCCACCACTTCCCTGGGCAGCCTGTTCCAGTGCCTGACAACCCTTTTCATGAAGAAATGTTTCCTAATGTCCAATCTGAACCTTCCCTGGCGCAACTTGAGGCCATTTCCTCTCGTCCTATCTCTTGCTACTCAGATGATTGCTTGCATGATGAGTGTAATAAGTGACCATGTCAGGAAGACACTGCTGAGTAAATCCAAGGACAGCTCAGCCACGTGCAGGCGCTTCAGGTGTCCTTTGAAAACAGCAATTTTTCTTTATATAATAATTTCTTCTCATCTACTGTAAACAACTTGCCTATTCCAGACCACTTAGTTCTGATATACTTACAAATCTTAGCATTTCATTTTATGCAGTACTTTCAACATCGTTGCTATGGCAGCTACTATATAAAATATATTTATACGCATGGTAGATGTTTTCATTATATACCAAAGGTTCAGGGCTGGCGAAGACAAGGTTAAAAGGTCTAATAAAGTGAAATTGCCTCTGAGTAACAGATTCCATAGCAGTCTGTTTACCCTGGAGATATGCTTATTTTAAAGTTTTTAAAAAAAATCTTAAAAATGTTTTCAGCCTCAAGGCACTATTTTTTTTTTTAATTTTCTTGCCCACTCAATTCAGAAATGGCAGAGGCCCTTTTCTATTACGAGTTGACTCTCTTTGAGTCTCTGTAGCTATAATACATTCTACAGAAATGTCTTCAAAATCTTGGATGAATAAGTAGGTTGAATTTGGAGCCAAAGACTACAACAACAAAATATGAATAAATAAAGTTTTGAATTATCTGAAAGAGCCCGTAGCTTTCTGGGCTATAAAAAACATCAGAAAATTTCAGAAGAATGTACTCTCAATAATAACATTTCCATTTTTAATCAGTAAGTTAAACATCCTTATTTCTTGTTTGAAGTGTTGCCTTCAATTGTGTACTCTGTATTTGTTCACACTGGAAACTCCCATGATATGAACACACATTAGAGATAAGGAGTAAAGATCAGCAAATGAAATTTTGCATTTAATTTTTGAAGCTACCGTTTTTCAATATAGCTATCTAAGCTTTTTGCATCGCCAATGCTCACAAAACAAAATGCTCACCTAAAAATTAATTTCCTTCCTCTGCCTCATTGCTGTTGGGAAAACACTAATAGAACATAATAAAATAGAATAAATTGAATATGCAATGGCAAAAGTATATCTTATCACATTTGCACACATTAACTAAATATAATATTTATAATTTATCTAAAAAATAAGATATCAGTCAAACTCCCTATTCACATAGGCACACCAAAACATTTCTCCAAAGACTGTTAGCTCTCTTTAATGGTTAATAGATTAATGCTTTTTCAGGGCTGCTACGCAAATATAATTGGGTAAATTTACAGAGGAATAGCTTTTCCTGACCACCTGTCATAGAACTGAGTGATCAGGGAAACATGAAAACAAAAGGATGTTGTAGTGCCTATTAAGATTCACTATGTCACCATAATGGTGTATAATGCCCCTAAAAGTTATTTCTAACCTCAGCAACCATTAGGCACATTATTCCTACTGAACTATGACTGTGGACTGTATTACCGACTGAGATAAACCCCTTTGTTTTATAAGAGCAGGGAGAATGTTAGGATATTTTGACATAAAATGTAACTTCTGCACTGCATGCTAAAAAGCAGCCACAGTGAGTTGTCTGCTGGGATGGAAGAGTTACCTGAAGGAAATAGCAGAAGAACGGACCTTTTCATGTAAAATGGAGTAGACATAGAATGTATTCAACTACTACAGCTAAAATATATATAAAATGCTTGTAAGCACAGTCTTAAGCACCAAAAAGTCCCCATGTGTAATTCTGTTCCTGCTTAGGGTAAATCATCACGTAAGCCCCAAAATAAATTAAACATCTTTGTATTGTATCCTTTTTAGCAGGAAGGGAAGGTGGTGTTTCGTAGGAAAAGGTGTGCTCCAAAGATAGCTTGATCAGACGTGCTAAATTTTTAATTTTGCCATTGGTTATTTTGCACAAAGACCAGAAAACATATCACTGTCAATCTTGTGCTGGTGTGGTGTGTAAGCCAGTTTCTGTATCACACAGGAGAAAATGCCACAACGCCAATTTGCTTCCAAAGGCTGGGCAGGCAAAACTTTGTTCCGTGGAGGAGCATCTGCCCTTCAGACACAGCTGCCCCACCAGCCTGTCCCTCTCAAGGGGCCGGTTTGTCCCCCTGGTCCCTGCCCCATTTGGGCTGGGGCTCCTGCCTTCCTGCTCCCTGAGCGGGTCTCTGCTGATCCTGCTTGGAGCGTGTTCATGCAGCTGAACCTGCAAGTGGTTACTTCTTTTCTTCCCCTCTCAAAAATGGATAGAACAGTCTATGGTCGCGTAAAAATGCTGTTGTGCTGAAAATAGTTCTAAACTTCCTGGGAAATAATTTTCATCTCGTATTTTTTACTATTTAGGAATTCCAGTCCCATTCCAGGAAGCCTAGTTAATTTATACCTAAGCAATTAAGAAACTCAAGTTTTTTGACTCAAAAGCACAATATGTTTACTGTCATAGTTTCTCAAATGTCCCCACCTGGAACTTCTATGAAACAGGCAATTAGTGTCCTGTTTTCACAACTGGTCTTTGCAAGTCAGCGGGTCCTCATGCATGAAAATATAAATTGCCAGTTCAGCAGATGACAACAGAAACTCTGATTTCTCTTGTTCCTCTGCTCAGCACCAAATAGCTGCTAGATATCTCTTTTAAAAGACTGTGTCAGTGACCACAGTACACAGATAGTAAAATAAACAGAAAAGGCCATTTCCTTTATTAACCTTTGAAATACTAAGCATGCACCAAAAGGAAATTCTAAATGCAAACATGATTCAAAAAGACATGGTATTACAGCTTCAAGAAAACACCACAACTCCACATAAGACAAAATTATAGACTTCAAAAATGTTACAGAAAACTCTGATGAACTTCATGTAGCTTTTGAAAATTAAGTAAAAAAGCAATACCAATTGTACATGGTATTTCATATGGAGAAAAAAACAATTTTAATTTTAATTTTAATTGGATGTGAAATATTCTATGTCTCTTGTAAATTTTTATGTTAGCTAGCTCAGGTCAAAAACCTACTTGTCATTATATTTATTGCACAAAAATAATGAAAGGTGCATGTTTAGAAAACAGGTTCAGTATTACTCAGTCTATTCTTCATGCAATTGCCCTTTTCTTTGTCATAGCTTTTCTGTTTTGCTCACGTGGAAAACAATGTGCCCAGCGTTACTGTACTGCTGAATACAAAACTGTGTAAGAAAACAACAGTTCAGCTTTGAACACAGGTTTTCAGTCACCGGCTCTGACTCTTGCTTCTTTGGCATCCACATCATGTAGTGTTCTGCTTATGGCATCCCATCAGGCATTACAGGCTGATTTTTGTCTTATTATTACATTCTCTGCAAAAGGCATCTTTTACCTATGCTGTCTACCAACAAAATTTAAACATGGGCACTCAAAAATTTTCATCATGAAAATGTTTACTCTGACGTAACTGATGTATCAGAAAAACTGGCCAAAGAAATAGCAAATTAATTTTCAGAACTAATACTACACAGAAGTGGAGTAAATTCCAAGTGGCCTGAAAAAGAAGCTAAACCACTGACTTAGAGATTGCTTTCCAAGCCATTAGACACACAGTGCAAAAATTAGCACAGCAAGTTTCCCAAAAGAGCATGGGACTTAAGAAAAAATAATAATAAAAAACAAATATGAAAGTTTTCTTTCTTTCACTCACTCACTTTGAGCAAACAGCCCAAGAACTCTGACATTCTTACACGATCAGTAAAAAAATTCCCAGACATGCCCTCAACTCAGAGTTGATACTAGGTGGTCACAAACTTCAAACAAAGGTTTAGGGGTACCCCAAAAAACCACAAAAAGCCCACTGCTCTCACCATTTGTATCTTCTTTAATATTTTTCCATTGTGAAGTAAGGTGCTTTCTTGCAGGCAGGAAGTAAAAAATTCCTTTTACTAAGGTATTTCAAGCCCAAATAAGCCAATGGCTACCAGTGGAACAATTCCAAAAGATATATTTAAAATATATGCTTTTGTAAAATCTGGTAAGTTGAAAATAGTATTAAGGATGACTTACTGAAATTTGAGGTAGACCCCAGCAAAATCAAGAAAGGAAAATATACTGGCTGTTTATTTTTAGAGTTTTGTGTTAATCAGAATGCTTTTTTAAAAATTGTAACTTAATGAATGAATCAAAATCCTTTATCTGAACACATGCAAGTTTTAAGGTCTCAGCTAATACAGTAATAATTTCATTGGTTTTCTCTGATTTTAATTACTCCAGTACTGCAGTGTACAGAAAAAGAGGTGACTTTTACAACCTGTAAGTACAATATACTTAAAAAGAGCTTCTGGAAACAAAGTGTGGACACAATGTTGACTCCATAATTCCATTACAGAGCTGTGTTAGCAGACTAACTGACTTTAAAACTTCCAATGTAAGAAGACAAGATTTTGTTAATTGGAACCTAATTAGCTGGAGCAGAGAATATACCAAGTTTTAGTGGCATCCTTACTTATGATGAAACTTAATGAAGGGCCAAGATGCACAGCTTGGGGAAGGACTATAAAGTTAATAAAATGGATTAATTAAGACAGTGTTCATTGAATATTAGGTACAGGATTGAGATTATTAGTAGTCCTATTTCCAACTAATGATTTACATGGGTTAAGTTTGACACTATCAATATCCTTAATTTCTATACCTATAATCAATTATTACAGATTCAGTGATCTACACTCCTAAATGAGTTATCAACCAAACTGGTGTTTGACTGAAAATGTTAATATTCAAAAAACCCTAAACCATTTTGAGTCAGTCATTGCTAAACTAACTAAACCAGTACTAATGAAATGGGAAAAGTCTCTTATAGGAAGCAGCAGTAATGAACTGTTGCGCAGTTGGAAAACAACATGGTGACTACATTGCAAAGCCTGACTGCAGCAAGACACACTCAAAAAAGTTGTTTTGCTTATATGATGCATTTTCTTCAAGGTGAGCAATACATATTGGATTTACTTCTCAAAAACTATTGAAGTAAATTCAGATTTCTTTCTCTGTTATTTGTGCTGAGATCCATTACAAAGCTTTTTCATAAAAATGTTTCTCCATAATAGGAAAAAGAACGTGTTCAAAATACAGACACCTCAAGCAAGCTACACTCCATAAAAACACTATTTTCACCTTGCTCTCAACATGAAGCCAGGAAGAAGGCTTTCTGGAATCCTACTCTAATAATTTATGATACTGTGTATAAGGCTTCAGTCAAGAGAGGTGTCATGAGAGGCAGTCTGAGAGTCCAAGATCTTTCATTTATGAGCCTGTGAGACTGGAATAAACACGATGCTCTGAAAAAGCATTTGATATAGTGAATCATATGTAACTTATTTTTAGCATTCTAAGAACAATAGACTATGGAGATCTGGACTTACTCATCCACGTTAAGACCTTTCTGTGAAACTGTCATGCAAAGCCCTCTTTCAGCTGTTTACCAATGTGGTTCGGCTAAGCAGTCTTCATCACCCAGTATACAGATTTAAAAAATATGATGAGAAGGTTTTTGTGACAGCAGAAACACTGAAAAATCCAGTGGTAAATTAAATAGACTTAGGAGACAAAGTCACTACAATCAAAAGCATGTGATTTGAATGCTTCTGTTCCCTCGTTTCCATCTCTGACATTACTTCTGAGAGCCAGTGAACAGGGTGAGAGATGGGCTTCTCTGACCTGGATGTACCCTGGTCAAGGCCAGGTTGGATGGGGCTTTGAGCAATCTGGTCTAGTGGAACATGTCCCTGCCCATGGCAGGAGGGTTGGAACTAGACGGTCTTTAAGGTCCCTTCCAACCCAAACTATTCTATGATTTGGTACATCTTTGTTTCCTAAACAGATAAGTTAAATGACACCTCAATCCTATATGCAAAGAGTTTTACGCCAATTGATTTATGATGAGCAAAGGTATTCCTTCTGTGCAAGAAAGACCTAGTAACAAATGCAGGAAGCGTGTTGTGTTTCTCGTTTTTGTTTTTTTCCTGTAGAGAATGGGAGATGGACAGCTTCCCTCTTGAGCTCACCACGTTCGCCAAGTTATTATGACAGTACCATCCTCACCTTCAGTCAAGCCTCCTGCCCACGCTGAGAGCAATGCTATGAGGATTTAGGGGATTTCCGTGTTCCAAGCAGTGGATGAGGTTCCTTCTTTTAGTATATTTACACAGAACTGGAAAATTGCTATAAAAACAGGGAGGTTGGGAAGGGTGCGTAAGTTTCCCACATTTGTGAGCCTTGGGAACGAAAATACAGGATTGGCACCAGACCCAGAGGTACAGCAAAGTAAAATGCAGAACACCTGTCTATACGCAGACATCCAGAAGGCTCTCCGACCAGGCAGGATGGGTATCCCACCAGCTACCCTGTGTTGAGACATGGCTGCATGACAGAGAGACTCACAGTTGCTTCTGGTACAGAACTGCCCCGATCCCACTCTTTGCCCAGTATCCCAACCTCCATGGGAAGCACTAAGCAGGACACGCTTCAGTTACTGCGAGGCGAGCTGCTGAAGCACCTGCAGGGCTTTGCTGGTGTCAGAGCCCAGAGCACAGGGACAGCAGGGCAGGGACTGGCAGCCGTGGCCCGTCCCACCACCCCAGCCAGGAGCAGGGCCAGGACACGGGCCTGGCTGGGCAGGGCCCACGGCTGGCAGGGCTGTGGGCCGCTGGAGACCAGCCCTACCGTGGTGTTGCTGGGGCAGGGACTGATGGCCCCAGCACCTGGAACGGTGTCCAGCCCTACCGTGGTGTTGCTGGGGCAGAGACTGATGGCCCCAGCACCTGGAATGGCGTCTGGGCTGTGAGCAGGGGTGGGCGAGACTCAGAGGAGGCCATGAAGGCTTATTAGTGCCCTCAGGGTACCCATTCAGAGTAATGTAACCTAATTGAATCAAAGCTATAGGAAGCCCTTATCGGTTGATTCCAATAAATTTAGAGCTGCAATTGCAGGGCTGCTCCGGGCACAGCTGCGAGCTCTGCGAACAGGAGCCATGTTTCGCTGAACCCTCAGACAGCCGGGGGGTAAACAGCGATGGGCTCCCGGTAACCATGTGCTGCCTCACAGACACTGCTGCTTTTAAGATCAGGTAGCTCTTTAACATCATTAAGTATGTATTTATTTTAGTAGAATAGACCAATAGTCCAGGAAAGGTGTATTTTCAAAGCAAACTAGAGAAGTTCTGCTGACTGTCAGCAGTTAGTTTTCTTGGCTATGTATTTATCTCAAAGGCTGAAGCTGTACCATAAAAGATGTGTCCCCACGTGACTTGATCTGAAGCTTTTTCCTCCTGCTTACTGGTAGATGTGACAGATCTTCAAGGATGCCAGGGTGCCCTTGCAGAGCTAACGTCAGCCTTCACTGTCCTTTTGCCACAGAAGCCATAGCTTCCACCCATACTACATGCCCAGCTAAGGAAATGAGACCTTGTTGCGTGGATCTCCAAACTGGGAAGGTATCTACACAATGTATTTAAGTTTTTCTTGTATTTGTCATGCCAGCAGATATGCAGGATCACCTATGGCATAATTCAAGCTGTCTGACAGGTAAACTGTACTATGCCAGACTCAGGCCTAGAAAAGGGCACATGAATTTAAACTTAAAAACATACAGCAATCCTCATGAAGCAGTACCTCATTGACTTCAGATATGACTCTGAAAGCATGCAAAGGATGAAGCTGTTGCAAAAATATGGAAGGATACCTCTTTAATTAATTGCTATTTATCTGGCAAGAATGCAACCAAAGTAAATACTTGATTTTCTTTCTGTCCTTTAAGATGACAGATGAGAGATAAGGCTGGCCTGAACTGACTGTAGTATGACTTTCATTTTCTGGATAATGGTAATAACCAATATCTTCGAATGAGACAAAACCCTGATTAGAGCCATGTGGTAGGTTCTCTGCTCTATTTGCAAGCATCAGCCAACACGTGACAACCTTGGTCACCTTGGATACAATCTCTGTCTTCCAATGTTAAATCCTCTTAGCGATTTGAACCATCATATGCACCACTGACTACTGTCCAACTATATCCATGCAGTAGTAAGGCCCAGGGACAGTGAGCATGCTGGAGAGTTTTGCTGTCAGAATGAAATTTGAAGCCTGAAACAGCATTTTTCCCACAAGCCCAGCTATGGAAACCCTGAAATCACTGAGAAAGCTCCTGCTAACATTGCCTGGCTCTGGAATCATAGAATAGTTGGAAGGGATGTTTAAAGCTCATCTAGTCCAACCCCCTGCAATGAGCAGGGGCATCTTCAACTAGATTAGGTTGCTCAGAGCCCCGTCCAGCCTGGCCTTGAATGTCTCCAGGGATGGGACATCTACCGCCTCTCTGGGCAACCTGGGACAGTGTCTTGCCACCCTCATTGTAAAAAATTTCTTCCTCATATCTAGCCTCAATCTCCCCTCTTTTAATTTGAAACCATTACTCCTTGTCCTGTCACAACAGGCCTTGCTAAAAAGTCTGTCCCTATCTTTCTTACAGGCCCCTTTTAAGTACAGAAAGGCTGCAATAAGGTCTCCCTGGGGCCTTCTCCCAGGCTGAACAACCCCAGCTCTCTCAGCCTGTCCTCACAGGAGAGGTGTTCCAGCCCTCTGATCATTTTTGTGTCCCTCCTCTGGCCCCACTCTAACAGGTCCATGTCTTTCCTGTGCTGAGGGCTCCAGAGCTGGACACGGTACTGCAGGTGGGGTCTCACCAGAGCTGAGCAAAGGGTGAGAATCACCTCCCTCAACCTCCTGGCCACAAATATTTGAGTGTTTTTATGGAGCTGTATCTAGCTGAAAATACCTATGCAAACATGTGTCCTTTTCCATCCTGATTGCTAAAATAGCATGGACTTTTTCTCTCTGTCTCATGGAAGCTGGACTTTGACCCAGGCTACATCATATCTCCATCCTCCTGCACTCCCCATGACTACTTCTGAACACCTACATTTGTGTCTTCCTCTTTTTCCGACTATATCTTTCATATTCTTTCCCTCAGCTCCTGTGTTTCAATTTTACTGTATGTCCCCCTGAACTACATAGAAGACACATCATCTGTGGCCACTGCTTCAATCACACAAACCTTTCCAGGTCCTTTAGGAAGAGAACTGTCCTGAGGTTCAAGATTAGCCACTCTAGACAGACTACTGCTCTATACCGTTCAGTGCTTGACTTCTGTTACAGGTGTCAGCCTGAGACACATACTAAGATAACTAGAGAGGCATATTATTTCTGAGGTGATGAGTAGAAGGGGAAGGGAAGGCTCTTTATGCCATTGGAGTTGTCTTTGCTATATTTGATGGTCTGCTTCTTCAGTATAGAAGCTTGATTTTTCCTATATTTTTCTGTCTTCACATCCTTTGAGTACATGAGTAGAGCTTGCTTACTTCACAGATGGTATCTCCCAAGTTTAGCTGCCTTGCTCTCTGCTGGGGGAAAGAACAAGCTGATCTGGTCCAGCTTGGGCTTTATTATCACTGGCAGAGCTTGGTTTTGTTGAATGGACTATACTTGGAGAGCCAGTGAAGTTCCAACAAAGGTCAGTCAGTGAAGGAGGGAAGAGTGATGGCTGAGACTATTGTTCTGCTTAATTGATTTATTGAAATAGAGAAGCTAGCTGCTGGGAAGTCTGACTAACAAGAAACCGAACCAAGGAGACAATCCACATAGAAATCAAACTTAGTCCTTACGTACAGCTGGGGGTTGAATAAAATACTGAGACGAACTGTTAGTCTAAAAAATTGACCTGGGATCCAGTCAGTGACCTGCAGGAAAGAAACTCTGCTGAGCTGACACTTGCTGTAGGAGACGGGCTTCCTCCTGAGGACAGTGACTGTCCTTGGTCCTCCAGACTGTCCTATGACTGACAGACATAGATCTGCCCATTCAACAAGTCACTTAATGCATCCACTGTAACAAATCTGTAGGGCTCCATACAATAAAAATATAGTGTATTCAGGTTACGTATCAAGTAAGATGGTGTGGAGATGCTTTCACTGCCTCATGAGCAGGTAAGGACAGTCATCAGCACAAGATAATAAAGTGAGGCAGGATTTCATAAAGAAGCATCTTAAGTACTTCAGAGACAATCATTGAAAGAATAGATAATTATTCTTAATGTCCTACACATTATTTGTCCCAACTGGATCTAAAAAACCCATCTACTTATATTTAGCCATATAATTTAAATACCAAATACAGGGTACAGTTGAAATAAAGAGTTATGATACATTAGATACAGAGTTATAATATTATAAACTATGAGCTCCTTAGGGTTGGGATGGACTGCCCACATGCCTTACAGAATTTTGACTACCACAAATGCTAGTGGAATAAAATAATTATATTAATGATGAGTGACAGAATCCTTGAGTGACAGAGAGGTGCCTAGGGACAGATGACAATGGGAATCTGGCATGTCGGTAGCATTTATAGAGGAAGGTCCTAGGGAGGATACTTGTATGGGCTAAAAAGAACAGCATTTTCAATATATACCTACATAAAGTTACTCAAATATTAAGTTGTCTTCAATTTATCTGGGCATATGCATATGGAGTGGATAGTTAGAACAGAGTAAGGCAGTTCAGCTTTCCTCTTTTCCATGACATTACTTGTTTCTTATAGTCACTCCTGTCTGTACGCTGTGAATAAACAGGAGTCCAAAGGCCCTGTGTATGTCAAACTATCCAGGAGGACTTAAAACGTAAAAAATACGTAATGCTAATGTGTGTCATAGATGACAACAAAGGAGGCATTCCTTTTGTGATGCAGCTGGAATTTTAGTCCATGTAAAACAGAAAATTCTACATTACAGCTGTATGATAAAACTGCTTGGTATTATTATAGCCTACATAAATCTTACTGGTTATCACAGCCCGGTGCTCAAAAACAACAACAACAAAACTTCTACTTCCTTTTCTTCCAAGTCTGTTCTTAGCATATTTCGTCTACTGTAATGCCTGGAGAAAGTGAAGCCTAGATTAAAGCTAAGCGGACAGCAATGCCACTAGACAAATTAGTTGGTCAGTCTTTGCAAAACTAAACTTGATTATTCTTGTCCTTTCAGAGTCTTCCCAACCACCTACTTGGCTGTTATCACCAGTCCTGCTTTGAAATAGTTCTATATTTTAATGTCTTTGAGCTTTTAATGAAATGGAAGTAATAAATACACTAGTATCAACCACATCACTGCTTTCAGTTTTTTTCCCCTGGTGGGTGGGATAAAACCTACTTAACAAAAGGAGAAACTGATAGGCAGAATACATGAATATGCTGATAGTCCCAATCGTGTAATGAGTAAATTCTGTTCTTGAGTTCAGTATTCAGAGAGATCCTGAATTTAGACAGGCTCAGGAAAAGAAGATGCTTCCTGGACAAAAGCATAATGAAAGTTTACCAACAGCTAAATTAACCATTTACCACTGTCAATGCCTGTAGCTCACTATGTTTTATCAATGTCTACAGCTGTGTGTAAGTGCTGCTGAATGCTGTATTTAAAGATTAGCCTGATCAGTATGCACAGGATGAATTATTACCCTAAATGATAATCAACGGTCCTAAAAATGGAACTATTTTCTGAGTCTTTTCCTTACAGTGTTAAGATACTTAAACAATTTTATCATTTGAACTGGCAAAAATATTTCCCTGGCTTCTTCATTCTAGCTTCATTTTAAGGTCACCATTGCTTGAAAAAAATCAGTAGTAATAAAATATCAAATTGTGTTTGTAAGTGAAGCAATGCAAAGAAGATTTACAATATAAACTGATAAAAATGTAATAGGAATGTCATCAGCTGTGAAAAAAGGCCTGCAGGAAAAGTTCCTAATATTCCTTATAAAGGAGAACAATTATTTACAGAAAAGAGGTAGGAAATTATTAAAGGTTATCAAGAATAAATTATTTGCATTTCATTTATGTGAATTTAATTTCACAAACGGGAAAATCTCTTTTAATTAATTCTGCTGTCAAATGCCTTTCATTTGGATTAATATAACTCGACAATCTGGGTACAGTAGTTTAATCATTAAAAATTAGCCACATAGCTGTGACCTTAATGCAATTATTGAAATGTTTGTCATATTTCAGAGACCCTAAAAAGGTGAAAAAATTGACCTGAAATTCCAAAGAAAATATTATCCAGACAAACTAAAAAAACCCCACATCTGGAAACAAAAGGTTTCCATTCCAACTTGTTAAAGACTTAGCAGTAGACAGTCAACTTTAGAATCATGCCTAGAAAACATATTAACTGGGAGTGCACTTTTAATGACGATTGCTGCCAAATCCAGTAACCAAAATGTCAAATCACATTGAGTGGAGAGCCAAGGCAGCAGTAGGGGTAGGTGACGTGTGCTCTGCCTTCTCTGCCGCTGGAATCCTGCTCTCCCAGCCAAGATTTCATGGGCTGCAGGAGGGGCTGGTGCTGTGCCCCTCGCTGCTGCCCTAGAAAAGCAAAAATTTTTTGTGCCTGCTACCATCTGCAACTCATGGTGGGACACAATCCTGGTTTTCCACCACAGTTACCAGATCACTGTAATTTACAGTTGGGCTCTGTGTACTTTGCATAAGAAAGAGATGGATACATCAAACAGGCACATGGAACCCAAAGAAACTGAGAGAAAAATTCATAGAAACAACAGTAATGATAATCAGAAAGGATAAGCAGGCAAAATGTGTGTATGAAAAGAAATATCTAGGTAAAAAATACATCAGTAGGTCTTTAATCCTATAGTAACTTCAGAGCTTGAACATAAGCTAGACTCTGTGACAAAAGAAAGGAAAAACCAATTACATTATAAACAGATCATTTCAGCTTCTCTAAAAGATATCTTAAGTATTCATCACTCATTATAAAATTAAACTGTCATGTCTTGTAATGACTTGGAGAATTCGAGCTAGAAACACCTCAGTGTTAGAGAACTTTGCATGCTTGATTTTCTTTGAAGTATATTTGAGTTTAATTGGAACAGCATCTTCAAAGAGCTCACCATTTGACTTCCTATTGTGAAAAAAGGCCAAAGGGTGGCTCTGCACCACCAATTTATAATCCTTGTCTTGCAAATCCTCCAGACTTGCTGGTCACAATTCTAGTCAGTAGAGTAGAAATGTGAGAACAAAGCTGCTAAACATCCAACAGCTACCCCACAAAAAGGGTGGACTTAAATTCTTAACCATTATTCCAGCATCATTTTTGCCATTTTCTTCGTCACTTCCTTCTTTACAACCTCATTATTTCAAGATCATTTTGACTGAATGTCTACAAAAACCTGCTTACCCATTTGTCACAGTCACCCTCAAACAGCAGCATGACATGACTTGTAAGTCCTATTAGTATTAATAAGACATGAGTATGCCACTGAATTATTGTTAGTGTCTCATGGTTAGACCCTTGTAAGAAATAAGTTCTGAAAATGTTGACAAGAAGAAGGTGACATTCCAGTCTCTTGTCATATTACTACAATCTGCATTGAATTTACCAAATAAAATTTCACTGAACCACCTCTGGAATAAGACAAGATCAACATTCTGATATTTATAGTTTCACAGAGCAACAAAAATAATATATCGAAACTCAACAACTCAAAATCTCTGTAATGCAAGGTGAAATGGGAATAAACCAGGGTCACCGGTTCATATCCATGTCTGAAACATTACATGAAATGCAGAGGTTAGTGTTTAGAACAACAGAGGTGCCACAAGGAAATTATGTTCTCAGTCCTGATCTTTCCATTGTTCCCCTGATCTTGTCAAGGAATTTTACAAGCAATTTTGTCTTAAAATTTTAAAGATCTCCACTGTGCATCACATGAAGACTGGATGGTAACAAATAGCTGCTGGCATTCTTTTTAAAGGACCTACACTATGACTGTTACTTTATTCTACTTTTTGCAATTTGGAGGAGATTCATGAAAGAAGAAGAAACCAGATCTTTGTCAAAATATTCCTTCCTGTCAGCTTTTTTTGTGTTATTTCCAAACTATGTATGATATTTCTGTCATCTCACAGCTACCTAATGTTTCAGAGGAAAACCTGGAAAAACTTCCCAAGCATCAAGTGCTTCTGAATCTAGATCAAGAGATACAGCTAAACAGATGCCATCAGAATCAAGACAACCTGAATCTTACTGTTCAGAACATCCAAACTTGAAAATAGGGAACTAAGTATTCTATACTATGTTTTATAACAAAAACATTATAAGATTTTTTTAAAATTCCCTTACAGCTCAGAAATACAGGTTCCTGTTGGTGTTTTTTATTATTATTTTTACCTTGTCAGTACTAAAATATAGATTATGAAACTGTTCTTCCCTAATCAAAATGACAAGAATGTATATAAAATACAGTCTCAAGTTATAACAGCAGACTCCCAGGAGTTCAGTTGCATAAGACAATTTGCAACAGACACACCTGTATGTTAAATTTGCCCAAAAGGTAAGTAATGGCAGTTCTCTCACTGTACAAGACCTTGTAATGCAGCTCCTTTTTCAAATGTTGCATGCTTTTTTCTATCTGGAAAATAGGTGCCATAGCACTTTGTTGGATTATGAAACCTACTACTGTCAGTACTAAAATAAGAACCGGCAGCGCTATTCATTTTCACGTTCTAGGTGAAAACCAGTAATGTACAGAAATACTGTTTCTATCATATTTCAGCGTTTTCTAATCTATTTTGACTCCAGTGACCACCCCCCCAGCAGTGAAATCTTTGCTGGCTGACACCCCTTCTGCCTCTCAATCACATTAACACGTGCCCATATTGCAAACAGAAATAAAATAGTCATTCCTTTTCATGTCACCCCTTTGGCGTATCTCGCATACCGCTGCCCACTCCCACAACCTATTGCCACAGTAGCGTATCTTACAGTTTGGGAAACACTATCAAACTCCAACGCAGATTACAAGCAAAATATTCTGCGTTGCGTAGCAAGCAAGCCTGATTTAAAAATAAATTCAATGTAAAGTACATATGTACTTAGAGTTTCTTTTTACTCACAAGAGGTTCTGCCATGATGATGCGAATCTTGCGTTCGGCCTGTGTAGTGAAGTTAACAAACAAGCTCTTCAGGACATATTCGCCTGGTTTACTGTCTGGGTCCACGCTGATAGGCAACATGGCTGGAGGTCCTTTTTCCCTCTGTGTACCAGAAACAGGTGGAACAGGTGGCTTGATGTATCCGTTACCAACTGGAGAAGCTGAAATGTAGAAAAGTCACTTTTACTTGTGGGTAATTCAACATATCGTAGCTTTTCCAGTGACCCACTAAACTGTCAAAGCAAAGCTGGAGAATAGTTGATAATCAGAGAAACACACAATACATAAATACAATTTCCATGGTATAGTTATAGGTAAAATTTACATCATCTAGACCGGAAGAAGAAATCAAAGATGAAATCTTATGTAATAAAACTGAGTAGTGTTTACTATGCAGTGCACACTCGATCCTCTTTTTTTACATGGTAGGACTTGCTGACACCAAACTGCTTGAATAACATCCTCATTTCCTGTTCTTTATCATGTAGGCCAGATCTCTAACTCAGTTGTCAAATAAAAAATCTATTCTTTACTGCCCTTCAAACTTTTTTTCTGGGAAACTGAAGAAAAAATAATTTGAAGTACCATGAAATGAAACCTCATTTATTTAAATATTACCATTCTATGCATACAATTTCCAAAACAAAATTCTTGGGTGTAGCTCTTATTGGCAATAAAAGTTATATTGGGTCTTCACGCAAGCACTGGTAGCACCCCCTGTTAGCTTTGCCAGAGCGTGGCCATTAGCCACTCTGAATGCAATGTGGGTGTTGCAACACCCATGAGGTCTGCTGGTGATGGGGCAGAGGGGCTTTAATGCAATACCAACTCTGGAAAGTATTGTGAACGAATACCTTTATAGCATTTCCCTATAGCATTGCATTCCAGAGTGTCTCGTTGTATGTTGTATCCAAGTTGCAAAGAAAGAAAGAAAGAAGAATGAACTACAATGATGGATGCTGCACATCTCATGCCCTTAGCCTCTCATTTTGAGGAACAGAATTGCAACTACTATTGAAAGTAATTGTCAGCTATTAATTACATGAGGTTCTTTTAAGAACAAATGAGATTTTACATCTTTCCTAAGCACTTTAACACTTCATTGCTGCAAAAAACTGAAAAAAATAAATCCCAAAGACTACATTGTATTTTGAGAGTATTCAAGATGTGGCAGAATCAGACCCCAAATTCACGCACTGAAAAATAAAAAAGGTGCATTGCAGAAAAGAGAACATATTTTCCTTTAGAAAAATCGAAGTCTAGAAGTCCACTATATGACTATAATGCAAGATAGAAATGCTTTTGTTCACCTAGCTGTTATTCTGCACAAGTAACGCATCCATACTTCACTTAGAAAATAACTCCCCTGAGTGATAAGGTACACATCGCTCTGGCACAGCAGCACCACTTCTTCCACTCCGATTGATGTTTCCTGCAAAGTTTCACTTGATTTTTGAGGGCAAAAGCATAATCACAGAGTTTTGTTGGCATTATGACTCTTTGCATAAAACCAAGTGCATTGAACTGTCCTACATCTATATTATATAAAACTGCTTCTAAAAATACACTGTTGTTCTGAATAACAATCTACTTCAAAGCAATGAAAAAAGAGCCACCAGAGAGGAGTGTCAGCATTACTTCTCTCCTGTCATCACCTTGGCTCTCCTAAAGTTTAAGCATGGACACAGTGGGATGCAAAGGATCAGATGCAAATTTATATGCACTATCAAATATACTAGGTAATGGAAATTTCTCCGCAAATGGCTTTAGGAAGGAGTCAGACAATACTTTTACAATCACTAATATATTTGCCAAATGTGTGGTTCTGACTGGCTCACAACTACCCACGAAATCAGTTTGATCACCAAGTGCTCAGTTAGGAAACATGGGCTTTTTTGTGAGCAGTGAAACAAATTTCCTTAAGGATTTGTGTCCTTTGTGCAGTAAAAGCCCTGCCCTCCCCTGTCATCACCCCGAGCTCCCTCAGACATTTCCAGCTCCCTCTGGAGCTCCGGGCCCCAGCTGGGCAGGCAGCTGCCTGCCAGTGCCTCTGCCTGGCAAAACACACCCGGCCGGGGGCACCGCAGCCACCATGGGCCACCGCAGCCACCATGGGCCACTGCAGCCACCACGGGCTGGGCCACCGCAGCCACCATGGGCCACCGCAGCCACCCTGGGCCACCACAGCCACTTTGGGCCACCACAGCCACCATGGGCTGGGCCACCGCAGCCACCATGGGCTGGGCCACCACAGCCACTCTGGGCCACCGCAGCCACCACGGGCTGGGCCATCACAGCCACTCTGGGCCACCACAGCCACCATGGGCTGGGCCACCACAGCCACTCTGGGCCACCACAGCCACCACGGGCTGGGCCACCGCAGCCACCCTGGGCCACCGCAGCCACCACGGGCTGGGCCATCACAGCCACTCTGGGCCACCACAGCCACCATGGGCTGGGCCACCGCAGCCACTCTGGGCCACCACAGCCACCATGGGCTGGGCCACTGCAGCCACCCTGGGCCACCGCAGCCACCACGGGCTGGGCCACCACAGCCACTCTGGGCCACCGCAGCCACCATGGGCTGGGCCACCGCAGCCACCCTGGGCCACCACAGCCACCACGGGCTGGGCCATCACAGCCACTCTGGGCCACCACAGCCACCATGGGCTGGGCTACTGCAGCCACCACGGGCTGGGCCACCACAGCCACTCTGGGCCACCGCAGCCACCATGGGCTGGGCCACCGCAGCCACCATGGGCTGGGCCACCACAGCCACCCTGGGCCACCGCAGCCACCATGGGCTGGGCCACCACAGCCACCCTGGGCCACTGCAGCCACCACGGGCTGGGCCACCACAGCCACTCTGGGCCACCACAGCCACCATGAGCTGGGCCACCGCAGCCACCATGGGCTGGGCCACTGCAGCCACCATAGGGTGGGCCACTGCAGCCACCATGAGCTGGGCCACCGCAGCCACCATGGGCTGGGCCACTGCAGCCACCATAGGGTGGGCCACTGCAGCCACCATAGGGTGGGCCACTGCAGCCACCACGGGCTGGGCCACCACAGCTACCCCAGGCTGGGCCACCGCAGCCACCACAGGCTGAAGGAATCGAATCAAATCCAAACTTGCCTTCTCTTCCTCAGGTAATTTTGGTTTAAATTGGCTGCTAAGTTGAAAATGTACTACACAGGGAGAAGCAGGAAGGCTGGAAGGAAGGCAGCGTGTGGGGTCATGCACACCTCACAGCCTTGGGAAGTTAAGAAACCCTAGTCACACTCCGTGGGACATGCCAACCTTTTCTTCAGTCATCATGGCATTCAGCCAGGATTTTGGGATTGGAATTTAAATCCACAGAGTCATTGTTAGTGGAAGCCTTTTAACAACGATGGTGTTTGGTTTGTGACACAGGCTGATCTATTTTTTCTCCCATACATCCAACTGAAAAATCAATTATTCACACACTGTAATAGAGAAATGCAATTATTTGTGAGATCTGTCAGAGCAACAAGATTTTTTATTCCAGCACTTCTCTGAAATATCAAACTGTACAGCCTTTCCCCAAAAGGAAGGCAAAAGGATATCCCGGGGGTTAACATCTATCATTGCTACACCAATGACAGCAGTTATAGAAATGATTGACGTATGACACTGATTTAGTTCAAATTTTTAAAAGATCGTTTTGTAGCTGCTAACTCCAAGTGAGCATTTCAGTGAGGAAGTCAACATTGCCAATAGCGTGAGGGTTCCAAGTTGATCATGAGTTGGCCATGAACTATTATATACTGATTTGGCTTTCTGACCCATCATTTAGTTCCATTATCTCAACCATTTGCATATGCTTTGTATTTGCATTGCAAAAATCTGGCCCGGTGACTAGAATCTGGCCCAGTGACTAGACTATCACTGACATCTATACTGATGATGTATGAGCTTTAACGAAATATATTTCTTTTTCATAGATTGAGAGCCCTACAAAGCTCGGGGGAAAAAAAAAAAAAAAAGAAGGTTGCCTCTGAGACATAAAACTGAAAATCAAGGACTCAAAATTTAAGAAATAGCTGCATTAGAGTAATCCAGGATTGGTCCCTTTATGTTGACACATTACAATGTGGTCCTTAAAAATAGCAATAAAAAGGATGTGTCCAGTTTTGCCAGTGGGACACTGCTCCATTAAATAAAAGGCATAATTTTTACATGAGAAATTACAACACATAGTTTTGTATGAGTTTACGCAGAAGATATCTGGTGGGGGTGGGAGGAAGGGGTTATACTCAATTCTAAATATTTATTTCATTGACGGATTATGTTTTTACTGTCTGATTTCTAATAATAAGTGTTCTACAAAGAGAAGTACCAGAATGGCCCACTGAAACGTTTAGTTTGAATTCCTAACATATTGTAGGGTACTGGTCACCACACAAGTACGGCATTAAACTAAATCCATTCCCAAGGAGGATGAGTGGTGATGCACATGCACGAGACCATGGTGACCCTGCTGCTTGAGGGCTCCGCAAAAGCAGGGAATCTGTAGGTCAGTTTTAGAAAGTTGTATACATATTTAAAGCTCCTCTCCTAGGAAAAGCTGTAAAAAAGATTAACTATGCTTGATCAACTGGAAGATGCCTGTGCCATTTTGGGGTGAAATTCTGTCTGAGGGCTACTTTTCTCAAGCAACCCATTTTGTTGTTTCAAAGATATGTTCTCTATTTTTCAACTGTACCTGCAATAAGCTGTATTTCAAATTATACTCTTTTCCTAAAGAATATTTTCATTTAGTTCAGGCTACAACTGTAAGATTTCCTAAATGTTATGTATTTAAAAAAAATAAAAACAAGGAGGAAATATGGAAGTAGCAATGCAATATCACTTATGGTTGTTGCCACAACTATACACTATTGCCACAGAAAGGATTACTGAACTAAAATCACTGCTAATTTTTTTTCTGTATTGATTATTTCCCTGATCACAGAAATAGCTGTAAAAAAGCAGAGTACTTTTAACACACATACACAGTCACTAAGCTGATAATGGAGATGAGCACAAAATTAAATTATCGTAAAAGAGTCTCTGCTATGATTTACATTATGGGTATTTTTCCTTAAAGCTGTAAGATGAAGCAAACCAACAGAACAATCATAATGCACAAGCCAAGCATCTGTGCTACACTGGATAGTACTTGAACTGAGCACAGTTACAGAATTTTCAGTATCTTTAAGCAGAAGAAACACAGACTGCATTTTTTTAGTTAACTGTGTCAAATTTCAGCAACAATGAAAAAACTAGAAATACAAACCAAAAGGTATTTGCAGTATTTTCATACCTACCGAGCCCCTTTATAAAGCTGATCACGCTGGATTTTCTCCAACAGGCCACTGTAATATCCATGAGCCTGTGAATACCTGAAATGTTCCACTCCTTCAGTTAGAAAAGTTAGAATTCTTTTCTAACTAAAATCAAAAAGGAAATTAGTTGTTTCATAATCCGGGTTCATACTTCACTAGAAACCTTTCAGCACTGAGGCAGACATTTCTTCTAGTTTTTTGGGTTTGTTTTGTAACAGACAAGTGCTGAAGACCTACAATGTGTGAGCTTGAGCAGGCCTCCGGATCAGATCAGCCTTTCCATAACCAAAGGGGTAATTTTTAGCTTCAGCATATGATGATGACCACTCACGGAGTGGCTGCATGTCTATATTTATCCACAAGTACATACTATGCTGACAGATTAGCGAAACTACTTCAGGCACTCCAAGAACATGAGACAGGATAATGGAGTTCGACATAAACAAACCACGCATATCGAGCACACGTATTATCACACAGTCCAAGCTGAAAGCAATTAGTATAGAAATGCAAAGCACAGAGACAATACAGGACGGGTTTTGTTTTGTAACTAAGGTCTTTTGGCCAAAAATACATACAGTTTAAATTCCTTGCGATAAACCCAACACAATATCTCTTCTTTCCCCATGCCAACGGTCAGTGAGAAAATAGATATCTTTAAGGACAATCGTACATCTGCTGAAATAACTTTTAAGAAAATGTCCTTTGTTTTAAAGCTGAAATTATAATATTAAAATGAAAGCACATTATTTAATAAAGTGTGAAGAATTTCATTTGCACAGAAATGGTACATGTGCCAAGGTTACCAAAAGGTGGCTGTTTCACTCTTTGAAGGAGATCATTCCTAATTAGTTTGAGCTTGAAAGACAAATAGAATAAAATTCAGGGGAAATTTTTGTTGAGAGAAACAAACTAAAAGCCTAGCAGTTCCATTTTTATCTTGGTGAAAGAAACTGTAGGATTCCCAAGGAAAATGTTATTCCAGCATATTAGTAAGATGCAGTAGTAGCACTGCTTTAATGCATGAATTATTTTCCTAATTCATAATTCATTTGCATATTTCAATGAAAAATAATCATAAAGGAATAAAGTTAACCAATAAAACGTAATATTAATGACTTGCAATATATATGATAGGAAATAAATTTATTTAAAGTACAGGACTTTATGATGAGCGATTGATGCTAGCAATGTCTGATCTTTTTGTGTTTCTGATCCTCTCTTAGGTGAACTTACACTCAAAAATGAAAGACCAGGAAGAATTCACTGCACGTCTTAGTCCCACATCCATACTATTTGCAAAGTAAAAGTGGTGGTACTGGTGTCAGCCTAACTCTTCACAGAGAATCCATTTTGTGCAATATGAATATTGGCCTACATATTTGTTTACTGCTTATTTTCCATTTTTTATTCAAAGAGTTGATAAACCAGGGAGTAAATATATCCTTTTTAAGACACCCCTCCCTGCTTCTCAACTGCATGCTTACCAAAATACAATTTAAACTAATTATTAAAATAAATACAAGAAAACGTGGCTGTATGGCCAATTTCTAAGGTCCATATAAAAGCTGTGGTATGAATCTGCCACAAGCATTAGCACTGCAGACATAGCTTTGCTTCTCTAGTGCTGGAAACCATTCTCACTTCCAACGGGGGCGCGCATCCTCCTAGGGATGGGATGGAGAGATCTGTAATTACCGTTTGCGTATGTATGTCCCAGGCAGAGACCATCAACTGTGGAGCTTTGATACTGCACTTAACTGAATGTACTGCTGCAAAGCTTCCTCTATTTTAATAAACAATGTAAAATGAGCGCGAAACAAAATATGTAGGCAAATATTCATATTGCGTGAAATTGATTCCCTGGGAATGCTCATTTGCAGGTGAGGGAGTTCTTTGCAGTGAAAAATTCACTCACTGACAGCAGTATGTAGACTGAGACAGGAGAGACAGGCACATACAGACAATAACGCATGAGAGAGTCTATATTGCAAAAAGCTCAAACATACTTTTCATCTTAGTAGAACAAAGCTGTCTCCAAAACTACCCATAATAGAAATCTCAGTGAACTTGTAGTTTAAAACTCCAGACTCTGAACAATCTGTCTAAAACTATTGTTCAAGCAAGTACTAGGAAAAGACTCTAGGTCATTCTGTGCTGCTGTCTGGACACAAGAACATGACGTAAATCTACCCCAACTCATCCTGTCTTTCAAAAATCTATTTAATCCTAATACAGGAGTCTTCAGGAAGAGTTACTGTGGTTGACCAACTACATAAATGGTCTGCAATGTAACAAAGATAAAACCCAACAATTCCATGCAAAACAAAAAGCCTGGGCATAGCGTGTAAATCTCCATGCCAGAAGAAATACTATCTGGTCTAGAAGATAAAATAGAAGAGGCCATGAGATCAGCAGTGAAAAGTATAAAAGAAGATCAAGATTTTGGAGCAAAATGGCTCATTCTGAAAACAAGTCTGAAGTGAACAACAGATTTGGGAGGATTTCCAAAAAGGTGGTGAGAGGTGACCAAAGCTCTTCCAAATGGAAATTCTCAAACTACTTGATTACACTTAAACTATAAGAGAGAAAATGCAATTTTATAAATTTCAGATTCTTCGATTTCTTTAAAGAGACATGCATCGGGAGAGTCATTTGTGTAAATTGGCATGGAGGAGAAGAGAGGGACATGATCTCTTCAGTGATAAAGGTATTCCAGGATTTCATCAGAGATTTAACTGAGATAAGACCAACGCTTAAAATTCTTTCTGTCTGAAGACTTTGTGAAAAAATGCTGTTGCTAGGTTTAGATATATTTATGCCATTCTTTACAGAATACTTGAACTACGGAAGACAGTTCCAACCCCTGCAGACTTGGTTGGGCAATCCTTCTCCAACCTTTCTACCACTTCTACCACAACAAGAGAGTATAAATTCTACGTGAACATAAGAAACAGCAAAGCCAGAAAACAGGAGACTGATAGTGCATACACTAAGAAGTGGCAGAGTTGTCGATAAAATGTAAGCTTTGGCCAATCAAACTGCACTAGCCAAGAAAAAGGAGACTTAAATCTCGTGTGTGTGTGTGTGCGTGTGCAAATGCCTGCCGTTCTTCAGTTTATTTTCAGTATCTGCAGGGATGTTATAAAACAGCAGGCCTAAACCAGACCATCTGATATCCTCAGCGAGAAGGATCATTTCAGGACTTAAGGCTGCCTCCGTGTAGTAAACCCATTCTACACTCCCCTGAATCCAGGGGTGGACAATGATTTGCAGAACAGAGCCTCGGAACAAGTCCCAGATGTGATCATTTCTTAACAGTCAGATCCAGTCCTCTGCAGGGTAGAAACAAAATGCAGCATCCATGAAAATAAGTATATGGCCACTCAGTAGGCCTGATGGATGCTAAAAGGCCACTTGTGGGGATGCTCTTCTCTGCATGTCTACAAAGAACTCAAATGCTCATTCCACTCAGAGATGCTTATGAAGCAGCCATCTTCTGAGGTGAACTCCATTAGGAAATAAGCAGTTTAACACAGATATCTTTGCCCAAGCTCAGGAAAACATCAGAACAGTCCTTACACATACTGACAGGTCTTATTTGAGAAGGATGTAAGAGGTGAAGTGCCTGTTAGCTTTGAAGCTAAGGATCTTCTTCAGTCTGGTACCTTGTAAAGGTTAAAACTGTGGCTTTGGCTTTGTTAGCCACTACCAACCTTCTGGCCCTCACATCCCAGGTGCTGCAGGCAGGTGTTCGGCCCTGTAACCCTCGCTGTGCACTGCTGGTCACTGACAGGAGACCCTGGAGAGGAAAGCAGCGGGTGGCGCATATTTTCTCCTCCTGTGAGAGACTGTGTCTCTGTATGCAGGGAATTCAAGACTGATGACTGCCAAAACAAACAGGAAATCCTATCATATACGTCCATCCACTTTCTAAAGTCCTTTTCACTGACTTGGCAAAGCTCCTAGTAACTATGATCCTGTAAGGTGGAGACTTTCCCTTTCTCTTTCTCCCAAGTTGCAGGTCAGGGGTTGAGCAGCTTAACAATGTTCTCTAGGCTCTCATCTCAGATCCCTGCAAGACACCTGAGTGAGGCAGGAAAGCAATTCTCCTTCCTGCCCATTCTCTTCACTCACCATTTATTTTTCTGCTGCTTTTCCTCTAGATCATTATTGTCTTGTTTACGCACACCACCGTGCTGAAGATATGTGGGGATCTAGGCATGTAACATAAAGATTTTTAGCTGCACTGATTTTAGAATTTGCTTGGTTTATTATAAGGTTAGAGACTGAAAAAGCTAAATGACATGGGAAATCTTGTGGACAATTCAAAAACTTCTTACTAAAGGAAACATCTGTGTTGCTTCTGATGGGATCCAAATCAAACATAAATACTTCTGACTTTCTGTGTTTTATACGGTAAGGGCATGCTGCCTCTCTGAAGGCTGACTTAAGATTAACAATATACTTTCAAAATATTGGTATATTTTCTAGATATCTTTGAAAGTTTTGTTATATCTGCCAGTTATCCTAAAAGTAAAAACTTTACATAAGGGTGGAAAGATGTATCCAGATCATCACTTTTAGATGAGTAGATTAACTGATTTTTAAAAATTAAAACAAAGAAAAGGTTTATTTCTGAAACTACGCTAGAATTTCTTTGGGCTCAAATAGAGCTTAAACAACATTTTATTTTAAGTAAAGATGTTTATACTCTTCTTTTATACTTTTTTAGGTACTAGGGGAAAAAAATAGCCTCCAGTTTGGTTTTGTTAGATCAGAAAATAGCTTCCTGTAAGGTTTTTAGACAGATGTTTTGTTTGGTTTGCTTTCCTCTTCAGAGACAGGGAGATGAAGATATTCCTGACGTTTTGTGGTTGATGTTTGTTAGCGGAAGAATTATTTTTAGGGAATCTGGAAAAGTGCCGAGGAAGCACAAGGCTAGAAGAGTCTGATATAGAGAAGGAACAGTTACTTCCAAAAGAGGGAGCAGCAAACAGGGAGGATGTGACCTGTATCTTCCTTCACTACACATTTTCCCTTGGAGAGAGTATGCTTTTCCTTTTCCCTTTAAGTGTTTTACAATAAAACTGTCAAGAGTCTGGATAAGATGGAATTTTTAAAAGATTATAAATTCTTTATTTTTTCCTACAGAAAGACATTACATGCTTGCATCTGAGTCCTATTCCAATTTCAATAGCTACCTCAGATGTTAGTACTGGAACCTTCCCTGAATTGTTGTCTGTTTGTCCACACTTGCTCTTCCAAACCACTGACAAATGTTGGTTCGTGCTGTTGAAAACTCATGTGTTTCACTGGAATGAAAGCAGCACATCAGTTACGGATGACATGGCTTCTGTGCAATGTACACATGTGAATGAAAATGTAGGCGTGTTGTAATGCACTTGTGCAAACATAAGCGCTACTTTATCACTGATGCACAAAAAGAAGCAGGCTGTAGATCATTTCCTTCTGAAATCGCAGGGTCCAAACAGTCCTACTGACCTAACGGTGTTCAACGACTAAGAGTTGATTTCCTACAGAGTTTTGCTTATTTCATGCCATAGCAAATAGGATGTCATCTTTAGTTATGTTTCAAAGTGTAGTACTACACTGAAGAAAAACCTTTAAAACCATAGTTGCTTCCTTGACCTCATCTTCTGATGCACCTGATCTACTCTATGGCTGCCTTTTAGGGAAAGGTTCAAATGTAGCCACCTACAAGCCAAATATCAAATTTGATCTATCCACCTAGGCTCCCAGTAGAGGAAATCAAGAGAGAAGATTTCTAGGTGATTCATCATATCCTTCTTAGATTCTCAGCTTAAGCCTGAATAAATCACTTTCTAGAGGTGCCTATCACCTGTCAGTGATTACTGAAGGAGAACTGACAATAAAAATATGCATCCAAGGTTATCAGAGATGACTCGCACTCCTGAGGCTCTAAACTCTTCAAGAGCATCTTGTACAGACTGAACTGCATCGTGGTGCATTTCAGCTGCTGCCGACAACAATTCATACCCTGCTCGCGTGGGTGGAAAATGGCACAATACCAGCAGTAAACCAAGGCGCAAGCTGGCACTAGGAACTGGCAAGCTAAACCTTCACAGACCGAGAAGACTTTTACAAAACTTTGTGAAGATTTCTGTGATGAAACCACAGGAGAGATTTCTGTGCATAAAGACTAACATTAGAATAAGTCAGCTATCCATTCCTGTTTCCCTCTGCAGTGGAGCACACAAAGTAACATCTATGCAAAGAAAATGAGAGAAAAAAATTTGCAGCCAAAATCTGGATTAATAATTATCATTATCAATCCCCTACCCTATGTATGATTGAATCATTATTGTCATTACCGGCTGCAGCAGCACACTCACAACATTGTCTATCCTCTATATTAAATTAAACACTATTTGTCCTCTTTGCTTACAGACAACCCAACACACAATGTTGTCATCTTTTATTAGCCACACACCATTATGATGCTGTAGTATCTAATAATGCTTTATTAACATGACATTAACAACTCTTTCTTTGAAAGTGGAGTTCTCTTGTTTCTTAGCCACAAATCTAAAGGCAAATGTAAATGTTTGCTGCTTTGCTAGACTCAGACTCCAGCACATAAATATTTCTTATGGTGACTCTGGAATGTAAAACCAGCAGGGACAAGATAATGACTTTTACCATCCCCATGAGCTCAGTGAGAGTTTTTGAAAGTTCGGCCTGAGTAAAGCTGCTGACTGAAAAACTTCCACTTGAACAGATGAACAAAGCACATGGAATTCAGCTTCTGTCCGAGGGACCTTCTGCATGACCAGGCAGTCGCAAATACCAAACGCAACATGCGCAGGACATCGCTCTCACCCTGGTCAGTGGGCCATGACAGAAAACTTCTCTGTATTGAAATGTCTAAATGTTTTGGAGTAAGTGACTGCCAGAAATACATTATTAAATTTGGAGAGGAACAGGCACCTATAGAGATGAGTTCTGCACCAGTTAGGTATGAAAATAAAGAAAGAATCCTAATGTTACCATCAGATTTTCCAAATAAACAGTTTAAACACTGAGAAAACAGAGTCATTCCTTAGAAAAACGGGAGAGCCTAATAACATCTGAAAATAATTTAAAAAATTCATTTTATGGGATATTCAAAGGGAAATCCAGTGTTCCTGAGGGCTGAGACAAAATTAGTGTTGTATCAGGCTTTTTTAAAGTGTCAGCAAGGACAATCCAGGCAAGCACAACACACTTGGCCCGATATTCATCCTGGAATGGCTGGATTTGATTAATAAGGAACCAAAGTACAATAATACAGTGCCATATCCATAGGTTTATGGAAAGTAAATTTTTTTAAACTAACTGTATCTTTTTATGAGATTATATATCTGGTTAACAAAGTTAAAAGTGTAGTCTTCTATTTGTGTTTGGCAATTGGATTGGTATATTACCAAACTGTAAAACGGAAACAAAAAAATAAATGTTCAGAACAAAAATAGATTAAAAGCTATGTAATATATACTTCTCAACACGGGTTATTAGAGAAAAACACCCTAATGAATGCCATTCTAGTGGACGTATAGAGACCAGTTCTTGGTCTTGTACTGTTTATCCTTGCTGCTAATGACACAAAAGAAAACCAGAAACATTTCTATCAACTTTACAGGCAAGATGCAAATGAAGAGTGATAGAGAGAAAAAATAGTAAAAAGGTCCTTCTCCTTTGAACAGCATTTTGAAAACTAAATGCAAGCAGGGAATATATAAGACATTAATTCTAACCTATGGAGAATTGCACGGCCAGAGACAAAGAACGCACACCGCACGGACAGAATAAGGCTTTCTATTCCAGGGAAGCACTGATTATGAAAAAAGGCCTGAGACCAGGATGACTAATGTGTTGAAAACAGGCTGCTATTCTTGTGACCTGAAGAGCTATGGAGAGGCTTTTCAAGCAGGATAAACAAAAGCAAAAGCAGGAAAGCTGTAGTGCTTCGCTGCCGCTGTCTCTGCAAATGCCGCTGGATGCTCAGGCCTGTTCTGGTGTCTGCAGCTTGAGGACGCTGAGGAACTAGAGAACATTCAGGAAAGGCAACTATAACTAATGACTGGAAAACTTGCCTTAAAGCTTAGTTTAGTTTGCCCCTGAGAAAGCTACAAGGGCATTTAATCATATCCTCTAATGACAGGAATTTACACCTATCGCACCTACAACGGCAGCTATGTGCAAAACATATTTACATGCAGCCCTTCAGCCCAAAATGCCTTTTCAGACAACACAAGCACTGGGGCACTCCCAAGGTGTGATTCATCGCCTCCTAACAAACACGTCTAAAGCAGCTCATCTGAACTGGACCCTGAAAATGCGTATTTCTCTCCACTGGCTATCAGGAAAGGCAGGCGTGACTATGTCAGATGTAATATAAACACCCAGGATGGCTGAAAGTTAGGTGAGATGACTTCCATGCCTGTTACGCATGAATCTGAGGAACAGAAATTTGCTAACAGACAGCTCTTGGTTCGGTAACATCCAGTGTCTGGAATTTTAAACTAGGCAAATGCATTAAAGAAGTTAAACACAAAGGGAAGGCAATTAATCGCTAGAATGCTATTAAGGCTGGTGCTGATTCTCCCATTAGTGGAAATTTTAAAATAAGATTTTTTTTTTAAGATGTGCCTTAGCTCAAACAGAAATTAATTCAGAGAAGCCATAAAGCCGGCTCTATGAGGAGAACAGATTGGATGACACAATGCTTTTTCTGGTTGTATAATTTATGACTCATTGAATACATTAGTAGAAAGCATATTGCTGAGAACAATATTTCATTGGTAAAAGTAGCATACAGATGTTCTGAGAAGGATTCTTCTATCTCTAATCCTGATAACATCAAGAAGAAGAAGTCTGAATGTCTATCAGTACTTGATTTCTCTTTTCACATCCAGGTACTAGTATAATTTGTGTGATCAGAGTATCTTTATGATATACGTGATGATTTTCTGACATGATGGTTTGCTTGTCAAACACGATTTGCCAAAACAGAAGCTGATTGTAAGGGTTGTTTCATAGAATACACCTCAGGGAAACATGAAAGTAGGGGCGAATTTGAGATGATTCAATTTTCAGGGAATATTTTAAAGAAAAAGTACATTGCCAGAATAATTTATAAATGTCTCTTATAACTAAAATTGATAATCATACAAAGCAGTGGTTAGCCTTAAGAGAATGCTCGTCTAGACAAGTGAAGCTCTCTGAAGGTGCAGTGATGTGCTCAGGGAAGCCATATTCCACTGTCTGAGCGGATGTCTGAGGAGCACAGAAGAACCACAGCAGAAATGCTATTATTGAAAGTATGTTCCCATGCACATGAAGAGAGACTGTCCTGAGAACTGGGAAAAGGCTAAAACCACATCTTAATGTGTGTTACAGATCACCAACAAATGCCAGGTCATCTGCTACAGAACAAAGCTGAATCAATATAAAGATTCAAGGCCTCTTCCTTGTATAGTAGCACAATCTGAAATAACACTCAGTTCCATACTTGGGTGTATAAGAAAGGTTGTGGTAATGCTGTTTGCATTACAGAATTATGTATTCCACCTATTGAACATAATTTTCTTCATTCTCCTCTTGTGGCACCTAAGAAGTTCACCCGGTCTAGTAAATTGTCCTACCCCTGATCCAAAGAGAACTTTATAAGATGGAGCTGAGGCTCCAAGAGGCAGGAGTGCTCAGAAGACAGACACGTTTCCAGCATTAAGCAAAAAAGCAGAACTGTTGGGTTAAAAAATGCTGATTCCTGCTGTAGGAAGCAGAACAATACCAACCTGAAAAACGCGTAAATGGGTTTGCAAATAGGTGTGGAATCAAAAAGATAAAGAAAAGAGGGTAGGCAGTGTTTGGCAATGCTGTTCCATAGACTGTGATCTTACCATAAATTGTATTAGTTACAAACATCAGCTGTTGTTATGGGACATCACTTCGCATCAAACACAACGACAAGCTATATTAGCATAATGGGTTATTATTCCCACATCCGTGTGAGCAGTACTCCATGGCAACCCAAAGATAATGAACGGCTTTGTCAGCAAGAGAGCACGTACAAAACTATATGAAGCACGAACACCAAGTACCTGAAATGGTACATGAGGCTGCTAATAAACTAAGAACTTAAACATCGGCATTTACATTTCTTTCCATACATACACAGAAAGAAGCACTGAACTTTTCGGTACACTCTCAGCTGTCCATTGTCATTGTGGGGACTTTGTATTTCCAAGACACTTTTACTCAGGGCTCAAGTCCATTGAGACGTTGGGTGTTTAAACCTGGCCTGTGGGACACAAACCAGAAAACCGACCCAAATGATCAGGTTCCCAGTGAGTCCAGCAGCAGCTCAGAACTGGATCCCAACAGCCACCCTGGGCCCAACACCTCCTGAGACACGTCCCCACGTGGACCCGGCAGTGTTGGGCCACTTCAGATGTGCAAAGGAGAGGAGAGAAGCAGCTCCTCTCCTCCGTTTGGCTGTAACCACTTCTTAAGTAACAAGCTTAATGGCTAGAGTACTCACCCAGAATATGGTAGCTTTGGGTTAGATGCTTAATTAAACCTCAGGGTTTTGAACTTTCATCTCCCACCTTCTTGGAGAGCACTCTCATTTTCTGGCCCATGTTCTGCTTGTTCGAAGTTTGTCAAATTTGAAGAAAGAATTCAGTGTGCATTGAATGAGAGATGAAATGCAATGGCAAGCATGGATCTAGCTCAGTAGTCGCCACTCAATCACTACAAATTGTGATAGATTAAATTATAATAAAAAGTAACATTAAACAGTAAAGGTATTTGGGCAAGGGAATGCCTACATCGGTAAATTAACTTTTGTTCTTGTCACTGTGTGTTAGATACACTTCACTAATGCCTCCACATTAGATCCTTCAGATATTTCTACCTGGTTTCTGCCTGAGTCTGAGCCATGCCAAATAATTTCTCCTTGAAAAAGATGGTCATTGATCACACTGATCATTTGTGTCATAAGAAATTTAATGACTGAAGATCATTTTCTGTATTAATTAGCAAGATATAATTTGTGATATATATTTACACACACAAATATTTAACAATAATGCATAGATTTAAACCTTCCAGCCAAATGTTTCAAACTCTGCTTCTATAAAGTAGGTAAATTGTAAACATGCCAAACATAACAAATGTAAACTACATCAACTTGAAATGTCATTTCTGGATTTAATATTATAAAAATGAAAACTTGATAATGAAAAGTCATGCCCTGAGGATATCACCATAATATAAATGTAATCTCTAAAATGCATGTCATCTCAGTCAGGCAGGCTTTAGGAGAATTTACCAATAAGGTTGAAATTTGGTACGTAAATGCTTAGGATATATGCTGGCTGTGCAAAAGGATCTGACTAGTATTATACACCCCTTTGTACTTAACTGAGAAAAATACTTGATTAAAATCTGTGGCAGCAACTTTGCAGAAACTCATTACTGTGCAGGAATAGACCCCTTTTTGTAACATGAAAATGACTGCATAAAGTAATACAAGAACTTACGGTGAACTAAAAAGAATAGTATTAATATTAGGCAGAAAACTATTCTAAATATCTATTAATATCATAAACCCATAATAAATGTAAACAAATCTCTAACTTGCCAATAACGTGAATCTTCCATTTTACTCCCTGAAGGATTACTGTTTGTCCCCAAATAAACTAGAAACCCCTTGCATGTAACTGCAATTCTCGGCAGCTCTGCTGCGATGGTCAGACCTCTGGGTCTCGCGCTTTGGGCACAGCAGAGCTGGGAAGCGGCCGGGTGCCGCTCCGCAGGCACATGGACCTTCCCTCGCTGCCCTGCAAGAAGACAGCGAAGCCTCCACCCCTCCTTCCAGTGGAGAGCTGGCCCTCGTACTGCAGGTGAAAAATGTCCCCAGTCTTGTTTTTCACGTTTCAAGAATAAATTCTGTCTCGAAAACAGGTACAGATTACCATGGTAGGTAAGTTTTTACTCTAAATAACTCCTCATTTCATTTAATTACTCTTTTTTTTCCTCCTTTTCCCTTGCTGATACTTACTCTAATATAAGGATTATCACAAATACCATTAACATGCTATTTACCTTCTTTCAAGTCCCTAACACTGATATAAAATAAAATAAAGCCTAGAGTCCATCCAGCAGTACCCAACTGTTCAGCTCAATCTCATGTGACAACAAACCATCAGCAAAGATACTTTATTTACAGAGTTTCATGTCGGTTTTTAACACATGGCTCATAAAGCTATTATGCTTGAAAGCATGCTGAGTGACACTCAAATATTCACTAATACCCAAATGCATGGTCTTGATTCACCCGAGAATGCTGTCAGAAGCCCCCAGATCTGTCTGACACACTCCCCTGGGAGATCCTGGGACAGACCAGCTTTCATTATTAGCTAATAAGCTACCTGCCTTTTGGGAGAAGAAATGCACGAGGAAGTTATCTGCTACTGCATTACAAGTAATAATAAATAGGCTAATAATCTAGTAAGAGTATTTCTTTGTACTTCTGTGTGCTTTCCACTGCATGCTGCATTACCTCATTGGACTCAGGCTTTCCGAAGTGACAATGACAAGGGAGGTAATACGGTGGATGTATGATTAATCTGATGCCAAACAAACCAACTGTTGACCCAGTTACCTTAACAGCACACACAAGCCACTTGCTGTTCTCCTCACCTGATAACATTCAACACTTTCTGTCACCTGGCCTAAGCACAAAGCAAAGCAACGCACACCCTTTGCTGGTGGGATTTGCTGTAAAGCAAGGATGTAGGATGGAAACCAGGACTCCTGCACTGCATTCTGTGCTTGGGAAGGGATTTCTCTGTCTCTCACCTCCCCCATCTCCCCACCTGCTCTCTTCTTACTCCATCCCTACAACCTGGTGTCTCCTCATGCCTGCGTCTTCCCCACTTGAGGCTCCCCATTCCAATTCCTGACTCCAATACGCTGTTCCCCTTGTCCAGCCAAACATCGCTCACCTTGTCCTACCAGTCCTCTCACCTCCATCCCACCCCTCCTCATGTCCCCACCTCTTCACCCACCCCTTCCAGTCTCCCCTTTGCCCCATCTCCTGCCAGCTGTTCCATTTCCACTGCCACTGTCTGGGAGGTGTCAGTTCCCCTATTTCTGGTTCCTCCCCTACAATGACTCCCCTGTCTCTTCTCTTTCCATTCCCCCTGATTCTCCTTCCTGGGCTTTGAAAATTTAAAATCCACTTTCCCCTCCATCCTCACTTTCTTTGTGCAGCCACCGTCCCGAGGCAGCTGGCTGTGAGGTGTCTGTCCCCCACCTACCCCCAAGATCCTCTGCAAGGGAACTCGTAACACAAACAAACAACACTGGGTTTGCATTTTCTCATTCTTAGACAACTTGTTAAACAAGTTCAAAAGAAGTAGGCAGACTGCATAAGCTTTGCTTCCATTGGAAAGCTGACTAAAAACAATCCTGGTTACAAGGGAATAAATGCAAAATCTGATGTCAGGTAGCTTACACTACTTTCAACATGTGATAGTGTAATATGCACAGAATAAACCTGATACTGAAAGCATACAACAGTATGTTACTGTGAGTATATGCAGTAACCTACACCACAAACTTCTCAAGGAAGAGCTTCAGCTAGAACTCCATACAGGTATCCTTTTCACTATAAAAGCAAATTGATCCAGACATTTAAAGACATAAATAACAATCATAATTGCAGCTAAAAGAAAGCTAATTGTGTATATTTTTGTTAACAAAAGTTGTTAAAGGGAATCAATACCAAAACAAATTTATAAATATACATCCTTCAAAGTTGAAGTTACTTCACATACAAGCTGAGAGACCCTTCAAAGTTACAGAGACAGAGAAGAGCTAAATAGCTTGAGATTAGGAAAAAATGTTATTATAATGATCACATAATTATAGGAGAACTCCCGCAAAACAATACCTTTGGCAGATTTCTGTGCTGAGCCAGGTACTACTGGTTACTTAAGAATTCGAGGGAATATAAATGAGTCCTTCAAAGTCATGCCTTTCAAAATAAAATTAAAACTATCTGCAACTTCACAATTATAAATAAAATCAAGAACAATAATAATCAAGATCCATTACATTCTTTTGATCAGTCCTTGTCTAATGCCAATCCAACATCTTCACATTTCAGCCATACACAAATCATGATTTCTGACTCCCTCACTGACTAGTGAAAACCACAGTAGCCTCTCTGCTTTTATGCATTAGTGGTACATTTCATGACAGCAAATTTCTGAAAGCATAGGAAGTATTCAGGATAAAGATTGTATAGCATGTCTCTCAAAAGGTTCTCAGGTTTTTTCGGTTGTGAAACTTCTCTGCTAGGGCTCCAACCACCTAATTAAGCTCTTCATCAGCAACACATTCCCCTGGAGACATGTGATATGTGTCACTACAGTGATCCCACAGTATTTACAAAACAACACTCAGATTTCTCTTCAAACCAGTGGCCTGAAAAGCACCTCAGAATCTCCCTTCTGGGATGTGACAGAGCTGAATCTCTCAGGTGGCTATTTATGGTGGATATTTATGCAGAAACATCAATAGTGTTGGTGGGCTCTCTATACTGGTGGCCTCTGTATTTCACGCAGAGGAGGAAGCAAGCGGCATTTGACAACCCAGTGAAACTCCTGCTACTTAGCTGAGAGCAAACTAGGCACTCAGTGTTTCTCAGGTGTGTTTTCCTTCAGCCACTTGTTTTAGCAAGCTCTGCTGTATGCTGTGAATCGAAAACCTTTCCTATCCCTCTATTTTGAATGTGACTATAATTTGAAATATATGAAAGGTCATAAATATATACGGAATTGCCTAGCTTCTCAGTAGTTCCTGCAAGGAATAGAGTCTGTGCTTCCGAACTCCAGACTGGCAGGAGTTCTACCTTTCCCCCTTGTCAGAAGTGCCATATCAAGGGGCGCCCCCTGGCAGACAGAGCCCAGACAGACCTTGCTGGTGACCTTTCCCTTGTTCAGACTTTTAGCACTAATGAGGCAAGAGAAACTCTTCTTGTTGCCCTTGATATCCCTTGCACTTCCCATCTCCAGCTGAGCTTCAGATTTCCATGCACCACCCCTGCATGCCTGGGCAATGTTTATAAATTCCTCCTTTGTAGCCAACCCCCGCTTCCACCTCCGAAATGCTGCCTTTTTTGTACTGGAGCCCAGCCATGAGGTCCTTGACAAGCCAAGTCAGTCTTCTTATATGTCTGCTTGTTTCCCTGAGTATTGGGGTGTCCCACTCTGGCACTGGGAAGATGCTGACCTTAAAGACCTGCCAGTTTTCCTGAGCTCCTTTGCCTTTCAGAGCTGCCCGCTATGGCATCCCACATAACAGCTTCTGAAATCTGAAAAACTGAAATCTGCTCTCCTAAAGTCCAGGGTCTGTACTCTGCCACCCTCTTTCCTTGCTCTTCTCAGGAACTTGAGCTCCAACCATTTCTTCCTTGTTAGTGGATAGCAAATCCAGCTGCACTTCACCCCTGGCTGGTCTATCCTGTATCAAGAAGTTATTCCCAACAGGCTCAAGAAATCTTGGCTGCTTGTGTCCTGCTACATTGCACATCCAGCAGACAGCAGGAGGTTCAAGTCTCCCATGTGAACTAACATCAGCAATTCATCAGCTTCTTCAAGGTGTTTAAAGAAGGCTTTGTCTGCTTCCTCACCCTGATCGGGTGGCCTGTAACAGATTCCCACCATCATGTAACCCTTAAAGTCCTCTCTTGTGTCCCTGACCCACAAACTCTCAAGCACACTGTCACCCACCCATCCCATAGAAGAGCTCCATACACAAGGAGCCCCTTCACAACAACGCCAGCTCCACTCATCTACCCTGCAGGTCCTTCCTGAAGAGTGTGTATCACAGTACTCCAACGCTGTGAGCTGTTAACACCAACTCTGCCACTCCAATGATGTTGTAGACTTGTGACTGCACGCAGAACTTGACTTCCTCCTGCTTGTTTTCCAGAGTGTATGTATTTGCATACACGCACTTAAGATGGGTGACTCCTTATCCTGTTTTACAGTTCCTGAGGTCTCTCTTGTTCCCCTTGCCCCACAGCCTTTGCTTTCCACCCCATATCACTGCTACCTAACTGAACGATGGGTCATAATCTCCCTCCACTGTCACTCCTAGTTCCAAACTCTCAGCAGGTCAATGAGCTGGTTGGCAGATGCCTTGCCCCACTTTGCCATTGAACATATTCTATTTACATTATTAAAAAATATAAATAATACAGGAACTTACAATACGTGGCTGAAAGAGCTGCTGTGAAGTTTGATCACTATGTTTAGTATTCCTTTTAGCTGAAGCAACAGAGAAAGGATTGGATGATTCAGAAGAAAGTATATTAAAAGAGAAGGGATTTTCTTTTCTAGGGACAATTGATTCAAATCTATTTTAGGTAACTGCAGTGAAAGAAAAATCACCAACTCACAAATACTTCAGCTACCTACCTCTGTGAAATTATTCTGTAGTCCAAATTTATCACGGCAACAACAACAGAAACAACTTCACTGCTGATGCTCTGAAGTAGAGAGGAATGCAAAAGCTAGATTGGCCTGGAGAATGAACTAGCTCTGATATTTAGAAGCAGGCACAGGTACAGGACTCACTATTAAGAAAGTAAATATGATTTGCTATACAGCTCCACCAGTCTAACAGCAGGAGTCACCCAAAACTGCCTCCCGCTCTTAGTCACGTATCCTTGCTCTCTTCCTTATGTTGACCAGAGCATCTACACCATTTTAGAGAGTTTAACTGGCAGGATATTAACTGTACAGGGAGTTAGGGTGGACAGAGAAGGGGTAGGAGCACAGGGACAGGGACAAGAGGCCATGGTGGGACTGTCCCTCCCAGACACAGCTCCTGCCCATCCTGGCGTCAACACCCATAAGAACTCAGTCTCTGGGGCTGCCAGCTCACAGCCAGTGTCCGAGCACTGACCAGCTGCTTAGAAACTCAGGAATGAACACAGAAAATAAAGCTGGACAAGCACATGCAGTCAGAATTCTGAAGTGCAGAGACTGCTTCCTACTGTCCACTGGGTCAATACAGAGAAGAGAGTTTAAACTATTAATGAAACGAGGGCATCAAAGGTGATGGAAACACAAAAGGAATGTTAAGTAGCATTTTGGCTCCTTTATTAAACCGTGGACACTTTTGTATTCTTTATACACCTAAGGTAACCTGTATATTATCACTTCTTTTATTTGTGTGTATATATATATATATGCCTACAGCTTCTTCGGTGGTATTTTATATACATAGAGAACATACAAGAACTGTTAGTTCTTTCCCTGATCTCTTTGAATAGTAACTAGCTATATTGGAAAAAAACAAACTGCTGGTAATTTGTTCTACAAGATCAGATATCCCAAATCAATCACTCAGAGTGGATACTAATAGTACAAGAGAATAGTTTTAGTTTTACCACAAGTAAAATTATTGGAACCTTTATGGAATATGTACCAGTAATTATCTATGCCTAGTTTCCAGACTATTTTATATTTTGCGATAAGGACTGAAGTTTTGCCACAAAAATTTATGCACTAGAACTGCACTCAAACTATTTGCATTTCTTCACAGCAAGCAAACTCATTGGGTAAATAAACTGAATTTTACAACAGAGTATTTTGGATTCTCTCATGCTTTTTTCCTCCCAATATGGTAGAAACGATTCTGGAAGGTGCTGAAGAAAGCAGCAAACATCAAAATAATAAAAAATCCTCTTTTAAGAGCTCTCAGGTCCCCAAAGTCATAAAACTTCCATTTTCCCTTCTAAGAAGAACCATATGAAAGAGCACGTTCTAAAATGGGTACCACCCAGAGTACAGTGCAAACACTCTGGTTTAATACCTTTCCCTACAGCTCTGTGGAGAGGAGGATCAGATCTGCAAACAAAAAGCAGGTTGTCCTGGGACAGAACAGTCGCCACTATTAAGCAAGCGACTTTTCTGCTGGCAATCACAGACTACTTAAAGCTTAAGAATACACTAAGCACCCTAATTTCAGGTTCAATGGATAATCAATTCCCTTTACATAGCAAGACAGTTTGAATTAACAGCATCCTTTGTCCAAAGCAGAGTGACATGCCAAGGCCGAGCAGATGCCAGCCTGGCTCCCCAGGCTCCCCGCAGGCAGAGGCCGTGGCAGTGCCCAGCTTTCTGCAGCTGTCCCTGGGCTGACACCTCCCTCACAAGCAAGAGGAGAAGGTCCAGGCATGGCCCCAGCCCGGGCTGCAGTTTCCCCGTCCCTGCCAGCCTGCTCTCCTGCTTCCCACAGCCAGTCGTCCCTGTCCCTGTCCCTGTCCCTGTCCCTGTCCCAGCCACGGGCGACCGCGCGCTGCAGGCGAGCACGGGTCCTTCCCTGCGGGGTGAGCTTGCAGCACTTCAGCTTCTTGAGTCACCAAACTCTGAGTCCACATGGGTAGGAATGCCAGAGCAAGAGAGACGGCGGGGAAGGACAGATTCCTCTTGTTCAGGGAACATGTTTAAGTGGGCACTGAGAAACACGAAGGAGCCTCTTCCCTTCACTTGGTAACCTGCCACAACCACAAAGTCTGACAGCACAGTGTGCTTAGCATATTCAGCTTTAAGCAGGCCTATGTTTGCCTGCAGATAAGTGACCCCCTACAAAATGTCTGTTATCATCTTCCTGCACAAAAAAATCTTACTAGAGTATCAATATTATGCAGCACAGAACTTACACAAAAAGCAGACTTTTACCTAAGAAACTGCCTACAGCCTTCCCTTTCTCTTGCTCACGACACAGGACTTCACGAATAGTCTCCGTAAAAACATTGAATTTTATTCCTAAATCTATTATATCCATTTAATGAAGGACTGCGTGGCAGCCAACAACCCCTCAGGCCTCGCAATGGACATCAAGAAGTTTCTCTTACGCCTGATGCTTTTCTGACAACATAACTTGTTCGGACGCCAGCGCTGCATAAGCTCCATATGTGATGAGCAAGCGGCGGAAGAGCCAGAGGTCCCGCTGGGATGGCCCTGGGATGCTGCTGGGTTTGAGCCACATAAGCAGCAACCGATGCGAGTGCCTCTGCGTCCCCAGGATTAAGCTGTCTCCAATGTTACTACCACTAGTAAACAGCGAGTGGCTTTTGCCAGCCACTGCTACAGGGACTGGGCACGCGGGAGCACAGGGTGTGTAGTAGGAGGATCGAGCAATGGGCTCTGTACAGCACAAAGGTGAAGAGGATGATGACGTGAGGATTTTGATGTGGATGGTGGCTCTGTGGAAGAATACAGGGAAGTATGGGCCATGGGAACGAGACCTGACGTCCTAACACTGAAAAAAGGCCTTATTCTGAGTCTGAATTAAATGCAAGTCCACAGAAAACAAACATCTTGCCATTCAAAGGTGATAAACAAGTGTTGTAATCCTTAAAATAAGGCCTGAAGATAACTCCGTTCTATGAGAAGTGGCAAATAAAATTAAAATGTTCGCTATGCAAAATGTGCCCTCTCATTTAATTACACAAAAAAAGCACCTTAAAATCTCTCTCTAGTAAATGGGAGACAATGAAATGCAGTTTCTACCAGCCCACGTAGAGCTGACTTGTAAGAGCACAAGTGAGCCATCTACCCGTGCTGTTCGGATTCTTCTACAGAATCCTTTCCTCCACTAAACTTAATTGCTGATCTGATCTAAAAACTGCACAAAACAGAATTTATTATACAAATTCCTGCAGTTTATACTGATAGTACTCAGCTTCTTCTAGCTTGATTTTTAAAATTCTATTCAGATTTTGGTTTTGAAACTATTAATTTGAAAAATGCAAGTGGAAATTAAATTCAGAATAAATCTATCATCTGATCCATTCAAAAAGTAAAAACAGGCTAAAAAAAGAGCAGATTCAAATTCTTAACATTTGGATTCATATGTTATTTACACACGTTTATTTACAAAGTATTTTGCAACATTTCCATAAAAATCTGAGGAGAAGAATCTTAACCATCCTACTTTTGGTAAGCCCTATTCTATTCTCATCATCTTCTTGACCTCAGTAGGCCAAGTGAGCACTACTCTACCTTGAGTAAGCATGGCCATTTAGCAGTAATTTCAGAAGTAACACAAATGATTAATGCAGTTGTTGACTAATGCAGAGTTTGCTGCTGTTGATCAAAAATCCTTGAATATTTAAGAAAACATCAGAACACAAATGAGATCTGTTTAAAGAAAAAAAAAAAAAGATTATTCATACTTTCCAACCAGAGAATCCCAATTCTGATCCCACCTCCAACACATCAACACATTACAGGAATATTTTCCAGAACTGCATGCTGTGCACAGTATCTTATTGACATGTGCAGAGCAAAAGTCTGTGTTAAGAGCTGCACAAAGGAGTATTTTGAGGTCTCTGACTTTGGTGGGATGATTCAAAGGCCAGACTGTGACTCGGCTTTTTTGTCCGCTAGGAACAAGAGTGCACACTCACTGAGTACACGCCACCGACTGTATCATCCTCATTACAATAGCTAACAGGTACTTAAAATGTACTGACTCCCGTGCCCATGAATTATCTGCCTCCTTAGCTGGCTGATGAACAGGAAAACCCAAGCGGCACACCAGTGAACACCTCTGCAAGTTCTGTGTGACACTGAACTGAAATCCTGCCTGGGATGTCAAGAATGCTTGTTTGTTAAAGACCTTCGATAGCAAAATCAGAGAAAATTGTCATCCCAGGTAGAATAACTGAGTATATTGTATGGTATGACACGGGCAAGGGGTGCGATTGGCAATGTATTAGAAAACGTGTAAGCCAAACCACAAATCAATCGAAAGGACTGGTTTTGGTGGGATTATAAAGCCTGGGAAGGATAAATGCTATTTACAGCTACTGTTTTAAAGTGCCAATTTACAGAAACACGCATGGACAGCACCTCTACACTATTACCACTTGAGCAAAATACATACTGTAGGACCTAAACTAGACCTTTTTCTACTAGGTAAATGGCATGGCATGATTTATAGCTTACTGTGCTCTTGGGTATGCAGACACAGCACCTCTTCTCTGACAAACACGCTCCCGTGCGTGCATGTCCAGGCTTCCCAGCACTTTCTCAAGCAAGGAAAGTGTCTTCCTCTGCTCCACCCATCACCCAGCAGAGCTGAGGAAAGCCCTGGGTCTTTCAAACTCCCTACTGCCTTCTTATCAAATTGTTAGTTTTTCAGCTAGAAAGGATATGTATGGATTTACGAACACAGCCTTCTAGACTGAAAGCAAAAAAAATACAGTTGGCAAGAAGTTTAAGGCAACCTGGATTAATTTATTTTATTTCCTCTTAGTGTTTATTCAAAGACAGTAAAAAGTGTGTTTATTAGCTAAACAAATGTCAGAAAAAACAATTATTCACATACTATTTCCATTTCTCTAAAACAGAATGTCATTTAAGGACTTCTGATTTCAGACTAGAAACATCTTTGCTGTTTTGAAATACTTTCAATATACTCCGAAGTAGAGGAAAAAGGAAAAAAAAAAGTTATATTTAATTCCACAATATAGTCATTTTTATATTCCTAAGTGCTAGTTCTACTTAACCTTGAAGTTACAGTAGCCTGCTACAGAAACAATGCCAGAACTGATTTGATTTCTGCACCATGAAGTGACTTGTTTTTCTTCTGTCATAAACTGTGACTAGCTTGTTATGAAATATGTGTTGTCACAATACACACTTACGTTCTCAGGATTTGATTAACATGAGTCCAAAAAACTAACTAAATTATAAAATTCTCTTCCAGTCCTTGCGGGATCAGTGATTTGAATGAATATGCACTAAATATTTTAGAAATGGGGGCAGACAAGTAATGCTGTTTAGGTAATAGTATTATTACCTGGTGACTTCACACTTGTGGTAGAAAACCAGATTCAAACAAGCACTACACTGTTACTGAGGTACAAATGACCTGGAAAAATACAGTTTCTATGGATATCATTTAATGAAGACAAGCCTTGCATGTCACACATCCAATACAGTGTTACTTTTATTTCTTTGCAGGTGTTCAGATACATGCCTTCTATTACGCAGATTTTGCAATTTTTTTTCTACTACAGAATACTGTCTTTTATGCAGAAGTTATTAAATTATAGATAGTGGGATGATCAGAACCTTCCTGCATATGTAGCCAAGTTGGATTTTTCCAGAGACATGGTGTTCTATCTTTTAAAAACAGTTAATTATGGAGATCTAGCACTGTTAATACAAGCTTCTATAGAAAAGAAATATACTGTTCATGTATTTTAAATTAAAAAGCAAATTTCTGCCAGAGTTATCCCATGGCCATACCTAATCTGGATATATTAGCAAGCACTAAATTTTATTCAGAAATCTTTATTACATAATATTGCTAAAAATCCAGAGAATGATTGATTTAAACAGCAATGGAAATCAGGAACAGCAATACTGAAAAGACCAAGGCAGACTAAAATGTCATTTGTTTACATTTTGCAAAACCCAGTCTGGATTAGATAAACAGGCAGATTCCTTCTGGATGGAAATATTGCATAAGATTCTGAAATTAAGCATAGAGGGTGGGAAGTGCAACTATAACCAACTGATGTTTTGCTTTTCATCACATTACAAGAATGACTTTCAGACCTGAAGTATAATCATTATATTTTTGTCCTCGGTGCACAATTAATAAGCCCCAACTTCTGAGCAATGCCACACCCTTGTGATTAAGCAGCATTTTCAAAAATATTTAGATAAATCCTGAACAAATCAAATAAACATGTAGGCAGGAAATGCTGTTTGGAATGCACTCCCTGCAATGTACTATTAGAGAGAGCCAGAAAGCAGCCTAACTTCAGAATTCAATCAAGCAAAATCTAGTATAATCTCATTACAGCCTTTGCAGTTAATGAAACCTATTTAAATCTCTGACATTCTGATTTTTAGAGCTGACGAAAGCAAAAATTATTTGGTCTACATAACACAAACATACAGAAATGCAAGATTTTATCCTTTAGGTTATCCTAGCTATTTACCAAGCAACACGTAATATGAAAAGATTACTCTTCTGCTACTCACTATTGCTCCAGGATTTCAGTAAATATTTGATACTGATTTCAAAGAAGCCTGAATCCTGCTGGCTAGCCATGTCTGCTGCATACAAAGAGGCTTCTATAATTCTGAGCAGCTGAAGTGGCAGGTACTATGTATGTAGATGTGACTGTCACCAGTTAGTGATGTAAACGAGGGGTCAGAGGAGGAAATGAAGTCTCTGCAGATCCACTTCTTCCGTTCATGGTAGGTAAGCTCAATAAAAAAAAAAAAGGCGCTCAACAACAACAACAAAAACACACCATGAGATTTTTGTCCTTTGCTCTTCCTCCAGGGCTGGTACTTAATTCTATCTGAGGAGTATTTTATTCCCTTAGCCCCCTCAGTATGTGTTTTCATTTATTCCATTCCACAACTGGGCAAATTTCTCCTGGTCGGTCAAGGCACACGCAGCACCACAGCACTTGTTCCATGAGCACAGTATCTTCCCAAAGGGTGTCTGAGCTGTGCTTCTAGTGCCGTGCCGTCCGCCTGGCTGGAGATTTCTTCCCACCAGAAGCTGACAGCCCGAGCGTATGCACCTCCTCTTGGAAACCGAGAATCAACTCGAAGCCCCACTGAAACCGCCTCTTCTGCAGCTGGAGGGATTTCACACGTACCGTTTGGCTTTAGGAAAAAAACAAACAACAAAACCAACAGCCTTTAATGCCCATGGTCTGCCCAGCAGCGCTGGCCGGGCTGGACACGCTGCATCACGCTGCGGTAAAACGAGCTGCACCCACGGAGCTGATCGCAGTGACGCTGGGAAAAAAGGAAAAAAAAAAAAAAAAAAAGGCTCTCCCTCAGCCCAGTTGCACAAGAGAAGCACTTCCAGAGCGCTGGAAACACGGCATTCAGACTGGCTGCTTCTGCTTTGCTTTCTCTGCCACAGAAAAACGTGTTGTCTTTTTTTTTTTTCCTCTTGACTTTTTTTTTTTTTTTCCTTTCTCCCTTAACAAAGATGAGAGACAGCAAGCTGGATTCATAATGGCAAATAAAGCAGAGAGCTCACTGCTTGGTATTCACCCCTGAAAGAGCCACAGAAAATTGTCAGTTTTATGTCATTTTTATCTTGAATAATAATGTGGGGTTTTTTTTAAAAAAAGGAACTGAATTCACATAAGAAAATGAGGCAGAAGCAATTCACTGCTTGTTAATCTCTCCATATTTTCTACAAAATACTTTACTGCTAGCTACGTGAGGTTTTATTTCAAATAATTACAGGATATCGCTATGCATATTTTAACGCTAATGAAGAAAAATAAGAATAATCAGTTTCCCAAATATTTTTTGTTTCCTATAGTCTCGTTATCATCCTTCCATATATTAATTCCTGGGAATAACTACTTCTTTTCTCACTTAGTGGAATAAATTTCCTGCAGCATCTCATAATTACAGTAGCTGAGCCAAATTAGAGCTCGTCTGCTGCTGATTCTTCCAAGAACTTCGTCAGCAATTATAGTTGCACATTATTTTTAGTTTCAGTATGCAGAATATTTGATGTTTGGATTGGAAACTGAGGAACTCAAGGGTCATTGAGACCAAACTCCTGTGGTTCTCACTGAAAATATGCTCAATTTCTTCTGTAAACATACCTCATCTACAGATAAGGTTTTGTGTCCTCACTAATGGAAGGCTGCTGCAGAAACTCACTTTATAAACCTTCTTTCAATTCCTAAATGAAGTTTACTCAAAACCAGTTTACATCCTTTGGTGAACATGAACCATCAGAAATGTTCAGAGTATCTCAGGTTGGACCCTACCAGCTATCAAAGCGATCTGATCAGCTCTTCCTCCCTGTACTGTTAAATATCATCCCATTGGTGTCACTCTGGGCATCCAATTTCTTTCCTGAGACACCCTCGCCCCCCATTTCTGTCCCCACCACTGACAATGCCTCCTCATTGTACCATCCCATTTTAACCAGCACACGCCAACTTTTTACAATTAAAGTTAAATTTAATACCAAATATGGCAAGTCCCAAGACCCAGGACTGATGACTTCCTACCATCTCATGCATTGATTTTTCAGCAGAGACAATGCCAGGTAGGTTTGGAAGTCCTTATTCATCCTCACAAATGCAGCGTTAATTCTTATGTTTAAGGATTTAAGTAATAATTTCCCCTGGGGTGCTACATCAAATGCTTTTCTGAAGATGACTGCTGTATTAATTTTATCACAATTCTCTTGTTGAAAATAAAAATATAAGGTTAATTTGCAAATACTTGTCTTTCCTAAACCTGTATTGGATTTTATCCAATTTTCAATTAACTATATCTCCAACCAAATTTTTTTTCAAAGCCTTGAATGCGTCTGAGATCAAGCAGCCTCTCTGCAGATATTGATAATTTTTCTCTCCTAAATTCTGTGGTTTATATTTATAAAGCAGAATCTCTCTTTTGATAGATTGAACAAAAATTTTATTATTTGAGCTGCAACTTCGTGTGCCCGCTCTTCCGGTATAACGAATGGGAAGTTATCTGGTTTTTGTAATGTGAATTTGAAGATCTTTGAGCTTTTTTTCACCTCATAATTGATTTTTTGTTGTATTACTCCTCCTACATCTGTTCCTCTACAAGGTCCCATCCTATGGAAAATAAAGGCAAGGCACTCACTTAGTGGTCATATCTTTTTCTCACTCTATCTCTCATCCTCACTGAATACTGGACCCATTAAAACCGATGTTCTTGTTTCAAAATTGTAAAGAACCAAGGACATTTAACTATTTGCTTTTAATTCCTTCACATATTCTTCCTCAGCTGAGCTTCTGATAGTGCTCACTTTAAACTGACACCCTCTGACCTCCAAGCCACAACTGTCTTCGCTATCAGTGCAGTGGGGCCTCTTCCAATGCCTCTGCAGCCCTTTTCCATGAGAATGGTGGAGCATTCAGTGAAACGACTGGGAGATCAGTTTAAAACAAATGAAGTGTTTCTCTCTTCAGGAAGTTGTGAGCTTCTGGAATTCATTGCTACTGGAAGTCATGCAGGTAGACAGCATTAGCAGGTTCAAAATGCTGATAATAAACACAAATTTAGGTCTATAAAGGATGCTAAAAGGAGCAGGCAGGGAAGTACCCCCTCCAGCATCCCTAACGCTGCCGCCCCCCTGCTGGGGGGTACGGGAGGGACGGGCTGCAGACAGGGGCTGTGCCCCAGTGCGCTCTTCCCAATCACCGTCTTCTGCTGCTGCCGCCAGGAGGACACCAGGTGAGATGGGTGACAGGTGGGACCCCCGGGATGCTCCTGAGGGTCCCACATTTCCCTCCCAGAATGAAAAGTTCAAGGTTTTATTGGTTGGTTGGTTCTGGTGCTTTCAAGTCAAAGAAATTTCAGGCATCCCCCGTAGGTGAGTATCTGATTTCTTCACTGTCACTAACCAGTTCCTTACATTTCTCATTGTTTTCTTTTCAAAACTGCAGGTCTAGCCATGCTTATCCTGAATCAGCTTGTACAAACATGATCCAATAATGTTCCTGTCACTCGTCCTTCTCAGTCTTCACCAGTTATCAAGTCTTAACCAGCACAGTATCTTCTTGGCTTTGTGATCATTTGGCAAAAAAATAAACAGGCTAGCACATCCAAGGATATCTGGATTTGACTACTATTAGTAGAGTTTGTGTCTGAGGTGTTTAAGTATCACCCAATGCTACTCCCACTTCCCTATGTACTAATATAAAAAAGGCTACAGCTGCATTCAGCCTTCTGTCTAGGAGTGGCAAACCCCCTAGGCACCTTTTTAACTTATTTTCTCCAGAGTCATTTGGAGCCAAAGTAATTCTATTTCATGTGCAGTATCTTCAACACTGCATCACAACATTAATATACAATGCAGAATCTCGCTGCTTCCACCTTTTTGTATTCTTTCTGAAGAACACGTTTACATGTGCGTTTCCACTGACAATATGCTGTTGCACTAAAATATTGAACAACTTCATGGATGTCTTGAAACAAAGCATATTAAAGAAAAATTCCACCACTCTTAGACTGTGTACTTTTGGCACCATATGAAAGAGTTCATACAGAGTACAACATTTACATTATGCTTCCTGATCTCACAATTGTACTAAGGAGAGGTACAGCCCAAGGATCTGCTTTCAGTCCATGGAGAAGTGTAATGAGCTACAAGAGGAAAAACTTCCCCACTACTTTAATATAGGCATTTGTAGCACAGAATTCAGCACTGTTGTTAAAATTTTCCTCATGTTTGATACTCCTCCATAATCAATTCTGCTTTAGAAAGTAGGACCCAGAGATAAATGCCTCCAAATTTAACTTTTGCTGTAGCAGCTTCCTTAAAATTAAAAGTATAACCAATTAAAATGTTACGAATTCCTATCACTGAATAATCATAAAATACAAAAAAACCTGTTAAATGCTAAACTTCATTTAAATATTTGCCAGTATAAATCTGCTCGAATAGGACATACATATTCCATATAATATCATAGTTTTGCTGACATTTTGGAAACACTCCTAAAACAGGTGTAACACACTGAAATGGCAGAAGCACCAACATTATAATCTAGTGCTCTGAACTTATTTTAGGGACGCTGACAAGACTAAGAAGTTCTGGTTACACAGCTTCCCTTTAGTTCTTGTTGACTTTATGATATTTAGAATTCAATTACGTACTCCAGGTTGTGAAAGAGAGACAGGCATAAGCATACAAAATCTGTCAGTGTAAGCTTCCTGATGATGGATATCAGAGTCTTACATACTAACAAATACATTGGGCTTCTTTTTATGATATTACTACATAGGAGTTTATGATAAGTTAATAACAATGTAATGTCTTTTTCACCATAAGAAGTCATAGATTCATAATGTAAAGCTTTTCATAGGTCTACCATGATGAAGCACCTGCTGATTAACGTGATAACAGAAGCATTGTTTTGATTATAAACGTCTGTATGTAACTCAAACTGCGCATTCGTGACATGCAGTGCAACTTCTGCTCTCTCGTCTGCTTTCTGAGATCAGAGGTAGCACATATGCAGCAGCCTTGGGTACTTGGCTTATACCATCTCTGGCTGAACAACGTCTGTGGAGTTTCCATGCCCCAACTTTGGAAAAACCAGGTTGGGAGAAGCTGTTCAGCAGCACAGTCGGAAGTGCCCTCATGAGCAGCACTCTGCATGAACGGCTATTTTCATTGCAAAACATCTGAAAAATAGACTTCCAAAACTTTCACTCTGAAAAAGAATAATAAAAACACATGTCGCTGGAGGTATTCACCATCTCTATCTTGAGGCATCCAGGCTGGATGCCTGCGCTGGGAGGTGAGTGCCTTCAGCATGACTCAAGAGTTCCCCAGAGTTCCAGTACAGAGCACAATTATTTTCCAAAGCAGCCTATTTCTCTTCACTGTCTACACATGATACTTACGGTAACTGCTTTCGTAAATCAGGTACTTTATTTAGATTTTTAATATTCACAAAACCCATTTTGTTTACATTTTTGGCAACTACTATTTATAACAGTCATACAGGCAGTTTAGTCCTCTACGTTCTGAGCAATGCTTGCAGGAATCATTAAAAAAGCGCCTGGAGATATGAATACAGCACAGTCCTTGCACAATCTTCCAAGGCTCATTTTAGCTTGGTATGAAAGGACCTATTTGGATTTTGCAATCTGAACTCTTCAGAATCTGAGGCTAAATGCAAAGAGTAGCTGAAGGTCTCTAAGGGATGACACCAGTAACAAAGCAAGTATAATCTATATATTCAGATTTTGTACACACTATAGTTGTTACTAACAGAATGAGTCTCTTATGTAGTGAGTAGTTATATTTCTGATCTCTAAGGACCCTTATTCAAACTCCATCAATAAACCATAGTGATTGTATTTATGAGTGCACAAATATCTGCTAGCAGCACAGAGCCTCTCCTTGGTCTGCAGTGATAAGTGTTTATGACCCAGTCTCTCCTACAGTGGTAGCCTGCAAGACGGGAGCACTTCAGCTCTAATCTAGCAAAAAACTTAAGCAAAACACAACTTTTTATTTGCCCAGCTTGTGCATAATACCTTGTGTCTACCTTTGCTAGGTGTCAATCATTCTGCTCCTGCCCACCTCTCTGCAGCTTCCAGGCAGTGACATGGACACAGATCCCAAAGCCAAAAGCAGCTTTACTGAACTGCTGGAAGTTTTAACATGGTTTTTGATTTTCTGTGGCTTCACCAAGTCATATAGCTTTTCCTCCTTAATTTGGGTAAAATGTCCTTTCTGCCAGATAGTGTTGTATGCTGAATTACACCCATGTTTCTGATTTCCATGGAATCAGCCTGGATTTACACTGGTACAGCTTGTATAAATGTTCGGCTGCCTGGAGTTTTTCCCCAAGGAGTAAGCAAGCGCTAGTTATTGGGTTCTCTGTGGTTTTTATATGATCTAGTCTTTTTGAGCAAAATAAAGCAACCCTACAAAGGATCATTGCCAGATCAGTTTGATTCCAGTGCAGAACACACCTAACGGATGAAAACAAAGAGGATCTATTATATTATCACATTCCAGGATATATTGCATTGCATTCATGATTTCACATTCTCTTATTTAACAAAACCACTTGGAACATCTTTATGCTCTACTCTTAAAAGACTGCGCTAACTTTCCGATCGATACTGGTCATAGTCAAATGGTATTCAGATACCTAAATGTCGGTGTCTATTGTGATTATAGATACGTTAAGGTATGTGAGCTGTTCACGGAGACTGGCAGATATGACATAAGACCTACATTAGATCCACAGCCTTCTGAAGCAGTTGGAGGCTTTCTCCTAGATACCTATGTTAGGTGTGTGATTTGCTGTCTTTGGTTTCAGGAGGAAAAAAAAAGAAACAATGGAAAAAATGACGTGTCATTGTATTATCTGTGAAGCAACAAGTCCACATGTAAGCCAGCAATAAAAAATAATATTTTGACATTTAAGCAGAAAAACCCCACAGTATTTATGTGTAGTGAGTTTGTTTTCTTCAACTTGAGGTTTTTTGAGTTTATACACTTCTTTCCTTATCTTAAAATATTTACAAGGTTCTTTTGCTTTTCTTGTTACAGTTTGTGTAACACAAAACAATTCAAGCCAAACATTAACAATGCAGCTTGTACACATACTTTACTAGTGTCCTCTGTTAAAAAGAAAATCAAAATCATTATCTAAATCAACTGAACTCTGTGTAGCTTGTAATGTCCTATGATTTAACGAGGCAAAATAAACATCTTGCTGGGGTTCAGATTAAAAGTACAGAGTGACAGAAAGCACTGCATAAAATAAGATTTCACTAAGCAAACCTGATTTAATGTGATAAGCTCTAAATAAAGCAACAGAACTCGTTCTTAGTTTATGTCCCACTAGTTTTGCTGCACCATTTTGTTTTGCCTTGTGTTTCTAACTGACTGTTAAGATATTGCCACCTAGTGATGAAAAGCAAAACAAGCAGAAGCAGTAGAACTGTAAATAATGCACAGGCAATACATGTTTACATTGTAAACTGTGTCAGAATGGAAGATGGGAGCATAGACATGAAGCATATGTCTGTATTTCTGGAGAAAGGATATCAGACAATTTGGGTACAATTATATAAAATATTTTAATAGAAGTCCACCAGCTCCCATCCTAAGCTTGTTCAGTGAACTCATAAGAGTAATTAAATAGATTGTAGGGGGTTTGTGACTTATTTGTAAACAACAACCAATAACTACCCACTAGGTGTTTTGCAGATTAATTAGTTAATGCTGGAATTATGCCTTCAAGATTCATAGTACTATTACCCTTCCCTTGACTTTGCTTTGGAGCTGTCAGCTGACAGGTCCTCTTAGGACTCTCCCATTCACCTCTGAGTTTCTCCCTCGCTGAACAGTCTCTGGAAGCATCGGCCAGCCAGGAACAAATTTGATTTATCCAGAGCTACCATACACGTGCTAGAAGTCTACTGTCCTATCAGCCAATTTGAAATCTGCACCGCCCTCACTGGGGCACGGGCTCGGGTACCACCGAGACAAGAAATACTGCTGTGCAAGTCAAAACGCAGCCCACGGCCTGCAAGCACAGCCTACGGGCACCAGCAGCCATGAGGAGTAACTGGAGTAGTATTTGCTTCTGCTCTTCACCTTAGTTTCCAGGCACCATCCCTAAACAAGCTGTTTTCCTTTACTGGAATCCTATAAACTTATTTCCTTCTCAGTTTTGTTACAAACCCTTATCTATGTTTTAGAGACAAGATTACATAGTATGCCCTCCAAACATCCCAGCACCACGTGTCAGAACTTCCTCATAGCAGGAAATTTCGAAACAGCCACTGATGGTACCTCTAATTTTGGGTGCTGGTTTCAGAGACAAGATTTAGCAAGTGAACCTCACCCACTCAAAGTATAACTTGCATGAGGAAAATTATGCCAAAGAGATTGGTAGCAGGTAACAGAAAGCCCAGGACAGAGGGAACGCAGGGGTTGTGGCTGCCCCCTTTCCCTCAGGTTATGAAATTACATTACGAAATGTACACACCGAACCCCCAAATACTCAAAAATTCAGAGCCATAATTAGGTCATAATCAGGGCTGTTCTACTTGCCTTCTGCAATGAAGTTGTATCTCTTCTACCCTCCTCACAGCAAGCTCTGTGGGAGGGCAGAGAAGTGGCCAGGCTGGGGCTCTGAGCAACCTGATCTAGTTGAAGATGTCCCTGCTCATTGCAGGGGGGTTGGACTAGATGGGCTTTGAAGGTCCCTTCCAACCCAAACTATTCTATGATTCTATGAAGTGGAAGCCAGGAAAGGGAAGGGTTGGAGCGTGCCCATCACTAGATATTCATAGAATCATAGAATGGTTTGGGTTGGAAGGGACCTTTGAAGATCATCTAGTCCACACCGCTGCCATGGGCAGGGACAACTTCCACTAGATCAGGTTGCTCAAAGCAACCTGCTTGTTTCTACAGGGTCTCTAGGGATGGCTAACAATTACTGCACTTCACTGTAGCTGAGATCATAAGACTTCTCAGCCTTTCTTCTCCTCATTCTTGTGCTTGCCATTCGCAGGCACGCCCGGAGGTTCAGGCACAAATTCCCCCCTCTCCTCCCAAGGCCATGGAGCTGGGGGCAAACCCCCTCACCCCTCCCTCCCCGGCGTGCAGGAATCAGCCAGCTGGGAACCTGCCCTGGAAATGGAAAAGCTTCCGACTGCACAGAGGTGCCTGAGGTGTGAGGGGAAGCAGAGGGAGGCACATGAGGTTGGGGTTGTACCCACTCAGAGCGGTGAGCTGACGCCAAAACCAAGTCATCCCTGACCCAAACACAAACCACATCACACGCTATAGTTTTCCTGGGTTTGTCTCGCTTGTAGAATGACGTTCAAACGACTCATTTTCCACAAGATACCTCCCTGCAACATGCTGAACGTGTGTGATGTCTTCATTGATTATCTAATTAGAAGGAGGAATTTTCAGTGCAGTAGCCCAAATTTGCTCTCAAATACAGACAGTTCTTCTCTCAACATATGCACTTCTTGCAGTGCGATTTTTAACACAAATGTTTTCCTGAATCTCAAATATATTTAGATATATTTTCATTCCCTTAATTCTGCCACAGCAGTTCTGATCGTTTTCCCTGACTTTAAATAAGATGCTCTTGTGATAAGGTACTTGGCTTACTTGTTCTTTTTTTAAACTTTCCTTTCCATTCTCTAGTCTCATCTTTAATTATTAACACTTCTTCCTTTCTGGCTGACCTATTTGGATACTCATACCTCAATGTTTTGATTACCCCGTAGAAAGGTATCTTTCTGCTTATGTCCCTTTGCTCCACTATCAACAACCTTACAAGGTGATTTTTTACTTATGAGAATAAACATGTTGGAAGGGTTTCAACCAACTTCCATCTACTACAGATCAAGATGAAATAGACATGGGATCAGACTGTACTACATTTGCTGCCTCTTACACGTTCCTATCAGGTATCGCCCTCTGGCCGCTGTCAGAGAGGCCATCAGACCAGCCAGCACCAGGTCTGAGCTGGCATACGCATCTCCGTGTAACGTAAATACCTCCACAGTTCCCTCAGGTGGGTCTTGTGTGTACAGCATTCACTCTGAATTATTCCAAAAAATGCTACCTCTTGCAATACCCACATAAGAATCACGCAGCTCAAACAGGGAAAATGTGCACCGTCAGGATTAGGTGACCTTAGATAACTAACAATGGTTTTTACTACTCTTTCAAATGATGAAGAAGTATCAAATTGCATCTGTCACTGCATCGACTTTCCCTGCTTCCCTGACACTAGGGCCACACACCATCTCAACCGAGCCTGTACATCCTTCACAGGAATACTCGGGCCCTCGCTGTGAGCAAAGCACTTGGCATAGCTGGAGCCCCGGCTCATTATGGGATAAGGAGCTTTTTTCTCATTGTACTCAGAAGTGCTAACAGAAAGATCCAAAGTTCAGGTTCAGGTAGCTCAGACTAGCACTACCTCCAGTTTGACCAGGGACCTAATGACTTAGCTGGATAACATCTACAACTTCTAAAACTTCTTTTTTGTTTCAAGGTGGGAAGAAGTCATGCTTGAAAAATCAGGATTACCTAAGAAGTCATGTCAAGTGGTAGGCCAAAAAAAAATGTTTTTCTTTCCCTGACTGCAGTTTATAAACAGGACATGCCCATGAATATACATTTCTTAGCTCACTTGATACCTTTAATAGCTAGGCTGTCAATCACCATGCCCTTCATCCTTTTGAAAAGATTTCTGTATACCCAAGGTAAACATAAATAGCTACCAGCAAAAATCTTCACGACTCAAACCACTGGCTGTTTTACAGCAACTTTATATAAATGACTGCAGTGAGGTAGTGTCAGGAAAAATCAGGCCATATGATTTTACAGTGAAATTTCTGTTTTTCATGGTTTTCATGGTTCACATTTCTCCTCGTTATGTGCAGACGACCCTTCAGTTACAGACTCTGCCTTAGCACTCTCCTGTTATTACTCAAAACTATTTTCTCCATTCTTCAAAGAACTGGTGCCAGTAAACCATCTCAATTCCAACCAGTTGTTGAAGTGAAAGTGTCTTGTTTTATGCAGTTTGGAAATCCGCTTCCATATAACCCTCCTGGGCAAGTGCTGGTGAGAAACAGCATATGGGGTTTACTGTGTAATACCCTTGCACAACAGCGTGCTCAGATGCCGCTAGATAGGAGGTAACACTTTGGTTAAAAAAAAAAAAACCTCACTGGTCTTACATAAGAACACTTGTTCAGACTTGCAAAATATATATTTTTTTTTAAATTATAGGGAAGCAAAACTTTTTTTTAATGAAAACATTATCTATAAGGATGTCCTGTTTCAGCTTTTGAAGTAACCTGTGGCAAGAGAGATCGCAATTTCAGAGAGAGAGGGTTTTTTGCTGGTTTTTTCCCCCCACCCAACATAGCACTTTTTAACTGAAGAGCACTTGTGCAAGGGCAGTCCCTTGCTGGGGTAAAGGTTTTGCAACAGCAACTCTTCCACCTAGGCAAAGGCAACAGATAATACAGCTCCAGCATCCCTGATCTGTGGCTTCTCTATAGAAGCCACAGTGCCCTCACAGAGACCAAGTTAAGTATCTGTGCAGTCTTTGTAACTGGGTCTTATATACCCTTCAGAATCCACCCCTTCCTGCTAACCTAAAAAAAATTTTGGTTTTCTGAGAGCTATGAGGTCTAATATATAGCTCCCTGGCTATGTCGGAAAGAGGCAAATGACCTTCTTCCCCTTCAGAGGGTAACGTTACTCCGGGTTTCTCTCATGCTACATTGGAATGGAAATTGCAAAACAAAACTTACCATCTGCTTTTTATTAACTAAAAGAAAAAACACTAATTTGGGCTTAGTACCCAAGGAAGAAAGCACAAAAAGATGTCACGTTTAAAATGAAATTATTTCCTAGTAAAGACAGTAGTAATTATAGTCACTTTAACTACATGTAAAATGAGTAATAATTTTTGAGTCACCACAAGTTAGATTTTCAAAGGTGTTTGGCTCCTGAAAGATCTAACAGTTGCTTTGTAGATTAGTAAGTGCCTAATCTGATTATGTATCAAACTCCTAGTACTTGTTTGTCCACTGCATCATTAAAGGCTTTGAAAACCTAAACTCAGGGGTTTTTTAAGTTATTAAAAAGAGTAGAACTCATCTTCTCCCATGTGTTTTCTTTCACCAGATCAGAAGAGGAAAATAGGTTATTTCTTCATCTCTGGACTGACTTCTCAGCCGGGAAATTAAATCAAAACTAAAGGACATATAACTGAAGACAATCCACTGACATAGAACACTTTCATTCAAGTATTTGAATATGATGCTTAGGTCTGGCGAAAACCCAGTTAACTTTTATAACAACCTAATTCAAAAGAGAATGGCGATCCTAAAAAGTAACAAGTGGGATTCACCTGCTTTGAAATCTTGCAGTGGAGCTGGAACCAGCACCGGGCTGCGGTTCTGGATGCGGAACTCGAGCTTCTGCTTGGTCAGGTACCGGAGCTCAGTGACACCGTATCCTCCTGACTCACGCGGGGCACTAATGCATGAACCTGGCCTGAACTCCTCCACAGATCAAGGGAGGCTATCGCTACCTACTGACTAATTCAGTGAACTAAAAACACAGCATCAGCACAGAGAGAATCCTTTATAAAATGGAAACTTCTTCAAGAATACAAGGATAAATAAATCTTCCTCTTCGGATAATACGAAAGATTTGACCCGGGGTGTGTTCATGTTTGATTTAAGCTAATCTAAGATTGTGCTACTGTTGGAAAAGCTGTGACATTCTTTCCCCAATAATTTCAATCGGGTCTCCTTATGGTGGCAGAAATTTTATTTGAGCAGGGGGGTGTGTTTTTGGGAATACGGTTGGGGCTACAGTGTTACCTTCAGTTGATGAATGAGGTTATGAATCACCTCACAGACATATATGATCACTATGGTCAGTACAAGGGAGGCTGCATGAGTGTTTAGGTGAGGTAAAGCAGCAAAGGAAAAGAATGCTTCTGTATGGGAATGTAGCGGAAGATTCGGCGAGGAGGTTAGTTAAATGTAAATACGCTCAAGTGACTTGTACCTGTCTGTAGAAAAAGTACATACATCACACTAATTGTTTTACTGACCTTGTGTGCCTGATGATTAGAACCTCTGTGTTAGATAACATAGGCCTGTGAGAAACTCTAGGCACCTTATCACTATGTCTGAGATTCTTGCTTTGTTGTGAGAAAGAGCGGGAGGCTGCACCTGCCTGAAGCCTTGAAATATAGGCGAGCTCAGCAGGCCCAGCGATCTTCCAGCAGGGCTGAAGTGACCAGCACCTGCGTCCCTGCTTGTGTCACCTCTGCCTGGGAGCTTAGGTGCGACTTCAGAGATCCCCCAGTAGAGAGGTAACTAAAATAAAACTTGCACTTTGCAATGCATTCGTGGCCTCTGGCTCTTCTTGCAATGTGCCTGCGTATGTGTACACAGCTTCTAAATTGAAAAAAAAAAGTTTTAAAAATCAAATATTTACTTTTCATAGGTATTAATGTGCTTAAACAGCTTTCCCAACTGCTCATATGCATTTACAAACACCGATAACAGGCATTGCATTTTATAGACAGAACATTCTTCCAAGCCACTTTTCTGACTGAGCCCTTAGTAAACCTTGGCTGTTGCAGGAGCAGACACATTCTAGGTGTGATTGCAAGAAGCACAGCCAGACAATGAGCTTGAAGATTTAAAAAGCCAGAATGGATAGTGATAATCGGCGAGGCCAGAGGATGTCTTTATTTCTGGTCCACAAACAGTAACTCAGAGTAGCCAGAGAAAACAGCTGACAATCTGTACCTAAAGGGAATTTGGACTGCTGAATAGAAGGTACGATGATCTTAAAAAAAAAAAAAAAAAAAAAAAAAAGATCAAAAATAAATGGAACCATGAATTAAATATCTCAGATATGTTTTACTTATCAGGATATATGCACATACATATTATTCCCTTTAAATGTGCTTCTCTGGGGATATGGAAAGGAGATTCCATGCAGAAACAGTCTCTTTTCAAATTAATCTTAAATACTGAACAGGTCTTTACAAAGAAGCATACTAACACATGAAATGAAAAGAACGTGCATTCAGCACCTGATTGATGCAAAAAAATAGCACTGAGCTGCTAAAGAATATTAATTCGAACTGAAGATAGTGAAACGAACATGTGTCATTTATATTGACAATATACATATCTAATTTTATTCCCTTTTCACAGCCATTTATTTGCATCAAGATCACCCACAAAAATTCTGAAAGAAATCTTGTTTTGTCCTTCCCAAAACAATAAAGCCTTCAAACAAACAAAATCCCCAGCTCTTTGGAAGGTCATTCTAGACTGCGATGTCTTGTCTTGCTGTCTCCTGAAACTTCGAGGTTATCTTCACAACAGGGACATATTGTGCTGTTGTATAATACATATTGTGCATGTGTTACACAGGTACACTATAGTCAAATGCAGAACACCATCTGTGACAGTCGTTTCTTCTAGACTTGCTCTGAACAGCCAGAAACGAAAAAAGACAGCATCATCTCTCCAGTCCTGGAGCAAACTTCACTAGAATCCAACTGATGATAGAACATTGCACCAGATTATGTTAGATGTCCAATTTGTCATTAACACTTTACTGTCTGTCATTTAAGCCCTTGAATAAATACTATGCATGTAATATTTTGTATTTTAATGTTTTCCATCATTCTGCTAGCCATGAATAGATGGGGCTGTAAGATATGGGATTTGTCGGGGCTTTTTTTTTTTTAACGGTAAGGGAGAGTAACGATGTCACTGTGTACTTAACTTGCCAAAATACCCATACGTTACTTAAAGGAGTTCAGAACTCACAGATCGGGACTGTGGCAACTGGCATCAATTCCAGTGACAGTCTGTATCTTCTGCAGGTGCCGCCTGGTTGGTGATAAGTGCGGGGGAGTTTCACAGCACTGAGGGAATACCAAAAATCTGTTGTGCATAAAGAAGCACTTTTATAATAATAATTTAAAAAGACCAAAGCAACTTACGACTGAGAAGCACACAAGCCGCATGCTTTATTATTTTAAAACCTGAGGTTTCAGAAATAATCATGTCATAATTTTGAGAGCTTGGCTTGTGAACCACCAACGTAGGGAGGGGCAAAGCAACACTGTTTGCACAGAAGAAACACTTGGTGATATTAATATCAATCTATGAAAGAATGGCAGCAATTCACCCCGTCACTCTTCCTGTACGTCTGTACATGGCTCCCTGCTTGGCTAAAAGGGAGAAGCTAAAGGTAGGCTACACAAGTGGGACTTATTTGACTTAATGCAGATGTTTACAATGTAACTCCACTCCAGCTACTCAGCTTGGATGTTTTCTAGTCAATACAAAGAAATAAGAGCTGATTCATGCCATTTTAATACTGAGATCTACAACAGATCACATGGATTAAACTCTAATAATACTGTACCTCTCCAATGACTGTAAAGGGAACTTGAAGTGACTACCTTAGGTATGGACATCTATTCAGCAAATATCTGAGTTTGGAAAAATGATGCCCCAGTTGTGCAGACCAGAAAACACTAAAATCGGGATCAAAGTGAAAATCTGAAACCACTTAATAAAAAGGATGATAAATCTGCACCTTTTCCTTCTAGACCTCTACTGTGAGAATGGAGCAATGCTACTGCACATGGAATTTCCTTCTGCTATTCCTCCTGCGAATATCAGACGAGGAGAAAAGCAAAGGAGATGAGAAAAAAAAGGTGTCTGCAACTCTATAGGATTGCTTGATGGTTTTATCATTTCTCTGCCACAAAAATAAAAAAAAAAGTTTTCTGGTAATATTTGGCGGGGAAGATTGCCAATCGTTAAGGATGTTTCTTTTCCATCGGTTTCCCGAAGCAGAGACTTGGGCATGGATTCCAGAAATTCTTCTTAAATAAATAACTTATTTGTAAAGTACAGAGAGCAGCTTGATCTGGGTGTCTCTGGAAAAAGGACCCCAAGCAAAGAAAACTCTGGGCAGTTATAACCTTACAATCTAAGCTTCCCACCCCTTGCACATCAATTCGGGCCAATTTTAAAATTAGAGTCTGGCATCTCCCTGTTCTTCATTGGATCTCTTCATTTTGGTCAGGTGGGACGTTTCTTTTCTCTGTAGGTAGGTTTGTCTTTTACTGACCAGACTGGACATAAATTTTAGGTCCTGTCCATCAGTTGCTATTTTGCATCTGCAGCTGGGGAGAAAAATAAGTCCTTGGCAATAACCAAAACATTCTTCTGTTTCTCGTCTTCTCTTAAATGTGCCGTTCCATTCCTTTACTTATCTCTAGGGATGCTGCTCTTGCTGACAATCAAAAGCTCCCTTATCTTCTTGCTTGAACAGATTCCGGGGCTCTCCTTCGCTTACCAAGGCAGAAAGTTCAAAACTTCACAGCTTGTGGCCTAAACAAACTTAGTCACTCATGCTAAGTGAGTTATGCTAAACAAGTTCCATATAAGCAGTTTCTAACCAAGTTCGATAAGAATCAGGATACCAAATAATTCAATAAGGTAAGGCAGTCTATTTCCTAACACCAAAAAAAGAAGAATCAGGAAATGCCTAAACAATGACAATAATCTGGGAAAGTGGAGCAAGAGAATGGGTATGATCTTCAGTAATATAGAGTGGACTATGAGCCAAAGTATAAGTAGTAGGGGAAATATTGAACAAAAGCGTGCTAAAATTGTATTAACTTGGCTTTTCCTTTTCTTGAGCTTCATGAGATTCTTGTTAAACAGTACTGGCCCCAGTATCAATGCCTGGGCTACACTGTTAGTGACTGACCTCCAGCTAGGCTTTGTGATGCTTATCACAACCCAGTCAGCCTGGCAGCTCAGTTTTCAACCCACCTCATTGTCCATTCATCGAGGTTGTATTTCATCATTTTGTCTATGAGGATGATGCAGGAGATACTGTCAAAAGCCTTTCTAAAGTTGAGATAAATGGCATCCTTTGTTCTCCCATCATCCACCAAGCCAGTTATCTTGTTTTAGAAGGCTATCGAGATGGTAATGCATGGTCTTCCCTTCACACAAACATGCTGATTGCTCCCAGTTCTCTTATGTTTGGAAATTGGTTATAGGAGTATTTGCTTCATTACTGTCCCAGGGATCATGGTGAGGCTGACCAGCCAGAAGTTCCCTGGGTCCTCTTTCTTGCCTTTCCTGAATAAATGAGTCACATTTGCTCTTCCAGTCATCAGGAACCTCTCCCAATTGCCAATGAGCTTTCAAAATCTATCAGGACTGGCCTGACAGTGATGTCAGCCAACTTCCTCAGCACTTGTGGTTCCACCTTATCAGGTCCCATGGACTCACGTAGGTCCAGTTTGTTTAAAATGTTCCCTAAGCTGTTACCCCTGTACCAAGGGTAACTCTGCCTTAGTTCAGGCCCTTCTCCTGGTCTCTGGGACCTGGGATTCCTGAAGGCCTCCTGAAGGGAAAGACCAAGACAAATAAAACATTGACTGCCTCAGCCTTTTCCATCTCCACCACCATCATTCTTGCTGCAGAGTGGTCTACACAGTCACTGAGACTTCTTTCAGGATGGGCTTTCAAGTCTGAAGAATCAAACTATAACAATAGATTATGCAGAGGTATTTGTAACCCTGAAACCAGATACAGGACAAACTGTAACACTACTCTCATTTAAGAGTCCTATAACATTTAGGATGAAAAATCTAAACTTGAATTACATTATGACTAGCTTCTAGAGAGAGAACTGACAATTTCCTAGCTCCAGAATGGATTTAGAATTGTACTTGGTACACATATGCTTTGTTTATCCTCAATCCGCTCAGCAGAAAATGAAATACATTTCAGACCCTGAAATTCCATGTTGAGAGCTTAATTTAGTTTCTGGTATTCTGCTTTTCTTGTCGTCCTTCTTTTGCCCTGGCATCTTTGTGTGACAGTAAACCCTCTGCTGCAGGTTAGACTTCTTACTTCAGAGCAGAGCCTCAGCATCTAGTGGAAATCTAATGCTTGAACGATTCTCCATACTGGAGTCAGTAACTGTCCATGATAAGTCTAAACAAGTCTGCTCAGAAGTACTTTAAGGTGACTCATTGAACGAACTGGTACTGAGTTTTAATGACCTTTATAGTCATTAAAGTTATGTCTTGCTGGATGGACTGGTGATTCAGCTGCATTAGCCTGCGCTGATACCTGGGGCTGTTCTCTGGCCACAAGACCAGATGGCACAAACCAGCCTACACGCATACGATAAAACATTATCTAAACGCTGGTGGCAACATCCAACTCTCTCTCAGTTCCTCAGCTCTTGCCAGCTCCTGGAGTGTGCCTGAGAATTGTCACGGGAGCTGCAGGTTGGGAAGTGGAGCAGCTTTGCCAGAGAGTAACAGGAGGGAACAGCCAGGCTGGCCAGAGACTGACAAGATCCTAAACAGGACAACTGAGGTTACAGTAAGAATGATGACACTTGATGGCTGCCTGTCTCCTTACCAACGTGCAGATTAAACATTATGATTAAAAATTATTTTGCCAACCCTTTATAGTTTGCATCACAAATTACCCCAGGAAAGGTTTATTAGGACAAGCAGATAATTCACCGCAAAGTGAGCAAGGGGATGCACAGTAACGTGCTCTGCAGCTAAAACACGTTTCCATTACAGCCACCCTGAAACTGCAGAAACAGTAACTCCAAAGACACAGAGCAAAACCCCACAGAAAGTCACTGCAATGCCCTCAGGCAGCTCTAAAACAAATAAGCAAAAACCCCACTACACAGCCAGCCCTTTGGAAGAGGAGCCACTAGATTGTATCATGCACAATATACATTGCTTATCTACAGAAAAAAATTCCTGGCAACAGTAATGTCTTCTAGTAACAAATGGTAAAGACTTCTTATTTTAAGAAATTTTACATTTAAATGCAACTTAAGTATATTATTAAAAAGCATGAACAGAAATTCGTTGAGTCTTCAAAATCATATCTGATTATAAAACTGCATTCCAACATTGTGTAGCAGCTAGACGTAAGTATATCCTGTGCAAGAAGAATTAAAATTGATCTCATCTTGGGGAGCACTGTGCAATTTCAACTTCCCAGAAAACCCAAATATAATAAAGAATGTCCTGAGCTCCTCAAGTTCCTAGTTTAAGATCCAGTCCCCAAAATTAATAAAAATCACATTCCAAATCAACCAATCCTAACTAGTAGCACTAAAGGAAATTAATATGATTCTATATAGTTGATGAAATTAGTTCTTTATGAAAACCTAAATGTATGAACTCAGTATCTGTCTCCTTATAGCTGGTTTACCAGAAGTGCCATAAGGATTTGATTTCAATATCAGGGCATCTTTCATCATGAGAAGTGGCACAAAACCATCTTCCAGCTAACTCTAGTTGTGTTCAAAGAGTTTTCATTAGGTAGTCTTTTGTAATTAAGACAAATTTTATTATCTACACCCATCTTCAGGCAAAACAGTCTCTGAACCTAAGCAGATTAAAAAAATACTGCTTTCAAAATTCTTATTGAAACTAAGTATTTTCAGAAACTACTAAACGTTGTTGTTGTTGTTTAAATTCAGGTACTGTGAGACAGTAAAGCAATGAAAATGAATAAAATATTGAGAATTTTTATTTCAGAGATTCCAAGATTACCAGGTGATTTAACTTGGATACCAAATGCTCCTATTAAATGTGTAAGGATAGGTAAAGTATAAATAGCTGAAAGGAAAGTAGTTACCTAACAATGCACCCAACTAGTCTACAAAAGTATCTGCAAGTAAACAAGCACTATAGAAGAACTGTATTTTGAGTGATTTATATGCAGTTCATAGACCCATCTGACTGTCAGGAGAAGATACTTCAATGTCATTAACTACATCAGCTTATGTGAAGATTGCACTTCAGAAGAGGAACAAAATATACATCAGGAAGAAGGTTAAATCAAAGCCATTATGATAATCTTCAAGTCTGATTCTTTTGTATCATTTTACTTGGCTGATAAGCTTTTGATTGCAGCAGATGCACTACTGTAAGACTTTAAAAGTCATATCTGCCTTTCATGTAATGAAATTGTATGTATTTCTCAACTCTACGAAAAATATTTTCATTGACAATCTTTCCAATCCATTAGCACAAAAATAAATCTTTGTGGGTCAAAGATGGGCATGCTTTTATGGTGAGTCTGCCCTTTAAGGTGTATCTTAAATCAGAAAAAGAGAATAAAATATGCTATGTCTCATGATGGCCAAAGAAAGATTTCCTTAAAAATAACGTCAACAAACCCTCATGGATTTACTGCACATGTAATGCAGGTAACGCTCCTGCCATTTGATATAGAGAGTGACTGGCTTGTTCTTAAATCTTTTAAAACATTTTTGTGTGTTTCCTATTTTGTTAAATTTTCTTAGCACTCTGATTTTCTATTTTAAAATTAAATACATTTCGTATTAACATATGTTGCTGGAGATACAACCAGTAGTGAATATTAATTCAATGCTCCTTTCAAATTACATAAACAGACAAAAGAAAGGGCCTGTTATGTTTCCCAGAAGGGAAGCATTCAGCAGAAGTTTTAAGATTTCATTCTATACTTTGATAATTATCCTCTAGATAGGACATAGCAGGGAGCTAAAGGGTCAAACTAGCAAACCACGTTACTAAACCGTATTCTTTTTCACATCTATTTCTACGGCAGCACACAGAGAAACTTGTGCTGAAATCAGGGAGCAAGTGCTGTAATTGCTTCACAAGATCCTTCATCACAGTGAAATCTATAAACTCTTAGACATCGTAAGATTCGAGGTATATTACTGTATGTACAACGGGTTTTGTTCACTTGAACACTGGAGTCTTTCCTTTGAAGCGGAGTCTTAACATCTAGAACAACTGATGATGGCGATCTAAATCTAGGAGACAACTAAACACTTTTTAAAACAAAGAAACAATCAGAAAAAAATCCAAGCCACAATAGCAGGAGCCTTCCCTGTCTTAGCCTCACCTTCCTCCCTATCTTCCTCCTCATCTTCACATTCCAGTCACTCTCCAACGGACACAGAGAGCTCCCTTTATGTCCCAAATACAATTTAAAGGTGAGGCAGCACCTTCATCACTTGCCTACAAGAACATTAGGAAATCAATCTCCACAGTCCATAAAACGCCAGTGAACCCAAGAGGAAAACAAGTTTGACAAGACACTTGTATTACATCACACTTCAAAATGCAGAATTCAGAGCCTTCCTCTGAATCATCGACCCATCTTTTCTGAAGAAAATGACACTTTAAAACATTCAAGAACTAAAATGCTGAAGAGTATATGAAGTAATACATGTAGAAATATGTAAGTGAACACAAAAATACGGAAGGCCAAGAGGAAAGCAAGACATTATCATTAATTTGACCTTTTTTATTAATAAAGTAATGGTCACTCACCCAGATCAATGTGTGGGCACACAATCAATCAGCAATATACCAATTTTATGGCACAGTGGCATATGTTAATATAAAGGTCAATAAAACACAGTAACTTAACAGAACTAATGCCAGTTTACAATATGAACGGCAAATTAAAAACCACAACACTCCCCTCCCCCTGCATTTTCAATCATCCAAAGGTCTCGCTAAAAGCATTGAGGGGAAAACAAACCAATTCTTTCAAGTCAGGAAAGGAAGAGAGCTTTGGGACAAGCCAGTCTTGCCTTCCCTTCCGCTGCCAGTGGATGATACTTGTACAATGCAGCACCAACACAAGCTGTTCTACCAAACTCCAAGGTGCAGGGTGGCACCAGGGGCACCAGAAGTGAACCGCAATTATCCTATGCAGATTTCAAGCATATGTTATTATCATGCAGCACAATTTATTCAGAGAGAAGAGAGGATATTCAGATCTTGACTAAATTAAAATACTGAACACAGATCATTCTAACTCATTTGAATCAAGACACGTACTGTACCCATGATTTTGAGCATCCTTATTAAAAGTAATTAGATTTTGGCAAGTCTTTCCCCATTAACGCAGCCAGTCAAAAGAAAAAAATATCATACATACTGGCTGTTTTATCCCCATATCTCATGAAAAATTAAGTACTTTATTCATATCACTGTTGAATAACTTTTAAATATTTTTCTTATATATAAAAGCCTTCTCTCTTTTATTATTCTCAGTATTTTAATTTACATACAAATACGGTGTCAAATCAACTTACTTATTTTAGAAAGTGACTTTGCTAGACTGTACGCTGGTCTGAACTCCAGAAATGCTTTGAGAGAGTGCCTCAAGACTTCTAACTGCGACAATATTTTCACTGAAAGAAAAAGCAGTGAATTTGTTACAGGCTACGAGCTATTCTGTTGTGAAATCACAGACCAGCAATCCGCATTCTTACTTTGAGTAGCTGTATCAAGTACCATTAACCACTGACCTTCCTTACATGAACTCACATTAACACTACAATGTTTTTACAAAAGTAGAGGCAACAGCTTATTTTGGCTGTGAAGACAACCCCTGAATCACAGGCCATGAACTGGAAGGGAGCCTGGTCCTGGCAGATGAAGAAAATCCAAAGTATTTTTCTCATCTTCTGTCCTTCAAAACTGACACATCAGTCAACAAGCATTATTCAACACAGTACAGGCTACCTGCATATGAAAATGAAGCAGGATAAGAAAAAAGCCCACAAGATACTAATAAGAGTCCTAGAAATGGATTTTCAATGGTACTTACTTAAACATCCCCAGCTCATAATATGAAATGCTTCCAAGCAGAACTTAACTATTTTTTTTTTTTTTTAGTATTTCAACCTTTGTAATGTCTGTATTGTTTATTTTGCTTTCTTCAGAAAATTAACAATCCCAGCCGAAATTTCACATCTTTGCCATGTATAGAGAGAAAACGCAAACAACATCAACAAGACTTCTTCCAAAAAGAAATAAGAGTAAAAACTCACCCTATACTTCCCTAGATTAAAATTAATAAATACAGACTAATTTCCCTCAGGCTGTTGTGCTTTTGAACATGAGTCTGCATAGATGTTTAATGATGTTTAGCTAATTGATTTTAATTTTATGCCCCCTCAGTTAGTTCAATTTACCTTTCCTAGTTACCTCTGAAATGACATGGCCTCCTAAGGCCCCTTTGTTGCCCACTTTGTCTTTTCTGTCTTTTCACAATTATTTCTTTTCTCATTAACAAATCACGGGTTTATCTTCAGGTTAAGACAAGACACCATTCACTTCTGTATGGTCCTGCCAGGAAAAGGTTCAGTCATGGCTATGATAGCACGCTGAGCTGAGGGCACGTCAGCAGTCTGTAAAAACTCAACTGATGAAGGTGATAAACCTCTCTATTGGCAATAAATGGCCCTGTAATGTTGATTATGGTCACTTGTGCCTGTGTCATAGTTTAAAAAAAAAAAAAAAAAAGAAATAAAAAGGCATAACCATGAAAAAGTAAAAACAAATACTTAGATGTTGGCAGTTGCTATTAACCAAGCCATGAAGTACGCAACAGCTCTAACCATTCTGAAATTAAAGAACAATAAATGAAGTGTTTTGTTGAGCGAAGAAAAAGGTGTCTCTGTGCAGTGTACACCTTATGCCATGGTTTCTCCTCACAGTCATAGTTTCTGTCCTCCTCTTTCCATGTGGGAATGAACACAATCTCCCAGTGACACCACTGTTTGGATAGTTCTGTCTAGGCACACGTACATGACTAACTGCATGATGACAGGATAGATGGACATGTCACTCTGCTCAGGTTTCAGCTTCCATTTTTGAAGAGTGAGCTTCTAGTTACTACGGTTAAGAAGAAATTGTAGAACAAGCCTATTGGATGCAAGGTGCTCCCCTGTGTCTGCACCAAGTCTGAAACAAGAGTCCCAATGTATGGACCAACCTATATCCTTGCAGCCTCAATGTGTCACTGTTCACTATTTTATTAGGTAAGCTCTTTAAGATAGAACAAAAGGAAAGAAAATAAGATGCACATGACTTCAGACTAAATTGCAAGTATGTCCTAAAACTAAGACAGGTTCATGGTGATATAAAAGACTAAGCAGAGATACGGGAATTAGAAGAAGGCAGAAGAGTCAAAATGGTGTAGATTTAAAATATTTATTTTAATAGATGACTGGGCTGAAACGAGGAAATATGAATTACCGCATTCCCCAGAGGGCTTCAGCAGTGATCCAAAAGACTGCAGAGAATGTATATAAATATATATTTTTAAAATATATGTATTTAATATCCATCTATCTATCTATCTATCTCTCTATCTCAAGTGTTCAAGGTCAGGTTGGACAGGGCATTGAGAAATCTGTTCTAGTGCAAGATGTCCCTGCACACAGCAGTGAGCCTGGACCACATCATTCCATGGTTCTGTGATACAGCTCTGTTTCCATTCTAACCTACATTTACAGCACAAAAGACAATGGTGTAGAGGACTTCAAGTTTACTTTGTTAACCTGTTTTCAAAAGCAAATCAAGTAAAGCTTCTCCCATGCATACCACTGACCTGCCAAATGAAAGCCTACACCTGTCTTTCCATGTGCTCCATCAATTCCTTATAGCAAGCAATTTGCATTACCTTTGAGTTAAATGCCCTTGAGTGTACAGTATCACAGCCACAGTGGATTTCATAAGCACAATGGCAGCGTTCCAGACACACAAACTACATTAAATTGCTCATATCTGACGCAGCACAAACGTGGAGTATCGCTGCTAGTGTGGTAATCTGGGAGGGTGGAAAGAGAACAGAGAGAAAGAAGAACTGTGTTTAAAGAAAAAAAGAGAAAGATCACAGAATGAAGGAGAAATCTGGGTGGGCACAACAGAATATGGGTGTTGTAGACTAAACACAAGACTATTTAATATGTTTTTTTCTGATAAAAATGTTGATGTATAGGCAAAAAAAAGCAAAAAGTTACAGAAGAAAAACAAACCACAAACCCAGAAGTAATTCAGGAGCAGAGAAGGTAGCTGGAAGACAAAAAGCAGTAACTGAGATGGTCTATCCTGCCCAAAATAATGTGCCTTGACAGTCACCAACACATCACGTCACCTCAGGAAGAGCCTGTTCAGGCACTGGGAAGCACAGGAGACTTGGGCACGTCTGAGTTATCTAACTTAAGATCTTATAAGGCTTTTTGCACTTTTTTTTAAGCTGGGGAATTAGAGTAGGACAGAGGAAAAAAGCTTTATTTCCTAAGGTATTGAAATATTTCAAATACTTTAATAGAGGTACAATGGAGGCCCTCAATCCCACATGAACAGTGCCGCCCTCTGTCATCTTTTAACATAGAATTCCCATTCCTTCAGCACTGTTTCAGCTCATAAGAAAGAAGTTTAGCAGTCATTAAGGAATATAATATTCATATTTAAATAATCAGTAACACTTTTTATATACTTCAAAGATCTGAGTGATTGTACTATTTCTCCCTAGAAATTTTTAAATCCTCATTTTCATCTGGAAATGGAGATACCTACATTTAAAAACCAGTATATTTTCTGTTTCTAATAAAGGATTTCCTCTGATTGCCTCACAGAAACACATCTTCAGTTTCAGTAGAGATGAGCTGGTATTGATTTTCCCTCCCTAAAACCTTTTAGTCCTCCTAGTAACGATGACCTGACTGTTTTGACACATATCTGTTGTCCTCATGTTAATCTGCTGCCTATTTTAGGCATATTTCACATAATATAAAAGAAAAAAAACCCCACCAAAATAATGCAGACTTGCCATTAGCTTGGTTGAAATCCACTCTTAACACCTTGTTGCTGCTTCTTAACAACTAGAGAGTTAAACTGAACTATTAACTACGGACATTACAGGCTCCAGTGCAAGCCAGGAATTTGAAGCATGCATTTGACTATTTAGTGATGTTAATTTCTGGCTACACACACATACAAAAAAAAAAGCTGTGTTGAAGAAGTCTGTGTATTCGCAAAGCACTCCCCTCCAGAAAAGCAATGAGATACAGTATTAGAGCAGCAAGAGAGATACTTACACGCAACTATTGACTGCACTGCTTATAAGTGGGCTTAAGCAAAACGCAGTTTAAAGCTCTAAAGAAACAATTGGCTTTCTTTAAATGCTAAGTATTAAAAAAATCCCCACAAGAAGCAATGTGAAATCAAAAATATGAAGAAGGTATCTCTTTTTGGTTCCATCACTTTGACTCTAATGGCTGACATAATTTAACATAAATTATACTTGATTAAATCTATCTGTGAAAACTGTCTTAGGTTTTAAAACAGAATAGATTCTGACTGGATTCAGCTACTGAATCATTCAAATATTACCAAAAAGGTTTAAAAGATATTTCATCAACATACTGTTAGCATAGCATTTCCTACCTGAAAATATAGAAGGTCTTTTCTTAGCACGCCTTGGGTGTATAGGCTCTATATTCCTAATATTTCTTTGAAACTTTCCTTTAAGATCATTTTCTAGCAGGATGTCTGGTGGCAGGCTTCTCCGTCTTGTTGATTTATAACGAGTCTGATAGGAACTCAGTTTACTCCTAGTCCTAGAGCACAAGCTGCTGTCATCAGCCGCCATCACAGAGCCCCACCTGCCACAGCCGCCCCGGCGCAAAGCCGAGCCCAACGCCCAGGAGCGCCGGACTAGTGGCCACAGACCCAACAATCTCGGATCTCCTCATGCTCAGCCCGGCGCTGGCTGGGGAGGTTGAGCAGGTTGACATGCGTGTGTTGGGACAGGTGTAGGGTTACTCCACCACCCCTCCTCGCGCCCATGACACGGCGCAGGGAGGAGACGCGCCCAAGTCGTTCGCGTGGAACTTTGGAGGTAATTAGGCAGTTCAACAGACCCGAGCTCAGCAGCACAATCTCTACAAAGGGGAAAATACAATTTAATATGAGGCACTGTCGAGGGCTGGCATGGTTTATATTATACCAGTGGCATTTCTCAGATCAGTTCATTAATAGTTCATTAACTTGGCGAGCTAAACAAGTGTTGCTAAACCTTAAACAAAGAAGACAGAGAGAAAAAAAACCCCAAACCAAAACTCAACCCAAACAAGCAAAAGACAAAAAAAATCCTAACCGATCAAATGAAAAACAAACAAACCAAAACAAACACCAAATCCAAACCCAAACCAAACCCAAACAAAAAAGCACCAAACCAAACACAAAAATAAACCAACTCAATTCCCAGCCTAGGGACCAGCTGGGGAAAGGTACAACCTGAACAGTTATGTTCATGTTTTCAGTCCTGTCCTTCAACAATGTTACATTTTGAAGACTGATAAACAGTCCAAAACACAAAGGTTTTTCGGGCCACAACTGCCAGTTTGGGGTTTCTTTCCTCAAGAAGCAATAATGTCGGAATCAAAGATCTGCCAGTGTGACTGATTTTCTCTCTATGTAACTGCTGACTAATAAAAGTAAGCCATTGAAATATGTGTATGTTGAAGATGGTCTGTAAATTCTCCATTGAACTACTAAAAGCCAAGGTACTTTTCTTCTTTTGTTCCAATTACCCCAACAAAATCTTTAGAGCCTGCCACAGACATGATCTTCCTTTCTCAAATGTTCAGAAAGAAGAAAGGACAAATCCTAACATTTTCTATGAATCTGCTAATTTTCTTACTTCAATTTTATCATAAATCAGACAAAAGAGATTAGTAAATTAAAACTAACAAATCTTCTAACTACATACATTCTGCTGTTGAATAACAATAACTTTTAATGTGCTAAAGTGAATAAGCAGAGTGGTAATTCAAAGTGAAAGTAGCTAATGTTTCAGCCATGGCTACCTACGGCAAACTGATTTTAACACCTGAAGATATGACTTGATTTCTCCAAATCATTTAAAACACTTAGCCATGAATGAATGCTTTAATTACTTTCCTAAAGATAGGAGACATTGTACGATTGGGGTAGTGATCAAGAGGTTGGCTGCTCCAGATACTGGTTTTGTATGAAATTCAGTACAACCTTTATTATTGTTGACAAGAAAGAAACTGTTCACCTACCCGCTTTTGGAAGGGAAGAGGGGAAATTATGTATCTTAATATAAATCTATGTAGCTTTTAAAATATTTTATTGTGCTAGAAATGGAGAAGGATGAAATAGCCTGTGAGATTTCGTCCTCTTCCTCTAGAAATTAAATTGCATTTGACTGGAAGTTGAAATTATGAATGTAAGAGTCCAATCTTAAACACACTGGACCCAGAAATCATACCTCACACACAGAACAAACTGATTTTTAAACCAAAGTGATTTAAAGCAAGTGAACACCACCTGTAGATAGCAAACTGATTATTTCTGGTCTTGCTGAGTATTCAAAGGATTGTGAGCTCTGCTTATATGCAGAAATAAGCTTTTGAAAATCCCACTGGACTCCAAAACAGGTTAGGTGGTGGGAATTAGGTTATAACCAAAGGGAATTGTATGCCTAAATTGCTCAGGTACTTTTAAAAAATTCCTCTAGGCACTGGTCTTCATCATTAGAGGCTAAAATACTTCTTTCATGTCCTTCAAATCTGTAGAATCTGTGGATCGCATCCTCTTTTTTTTCCCAGGTAACAAAAAAAAAAAACAGGTCAGAGGAGCTTTCTTTGCTTCCCTTTCTCTTCCAAGTCTACTTGCTTTTTCAGCTTTGACTGAACCAACATAATCAGTCCATTCCTGATAGTCCAACTAAACCAAAGAAAATAAATCAAATGCTTCTCAAAACAATAGAAAATGCTTAAATCTCAGCAAATATAAATATATCTGAACCAGGTGTGAAGACTGAGAAACAACAAATACCAAATGCAAGAATTGACATTTGAGGAGCTTTAAAGTGAAATTTGACAGAAGCTTTAAATAAAATTTCAACATCTTCAGTAAGTGACCTAACCACCAGGTTACAGGATATTCTGGAAACAGCTCTTAACTTTTCCTGCTGAGGCTACTCCAACATGTAGAAATAATTAAATATTCATTAGAAGAGTGACTTGAAAGTGACTGTCCCATATTCTAGCTGAGCGATACAATTGCTGCACTGTACAACCTTACTTTCTCCAGCCCAATGAATATTCATGCCAAGGGGAACATTTCCAGCAGGGGAAATCGCCGCTGGGATAGTCAAAGGTGCGATAGTGATCACACTCTTTCAGATGGGGGAGACCGTCAAGGGCACAAGCACCTGGTCCAGCAGCAGCACACTGGAGAACAGGTCACCCTGGAGGGGCATTCAGGTGGGAATCCAGGAGAGGTGAACACCACAAACCTCTCATCACTTAACTGTCTTTTGTAGGATCCACTCTAGAACGCATACTTTGAAAATTCATTCAGACCTAAAAAACAAGACAGGCAAACACTTGTTCTGAAAACTGAAAATCCTAAGGAGGTAAAGTAAAGGAATATGCGGCAGGAGAACAGAAGTTGAAGGTCTTTGTGGTGTCCAAAACTTCTCGGAGTGAGATGCCCAAGTGCCATTTTATTAGGCTCTTCTAGTGACTTAGTTTATGTATCTCCTGTTGGTCATTTTCTCCTCTTTGAGACATATCTGTAAAAACTTGACAGTCTACTCCCAAGTGAGACCACTATGGAATAAGTTACAGCACAGTACAAAGAACAAAACCAGGAACAGGGGAGGAAGAGGGACTTGGAAGAGCTGATTATTAATCATAAGATCAAAGAAATAAAGCAGATGCACTGAGAATTCAAAAAATATTTTAAGATTCAGCACAGGAGTAAAGGAAAAGAGCACTCGGTAAAATTTGTGATTCTTCTTCACCGAGGCTGCCGTGACAACATCCCTCTCAGACCTCCTATTTTCCACTTAGAGACAGAAGCGTTGCATGTGTATAGATGGAAATAAAACCGGAGTGGAAAAAAAAAAAAATGCAAGCATGATGTGTAGAAATAAACTTGTTAAGGCAATTCATCACAAGGTTCCTCCATATACATCCAGGAATCCAGAAGAAAATCAAGAATCAAATTGTTGAAGTATTTTGCAAAAATAAGTAAATCTTTGAAAATTACAAGAGACTGGAGAATGAAATACTTCTTTTTTTTTTTTTTTTAAGAAGGATATATTAATAGCATAGTTCAAGGATTTACACTTCACTGAGCCTTTTATCTGAAAGTGTGATTAAAATGATAATTAAGAATTGAGTAAAACACCAAGATTACAACACAATATGAATAATCAATGTGGGCGCCAAAAAAAAAAAGTGTCATTAATCTATTATAGGTGTTTGAGCATAGAAGATAAAAGAAGACTACTTATTTATCCCATCAAAGGTTTACACAAGATCCTTCAGAACAGATTACTACAAGAAAGTAATCCTTGTGTTGCCTTCATACCTGACTCATGAAAGTGCTGAAATGCTGAAAAACAAAGCACAGGAATTATAATTTGGCTGCATTTTGAGGCTGGCAAAGGTTAATAAGGATTCAGGCTTCTCTGGTAGGTTCAGAGTAGTTCAGCATTTTCTTACAATTCTGAAAGCTCAGTATAATAATAATTGGATTTATCCATTACGGTTGAAGGCTAAATCAGAACGTCACGCCCCTTGCCTCCAGCAGACAACTCAACTGTAGCGTCTGCAGTTTCTATTGCTGTTTCTTTTTATTAAAGTTTGGTAAATAAAACCTAAAGGAAACTTATGTTTGGTAACTAATTTGTGTTTGGACAATACTCTGTACTGCAGAAATACGGATTTGAGGCTACAAAATTAGCACAGTGCAGGTCATGGAAAAGTAAGGTTTCTCACAGGAGGAATTATAATTCGCTTTTTGTTTAATAATATGGCAGAAAATCTTGTTATATTTCCTGTGCAGTAAGCCACTGGTTATTATGACTGAATTAGAGCTGTCGTTCTCGTTTTCAGCTGATGAAATATTTGTGCTTATCAACAGCAGAAACAAGAAAAGGTTTCCCAAAAGTGTTCTCAATGTGTCAGCCAGTGCAGGCTGGCTCAGAAAATCTGTATTATGGAACAAAAAAACCAACACCACAATGAGTTCCTCTCTGGTTTGGTAAAGTAACTTCGGTATCAGTGTACATTGATTCATGGACCTTCCCACCACGCTATACATACCAGAGCAGAATGGTATGTAAAGGGAGGATGAGGCCTTTTAGCCACCTATGTGGGAGCAACTGCAATGGCAGCAAAAGAAAGTTTGAGCTTTACTAACATTTTAAGCCAGCACAACTAAATCAATCAATCAATCAAGCCTCATCCTCCTTCTTGCCTGAGGCCCATGGAGCCTCTCTCCTTGTTGCATTAACACCCATTTTGTGAGGCTAACCACGGCACAAACCTGGGTTACCTTTTGTTTATTTATTTGTTTTTATCCATGCTGCCCCAACAGACAAAAAGACAGGAGTAAGCATCCAGGACAGGGATATGTGAATAATTTCTTTTGGTGCCTGTGTGAGGTTACCCCTAGTTAAAATATTTGTAAAACTAAGGTTACAAAGGCAAAGTTGAGGCTAGTTACTGCATTTTGGGTGGGTTTTACGCGTGTCCAAAGTGTTTAAAGAAATCAAGTTGATAACAACCAAGCTGAGGGCTCTTGGGTACCTGCTTGCTCAGAGGTGACTGTTTAACCATATATACACACTTAGAAAACTCTTGCTTCTTTTTTTCCCATAAGCACTTATTACCTGGCTCTCATCCCCTGTACACAGCAGAACAGTCACAGATCTGCAAACACACCTGTGCGATGAAGCCTCTAACCTTGTTTGTTTTGCATTTCAAATAGGAAAGATGAACAATGCAAGAAGATAAAATGGGGAATCAAAAAGTGAGGAAAACATACAGCTGTTCAGGCCCACCAAAAATGATTTGTTCAATTTTCTGGAATAACCTTGTTGTCTTAATATACAGGATGTGAACATCTGACATGTCCTCTGCTTGAATTAACCCATTTCTTCCAGTCTAATGCTATTACAAGCAAAGAACCTGGATTTAATACAGCCTAAGCATCCAAAAAGCCTCTCTTTAGTCAAGCATCATTTTTCAGAAGTGGGGATAAGAGGAAAAGGTCAACAAATAACCAGTGATGGTCATACTCTCAAAGACAGCAAAGAGATAATTTTAGGTTCACATTAATTTCTACCCTTGTAGCAAATGCTTGACTCATAGAATAGCGCAATTAGGACTTAGCTGCCAGGCTACACCTGACCTTAGAGCAAGCTAAATCAGACTATTAGATGCTAGTCATATCATGCAGTACGTTTACAGTTTTAATTTGCAGTAGATAACTTAATATTGAATTGCAGTCACAGAAAAGAGAAATAAGCTTTTAGCCCACACAACTCCTCACCTCCCTCAAAAACAAACACATAAATCATGAAGAGAATACAGCTTTTCCTGAGTTGCTTTGTGTGCTGTTATGCTGATTTTAATGGATTAATACTGACAAGAGACTAGACCAAGTGTTTCAAATGCATTGTCATTCAGCTGGCAGATGATAAGCACCTTTAATTTGTCATCATGTTCTTATTTGCTAACAACAAACAAAATAAATGGTTAAAGCCGTAATCTGGGTCTAAGATAATATTTGCCCTTTACTGTTTGATTCATAATGTGCACTTCCTATATTCAGAGGGGAAGCTGACTCATGTCACAGCATTTCACAAGCGGAACAATTAATATGCTAATGCACGTTTGTAACAATTTCACTTCACGCTGATGTTCCCATTACATGATAGCTGTCACAGCCTTATCTTCACAGGACTTGAAAGCTGATCCTCTCAACAGAGAGGCAGCGCAAACCCTGGAAATAGGCTTTTTTTGGGTGGGGAGGTGCAGAGGCCGAGCGCAGGAACCCGCCGGTGGCCTCGGAGCCGTCAGGATCCAGCAGATGAGCATCTTCCAGAGACCAAAGCCCAAGGGTGGAACTTGCCAGAACACGCACTCGCAGTTACAAAATCCAGCCTTCCGTTATTCCACTGCAATCTGTGACATCAGGCCTGTGCTCTGGGTACAGCGCTAAGAGAAAGACCTGGAGGCTACACAGGAATTTTATTTAGCAGGGTGTAGTACTAGTCCTGAAAAAAACATGGCAGATGCCCCCGTTTCTCACACTGAGTTCTGAGTAGAAAGTGAATACTGTGAGCAAGCTATGAATATGAAACTTACAGATTTCAGACACAATTTTCTATTTAAAACCACTTCTGAGTGTTCGGTATTTTACATAAATTAAATTGTTAGCACATATTTATGAGATAACAACAAAGCATTTCAGCTTCTGTAGAAAATAAAAAAGTGTTACTGATAGAGAGGAAAAAAATCCAAAACATTTGGAACTTGAAAGTACTTTATAGAGAGTATCATTTTAATGACATTTTCCATCAATTACAAAGAGTTTGTTCTACACTTGCTCTTAAGAGAGGCCACTGTCCAAAGTGATCACAGAGATTTAGGAAGTCCAGTCTTTTTCCTTTCCTTGCCACAAAAATGAAAAGATAACGAAAATTCTGCTTTTCACGGATGGGCAAATATATATGTGGCTTATTCTAACATATTGACTTTTAAAAATTCCAACATATTGAACTTGCATTGATTCAGTGCTGGATGAGATGCAACACAGATAGATCGGGCTGCCCTGTGGCAGAAATAGTCGCTTGCCCAGGACTGGATTGTTTGTGCTGCATTAACTTCTGTTAATGAAGAGGAACCAAGAAAGGCAGCCAAACTTATCTCACCCTTCAGTAAACTTGTCCTATGCAATGTAACAGGACAGACCTAAATTAGGTTTCACACGTCTTTCCAACATTGAAGAAAAAAATACACACACAAAAAAAACCCCACAGGAACAGTGTATCAGAAAACACTTCGAAATAAATACTGAAAAGAAGGGAGGGGAGAAATTCAGCTATGCATCCTCTTGAGTCCTTGCGAAGATTTCATTTCTCATCTTCTCCCACCCTTCACATCTTCCTACAGCATCAGACTCCACTTAATGCGCAGTCACTTAATCTCCATGTCATCCTCCCTGAATATCTATGCCTTAGGTCTTAACAGGCTGTGTGTTACAACCTGATGCAAGGATGTGATCTGAAACCCCTGGGCTAGCACCTGTTCTGAGTCTAGATACTACTTCTACAGCCAAATAATGAAGCAAATTTTGTATCATCTATTACTAATTAAGGGTGAGATTTTACTTAATGGTCTTCCTTTCTCAAATGGGGCAGAACCATTCCAGAACAGCAGAAAACACCACTGCCCAGGCTCCTACTGGTCTGAGCTTCATCTGTACCCTCAGGTTGGGGCAAACTGTTCCCTAGATTCTCAGCACTGACACCTGCTCATTTTCAGAAGTGTGGCAGTTCAAACAGCCGGGTATAGATTATATCTTAGTTCTTCATTTAAGACAAATATGTGAAGTACTTATATTTTGCCTGAGTCCCCAAACAGATGGATCTCATGCGTGTACTCAGGCCACACTAAAATTCAGATGCACAAATGATACCATCTTCAGAAATGAGTGTACTCATAACTACTATTAAAGGAACTGGAGCATAGAAATTTGTATCATTCAGTATCAGTTCAGAGAATCCTTGATTATATGCTCAGCCTGCAGCTTTCCAGCTTCTCCATGTTCTCCCCCAAAGCCCACTTCATTTCCATGCACAGCATGTTGCACTGAGTAGGAAAGACACGTTTAGCTGTGATAGTTCCAGAGTTTAAGTAGGAATACAATAAATGTAGATGGATCCCTAAGAGTGACAGAAACATAACCCAGTTTTATTCAACTGATTCTCTAAATTAGTGCTATCAGTTTCATCTAGTGATGATAAAGGTGTCTATTAAAGCAACAGTTCTGGCCAAAGGAGCACACAAACTGCAAGGTGTGAGCCTACTCTTCGGTTTTCCCCAGAGACAAACAGCCTTCACAAAAGCATCTCAAATTTTTGTCTAAGATGACAAATGCATTCCATCTCCATCAGTCAGCAAACCATCCTCCTTCCTAGCTGTCACACAGCGGAGTCAGAACCACGCGCATATTCTTGATGTTTGGCACACAGAAATGGCTTTGAAGTTTTTTCTCTGGCATGCTTTCTGCACATCCCACTTCATGGGAAGTGTGACATACAGACTGATATACACTTTCACTTATTTTTATTCTCTCTCTAGTATTAGGGATATACTCAATTTGCTCTCTGTGTCCTTGGCTGTATTTCATCTTCCTGAGAACTACTTATAAAACTGTGCAAAGTGCGAGACCGGTCAATAGAAAAATGAAGGTGTTCTACCCGAGCTCCAGAAACACCAGAACACATCCTTACCAGCTACTTTGAACATCTGATTGAAGCACAACCCCCAGGACAAGAGTTTCAGCTTCTGCTACAGAAGTCAACCGTATACAAGAACCAACGTGACATTGCTACAGCATCGTAAAGCACAGATGTGTAAAATATCTTTAAAACCTCCAGATACAGACATTAATACCCCATATCCGATTTGTACATGTTTAATCGTGCAACATCAAACTTCTGTACTTTTATTATAAATACTTATTTTGCATTCAACAGTATTAATAAGACACACTTATTGCATCTAACGCTGCAATACAGTGGGATACTTCTTTCATAAAATACACATTTTTCTGTGTACAGACTTAGAACGGAGTTCTGTCACCTCTCTTACCAACTGCACCTGAATTAGTAGTGATTGTGCTCCCAAATTTGAACCCCATATTGCAAACAGAGTTTCTCTCTCTCTCTGCATCCCTCTCTTCTCCGCCTCTCCCATCTGCAGTAAGCAAAGCATTGCCTGGGTAAAATGAGAGCGGCTGAGGGAATGTTTCTCTACACAAGCTCATAAATGTGAATTTAGAAGCACTCAAGAGCTCCTCTTACATTGTCACGGAAAGAAAGACAGAAAGCAAAGGAACAGCTACTTGAGTTTTAAAGGGTTTTTTTTTCCTATACTCAGAGATAAAAGATGACAGCCAATACACGTGTAAAAAAATAGGGGAAAGGAAAGGATGTGAGGAAACTCCGTGTCTCCAAACTGCAGGAAGCGGCAGCCAACGGCACGTAACCCATACACGGCGCTGGCTCCAGCAGCAGCGAGTGCGGCTGGCGAGCACGGGCAGGGCTGACCCCTATGGCAGGCTGTAAGGCGAGTGAAAAATGACAACGGCTTAAAGACTGAAAAAAGGGAAAAAACCCCACAAAACCTGAAAGGAAGAATAAGACTCCCTCCACAGTCTTGCCTGAAGTCAGAGGTATTTTGGGCTTCTCATTCCTCCACTTGGTTTCCTGAAGATGCGTGAGAACCCAACTAGTTAAAAAGCACTACCTTTTTAAATAATGACATTAAAAGCTCCCAATTGTAGTGATTATTTTCCTCTGACCTTTTAAAGCATCAGCTGCATGACAAGATGACATCCAAATCATGCCTGAAACCTTGTTCCTGGACGGGACTGGAAAACCATCATGCTGTATTACACTGCTATAAACCTGACACAATTTATATAGACAGCATACCACTGTCAGATTTAAGGGAGTGTGCCTGTGCAATTTGTATATATTTTTTTTTAATGTGGCTAATAAAACCATACAGATGTATACTGATTATTCCATTTCCCCATGGCTATTCAGATTAGGACTCTAAGTGGTCACAGATATTAATACAAGCAGAACAAGAACGAATTAGAAAAAACATTTAAAAATTTGGATGAGATTCTTTGTGACTATGTACTGGCCTGAGTTAACTACAATTTAGACTAACTTGACAATAGTTAATTTGCAAGAATGACAGTAGATAGATTCAAAACAGTATTAGCAGAAGAGAGGAGTTGCATCCCCTTTGCAAGCGCTGTAATCAGGCAAAATGACCAAAGAGATCATGTGTTCAACAGATGCTCCCTTTAGGGATTGTGTTGCTGAAAGTGTCCCTGCACACAGCTGCAGCGGCTCAAGGCTCACCAGATAAACACCAAATATATATACACACTACTGCATGCAATGAAAATAAGAAATAAAGATCACTCTTGCAACAATAGAACAGAAAAGGAGAGTTACTTTCCTGAATGTCAGCTGTGCAACTGGTAAATTTTAAACTAAGGCAACATGATCTTATTCTGGCTAGTAACAGGTATGAAAACAACTGAGAAAAATGAAGTGTTAGTGTCAAATGAAACCGTGCAATAACCTAGTTTAAGTCAGATACTCACTGTAGAAAGTACATATTTTAAGACACCTGTTTGCCCACTGATCATGAACATCAATTGACGTGTTTATCAGCTCTCTCAAGAAAAGGAAACATGTTTCCACTCCTTACTGCCTTCTACTGTTATCTCTATACAGGGCGTCAGAACTGGGGAATTCATTTCACACAAAGTCAATTAAGAGCTTAGTTAGAGAGAAAAAACCTTGCCATGGGAGATAAATCCTGCAACACTCCCAAAACACAGCGAGACTCCCACTGAACTCCTTCAGTGATTCATTCCACAGCCCAGGGAGATGCACAAACATCAGCCTCCTGCTTCTGGCGAGCTCAGCTCTGGACTCTATAACCCCCAAATTAAGATGAGTGGAGCACTATTGAGGAGCACTAAGCCTTTCAGACAGACTGTAGGCCATTTGGGTCTTTTAGGACTCAGGATGATAATCCTGAAATTAATCTAGGTTCAAAGATACTCAAGCAAAGACTGTGCAGCCCTGTTGCAGTATCCTCACAAAGCTCAAATAAACTATACTTTCCTGACATTTCAGATTAGTTTCAAGAGGAATTTGAAGAACTAATGCCTGTGATAGCATAGAATAACATGATCTGGCTTATCTCTGGGAAGTCGTTACCAGTCTCTAGGACAGCAAAAGATGAAAAATACATTCCTGAACGCTTCCGTAATTATGCAAACATCCACGAAAAAGTGGTTATACTATAGAAACGAATTATTTTCAGGAAGACATATATCAGTAAGATAAGTCCTTCAACAATTTGTGTTAGGAATCATTACCCTTGTGTTTTTTGTAGTTAAGCAGTACTGTCATGTTAGCACTATAAATTAAGCTGATAAAGCAACTCTGCATCTGAGAACAACTTTCAGCTATGGACATGAAAAAGTACTATAACAAGGATCAGACCTACTCATGGCACTTGACACCACTGGTCATATCACTTCTGTCTTTCTTCAGTGGATACGACTGTTTGGGGTTAACCTTCCAAGTCTTGACTCCAAACAGCAGAGTATTAGGAAACAGCTCTTTCAGCATAGTGTGCAAATGTAATAAATATTTTTGGGGAGGGTGGAAACTAACAGGGAGTCCCAAGGGGACCTAAATAACCCAAGATCCTCTTGGTTCCTACACAGATTGGAAGCGCATGGAGAAATGGGTGAAGTTCAGAGCACATTTCAGCAGAAATGAGATTCCCAGATACGTTTCTCAAGTATAACAAGCAGGACGCATCTGCTTGCATGGCAGAGAATGCAGCACAGGAACTCTCATCCACGACAGAGAGAGAGGTACCTCTGCAGGGCAGAATTCATCTCCCCTAACTGAGTAGAGGAGAAATTGTCTTTTCCCCTGAAGTGCAGATGTTTCTTGAGACTTAGAGATGTTTAACCTTTGTATGCTCACGCAGGTTAGATGAGGGGAATGCCACACCAAGATCTTCTGCTCTACGGTCATAATGAGTGAAGCACAATAAACTAAGAAGGATTTTCTTCCACCAGCAGAGCTGCTCTGCTGGGAAGAGCTGACATGTGAGTGCAGGGTTCCCGGGGCTGATGAATTTTTCCTGCCTCAAGCAGAGGGCAGGAGCAGGTCTTCATCCCTCATTGTTTGTTGATACAATACCCAAGCTCTGTGTATCATTATTTTAATTGGGAAGCGCAAACTAAGGGGCTGAACATTCTCTGATGGTCAGAGTGCTAAATAAAGAGGTACACAGAGTCAAAGTAAACAATTCAAAGGGGTTTTATCTTCCAGTCTCTAAGAAAATGCTGAAGAAACTGGAAAAAATATAATAAGATTCTTAAAGCAATTTTGGATGTTTCTACTTAGGTATCAAATTTATTCAGAATTGGGGTCTGAAAGCTTTCTGTCTTGTCATGTAACTGAATAATGGCACCACTAGATTGGAAATATCTTCCTGTCAAATCCTCTCAAGGAAGGTCTCCAGCAGCAGATCTCTGCTGCTCCTCTTGTTGAAATCGTACCAAAATTGGCAATCTTGATTTGCTGCTGTACATCAACCCCCACATTAGCCAACGTGGGTATGTGTGTATCTATGTGAAAGAATGTATAAAAAATCTACTGAAAAATAAATCCAAATCTTTCTGCAACCTGAACTAAAATTTTTCAGTTCGCTTTCTGGAACACAGAAAGCAGGTCAGCACATATCCCAAAATAGCACATCAGCACTGAGAGAAAAAGCAGCATATCTGTGTCTTTGGACTTTTTAGCTCATTTCTCTATAGGGGAGAATGAAGAATGAAAGTCTTTCCCTTATTCTACTATATGGAGGAACATGTACAAGAAAAAATTGCTTATACTTAAAAGACCCCCCAGATCAGCCACCTACTTGGGGAAAATGTTATCTGTTTTAATCAAAGAAAAACAGCATTGAGTGGAACCATTTAAGCTTTATCTAAACATAAGCAAGAGAAAAGCCAGGAAGTTTAAAACATGTTTAAGATGATGTACTGGATACGTATCACATCCTGTTCCTTGTACATCTTGTTCCTTCTATCAAAAACCTATTTGGTAAAATATTTACTTTGGAAATAACAGCATACTTTCTGTGATTTTGTTGTTCATTTTGTGACTTTTTTTAAAGTATTTGCTGCTTCAATAAGAATGGCTGCCTATTTTGTGATATCTTTCATGCTATGCACACTCCTAAAAGAAATATTTTCTTTAATACCAGATGCAGGTCTCCCACTTTCTATTTTTCTTTTTTTTTTTTTCGCTTTTTAAGGAAGTAAATAGAGATACAAGCAAAAACCAAATCATTAAAACTCTCACACATTTTATAGCTAGAAAGATTCTGAAAAACTCTTCTGGGATTAATACTGACAAACTCCTTTCATGATTTATTACAGTACCTTAACATGAAAAGAAAACCAAAAAACACTCTTAGGCAATATTAAATGATCCTTATCAGCCCTAAAATGTTATTACCTTATTTAAGCCAATATCAGTACTGTTGGCTACAACACGATGAATGATGCTGATCTGTTTCTCAGAACAGATCCCGAACTAGAACACTGTTATTTTTAATTAGAAAAAAAATTATATCGCCTCCCCCAAATTCCAAGTGTCAGTCTTCATTTATGTCTCTGCACTAGATTAAAATGAATGTTTGAGAGGTACTGAGCACTCGTAGTATGACCTTTTAAGTTCAGCAATTTTTATGTAACCAGTAGAAATCCCTAAAATAACAAAACAAATGTATTTTTAGTTCTTCCTTTTCTGCCTTTTTTTTTTCTTGTTATATTTTTTAACCTACTGGTCTATTCATGCTCCATCTCAATTCTTGGACACCCAGCTCTCATTTATTCCCATGTATCAGTCCAATCTATTTAAATATCTCATCCACCAGCTCATGAAGTACTATAATCCATGTATATATGTACATAGTTTAGGCAATTATAGAATTGGATGCTTCCACACAGCCAGGCTTAAGTCTCTCCAAAAAGTGAGACTGAAATGGAGAACAACTTCCTGAACCTATTGCTGCTGCGATCTGCATTTTTCTTTAACACTAAATAAACCAATGCTTGTTATCAGAACTTAAGTAAACATCAGCACTAGAACAGGCTGCCCAGGGAAGTGGTGGAGTCATCATCCCTGGAGGTGTTTAAAAGACACGTAGATGAGGTTTCCAGGGACATGGTTTAGTGCTAGAGTTAGGGTATGGTTGGACACAATGATCTTAAGGGTCCCTTCCAACAAAAATGATTCTATGACTCTACGATACGACCTTCATAGGTAATACAGGCTTCACAATTAATCGAGGGAAGAAATGAGGGAGTTTCTCAAACTTTGAAAAATGAAGCCAAAGCACTAAAAATATAATGGTTGAGTTTTTATGTCCTGTGAGGCCTCTACCTTGCAATATTTTAAAACTAACTTGGCAAAAAAAGTGCATAACTAAACACAATTAATTGCATTCCTAGATTACGGCCAGATAGCTTGTCACATGCTTTGGTGGGTCTGAATAGACAATTCTCATTTGTTATTTCCAAAAGCCAAATGCACAGAACTGATTGAGTTAAATTTAGAGCGGGACAAATACACTACTAAAATGTCATCAGACCAAATAAATCAAAGAGCGTAAATTTATAGTGCAGTTTTAAAATAAATAAGAGAAAACAAGGCAGTTATGTTTATGAGCAGCAACAGATACGATCTCCCCCAGCATTCTCTTGCTGATGCCAGCAATGTCATCCTCCAAAACCTGAGAGAACCTATGGAAAGATAAAAGGTCCCACATTCATAAGACTGTAGTACTGCTATTTTTTCAGATATGCCACCAGTGTAATTAAAAACCAACACTGTTCTGGTTAAATGGCACTAAATAATTCCCTCTATGCCCTGGGATTTTTTCTAAACTGTAAAAGATAAGAGATTTCACAAGAGCACATCATGTCAGTTGGTCTCATCTCCCTTTTAGAAAATAAAAGCCCATGAATCTGCTTGCATATTCATGTAATTCAAACTCTGAGTTCAAGGACATTTACAAGGCACCTTCTAATATGCCAAATTTGTATTCAGTGGAGTGGGAAGCCTGCCATGAGGTACTGTTTTCACTCAGAAGCCATTAGCTTAACTGCTGAGAGGTTGTGTTATATCTTCTTAAACTGCTTTGTGAAGGAGAAGCATTAGTATACTGAGTTGTTTCGAGACACAGTAAAACAGATAAACTAGTTCAGAAGTGGTCACAGAATCACAGTATTTTCTGAGTTGGCTTAACTGGGACGTAGGAGGTCCTAGAACTATAGTCGCAAGGTAGTCTAGGAAACAGCTCTCTCGTTTCCCAGCTTAGAGCCTGTAATTACATATAGTTGTACTTTTCCAGACCAGAGTTATCACACATTCCCTCCTGGCTCGTGTGGTGCAACGATATGTGCTCAATCTTGTGTCCAGAGCACTCGTGACCATGCTCTAGACTCCCTTGGCTGCATTATTTTATATGGGTTAGACGTCTCCCTCACACCCTTCAGCGACTGACACGGGAATTTCAGTGTGTTCCAATGGTACACCAGGTTGAAATCGCACACGCTGCTGTGGAGATGTGTCCTAGAGCCCTGGCACAAGCCTGAACTGATAGAGTCAGCCGTACAGAGCCCTTTTCATGTCAGCATGCACAGAACGGCTCATCTCTAGGCAATGAAAATCACCATCATAGTGATGGTCATGTAGGTCATATAGGTCTAGAATATATATCACATATGTGCAGATCTCTGTGCCCTACAGCATAAATACATCCTTCTACTTGTTTTGATCTCCACTGTCTTGGATTAAAAAAAAGTCTACATTGAATTAAAATAGGCACTGAATTACAAATGGTATTATAATATAATTGTCTCAGTGTACTGAAAGCCATCATCCAAAGATCTAGAAAAGCTGAAATGGAAAAATCTGCATTTAAGCAATCAAATAACATAAAAATAACTACTCAGATTGAAAAGTCTGTGGCCCTGTCAAGAGCTTTTATAGTACTGCTCTTTAAAAGCAAAAGAAAATATTTCACTCTTCAGTGGAATAGAATTGGGAGCACTGGGGAAGCCAGTACTCCAGGAAAAATACTGCTAACAATAAAATTTGCTGTGACTTACAGCCGATTACAGGGCAAAACTAATTGACTCAAAGAAATCTTGTTCTTATATGGCAGAAAGACTAACTACAGCTTAATAAAGATAGGTTAAAACACATCCAACCTTTTTTAGTAGGAAAAAAAGGTTTTGTTTTGTTCAAGAGAAGGACACTGATAAATTTCTACTCATGTTGCTCTCTATTTTTCCCATGGTTCCTTGAAATATAAATGCATGGTAGCAACTGCAACTATTTCAGATATTTATTTAGTACACATGCAAAATGCTTACTCATCTGTTTTCAAACACGTATCAGCATTTACAAAACCAAATATAGCCAGCTGTTTTCTGTAAGGAATTTCAGTCCCAGGAAGGCTTTAACTAAACACTTGCACTGTATCAGATTAGTTAAAACCCCCAAGTTTCTTCAGCTCCTGGTAACGGTTTGGCAGCTTTCACTGACATTAACACAGAGAGTCCATAAACACATGGAGTAAAGTATGTTCACAATCTCATGTCACATGTGATGGTTTTCATACAGCTCTGTAATTCATATGTAAAGTGAGGCTATAAGAAACCAAAACCTGTCATTGCAAAATATTTAAATTCATGCACACAATCCTTTTCAGTAAGAACTACATATACATGAGCTTCCAAATCCCAACATGCACGTTTTATATTTTTCACCTCTGCAAAACACTTTAAACTATTTACTAAAAAAAGGATAAGAGTTGCCACATGTATTCAATAAAAGCATTCATACATAAAATTCACTATCATTCCAACAGAAAAATCTCATGTAAATCTATAATGACCAGATAATTAATGCAAAGTCTTACCTTTCCCTGAAGCAACAGTTTCCAGTAGTGATCTCTCTTAATGCTTTAATTTTGCAATGTAATTTTCATAAATAGTTTTCTAGTTCAGGCAAAGATGGGTTAAGTGCAAGCAGCCTGGATGCTCTCTTGCTTGCTTCCTGGAGATCACTCTTCTGCATTGTGAGCCATCACAGCTACCTAGGGAAAACGACAGGCGATTTAACCTTCCTGCATCTGGACAACATGATATATTACTGCTCCCAGATTAAGCAAAAGATTAAACAAAATCCAAGTCTTAAAACATGACCTTCAAAATGGTATTTATCTACCAAACATTTCATAATAGATGCTGTTAAAAGAATAATTGCATCTTTTCTTACCAGGAATTCATGCTCTTGGATAGAGACACAAAAGTCGGAAAATTATCTATCCAAATGTTGTAAATTTTTAAAATTACAACTTGTCTTTACAATGACAATATAAACTAGCCTTTTTGTTGTTTGGTTGGTTTTGGTAGATTTCTGGTCAGAAACTACAAGCAACAGCAGAAACTGCATTATGCTGTAATTCGTCAATCAGAAGTAAACAGAGTGGCACCTCTGGAAAATAAAAATGCTGAGAGTAGGAATCTTTTACTGTTCAGGTACAACTACAAGGCCCCTGTAAGAACAGGAAACATTACATTTCTATTTGGTGCAACCACATGCATCTAGCAGCCAATTTTTTAATTCAGTCTAATAACAGCTGCAGGCTCAGAAACAAAAGTTATTCACCCATAACTATTCTTTGAGACAGGCCATGTACATTTACTCTTATGCTACATAGAAGCAGCACAAAGCTACCACTGCAACATTTCCTCACCTAGACTGGATGACATCTTCTCAGTCCCCAAATATCCCAACACAGAGATGGCTTTTGGACTGCAGGACTGTTCTTACTCAGGTTTATGCCTGGGATTCACTGGTCATGGAACCATGAGGAGCATGAAGTTGTCTCTGGTGCTCCTTCTCTGAGCAATATGCTCATCGTCTGCTGCCATGTTACTGTCAGTGTGTCCCAGGTTTTAATGCCACTTCAAAAGGTGGAGATGGAAAAGAAGCTGAGAGTTTTGAGCAGATCCCAATAGGAACAAAGGCTCTGAAGCTGAGACTGCCACCTGCACCATGTCTATGTGCAAAACCACTGGCAGCAGACGTGGGCACCGCACTTCGAGGGAGAGGGCTGTCCCGTGATGGATGTGCCCAGAGGCCCACAATGCTGGATTATCAAAACCAACTTGCATTTTGTTACTACGAGGAGAATTTGAATGTTGTCTGTGAGCTCAAGGAGTGATGATGCTACATAGATCTGTGAAATGAGTAAGACACCTTGTTTGCTAACTTCAGTATGAGATGCAGTTGCTCGGGGCCTTGTTCAACCAAAGTGTTGAACACCTCCATGGACAGAGTCAAATCCACCTGGACAACCACAGTGCTGTCAGAGCAGCCTCTTGAACGGTTTTTCTCAACCTGAATACTCCAGACCCATGACAGCAAACAGGACAGTCCAACTCCAGCAACACTGGCTGACCTGTTCAGCCTCAACAAATGTTTGATAGGGCACTTAAAGATCTACTGAGTTGATATTAGCAAATGATACTCAGTTTTCTGCTATCTGATAAAGCGGTGTTGTACAACCCTGTCTCCTCTCTCCACCCTTCCCTTAACAACAGGAACCACCCTCACCACTTCACCACATATTATTAAAGGGCTTATACATTTTTATTTCTCTCTCTTCAATGCCTTCTTCCTTCTGTATAGCCCTTTGAAGATCTTTTCCATAAAAACACAACAGTACTTCTGCCCACACTTTAAGAAGCAGTACTGTAAGTCTGGATAATTCTCTTCTGGCATATTTACGCAAGAGTTCAGGTTTCCTGAACATTAAGAGAACTATCGAACTGTGACATCTAAGTCAAAAGTCACTGAGATAGACAGGGCAGCTGTGGCTCAGATCTGCTGCTTCAAACTTTCTGCAAATGTGGGTATCTTTTTGTATGCTATACTCCGAATGCATTTTAAAGATAAGGCCTCATTGTTTAGACGCTTTTTGGTTCTGGAAAATGAGAAGTGACAGACAGCAGATCTGACAGGTTCCTGAAACTACTCCAGTTCCTCATCTCCCTGCTGAGAAGCCCGTTCGTTCACGGTTGTGAGATGCTGTCAGAGATGTACAAGATTTTTGGACGAAAATTTGTTATCAAGTTTTAAACTCAAAGAAAATCCCAATAACATGGAATACTTCAGGTTATCCTAATCAGTACAACAGAGTGGATTTAGTCCATCATACATCAGATCTGTGCAGTTAGAAGAGACTGCATCTTAAAAGCAATCACCTTTTTCTGCATATTCATGTGATAAATTTGCACTTTCCAGTCTCTGGTAGCCAGAAGTCATTACCCTTCACTTTGTGGGGAGGACAGTCAGGAGGAGAGGGAGGGAGTGCTTTCCATAACAGACTCTCAGGCAACACTGTAAATACTGACTTTCATGGACACACTTCATTTACAAGAACGGGGGCAAGCTGAATCAAGCAATCTCCAGCCAAACGCTATAGCCATGTGCAGACACACCACCTTTTCAGTCCAGTATATAAAGGGCACAGTCTCCTCTACAACCGCTGCAGAAACCAGACCCTGAACAAGGACAAAAATTAGGAACCTGAAATAAAGTACAGTATGGATATGATTAGTTTGACTGCAAAGTGTTGCACAACGATTTGTCTTATGCTTTCTAACTTTTTATTCATTCTCCTTCAGACATTTCTTGGTAAGTATGTTATTTCTACACAGGTGTTATTTACACCAACCTATGACTTTCATAGATCAGGTGTTTTGTTACATCGGTCTCAAAATATACACAATACAACAGGTATAAGTCACAGAGATCATTGGCACTTCCACTGTGCCCAGCTTTTTCTTCTGAAAAGCAGGATTTTTATTTGTGTCACTTTTTAGAGGTAAAGAAAATCAATAAATACCCTAAGTAGGTACACATTGTTCTTGTAAATATTATTGCTTAATGGGCATTTCTGAAATAATCTTCATAACTGAATAATATTTACAAGTATAAAAATTGTGGCATTAAATGCACAAACACTGCAGTAACTCCACAGCTGTAAAGTAAGATCCCAAAATAAGGAGGTTTGTCAAAACACACATTGTTCTCCAGAAAACAATAAAACTAGTGACGGTAGGAGCTGCATCACTCCAGCACCCTCTGTTGGCCTGCCCTCCTGCAGCACCTTACTGCCTGCACTCATTTCAGAGCGTCATTTGTTCCGTCCTTAAGGTATGACAAAGATTCCTTTATACAAAAACACACATGAAAAGGAAAAAAACAACAAAACAAAAAACCAAACAAACACGCCACATCTCAGCTCTACTGACAGAAACTTGAGATAGCACAATGTAGCTTAATATCAGAATACTCAGTACTGCTGGACCTGTCATGCATTAGTCCATCTTTGCAGATGGTCAGAATTGATCTGTCTAATTACAAGGGCAAAATTTTCTTTACAAGCCCTCTCTTTGTCTGATATTTCTAATAGATATCAATACTAAATAACATAGACACCAATACTAAATAGCAACTCATGTGCAGCTCCCACCAATAGAAATGACAGCTCTCCTCAAAGAACAACTATTTTTATGGGACATCTTTCACCGTGGCAACTGAGAACTGACAATACATGCATTACATAGACTATCATCCTCAAAAGAAACTGCTCAAACCACTTCTGGCCACGCACGCAGATAAATAAAATCCAGATGCCAGATAGAAGGTGATCTACATATAAACTCCATATACTGCGTTCTGGTGAATGGCCAGGAAAGGCAGGACCCAAGCAGGTCTTACTGAGCTGTCTGGCTGCTTCCACCAGCCAAATGGTTGGCAACTGTCTACTTTATCTACCTACAGCTAAAACCTAAAGCCAACACTGACCAGAATCCAAGAACCAACAAAAGAGCTTTTCTTAGCTGACCTTAACAGCAGGGAAAAATTTAGTCTCAGAAACGTAACCAGCTATTGCAAACCTGCTCCTAACACTGTCTTTTAACTTTGCAACTTTAAGCTCTGTACAGTTTTGTACCTGCCTAGTTTTGTTTTCACAGCATCCTATCTGCTCACCCGAAATTCATACCCACCATCTCTCCACCCTTCCAGGCTCTGCTCTCTGCGTCTCTCTTTTCTGCGTGCAGCTTCACATGATTATGTCCTAATATTTCTGTGTTTATCAGCTTTTGGACAGTACTAATAAAAACCGATGGTCAGATAGTAATCTCCAGAACACGATGAAATGCACACAAACTTTTGCCAACGAAATTTGTAGTACTTGTCAGAAAGCATCGCTTCTCTATTTCAAATATTTACACACATGCTTCTACTTGGAGTAATTCATATTTTACCACTTAACAGGGATGGAGAAATCAGTTTGATTTGGAATGTCAAGATCTGAATTATTAGAGTCAAATATTTCTTGCACAGAACAAACTAGAAACTATCTCACAAGATCTGTGTAGTTCATTTGAGGTCACTCACAAACCAGTCCAGAAGCCAGAGGAGGACCCAAACTGAAACCACATCCCTAAACCTCAACACTGAAAAAAAGCAATCGAGCATTTGCAATGCATGATGTTATCATCCATTTTCAGGAGTTACTATTTTGAGAGTTATTTTCAGGCATTTATATTCTTGCTTTACACTCATTTCTGCTGGCGAAGATTTCTTTCTCTTTAGCTGTTTTATTATTTTAAAGCAAATTTACTGCTTTATTTTTTTCCATGTTTAAAAGGTCTGGTTCCAAACAGTAAATGGTAGAAGTTATTTCCTTTAAGACTTGGCTGCTCATTAGGTGGCTGGTTGGGGCTGCAGTAGCCTGTTCAGTAACAGGTTATTTACGCAATGAAGTTCCTCTGCCTGGCAACCCTAAGGGTGGGGTTCAAAACAGCAACAGCACCAGTCACATTCTGCAACTGAAAGTGAGGGAAAAAAGAAAAAGAGATGCAGGAACAAGGAGTGTAAGGGGAAATACTGCTTTTCTTTATGACAAATGCAGCTTACTAAGAAAAGAAGGTAACAAACAACATAGAAGAATGAATCAAAGGCAGCTGAAGTATTTCCCACTCGAAGTTGTAATTAATTCTGAGATCATAATACGATAACAATTACTAAGATAAATAATTCATGCAGAGAACACGTTAATCCCTGCAGAAGATCATGTAAATACTTTGCTATTCTGGCAATGATCTTCCCTTTCCATTGAATAATGAAAGAACCTTCACTTATAAAAAATTCTTGTTAAAAAAAGTTACTGGTAAAATAGCTGAATATTTTGGATACTTGCAGAGCAAGCATTAGTATCTTTGTGCTGAGATGTTAAATTGAATAAAAAGTGAGGGCAAATACTAAAATCACTGTTGATGGAGTTTTAGGAGTAAAATTAACTATTAATTTAATTTACTAAGTTTGTGCTGGTTAAAAGTAGACAAAATTATAAGACAAGATAAATCCCATTATTTTGGAGATTTATAAAGAAATCTTCTGTGAAGGAATCAAGGAAACCAGTTACCTCAAATATTAGTGAATGAGAAAAAAACCCCCATCAAAACTATCTGGCCCTGTATCACTTCATTGTTCATAAAAATTATTCCATTTAATGATTTCCCCACCCTCCCCAATTCACAAGTCTTTCCCTTCCTCTGCTTGCCCAGTAACTGATGAAGTACCACAGCAAGAATAAGCTTAGCTGGGGAAGTTATCCATGTATATTCATCTAGAACTTGTATTTTTCATTTTTTGAAGTATTTAATGCAGAGGGGAGCAGCACCTCCCAGGCAGCAGGGATGCGCCCAGCCAGCCCCCGCAAGGCCGCGCCAGGCCCAGCTGCGCTCGCTTCACTCCAGCTCTGGCTGGATGGCACAACAAAAAGCTTTTTGGGTGCTGGAAGGAGCAGGGCAGAGCTCTAGCAGTTGCTTGTGTCCACCCAACCAACTGCACTTCTCTTCTGGTTCCGCCTGGCCAGGCCTGAGCAGCCTGCAGCTGGTGCGAACAGCTCGCAAAGGCAGCGTGAACATTTCTGCACAGCCACACAGCTCGCACTGTACGTACAGCTCTGGTCCTCGTGCTTTTTCCTCATGCTCTCAAAGACAAGAAGGATTCGTCTGTCGTCATACTTCAACTCCTACCCCAACGTACTGGTCTGTTAAACGGGAGTCTTTTCTGCTAACTATGTTGCTTTACACAGTAGAGTAAATGCACTAAATGCATTTACTAAATCACAGAATCATAGAATAGTTTGGGTTGGAAGGGATCTTCAAAGCTCATCTAGTCCAACCCCCTGCAATGAGCAGGGGCATCTTCAGCTAGATCAGGTTGCTCAGAGCCCCGTCCAGCCTGGCCTGGAATGTCTCCAGGGATGGGGCATCTACCACCTCTCTGGGCGACCTGGGCCAGTGTTTCACCACCCTCATTGTGAAAAATTTCTTCCTCAGGTCTAACCTCAATCTCCTCTCTTTTAGTTTAAAACCATTACCCCTTGTCCTGTCATAACATGCCCTTCTAAAAAGTCTGTCCACATCCTTCTTATAAATGAAGAGTCTTTTATGCTCTGAAATAGATTGATAAACATACCTGTACTTGGCAGGAACTATTCTCTGATGTGTTATTATACAGTCCCTGGAGCTCAACTTGGCTGATTGATTCTCACCAAACATATATAAGGTCACACTTTTCTTTTACATTTACCTGATTTGTGACAAAATGTTCACACCACCTATTGACTGTATACCCACACATCCTGATTACTATTAGCAAAGGCAGTTCGCTAATAAACATTCTGAGGTCCTAAAAACATTTATTTAATTCACCAGCAGACAATAAGATGAAGTGATACAAAATAAACACCTCAACTACTAAAAATTGTTAAGTGCAGGCTGGGATCAACCTTGTTTGCCAGTAGGGTGGCACTACATGGATTAGTGCCTCTCGCCACAGTCACTGACAGCTCCATGTGGGCGCTCTGGGGAGCTCCACATTGATGAAAACTCTGAAAATTAATATCAGTAAATGCCATCCCATTTTAGGCTTAAACTCTCGTGTCTCTGGCTATTTTATAACAGAACATTTTAGAACGCAACTATTCTACATAAATTTCACCTCAAAACTGCCCATCCGTCTTGAATAGCTTTGTATTTCTCAAGGATTTCAAGAGTGAAAAGGACAGAATCAGGTGGTATTTCAAATATCTGAGAGGGTTAAAAAAATCAATACAAACCACAAACAAAAAAAATCCAACCCTCCCTCTAGTTGACATTAACTTTTGTGGGGAAGACTCGAGCACGGCCAACACAAGTGAGCTGGGGGGACAGAACAGGATGTGGGATGAAAGGATCTCGTTTGCCAGCATCAGCACCAGTTCCTCCTGCTGACAGTGATCACACAACCACGGCCTCGTTCGGAGTCAAACTGACAAGGGGAAAACACTTCATTGCTTATAAGATAAGGAGTTTTCTACACGTCACTAAAAAGGAGGGTGAATGGTGGTGGGGTGTTGCGCTCACCACCAGCAGGACAGCGCTGCATTCTCAGAAGAGTTCTTGGCTTTGCTGTCCTCCTGCCAGCATCTCTAATGGGGCATCAAGTGTTGGTTGGGTGACTCCAGCGAAAGAGGAGGTCCATTAGAACAAAAATATGAAAAGTAATCCTCTTCTACAAAAATCTGATGTTTATTTTAGTATTTTCTGTGATGTGGCTGGCTGCAACAGTTTTCAGATGGGAACTACTGCTTTTGTTTTGCTAGTTTTAATTAAATTCAATCTCTAAACTAGCATTTCATTAAATAGTTTTCCTTTTTCTGATCTCCCTCCACACTCTATTTTGATTAATCAGATATGCAAGCAAATTCAGGGACCCAGACACTGCAATTTTAAATAAACAAACTCCGGATGAATTTCTTAAGCCATCTGTACAAAGCATCCTAAACGAGATTTAGACCTGAACTTTTCCAGCTTTTCTTGCAGGCATGAGCAAGAAGAACAATTTGAAAGACGGGCATCAAAACTGGTAGAACAGAAATCTGTTCTCCAGAGACCCTTTTCCTATCATGATCTGCATATTTTTTTCCCCTGGCTAAATAGCTTAAGGAAAAAAACAGACAAGCAAAACACCCACTGCAGCCAGTACCTTACCTTCATGTTACAAAATCAACCAGCTTTTTAATTTAGTTTAAATTTCCTTTGCCTAATTAATAGTCAAATTCTGTAGTACAGCATTACTTTTTTCTTTTTCCAAAGCAACTACTTCTTTATTATTTTAGACAAAAAAGAGTAGAAAATTAATAATAAATCTAACTAACAACCAAGCAAGGCCTCCCCTTGACTTACAGTTGACTTATCCTTTTTTTATGCCTTTACATATAAAGACCTTCAGAGTGAATAATTAAGAAGAAAGACTAACAGAAGTAGCACGTAAGTAACTTTCAACTATTAGAGCCAAAGTTTCTAAATACGAGTAATCTACGAAAAAATACAAACGCAAACTCCAGGTGCCCAAATTGATAATAGTGGTGTTCTGAATAATACCTTTAGTGACTGCACTTTCTAGCTTTCATGTATATGATGATATCAAAACCAAAGTTAGAATAAGAATCACGAAGACTTTGAAAACAATAGATGAATTTTTTAAAAATTGAAAAATTATTTAAAAGATGACTTCACTTAGGAAAACTAAACAATTGAGAAGGCATCTCTAAGGACGCCTTTATACTTGCAATCAATATTGCTTTCTTTGATTATACAATAAACCACTGTTAATCTTGCTGCCAGTGAACTGCTTCAGAATTAAGCAGAGATCACTTTATTCAAAACTTACACCAACAAAACAAGATGAACATCTCTCTCAACTAAACATTCTTTTCTCAAAAGTATTAATAGTGAGCAGAGCCCTTGATGCATTTTTCTTCTGCACTGTGCTCAGAGGAAGATCCAAATCTGTCTCTTACCCTGAAGCCTCTGACAAATGTCTATCACTCTGTTTAAAAAATAGGTGGAAAAACTACATAATACAGTTTCAAGTTTTGAGGGAGAAACTTGAGAATACCCTGTTTTCCCCCAAATAAGACCTACCCCGAAAATAAGCCCTAGCATGATTTTTCAGGACGCTTGAAATATAAGCCCTACTCAAAAAATAATCCCTAGTTACAGTTCATTTTAAAAGTCTATTCAAATAGTGTCCAGGCAGCTATACATGCAAAAAAGAAATAAGTTTTGGGGCAAAAATTAATATAAGACCCTGTCTTATTTTTGGGGAACAGGATATCTGTGCTTTGCAATACTCAGCACTATCAGCTTTTCTGCAAGAAAACACTTATAAAGAAATAATGGAAACAAATATTAACGAATGCATGCAACGTCAATGTTAATGTTCTCCTGTATGCAAATCATAGACAGTATCATGTACAGAATTAATTTACTGATGCTTAGCAACCCATATGGGAAATAAGGCATGGAAAAAAATAATCTAAATTCCATGGAGATATAACAGCAAAACCACAAATACCAGGTAGCTGAAATACAGGCTTCACTAACCCATTGAAAAGAAGATACCCCTTTGCCTTTGTTGGAGGCCTATGCACATAAACAGGCTTTGATGCTGCCATTTTTTCCAAGACGTTATTTCAAAATTTCTGAAAAGCTAATTAAGGAAAATAATTGTCTGTAGTGTTTATGCAATAACACAGCTTTCCTTTGCTGTGTATAATTTTATAACACAATTTTAACTGACCAGTAGACCGCAAACCCCAGCCCAGGTCAGTTCCACTCAGCAGAGCTCCACACCATCGCACAGCACCAGTCACAGCAAAGGCAGCTCTGCTGCCAAAACCGTGTCCTCGCTCCTGCAGCACCCCAGGAACCACCAACGTCCCGAGGGGAACCTTTGCAGCTCTCTAACTTCCATTTCAAATGGACAAACAGGAAAACAAGGCTGAGACAACAGCTGCTGTTCACTGAAGAGTCTCCCATTAATTATGGGGCCGTGCTGAAAGATAAGTGCTGCTCAATTTTGAGGTTAAGGGTGGTTATTAGCTCCCTCAAAAATAAACTTCGCAAGTCTTTTCTCAAAGGTACATTTATCAAATTCACATCACCAATGTCATGTGTATCTGAGGCCTTCAATGTATTGGAAAATCCTACCCTTTTTTGCAATTCATAAGGCTGTTTTCTAACATTTAATGTGACATTGACTGAAGAATGCAGGAAGAAACACAACCATTCTACCAAGCAACTACATCAAGATCTTTTCGAAGAGGACACTACAAAGTATTCCTACTGCATATACACGGGTCATTGCTTCAGGCATAACACAAAACCTCTCTCCTATTCAGTACAAATCCATTGTTGAACCATTGTGCATATAATACAAGTATGAAAAAAATACAGGTTTTGAATACAGTTTCTTCTACACAGACCATGGTTGGTCTGTATAAACCCATCAATGTATAAAACACCAATGCAGGTTTTTCATTTGAGTCAGTCCTGGGATAGACCAAAAAAATCTGAAAAAATCTGAAAACCCTATGTTTAAATATGTGTATCTGTGGGAAACAGGGATATTTAGGCGTACTACAAACCAGCTGACAAAAACGCTGATCACTTTAATATGTATCTAATACCTCTATGATCTTCTGCCCCTACTATGTTTAAGAAATACAACCCCTCTGCTTTTCCTCTCAGCTTGCATGTCTTGATAACCATTAGTGGCAATTTGCCTGTTTGTGAGCAGAAAAATGTGCAGGAACCCTGTGCAGCTTTAGGAGTTAATGAAGGGAATCAAGTGTCTCATCATGTAATACAAACCTGAACTTTTTCTTATGAGCTGAATGCTACTCCCTACTTATTCTAGGCAGTAAATTAACTAAAATTGAGCACGATGCTGATATTTGTCATCCTTTAGGACATCTCTCAATTCTTTCCCTTGATATTTGCCATCACTATTTCACAGTAACTACTGAATTAGTTTTGATTTTGTTCTGTTTCGTCCTTTTTCAAGTTCTAAATATATGGTCATAACCTGGATATAACTTAACTTAACCTACAGAACATGAAGAGATCTTTGTTTTAATGAGGCATTTACTATAAGATGATTTGCCAATTTGATGCATTGGAAGAGTGAAAAAAAATTTGAAATTAAACACACAATATTAATACAGAGATTACTTCCTATCAGTCAATTTTTTCCCTAAATAATTTCATTCAGCTTTCAAGCAGAAAAAACAACACCCCCAACCTCAGGATTGTTGTGTGCGAGACAACTGCATGCATTTTGTTTATTTTAATGGGACTAATTAATAATGAAAAATAGCTCTTGCTACTGGGATTGCTAAAAAAGAATTTACAACAAGTTTGCTACAGTGCAGCTGGACTGTATTTAGACCTATTGTGTATGTTCACTGATTTCCATCATACATTTATAAAAATAAATGACACATTTATTAAGCAAAACTGTTTATAAAGGCATGATGCCTGCAGTTCTTTTCTCCAGCAGATCTACAATGTTTATCCCAGAAAACAGCTTTCCATTACTTTGCTCAGAGATACCTTCTCAACTGCAGTCAGATTTTTATCTGTTTTTAAAAAGTATGTCATTAAGGTTTATAAGGACACTTGTAAGTACTGTTCCTTAATTCAAGATGGCCTAGGACACCTTACTAAATTACTTCCAAACTAACGCTTTAAAAATTAAATTAAGAGCTATTTTATATGACTAAAAGCAGAAGGAGGTAAGCACACAGGCACAAGGTTATAACTTGTCTTACTGAATCCTATGACACACATTCTTATTTATTTCTGTTATATTTTTAAGACATAGAGTAGTACATGTAGCCAAACACAGCCCATGCTAAAATCTTCCATTTTTGAACTTTTTCGTTTAGGCCTGAATTCTCAATCTTAGCACTGCAGTAACTGTATATTTGTGTGTTCTCGCACACATAAGCCATTGGTACTTTGCTTAAAACTTCATGCAAAAACCCGTCACAGTCTATGCTAATGCATTTCTCCGAGGTTTTTTAAAGTAAAAAGCATGCACGAATATCAAAGAGCACACTGTAAATGATCGTTTCTAATCTTAGACATGTATCAATTATTCACTAGTTCGTTCTTCTTGTGCTTTATCGTATAGACTTCACCATGGCAACACTATTCTTCACTTCCTAGCCTTTATCAGTGAATCTGTAAACTAATATTAGATTTAGCTGTTGGATTACTTGATATTCTACTTATTGCACCATGAATGTAGACATGTCTCTCTTATTACACCATGAACCATACAGAGTTTCCAGGATATCAAGAAACATTCATTTGCTTAGCAATATTGAGACAGTAACTTTTCTAAGAACTAGTGAGTTTGTCTTTTACCGGTAAGTAGAAATATTGAATTACCACCAGTAAAATTCAGAATGGAATTTAATTTTCAGATGCAATACCTGTCCTATGGTCGTTATACAAATTGGGAAGTGGTCCATCTTTCAAAAACTATAAATTTTAAAATCACTATTAAGCTTTAGGACCAAATAATTTGTTTTCAGCAAGTACCTGAATTTAAAAATGTTATCATATCTGACAGTCTTGGTACTATGCAATTTACAGAAGATGCAATTTACATTTCAATGTTTTCTTTCCCCTTCACGTTTTCCAGGATTGTCATGCGTATCATTTTCCATCTTCTCAAAATAAATGCATCTATTTCTAGAAGCTTTTGGTCCAGCTATTTGTCCTCTCCAGTGAGTATCTTCTTTCTGTCTAATTTGCTTTTTCTTCACACCTTTTTCCAGTGTTTCTCCAATGCTCTGGGTCCTGTTAATTCTCACCTTCCTTTCACTGTTCCATCGCACAATCATACTTCCTTTCCCCTCCGGTTTGTGAGGATTGTTTATGTACCTCGTTAACCTAAAAGAGACATCTTTAACACCTTAACGTTGCATCGTTCCTCCCCTCAGCTTGTAAAGCCCAACAGCCAACATTTCCTGTTTGCTCTGCTCTTACACTTGCTTTTTCATCAAGGTGTTCAACCCGTGGTATCTCTGCTGGGTCTCCAGGGAGCACTGTGCTTTTGAGCATATCATTAATTATCATCCTGGCAGCAATTTCTAAGATTTCTTTAATATGTACAAATCTAACTAGAGTGTTACCAGCACAGAAACAGTGATACACACAGAGAGCTGCTGGCCCTTCTCAATAAGTCCTTAATATTGTTCTCTCATTGTCCTTGTTAAAATGATGACCTGCATGATATTTCTCTTAAAGAGCAATTATTTTTACCACAGTTAAAAGGAAAAAAGGGCTCTGAAGGAGCTATCATACCACAAAAAATAAAAAAAATCAGACATTTCAGAGTCTTGCAGTAGGACGGATATTACCTAGAGTGAAAAAACTGTTACTGGTTTATGCTTGGCTGAGACGCAGTTGTCCTTTACAGATCTGCAAGCCTTGGTGAGCATTCCCTTCATGTCTGGTATGATCATCAGTGGACTCTTACTGCCTCTTGAAAGTAGAAATTATAACCCTTGTACTGAGCAGGTGTCTGACAGCGCGGAGCAACACAGTGGTTTCCTAGTGCTGGTCTTTCCTCCAAAATCTTCACTTGTAGAGTCCCACAGGGATCCACCTTCTTTCCACACAGTTCAATATATGTGAAGATAATAGGGTAAACTGTGAAGCAAATTGGATCCGAAGTTTATTAATATTTTCACAGCCTCATAGTTGTCAATTAATATGTTCAAGAACACAGGAGAAGCAAGCATAGCTGCCTGAAGCTACCTCCTCCAGGCAAACTGATGATACTCAAAGGCCAGCATCAAGGCCCCGTGCAGCACCTCTCCACCCTCCCTGGGGATCTGCTGGCTGTGCATAAGGCTCACTCCTCTGTGCTGCTGCCAGAGAGCTGGGAGACGAGCCGTGTGGCAAAGAGCTATGAAAAGCCTTGTTGGGGGTTTTCCTCTTTTGCTTGTGAGCTCTGCTTAAGCTCCGAGCCTTGCCCTGGGTGTCTGCGTGAGCCGTGCTCCCGCTGTGCCCGCACCCGGCCACGTGCAGCTGACTTCACCTTGGACTTGCTCCGTGACTACAGGCCTGTCTGGCAAATGAGGCTGTTGGCCGACCATGGATCCTGTCACCAGACTGCTCCTCTGTTCTTGTCTGGCAGTGTGGGGCCATGCTCTTTGTTGTCACCCTTGGTGGCCGTTGGTCTCCCTCGCAGAGCAACCTCATCCTGCTACTCCCTGACAATCAGGCGCAAGCACAGAAAAACATGAAGCTCCCCGTAAGGGACGGTGTTAACATCCAGCCTATGAAATCTGCAAGCCGCAAATACCACTGAAAAATGCATGTGGTTACACTTTTTGAAACACTTTTTCCCATCCACCAGTGACAAGGTCACGACACCTCCATACTGTATTGTGAGTCAGCCCTAGTGATACACACACCCACAATACACACGGTTAATCATAATTCTCCATATGTAGATATAAAACCACCAGCCTTCAGTACATGGTACTTTTTTCAGATGACAGAAGCTGCACCACCAGCAACAGAGGGCACTAGGATGACACCTCCTCCTGCTTCAGTTTCTTTGCTCCCGCTCAAGCTCTGGCTAAGTCACTAATTTTCAGTAACCTCCTCAAAGCTTGCTGGGGAACTGCACACTCCTGACTGCCTTCCACACACAGGGCAAAACTTACGCTCTTGATTCAATTTCTTCATTAATGTACTAGATAGCACGTACACCAAATGACCTCAGGAGCCAATTCTCACCCCTCACATATAAGCCACACAATTTGCACTATGCAGAAACATAAATTTCAGCCCCAGTAATGAAGTGTAGTACTCTTAGATCACAGTACAATTTGAAAGTACTTCGACAAGGGACAAAAAAACCAAGACAAAACAAACCAGTCCTTTGGTATGACTACAACAGTTTGAAGAGCTGGTGTCACAGCCAGCCAAGCTCACCTGGCAAACACAAAGCTGTTCACTGCGGCCTGCTCTGGAGGCCACCACACCAACCCCAACACCCTGCAGCCATCCCAGTGCCCATCAGAGAGGCCTCACAAGTGATATCAGAGGAGAAAAAGCATCATACGCTAACGTGAGAATGTCTCCTATGACACTTCTGTAGAAACGCTACTGGAAATTTGTCAATAGAACTAAACTAGCGCTTGTGCACATGCCATCCTCTTTGCTCTCAACATGTGGTACCAATCATAAGATGGATACTATACAGAGGAGAAGGTTTTCTTCCTCAAACTTCAGTCACTTTCCTGAATACAAGCTGTGAACAATTCCATAAATAGAGCATGGCTAAAACACATCTTGCATTAATCGTCTTTTTATGGCATAAAATTATGACAATAAGGTTTCAGAGCCTCAACTTGCAATTGTTTAGATTCTAAGTTTGACCCAAAAGGAGAACAGTATAAGCAGACCTACACAAATTATACTTCCAAATTAAATTATAATGGTAATGATTTAAGCAAAAAAGCAGGATTTTTTTATAAAAGCCTAACCACAGGAACCGATAATACTAACAAATTTCTACTGGAAGTACTGAAAACTATCAGCATACTGAAGTAAGACCTTATTGTTAAGCCTCCTCATAAAACTTAGATCAAGTTAATTAGAAATATGGAAAATACTTCTTTAGACAAGAAAATTATTATTTAAAGTAACTAAATAAAATGAACTGCTACTTGAAAATCTTTCCTTGAACAAACTTGGGTATTTTGACATTGTTATGTGAAAAAAATGCTATGTTTGTTATCTTTCGCTTTGACCACCAGCTAAGTCTCAACTATCTTTTTAAGTGGTCAGACTCCCATGATGAATATTAAACAAGACTATGTTGAAATGGGTTATTTTCCCATCTAACATATTTTTCCATCTGACCAGCAATGGAATCCATAGGGCTTTCTGAAGCATATGTAGCATGATGAAGACGCACTATTGATATTCTTTTGCTCAAATTGTAGAGCAATATTCTACAGCTGATATTCAGAAGTGTGAGGTCAAATAAAGCAAGCTAGAGTGGATTTATTTTCAATCTTTATTAAAAAAGTCTAGATTAACAACCCACCCACCTTTCTGTCCCACCACAGTCTGCACTTTACATATTAACATACAAACGGTTTTCAAATCTTTTAAACTGAAAACAAAAAAGGCCAGAGGGTTATTGGCTGCAGTATCTCCTGGTTCTGACTGCTAAGATTAAATGGAAGTTAAATCAAAATAAAATGGCTCAAACTTCATTAAAAATAGCAACACTCTCTATTCAAAGGTAGATACAACTACACTCCAAATTTTAAGACATTTTTGATCTAAAAGATTACTTGTAATGATAGACTGGATGCAGCCCAAATTGGTTTTAAAGCTTAATGCACTCAGTAATGTTGAGTGGGATTGCTCCCTCCAGCAGCAGTAAGGATACAGACAAATTTAAAAGAATTACAGTATAGCAGCCTCTTTCTTAAAAGTTCATTTAATGATACTCCTAGTCTCATTAAAAGCATCTAATGCCATATGCATCTAATGACCTTAATATTTTTCCTCAAGATATTTCTGAGGACTTATTTCAGAAATTAATAGGATTTTTCTAGCTCTGAGACACTTTAACAGTTCTACAGCCTCTAATATGGCAGTAGGGGCTTGATTCAGTTGCCCACCCACAAGCATGTAGTGCTGCTTGAGATGCTGCAGCAAATCCTGGTCCCCAAGTGCCAGCTGAGAAGGAAACGGGTCTCATGTGGGTAAAACTACAGTTACTCTTTCCGTGGTCTTGCTTGGGACAGAGAACCTACTTAACACCTTTACATCTCTTCCCCTCCCCACAAATACTGAAGGAATTTGGACGTGCTTCAGGAAACTCAAATGTTTTCAAGTATCTAAGCTAGTAAATAGACAGGTAGAGAGGGAGAAAAAAAAACCCTGGAAATTTCAACAGATCAGTCTTAGATAATTTGGTTATATTTTGTGTAAAAATAAGGAGACTCCCTACAGAATTGCATTATACAATATTACACATTAATTAGTCACCAGAATGCCTATGATCAGCAGCGTCACCTTCTGGGTCTTATTGACAACCCCACAAATATAAGAATAAAAATAAGTATTTACACAGAGATGTCAGAGCCTTTTCAGTTATGAAATGTAGATCATAACCCAGGAATATTCAGTGCAGGAAGGCCCCAAATCTACATTTGACTTCCACGGATTCATGCACAGCTATGGGAGATGAGGAATGACAAATGAACTGCAACAGCTCCTTCCCTCTTCGAGAGTTGTGTAAACTAAGTTGGTCCGTTTATTGAAAGTAAGTACATTGAAAACATGAAGTCACTGAAGTTACACTGGGACAGAAAACATGGACTGAAATAGGTTGATCTGTCAGTAGTAGCCATAGCTCTTTTTTCAGTTTGTGTGCTATCTACATAAAACTTACTGTATTAGGCAAGTTCACTAAATACAGATAACAGGCTGAATATCAGATTGTGTGAAAAACTAATTAGCTCCAAAGTTTAGTTATTAATGCAATATGTGTGGGCACAATGCACAGACTGTTCCAATGTGACCATAATGGTTTTTCGCTTTGTGAATTTTCATGCAGTGGCATAATTAACAGATGATAGTTGTTTTAGCAAAAATTTTAAGCCATAAGAATTGCTCCTAGCAAAGAAGCCCACAGTGTATCTGTGATGGTGAGGAACGTCTGGGCATGCTCACTCTCCAACCCTTTCTGAAAAACAATAGTCAAACAAAAGAAGTGAATTGCATTGTTGACCTACATGCAAAATGCCAGTATCGATGAGCCAAATATTATTGTCTAAATGAGAGAAAATGTAATTAGCAAAAGATTCCAGTAAGGAGTATTGATAGGCCAACACAGGCTCAGTCCAACTGCTGATAACACTGGTTTAGCAGGAAACCCACAGCAACTGTACTGCAGGACGAGCACGCTTTGCATCGCTGCTCTTCTGTCCCTGGAGCAGCCACCAGTGCTCAGCGACACGCTTCTGCTTTGACCATCAGCAGCCAGCGGGTGGACAGCCACAGCAGTGCTGCCAGCGCTGGTGGTGACACAGTGGGACACCGGTCACTTCCACCCTGCTGTTGTTGGGTCTGGCCCTCTGATGCTTACAGCACCTCATACTTCAACGGTACTCATAGGAGTCATTAAACAGTGACCAAATGGCACCGGTAACCATTTAAAATCCTGATAAATGCAAGAATGATTAAGTCACAAAGTAAAATTGGATCATTCACAAATATGATGAAGCATACTTAAAAATACTTCAAGAGGGCATACATTATAATTAATTAAATAAATAAATACTTTCTCTGCTATTCTGTATGCAGCTTTAAACACAACATCTGTGTCTGTCACCAGCAGAAAAAAATATTTGTGCGGCATCATGTTCAGAATTGCAGCAGGAAGAAACTCTTAAGAGGTGACGGTGGTGCCTCTGCAGAGACAGATCTCAGGTACATTGCAAAATTAAGCTGGTATTTCTTCTGTCGAGGCTGTAGCTCCAGCACCGATATCTGCTTTGTACTATGGAGTGATGTATGATGTCTGGAATTATGAAGATCCCTCCAGACCAAAACGGGCACAACTCTCCACTCCTCTTGATTCAGTCATTACTTCCCATGGGCACGTGACAGAGGTTACCGAGATGTTCTGCTGCTAAATGAAGGCTTATAACAAAACACTCAAACATGCTTCAAAAACAGTGATGTGGGTTCATCACCCCTCTCTGTCAACAGCATCCTGCAGCGCAGAAGCTCATAGCGAGAACACTTTGCCCGCCCCTGCCCTCAAAAATTTAACTCTAAGCTTCATTAATCACAGAGTTCCCACTGAAAGGAAGACGGGAGCTATCAAAATAGCTCATACACGCGCTCCATCTCATCCAGCACGCTGTCTGCTCATTAGCCTGTAGCAGATGGTTTGACAGAAGGTGCAAGAAATCCATCAGTGGACAATTCTGGATTGGGAAAGTGTCTTTTTAGTTGTTCCATCTAGTTTGCTTATATTTTGAAACACTGGGATTTATAGCAGGACCTCAAAAATACTGTATTTATATATTGCAGGTATATATTTCATTTAAGCATCTAATCTTTTGTTGTGGAAATATCAGCATCTTCCCATTACTCAGATGTTTTTGTCAGTTAATTACATAAACTAATGACACACCATCTAAAAAGAACTTCTTGCATACTTGAGGTTTTCTGACTTTATTACTCTTCCGTCAAAAAGGGTAGACAGAACACACAATTCCCTTTCCTCATAAAGACTAGTATTCTGCATATAGTTCTAAGTGGAAAAAGTTGAAAAGTGCCAATCTTCTCAATCTTGCTTTATATGGAAGTTTTTTCAAAGTGTATTTATCATTGTTGTCAGTCTGTGACTTCTATTTCTGCTCTCTTTTGAGACAGCAAATGGCTGTACATAAACAGAGATCTTCATGTGTTTGCTGACAACTAATTCATACATTTGGGCCAGGCAAAAAAAAAGAAATCAGGGCCTGTCTTACCTACTAAGCCATCAATGCAGATAAATATTTACTCTGATGTCTCAACAGTGTAGGTTTATTTTATTTTATCTTATCCCTTTGTTGAAGAAGTAGATTCTAATATATGTCAACACCGAATTTCACACAACACAAACTTATTCAGAATATTCTGTAATTTCCAAGAAAAAAAAGTAAGCTGCCACCTGCAAGTGTACTGATGTTAACTTTTCACCCAGCACAGTATCACAGTACTCTAACAACAGGTAGCAGTTTAACTATTGCCTTTTGCACTTTTTCAAACACATTTTCTGTGATAGAATAAAACATTAATCTATAAGTTTAACCTGTTATAACTGCTACTGTAATAATTCCACAGATGCACAAACCATATATAAAGAACTACCTGCCACAGCATCGCTCGCATATGGCTTATGTGGCATATTAAGGATATATCTATTCTTCCTTCACCTTTTAATAGTAGCAGAAATGAGAAGCAGGGTCATAATATTACAAATTGTTTCAGATATCATTTGAATACTGCTGCTTCTCAGATGGACTGACCTCGGCAGCATCAGACTTCCATCACTCACAGATTGTTCTAGAGTCCCGAAGGTAGCATGTGGGTCCTCCCAAGAGATGAGGAACATAACCAGATAGTTCAAAGAATGGAGACTCATTGCTGAACAGCGGGACCTTCGATACTGCTGCTGTATACCTCAAAGCGAGGTGTTAGCACGTGAATCGCTAGACCTGAATTATTAAGTGAAAAAAGAGTCCACAGCAATGCTCACAAGGCAGAAGAAAGAAAGTAGTGATAGGAAAAAGACAGCACAGAAACTACTTTACAGATAATGAAAAAAACCACAGCTACAGCAACCTTCCCTTCCCACAGTGTGCTTCCCTCCACTAATAACTTTAACCATAGGAATTAGGGCAATCTTAGTCTTTTCCATTTTTATAATTAACAACACTTAAAAAACCCCCCAAATAACAAACAAACAAAAAACCAGCCACACATATGCTTATAAATTTAAATTATAAATTCGCCCCCCAAAATAGTGGAAAGCTGGCAAAAGCCAATCATGTCACCATATTAAACATCTGTATTTACACAGAACTTTGCGCACTGTTCAATCTGCCAGAGATAAGAATATGTTCTTTGCTGTTCCTTTTTGCCTCATATTTGTGTAAATTGCATTAGCACTTACTGCTGAAACCCAATGCAGACTTCAGATGGAACAGTCTTGTTTCCCCATCCCATTTCTCTGTGAAGTCATTAAAAAAATTAAATAAACAAGAGAGAAGCATAAGAAAAGAACCACTCAAACCACAGCTTTTGGTCTCTGAAGTTGTACTTTATTAAAATACAAAACCCAGGAACCTTAAGCAATATAACTGTGTATGGGAGGAATCCAAGCTGGTTGACACTATTTAAAAAGCTCAAAACCAAACCTCACCCATAACTATACCCTTGTGGGAACTGTTCTTTCCTCAGGACTTTATTTCCAACCCACCAATCTTCAGCCACCTCCTAGAGAGAAACAGATCCACATAACCTCCTCCAAGGAGTAATAAATCATTTAGAACTTCTTCTAAATAACATCACTAACAAACTGGTATTTGCATAAGATTGTACAGCTTTAGCTCTCTAAAACCCAACTTTTTATTTGCCCATTACTTCTGCCCACACTTGCCCTTGGATCTGGTTTCATTCTCTGTGACAGGGCTCTTGCAGGCGGAGGTCAGCTTAGCATCACGACCAGGTCCTGACCCGCACACACAGCGGTACAGAAGCAGCCGCTGAGGCCTGACTGCTGCTGGAGGCAGACGCTTCTCTGTGTCCCAACCTTTACCTGCGCTGCAGCTTCTGGCTCTCTCCCCAACTTGGTTCCACCTTGGAAGCTGCCCCAGTTGGATCAGACCTTCCTTGAGGGTAACTGCCCTCCCCTCCTCTTTTCAGAAACATTCGATCTGACCCAAAAGACAACAGTCAGGGCTAAATATATATGCAGCTGTTCTCTTTTATGATGGCAGCATTTTCCATCTAGGAAACAAGATACTGCATGTATACAAAAAATGGAAACAAATTATGTATTTATACTTTCTAAGATGACATTAGTAAGCATTTTATGAACTGCAAGAGCAATATAAAACAATTATTTTTGTTCTGGAGGGCATCTACTTGTGTTCTCATGAGACTACAGTAAATGGCCATAGTCCATTTGCTTGCCATGCTTAGACTGGGGAAGAAATATCACTGCAGTGTGACTTTCCTAAGCCTATGTGGTGACAGAGAGTCCTCATTACACCTTCCAGTGTTGTCCCTAAAGAGGGAAAATCAGCCCTGCAAAATTCTCACGTGGTTCTGACACTGACTACCCCGACTTAAAATGTTTTCTACTTTTTCTTCTCAACAGACAAACCTTGAGAAGAGTGAAGAATCAGTCCCAGGTGATTTACAACTAGCAAAGTAGTTACAGCCAACAAATTGTGCAATGAAATGTGAGAAACTATTCCAAAAGTCAGCTTGACATGAAATAGAACAATGCGGACTCTTTTGAAGAATGTATTCAAATAGCAGGTGCGGAGTTATGCACTGTATTTCAGCTGGGACACTGCTGCTTTTCAGAAGGCTTTACCTGCCCTCATTTCTCTGCTTCCATAAATGGCAATTTCTCCCCTTCGTCCTTTATTATGCTCTTCATTCATCCCATCTCTACCTAAATCTCACCCCCTTCAATGCCTTCACATCAGTCTATTCATTTTCCTTAACTTAGAAATTACGTTTATTTTTGCAGTCCTTGCTTTTCCTTTTATCTCTCTCTTCAGAATTCCACTTCTCATCTCCTGTTTAAACAGTAAGACTAAACTATTGAGAGCGTACAGCATGTCAATACCAATAACACATTTCTGAGTGCTACAAGGTTCAATTGTGATTAACAATTATTGACAGAAAATAATTTTCTATTCTTCTTTCTGCACTTAAAAGAAACAGGATATCGATTTTCATTTGTCATGGGACAATTTCCTATTCACGTGGTATGGATTAATTTCAAGCTGACTTCTGTGATATGACTTCTAGACAAGCTTGCTAAATGACACTGCAACAGGCCAGAATTGAAATAACATATCACAAAACCCATCTCTGCTTAAACTGAGTGAAACATTGTGTTGGAGTATGTGGGTCCACAAGTATTTTCAATGGGAGGAGCAGGAGCTTTAAATTTGCAGTATATGTTAAATGTATTCTTTCTGACAAGTGCACCAATCCCACACATGACTGCACTCCCTGTACAAACTCTTGCAAAGATATTCAGGATATTAAGCTGTGGGATACACACTCATCAAAATGTCTTGCATAAATAAATTGTAGCTATTACTGCTTTCAAAACATCCAGAATTTATGAAAAAAACTTTTAAAAATGCGGGTCTGATATTTTATTAAAAATAAATCAGTATTTTAGGAGTCTCCTGTTGGCACTAGGAATTTCAAGAAATGCAATCTGGTTTCGGAACATGTTTTAAACTTCTCATACACATACAATTTTCTTTTTTTGAGACATATCTCTTTAAGGAGAGCATCAGAATCCCAAGTGCTTCAGAATGATTAAAATACAGATTTCAGGTCTGCTTTGCTAATGCTAAGAAGCTTATGTGATCACGAGGGCTGCGAACATCTCTCTCCTCCCCTCCCAACAGTTTTCAACCGCTTAGCAGATATTACTGATTTTTGACAGGATAGCAAGCTCAAAGGTAGTTAAATTGCTATATGTTTTAGGGAAACAGATGGCTGAGTGAAGAACAAGCTTCTGATGAGCAGCTCCAATAAATGCCCTGAATGAGATAAAGGCTGGAGTGTGGATTCACATCAAATACACATTAGCAGGGCACACATAGAGAGAAACTTTACCACAGTAAAACATAAACATCAGATAAGTCGTAAGATAAAAATTTGTAAGCAAATGAGCTTTACTAGCTCCAGATTTCACAGGAGGACAGGCTTGCTGTTAATGATGATCACAGTTAATCAGGAGACAGAAGTAGGCAAATACAATACGAAATATGCAGATGTTGTTATTTTATTTTTAATTTTAAATCTTCAAAGATCGTCTAATGAAACTTTTAATAGCCAAAGCAACCTCTCAGAACATGTATTGCTACAAATATCTCGAATGAGCAATGCGTACAACTTTTTATGTATAGAAAATGTAGAATTCTAAGGTACTGCAAATATTCGTGTAATAATAACCAAGTTGAAAGTGCATGTGTAGACTAACCAGGATCCATTCAACAATTTCAGAACAGATTCTCATTAAGTTAATGCATACAGGTTCCTTCCAATTAGTTTCACTGGGGGAAAAAAAGGAAAGATTGATGATTTTTGTGAAGTCTGTATAAATTACTTATTAAAAAGCAATGTATGGAATCACCCACTTAAGAACAGTCTACACTGCTATAGTACAATCAAAAACAATTGTTATGTCACTTGCCTGTCATTTCACTCTCAGTGCCAACACTAACTGCAGGATCATTTGTGGTATTTCATCACATGCACAGAGGTTAAAGTCAGGCAGTAAGGCTGTCACTCTCAACAAGTACACCTGCTTCTACTGTAAGAGAAAACCAGCTTGCTTTCTGGAAGAATCGGTTTGTATTTTCTTTATACTAAGTAGAAAACTACACAGCATTTTTTTCTAAAGAACAATAGCATCTATTCAAATTATTTTTGCTTTTGCATAGAATTAGCTTTTTACTAAAGACTTCTGAAAGAAAATACGAAGTAATAGAAAGGAAGTAGTAGCTGATTTCATCCATAAAAACAAACAAACAAAACTCCACTGTGTTGTTTTTATACAACTTGTGAGGTACACCTATGATGATCACAGTGGAAGTCCTGCAGTGAATAAATATAGGTGCTTTGTCCCAAATAAAGCCTTCCACAAGTTGAGATAAAGATTATTTTTCAGAGATCTGTTGTGCAAAGAGCCTATCTCTGAAAAGCAATTTCTAGCTAAATAAGAATACACCTAGTATTCAATTCAGAAGACAGCAATATCCTATAGCACTGCTGAATGTCTCCCGCTCCCTGACATGTGTAGCATATAAAGAGAGATGCTCTGGCCTGGAATCCTGTGTCAGGTTTAGACGTCCTGGCCTGGCCTGATCTGGAGGCCTTGCAATTTCTGCTCCAAGACAAACCACCTACTATGATGCAAAGAATAAAATAAATCCACATCCTACCTCTCACTCATTTACCATGATGAATGACACTTGCATTTAAACTCCTTCACAGTACTCTAATTATCTGTGCACTTACATAACTGAAACAAACCAAAATGCTCTACCATGAAGCATAGGCTAATATTTTATAGACATTAGTAACGCTATTTGTGTTATCATATGCTTTGTTCATTCCAGCTCACTTAAAAATATGATGAAGGATTTGTGAGAATCTTTTTTTTTCTGAAATACAAATTTTCAAGAATTGAGTCTTAAGTATGAGAGTGACCGTGTACTACGTTTTTTACCTCTAAGCTTTTTGACATTTGCCTAAAACATCTAAGGAGGTTTCTTGGTTGACACAGATAATATAACAAAAAGTCAATAAAAGTTATGATTTTACAGAGAGTATATTAGGAAATAAAACTTCAGTTACCAGAGACAGAAATCCAGGTTTTAAATTTATTTCTCACCTCCTTTGACTGTAGTCACCAAAAATTCTCCCATCATTTCTCCAGCCTGACACTGCCATCTATAGCAGCCTCCTGCTATGGATGTTTGCAGCAGTGATGCTGTCAGCATGGAACAGAACGAGTGGTCGGGTTGTGAACACTGAGTGTTCTGTGGAAAATGGGTTTTGATGACACATTAGTACAAACATTAGCAACCAATCGCTTAAACTGGTGGAGCTGCCATGGGATTAGCAGAGCAGACTACTGATTTCTAGGCTGGGAGAGGTAATGCTCGAGCAGGAGCCAATGGCACTCCTTTGAGGGCCACTTTGGTATATATATGTCATGGATTTCTTTCTAGAAAAAAAAAAACATAAAGCCATCCAGCCCATCTCACACAGAAGTTGAAGGAACACTGCTTTGGAACAGCAGTCTGTGCAATTTCAAAGCTCAAAAACACATAAATCCTCAAATGTAGCATGAAGTCTGTCAGGAGCTTGCAGAAGGTACTGCAGAATTTCACCAGCAAACTGTAAACCTTCCAAAACCCTCCACAGGGCTGCATGCAAAGACTATAAAGTTCAGAAAAGCCAGCAGAAATTCCTAAGCAATACCATAATGAAATCTATGCTTAGGTTCACAGGTATTTACTGAACAACACTGACTGGTACCATTCTACCATGTATTATTTTGACATGTTCATAAATACATATTCACACAGCACACAACTTATTTTTACCAGAAGCCATCAACACTGGGAATCTAACTGTATTCAGGAACACACTGTAAGGTAAATGTGAGATGATAAGCATCCCGCATTCAAGACGATACTGATATGGAATTGAGCAATATTCAGAAATAGACTGTACTATAACAATGCCCTTCCCCGCCCCGCCCCCCCCAGCCCCTTTAAATCAAGCCCACAGCCCAGGAGGCTCAAATAAGTGTCAATGTCATTTCAGACTTCTTTGTTGTTCGTTTGTTGATGCTGTTTAGATATAAAATACTTGGACACTCACTAGCACAGCTGTTAGAACACAAACTTCACAAGTTTACCAAGTCCAATGTAAAAGACCTAACTAGCAAGCATTGGCCTGGTCTCTGTTTCGGTTCCACAGGAAAAGCTGAGAGATACACACCTCAGACCATCCTACAAACTAGTGATAATGGGATTGATTCTCCAAGGAGCAGCTGCTGTTCCAGACCTTGCTCCAACACAAATAGAAAAGGAATCTGCAACTGGGCAGATTTCACACCCAGGTCAGTGTTGTCACCACTGCAGTTCAAAGTATAATCATGGTGGGCAGAAGCATCTTTTTTTCCCAAATGTCACATTAGTGCTGATCATTGAATTTAGTGGAAAAAAATCAGTAAATTTGTCCTAAGTCTGTAAGCAGTCTGGCATCAGGCAAGCAAAACCAAACCCCTTGCATAAACTATCTGCCCCCAAATTAGCCTTAGAACTAAACTGGCTACTTATATCAGGAACAAAATTTTCATAATTATGCATAATAACATCTGAGAGGCTATTAAACATTATTTGGGTTTTAAGCCAATTCCAAACTACAAAGCACTGGATTAACCCTGGACGTGTGATGCAAATTATCTCACATTTGTTCTTACAATTCCCTCTGAAGCATCTGGTATTAGTCATTGTCACAGACCCCAGGTTTAATTTAGCTCAGCAGTTCCAACATTCAGTCCTCCAGGCCATAAAACTGAAAGCGTCTGAGTTGCATTATGAAATTCTATCCTATACAATAACGTTAAAGCTCTTGACAGCCTTTCTGAACACACTACAATAAGCAAACCATTCATGAGCCTAACAAGTGCATTACCAGTTTTATGTTCTTGTCCAAAATCAGACTGGAAGCTATTACATGAATCACTGCTATCCTGGTCTGCTTGCAGATACATTGTGATCTCCCCTTCCAAGATTTCGATCTTCACAGTCCAAGATAAACTGTTTTAGCAGCTATGCAAATCATTCTCAAATACCATCAAATCAAATACAGCCTTTATACGCTCTCAGAAAGTTTTATTATATGGAAATATAATGTGTCATTTGTTTATTTATTTTACTTTAATGACATGCTAACAGGAGATTAATACAGATTGGGAAAAAAATCAACAAACTAAGTAGTCCACTTTGGAAACAGAAAATACCATTTTAAAAGTCCTAAAATATTAGCAGAGTTATAATTTTAACTCTCAAGTGTATAACCTAGAGTTCAGTGAGCCTACAGATGAAGCTTATGCACGTCAAAATACCTAAAACTCACATAGGCATTACAATAATAAATAAAATAATAAACAACAACAACAAAAGACATACATTTGGTTTCTTGCTGAATGGAAGCCCACTACAACTAATACAAGCCAATGAGCGTAACTGCCAGGTGTTCCCATCATTATAAAATGTCAGATGCTATCTGGAAAAGTAAGTTAAATTATTTATCAAACGATTCCAAATATCATCAAATTCAGTGCAGCCAGCCATTCAAACAGCTTCTAATAAATTATTTGATATGGCTCTAATGGAAAGCATAAGTTATTCAGAAGCATTTGCTATTAAGCAGAATCATACTAATGTTTTGAAATTCTACCCAGACACGTCCAGAAGTGACATGCTATGAATCACATTGCAAATATATTCTCCTGCTTTTGAAATGTTATCAGCAGCATCCAAGAATTTACGCAAATTAAGAAAGAAGTAATTTTGGCAGCCATGTGTCACAATGGAGAACATGCAGATTGTTATTCTGCACAGGCTAAAACAATTATTTTTTTCTGCTGAATGAAAAAAGGTGCCCACCTCTTTGGCACACCAACAGCATCATAAATATCAGCCAAGGCTTCTCCAGCACATTAAACAACACCTATATAGTACAAAGGCAACCTCCCAGTAATAACAGGTTGTACTCTATTGTTCAAGGCACATCCCTTCCCAAGGAAAATCTATTTCAAGATGAAAGCCAAAAAGCTTTCCTTCTAGTAAAATGAGGAGACTCTTTGTCACTCCAGGAGACTATATGACACTGTTAATGGTGAAAGGACTCTAAAAAAAGTTGGGAGCAAACTGTCTCAAATTCAGGTTAAGGAACGCAAGGCCAATGGACAGAGATGGGTAAATTGAGACATTTATTTAATTAAAAAAAGAAAACACCAAACAGTCTTCATAAAGTGTTTATGCATTTTAAATGCTAATCTGCTATTAACCACATTCAAATAAATAAGAAATGTTAAGCAAATGCTTAGGAAGAATAAATTTCCAATTTATGAGAATAAAATCTAGCAATTATACTTAGAACGATGTCATGAAACAATTGGCCCTTTGACCCAAAACATTAGCATGGTTTCTGCTAGCTTCTAGAACTACTTCTGGATGCATATGGCTACAATCACCCACGGACGGATGTTAGGTGCACAGTGCCAGGACAAGAGGAAACGCAAGCAAATTGCAACACAGGAAATTGCCATTAGATAAAGAAAAAAATTCACCACAAAGCTGGTCACACACTGGCACAACCACAACCACAGCGGGCTGTGGAATCTCCATCCTTGGAGAGGCTCAAAACTCACCCGGACAAGGTCTGAGCAACCTGATCCAACCCGACCTGCTTTGAGTGCGGGGGAAGGACTAGATGACACCCTGAGGTCATTTCCAATCTAAAGTACTCTACAATTTGATGTTTTATTCTTAAAATTCCTCTCCTTATTGGAGACACACTTTTTTAATTTACACATCATTTACACAAGTCTCCCATGTTCATAGTGATTCTAAAATAAAAATCAAAATCCTCCTTTGTGAGCAATCATGACCAGATTATTGGTACAAATTATATTATACATTTGGCACAATTTCATTTTATGGTAGTTCTGTCACTAGAATCAGCTGAGATACAGCAGCTAAAACAAAAGCGCGAGGTTAACTTACAAAATAATAAACAGTACTGATTCTTGTTGGTCGTTATCACTCCTTCAACCCGCATCACCCACATGTTGCAGGCATTCCAGGGGGAAGTGACAGGACAGAAAACGAAGAAAACAACAGATCAAAAAAGCTCGAGTCATCCTATAAAAGGTCTTGCATCAACCAGGTGTGCGCGTGCATTAGACCTGGGATCTCACGCTGAAGACACCGTGGCGGACAAAGCCACGAGGAGCTTTGTTCATGTGCTTATGGGGTGACCTTAATGAAGACATAGTAAAAACATCCAGCATGTACCTGTGGATATTAACCGGCCCAGAGTTGCCTACATCACTGAAACAGGTTTTCTTTCTCTAAAAAAAAGGGGTTTTTTTAAAAAAAAAATCGAACTAGCACGAGGCCTCCAGAGCCACTTTCTTTCACGCTCCTTAACTAAGGACCGTGCTATTTTTAAGAGGCATTGAGATAGGAGGCACGTCTAAAAATAAGTTTGCCTGGCGCTCAGCGGGTCAGTGTGTCCCCGCACGCCGGCCGCTGTCAGGACGGCGGCCCCGGGTCCCCTGCCCGCCGCGGGGCCGCCCCAGGCGGGGAGAGGGGCCGGGGCGGCAGGTGGGGCGGCGGCTTTGTCTCCGATCGGGCGTTGAGCGAAGGCGGCGGCACGCTGGGCGACCGCCGGTTGGCAACCGGGCTCCGTGGAGCAGGCGAAGGGGCGCGGGCGGGCGGCTGAGGGGAAGGGGGACCCCTGACCCCGCCGGCATCCCCGAAACTTTCTTCCCGCGCCGCGAGGGGAGAGCCGCCGCCGCAAGCCCCCGGAGCGGAGCCGGGGATCGCCCGGTGTCCCCGCCTCCCCTCGGTCACCGGGGCGCGGCCGAGCGCCGCCCCCCCGCTCCAGCCGCCCGCCGGGGACGCGCCGCGCCTCAGCCATCCGCTCCCCTCCCCTCCCCGCGCCCGCCGCCGCCCGCTCGCTCACTCACCCGCGCCCGGCGAGCGCAGCCACCGGCGCCTCCTTCCCTCGCTCCCTCCCTCCTGTCAAGTTGAGCCCGGCCTCCCTCCGCCCGACCCCTCCTTCGCGGTCGGGAACGGCCGCCGCCGCAGCCGTCCGGGCCGTCCCTCGGCGGCGCCTGGCACCGCCCCGCTCTCACCTGGGTCCTACCGCCGCCGCCGCGGGGGTGGCGAGGGAGCGGGAAGGCGGAGGCGGCTTCGGCCAGACCCACTCAGCGGCGGAATCGCGCCGCCCCGCCCGGAGGTCTCTGCGTGGGGTGGGGTGGGGCGGGCGGCTCCTCCCCGCCGGGACGCCCCGAGCGGCCAAGGGGGCGGTGGGCCGGGCCGGGCCGGGCGTGAGGAGGGCATGGCGGGTGCGGCTGCCTTCTGCTCGTCAGGGAAGCACGGAGCGACCTGGGCGTCGCGGCAGGAAGGCGAGGCGGCCCCGGGGGAGCCCGGCGGCACCGCGCCGCTCTGCGGGGAGGGGGCGGCAGGAGGCTCCGCGCCGTGGGGCGGGGGAGCGAGGCGGCGGCCGGCGGGGCGGGCCCCGGCTGCGGGGCTGCGGAGCCCGGCCGCCGGCGGCGGGAGCGGCCGCGGGCCCGGCGAGCCGGCCGGAGAGGCTTCCCCCTGCAACGGCGGGCGCTTGGAACCGGTCTCGGCGCTGTGTTAAGCCGTCCCAGCGCCGTTCTCCGCAGGGGCCGGCAGCAAGTGTCGGCGCCCGCTCGGGAGGGGTGATGCTCGGTGTGCGAAACAAAATTTGAGAGTATCAAAGGGAGTATCAATGGGAGATTTTCAGGGAAACGTGCAGTGCCGGTGGTACCTGACAGCACGGAGGGCTTAACGTGAAATGCTGGTTGGGGTGTCGGTCTAAAATGAGTCAGAAGGCTTAAGTGAAATCACAAAGCAGAAAAAGGAGAAGCTGCAGTGAGCGCGCTGCTCGGTGTTGGGAAAGGAGCAGGAACAGAGCAGGAACGCGTTCAGGTGCTGAGAGGCATCCCGGTGAGACGGCTCCATGGGCTGCTCCCTGTGTGAGCAACGAGGAACTGGTAAAAGGGGGGGCTAAGTCTGCAGTGCCAGGGAACTTGCAAGGTGACAGTATGTACGGAAGAAGTCAACCAGGAAAGACTTAAACACATTCATGTTGTCTTAGGTTTTTTAAAATGCTGAGAAACGCTGCTGGGAATACAGACAAGTTTCAAGAGGGTGGTTCTTAGGAGGGTGAATGTGTTGGCTTGGGAAGTAAAAAGTTTGTCAGCTGTAAGATACTAAAATGTGCACCAACTTCTACTCCACTCTGCGGAGACAGACTTGTAAGAGCAGCTTGGTGTCTTTTTCCTACGAGAAACACACTGTTCTTGAACAGCATAGCCGACAAGGCCTGGTGTCCTAGGGAGGGGTGTTCTTTATCCTCCTATTCTTCCACTGAGTCTTCTGCATCTCTCCCTCCTGCCAAAGTCACCTGTATTTCTTTCCTCTTGCGTGTATGCCGGCCTGGCTTTCATGTGCAGAGCTGCTGGTCAAGAGACATGTCATTAATCTTTCCAAGTTATTAAAAGGCTCAAGTAAAACTGTGAAATTAGTGGTGACGTTAATTAGTGGAGATGCTAATTGGAGTGTCTCTTCTACTTCTCTCAGAATTCTCATGAAATTTGAAAGAACAGCGTGACTTTGAGGCTTTCATCCCAGTTCTCCAGTTGACCTGTCATGCTGGCAAAGGTTTCAAAAGCTGTTCGCAATGTGTGCCCACAGACAAAAGGACAGAATAACAAAATATCACATAAGCCCCACATCATGTAGAATTGATTACAGGCTAAAACCTGACCATATATGACTAATGTTAGTTTCTTATCCATTATAAACCATATGCCCAATTACAATTAGATGCCTCTATGGCAACTAAATTATTGTGTGACGTAAAGTGTATATTCATATAACTCATAGCAATTAGTTTTGCAATTAAAGCACTTGAATCTCAGAGAGTAATTATGAATGGGAATTCTTTATCCAGCAAGGATGTATCTAACAGGGTGTCACAGGCTGATGAAAAAGTAGGTATTGATGTCTATACATCGTCCGTATACCATCTGTGCTGCGCATTACTGCCAGGCAGCACAGACCCATTAGGGGAGAGCAGGGTAACAGACCTTTGCCTGCCTTCTAGTGCTGCACGGTGTTCTGCGATGCACACTCTTAGATATTTGGGTTGATGTCAGAGCAGTTAGAACCCTCTCATACATTTCCTGTGAGGGTTATATGCTCAAAGTTAGTATATATTCAGAGTGAGGAAGTTAAGACACTATGTTTTCTACACCGTCAGCTAATTCAGTGCTCCAGCCTTCCCTAAAATGTCATCTTCAATGTTCTGTAGGAAAACTGCATGATAAATACTTACACCTGAGCACCAGTATTCCCTTTATTGTGAGTTTATGTTTTCTGTTCCCTTTTCCCAGCTTTTTGGTGTTACTCACTGCATCCCTCTACATGGGAAGTCAAATATTTGTTTTGGTTTGGAGCCATCTCATCTCCCCAGACCTCTATCTTGGGGATTATTTTATGAGAAAAATCAGTGTCTTCATGTTAGACTTAGACCTTTGTAACCATTAATTAATGAAGATAAGGTATAATTAGCAGAAACAGAAAGGTATTCTGAGGAGATATAGGAAAAGTGTTGTTATTACTTCTAGCACCTATGATGTCTTTGCAAGCTGTGCCACCTTGTAGGTTGAGACGAGGCTCTTGGAAAGCATCTTGGAATTTTGTAGCAGTGTAAGGTTGCATGAGAAGCCCAATTAAATCTCTACATATACAACTTTCAAAAGCCACTGGGATCCAAGAATTTAAAGGTTATACACAATATTAATCTCCAAGAATGAATAGTGTGAGCACGGAGTTAAATCTCAGCTGATTCCCTAGAGTACACTAAGCAGTGCAGCTGAGCCACTACAGGCCTGATTGTGATTGCGCATACTGGGAGAAAATTACTACCCTTGGGGGAGGAAACAGGAGCAGAGGGGAAATTGTGACTTAGAAAGGATTGAGTGAGCCCACTCATCCTCAGGGCAGCCAGAGTTGAAGTAACACTTAACTAGGATTGCTCTTAAAGCAGGTTAGAACAAATCTCCCTTTCTAATCTTTGTAGAAGTCATTTTTGAGAACCAGTGGCTTCCTGTAGAAGGTGACTCTATCCCATCATGTCCTTTGGGTGTGGAAGGAGTGGGCTATGCCAACATAATGCTTTATTTATTTATTACTCTTTGGAATACTTGACTTTATTAAAAAGAGACTGAAACCCTTTGTGTCCTGTGTCCCTGTGTCCCGTACTTGACAAATACCAGAAGCAGACACAAATAAGGAGTTGACTATCAAGTTGTGATGTCTTACACAGTGACTGGAAAAGGGCCAGCATTATCTGCATGTGACTCAAGTGGCCCTCTGCTATGAGATTTTCACATCAAGAATGTTTTAAAAGATTTCAGAAGGATATAGTTGGGTGTTCATGGATTTAGCTCTATTTTGTGTGTTAGAATGATTTCAGATAGGGTTAGGATGATCTTATTTCAGGTATTGTTATCTTTGTTGTTCACTTAATTAGGAAATCTCATTCCTTGAATGCAGGTGGTCATCATCCAGGGGTTTTTTTGCCATCCTGCCCATAAAACATGATCAGCTTTTTTTAAAAACATGAGAAATAAAGAGTGAAAGGTCATTATTTTAGCATTTTAGCTATCAGGTAATCTATTCAGTAATTCATTGAACTGGATCAAACCCTTGCTAGAACAAGCTGCTGGGAGCCAAGAGCAATCTAAGCTGAAAGAGAAAAAGTGAATTAACAGGAACATGATGTTGAAGGAATGTGCAGTGATGAAGGACTATAGGGTGTTGGCATATGCACTTCATGAAAATGAGTGAAATTAAGGGAAAGACTGTCAAAAAGCAGGAAGAGGCCATTAGAAGTGAGGAAATGGCACTGAAACAAACTGAAGGAGGCTGGTTTGGAAAGAGATTGGGATGATAGGGAGGATGGAGGGAGATGGGCTTAGGAAATGAGTGTACGGGGGAAAAAAAGGAATTAAAATATGTTGAAGAAGAAACAGTGAAGTAAGGTAAAGAAGAAGATACTGTGGGGATATAGTGGGAAAAAGTATTGAGTGGCTGAATGTGGGTACCAGGACAAAAAGGTATGAAGTGGAAAGAGAAGTTATAAAGGAGACATGCTGGTGTGGAGGAAATACTGAAATGAAATCTGTGCAAGGGTCATCACATAGAAGAGGAAGGGGATGCAGTATTTGAACTCTTTTGGCCTTATCTTCTTTTATTTATCTAATGACAGTGGCAGCTCTTCATAATAGTAATGGTACCCAAGTCCCTTGCAAGCAAATTAGAATGCCTGTGTTCTTATAAGGATTCTGAAGGTTGACTTCCCAGCCTGCAATGATTACTCACAAGGCATGCATGCTGGCTGAAGGGCTTGGAGCTGAGCTGTCATTTAATCAAATGGCCTGCACACTTCTAAAGATGATGCAGTTTGTCTGGAAGCTCTCCATAAAGCTCAGTATATTTTAGAGTAGGAACTTGGAGGTTTTTAACATTCTACCTCTGCATCTTTTGGTTTTAAAAATGCCTATTTTGATGATTTGGAAGCTGCAGGTAACAGAAATGTTATAGCACAACTTTTAATGGGAAGGAATTTTGTACACTGACAAAAAGAAAGTGATACGCAATGGCAGTTAGGGTTCTTTTGGTTTCTTCATCTCTCAGTTTCCAAGGGAACAGGGAAACATGCTTGAAATGAAAGTCTCGAAAAATCACTGAAAGTTGCAACTGATAATTTAACAGTTTGATGAAATCAATATAAAACAGTTTTCCTAGTTTGGGACTTCTGGTACACCTAAGAGCAGAGTAGTGTTACAGTGTCTTTTGGAAGACAGAGCAACTCATGCAGCAGCTCTAACATGGCCTGAAGTCCCTGACTTTTCTACTTCTTTCCACTTCTTCAGTTTAATGAGCTACTGACAATGGAGGATAAGGGAAACCTTCAGAAAGCTTCAAAATTATCAAATTCAAATTACTTGATATGATGACAGGGAGACGGCATTAAGCACCTTTCTGATTGACTCTTCCCTGCTTTTTCAAAGTTTACAGAGTACAAGCGCACTTCAGCTGTTGCATTACATTTGCTTACACTTCGGTAACACTCAAAGGTCAGCTCTTTTTGCTCAGTTGTGACAAGTTCTGTCAAATATGTGATTTTGCAAACTCCTTTTCCTGTGTTAAAAAATGCTGTAATACATTAGCAGAGAGATAAAAGAGGAAGTTGTTACTGCTTAGAGCTCACGCTTCCTTTCTCTCCTGACATTGAGAACTATTTTTAAGTGAAGTGTAAATATAAAAAAATACATCGTTTTATATTAGGCAGCAGTTGCCCATTTGTTTTAATTTAGGATGATCCAAGAAAATCCTGGTTTTGTTCACTGAAGGCCAGGATCATGGAAATGCATGGAAAGGATATTCTTAAATAGTTTCTGTTATTTCCAGTGACGGGAACGGATCTTACCTTTTAAAAATTTGCATTTGCTTTCCTGAGTCTTTACTCCGGAAGTGTCTTATTCCAACAATGAGATTTCAGGCAGAACTTTAACAACTACTAACTCACCAGATTTGTGAAGTGACCTCTGCTGGTTTCTGTTAGTTGGGCTCAGTGTGGACAGATTGAATGGAAGACGACAGTGGAGATGACTTTGGCATCGGTCAGAAATGAGGAGGGAAGTCTAATGACTTCAAAACACCACTTGCAAAACATGCTACATGGAAATTCATCTTTTGGGAAATAATGGAGGAAATGCATTTTGACAGCGGCCTTCATGGAGGGAGGTCTTGAGGTACTCAGGTTCACCCTCCTTCGGATGCCTACACACCCTTCAGGTGCCTGCCGCAAACTCTGCTTGCTATGCACTTGCATCTAATTACACTGATTTTTCTGGCTGGGGAACCAAAAGGTTGATTGTCAAAGTCTAAATAAATAAAACTTCATTCCCCTCTAAGGGACTCAAGCATGCAATGCGGTTCTCTGTGGCTTCTTGCCTTTGTCATTTTTACCAGTGCAGAGTGGATGCAAAAAGGTGATGTTTTATGACAATTTGCACAAGCAACTTCACTAACAGCATGATTTAATTCAGAGCAATTGTGAATAGGGTCATAGCTGATTGGGAAATAAACCTTAATGAAGTAATTATAGTTGTTTAACAGGAACTACAATACTAGACCAAGTACGGAAATTATACTCCCCATTCTAGAACATTTCAAGAAGCATAAGGAAGACATTGCTCGCTGAATATGTACCACACCAGCTTTATCTGTGTGCTGCTTCCCTGATCTGCACTGATGAATTTCTGTACTTGCACAAATACATTTCTGTGTCTTGAACAAGACATACGGGAATCTAGTATGCTTGCTTGGATTTCTGTGTAGCAGCATGAGCAGCATGATCAAGATAATGACACACAAATACAGTGTGTTTTTACTTGTTAAGATTTTGCAGAGAACAGAAACCCTAATTTTAGAACTGGAGACTTCTCATGCTCACCTGGAGACTGTCAGGAGTGGTAATAAGCCTAGTGTGTGTTAACACACAGGCTCTTTGAAACTCATAGAATCAGCTGCCATCTCTGACTGTTATTATGTCTCATATCAAATGTCCTGCTGTCTCAGTAGTGTGAGGGCTGGCTGGATATTTCTGCATAATAAGTCAAGTAGCAACTAAGAGACCTTTCTCACATTTCACAGCATATGCTGCTTGGTTTTCATAGGTGTTACATCCGTAGAAACAGAGTTTCTCCAAAGTGGGAGGTGAGACCTTTTTTAATGAATTAGTGATTTTAGTAGAAAATATAGGGCTGAGGTGACATGCTGAGGTATGGGCTACTTGAGGGAGAGTGGCCTAGAAGGGAACTGAATGTGTGTGCTGCTCTTGTAAAACTAGTTCCCTTTGCTGCCTGAAACACCATCACGTTTTTAGAAACTCTAGAAACAAAATAGACACAATTAGGTCTTGCTTTCATGTCTGTGCTTAGAATCCAGGTGACTTAAGCAACTGTCCCTTTGCTTATACTTTTTGTTTTTGTTATGAATGATGAAACTGTTTTGCCAATATACTAAGTAGTGAAGCAATAGGCAGCAGAGGCTTTTCACCTCAGGGCAAAACACTTACTCCAGTAGATCAGCTGGACAAACAGGTGGAAGTTGAAAAAGTAGTGTAAAGGAGATGACTTCAGCCCTAGACCTTTGTTTCTTTGAAATATGCTGGCTGTATGTCTCATGGGCCTGTGCACAGCCCTGGGCGTTTTCAGCCTTTTTCTCTACCCATGCTGGTGCTGAGCTGTGACACCTGATTCTCCTTTGGGCTGGAAGGAAGGTGAAGGCCCAACACAGTGTCTGCTTCAGCAACTGCTGTAGCCTTTGGTTCTCATTTATGTGCATGGAAAATTAATTCTACAGGCCCTCTGTCCTATTGCCTCCTGTTCCTCAACATCCCCCTGGTGTTTGGGCTACAAAGATGATTAGGGGTCTGGAGCATCTTTCTTATGAGGAGAGACTGAGAGAGCAGGGTCTGTTCAGCCTGGAGAAGAGAAGCCTGAGAGGGGATCTTATCAGTGTTTATAAATATCTCAAGAGTGGATGTCAAGAGGATGAGACCAGACTACTTTCAGTGGTGCACAATGATAGGATGAGGGCAACGGGCACAGACTGAAGCACAGGAGGTTCCATTTGAATATGAGGAGAAACTTCTTTACTTTGAGGGTGCCAGAGCACTGGAACAGGCTGCCCAGAGAGGTTGTGGAGTCTCCTTCTCTGGAGACATTCAAGACCCGCCTGGACACATTCCTGTGCGATCTGCTCTGGTGAACCTGCTTTAGCAGGTGGGTTGGACTAGATGATCTCCAGAGGTCTCTTCCAACCCCAGCCATTCTGTGATTCTGGGATTCTGTAAAGGAGTTATCTCCTTACACAATACCTTTCAGTATAAAACAGATAGCAGTGGATGTCCCCTTTGCTGTGTGCTAGTGATTTTAAGTGCAAGGATGAAGCAGTTTTAACGTTTTAACCTTTATGAACATGTAAAGATAGGTAGGCCTACGCACACTTCCTGGACCTCTAGTCTTAGAAATCATCACAAATTCCTGTTTCTTCTTCCTTCAGACCTAAATGTGCAGCAGAAGTTTCTAGGCCACCTTTCTGATGTAATTTAATTCTATACCTGAAGTCCCCGTATAATGCACAGGACTGTAATAATCTCATGCTCTCTGTTGCTTATGCTTATTTTACATAAATGCTTAGTGTGTCACCATCCTAAACGGAAACTGGTTATTATCAAAGGCTCTGTTTTCTTATGCAATGCAGTCTTTGTTGTAGGAGTCATAGTTTTTAGGGCCATTGACAGAAAATTCAAACCTAAAAATGCATGAGTATGTTCAGATAGATTAAAAGCAATTTTTTTTTTTAAACAAGGAGATAAGGCAGCTTCCTTTAAGCATGTTTTGTTTATGGGATAAAAGTCATACTTAATAGTTACCTTTTTCATTCCACAGACTCCTTAAAGAAGTATTTTAAGTTGTCCTTAATTGCATGGTAGACACTCTGGGTGCAATTCTACTGCTCTTTGAGAAGCCTTGGGCAACTAGGACATCTGCATGGGGTTGGCAGGTATGAGTGGGAACGTCTGGAGACCCCTGCTCTCCCAGAGACCACACCTAGACTTCCCAAATGGCACCAGACATCTATCTTTAGACAGCCGAATTTTCCTCTTTCTGGCAAGGAGTTGCTTGACAGAATTCTCCTAGTACACATTTCCAGGCTTTAGAAGTCCTAATGCTTGGTTTGGGTTTAATTTTATTGAGAGTTTGATCAGCACAGAATAGAGGTTCTGTTGCTGTCTGCTGCCATCCTCTTTTCAAGTGACTACTGGTTTAATGTCCGTCTGCTCGATGAAAACAAGCAGGGCAGGGGGAAGGGTCTATTTAACATGAGAAATTTTGTTTAATTTATTTTTTTTGTCCAGAGCTAAGCCCTTAAAAAGCAAGCATTTAATCTAGGTTAAGATTTAATTTGTATGACTAAAAATTCACAGTAATTGCATCAATTTCAGAAGCATTGTTTCAGATATTCAGCAATATGAGGGAGTGCAGAATTAATATATAACTTTATACACCACTTAGGGTACGATAATCTCCTAATCAAACACATCAAACATATAACTTAATCCCAGGTTTATGCCCCCCTAATAATAAGGACGAATGCTTCTGCTGTCAGAAATAATGATATTATTATAATTTTTGATCCCTGTTTTTGTGTTGTTATATTCTTTCAAGAACTGGTTATTTTGTACCTCCTTATAATGAAGTCTGTTTGACAATGTATTTATCATGGAATCAATATAATTCAGTATTTCTAGTAGATATTTGGAAACAGTTCTGGGGTATTCTGAGGTGCCTGATTGCAATAGAGCCATCGGAGGTCTTTGTGTGTGCATCTAGTGCCCATCTCAAAGGATTAAGAAGCAGAATTCACTGGAGACTTACACTTGGTTTTACATTCAGGGTGAATTGACATGATGGTTTGCTGCTGCCAAAAGGAAGAAGTCTCTCTCTTGTCCCCCATTTTTCTCCTTTGCAATCTCCCGGTGGCACATTTATGTTACTTAACTTGTGTGTGCTGGTTTGACTGAAAATGTGTTAATTTTCTTCATGCAGTTAGAAACCTTTCTTTTTCATAGCTAGCACAGTCATTATTTGGCTTAGTTTGAGAACAAGAGATAACACCCCAGCACAGAGTTAATGTTTTTAATTGCTCTGGTCTGAGAGCCAAGGACACTCTGAGTGCTCTGCCTACAGGTGTGAGACAGTGAGCTTGACTGACATCCAAATTGATCAATAAGAGTATTCCATCCCATTGGCATCATGCACCATATTTAAGGAGTCGGTCTCTTCCGCTCTCTGGCTTCTTGGGCACTTTCTCTTGCACGCGTTGTCTTTTTTCTTCTCTTCGCTCTTTTTGTCGGAGCCAGAGGAGGTCTGTGTGGGACGTTTAGTTCAGCTTTTTACCGTTTTGCAGAGGCCTCTGGGCTTTTCTGCCTTTTTCCTCTTTTTTCTCTCTCTGGGATCGGCTTTAGGACCAGGTGTGGCTTGCTGGGACTGGCTGCTCAGTTGTGGGCAGAGCTCATGAGAAATTGCCTTGAGTATCTTTTATTTCTATTATATATATATATACACACATATATATATTTACTAGTAGTGTGTTAGTATTTTGTTACTTTTTTAAACTGTTTTTATCTCAATCCAAGTTTCTCCCTTCCCTTTTTGATTCTCTCCCCTGTTGGGGGGATTTGGGGAGGGAGTGAGCGAGCGGCTATTGTGGTTGTATTGCTAGCTCGGCTTAAACCACAACATTGTGCCACCTCTGGTACTCGCTGATTTCTGCACAAGCTCAGTTTAATTCACCAACCTGATAGAAAGCTAGTCCGTCAAAAAATGAATAATTTTCTGATGAGGTAACAATTTGAATTGGCTTCCCAAAAAGTCTGATAAATGCCAGAGATCATACAAGAGAAGTGGGACCGTGTAACTGGGCACTGAAGGGGGAGAGAGGAGGAACAGTGGGGAAGCAACAAGAGCAAGACATTGCACATTGGCGTATTGTAATGAAGTCAGCTGCTTGTATCACCAGAATTCACAACTGGAAGAGTACTTGGAAATGGGGATATCGGCTTTACCCTTAGCTCTGTAGATCTCATGGCCAAGATATGTGTTGGGCCGTGGATTTCATGAGCAGTTAGTGTAGATCTGTGCGGAGCCAGAGCCCCTAAGGAAGCCAGCTTAGCCAGTTAAGGTATATATTTAATCAGATTTTGTATGGTCGTTGCTGGATTTACAAAGTAATGCGATACCAGTTCCTGTGCAAGCCTGAGTATTTGGCATGCTGCTTTCTGTCCAAGTTTGTTTGCGCTTACCTGTCACTTGACTTCCATATATTAATATATGGCCAGGTGCCAGCCCTGTTGCATAATGCAACTCTTTGGTGCGATTGGTTCATCTTTTGCCACCAAAAAGTCAAGGCTATCACTGACAAGCTGAAGGGATATTTCAGACCTCAGATTGAAAATTGAATATAGGTATTCTGTACACAAAATACACACTTTTTAAAACAGAAGGAACAAGCATGTCATGCAACGCAGGATTTCTGGGCACTGGAAACCTGTGAAATAGGTATGATGCTATGAGCACATCAGTAATTAAGAGATATACCACTCTGTGCTTTTCATAAATCTTCCTAATTGCAGGAGAAACATACATTTCATATGTGGTTTGATGGTCTTGGCATTATAAAAATCTGACAGTTTGTGTGTCCTGAGTGCAAGGTCTGTGTCTAAAAGGTCCAAACATAAATACGCTCAATTTAGCACACTCAGGAAAACCAAGGATGAATCAATTCTAAAGGGATTTCAATCAGTGGTGCCACAAAGTCTAGATAGTTCAAAGCTGAACCCTAGATAGCTAAACTTACCAGTGTTTTGTTTTTGTTTTTGTTTTTTTAATATCCCAGCATATTAAGACAATAGTCCTTTAATGTTAAATTATAAACTGTTTACTGAGGACTGTCTAACTTCAAGCATATTTAAGTATTTGTGGAAATGCTAATAATGACACAAATATCTTCCCCCCATTTTATTTCTTCTTGTTTTCTGCTTTCTGAAACCATGAGCAATATTTCTTTGAGCTACCTAGATAGTGGCTCACAAAACATCCTGACCCAGTTCTGAGTCCACTTTTCTAAAGGACTTGGTCTGCCCACCCACAATGACTGAGGACATGGGTTTGGAAATGATTTTTTTTTTAAATTGCCTTGATTAATAGTCCAATAAATTATGAGGAAATTAACTGCTTGCTTGTAGTGGCTTCCCACGTAATTCCATGATTTCTCAAAAGATTAACGTATCTCTAAGAACAAACAAAAGCTTCCATACACTTCCTAAATTAACACAAAGATGATGTTGTAAGAAGCAGCTTTCTGAGCTGTTTTGAAAGGAAGCCAATATGCTTTACGAATCTTGTCTGAAAATCTTTTAATAACTTTTATTTTAAGGCATCTGAGCTGAACTGTGCCTTCGATGATTTGTGCTATAGTAGAAGCCCAGGAACATATTAACTACCTTTTGGAGGATTGTTAGCTGTCAGTTCATTAGAAAATGTAATTACGAATATTGATGAAAAATACATACTATAATACATATCTGCTTTCGAATAGACACTGTCAATAAAATGTCATACTTTATAGAAACTTCTTGCTTACTGTGTTACTATTATAATCTTAAAATATTAATACTGAAAGGAACCTTATTTACATGTGGCTGCTTATTTACTATTCACTTTTCACTAGCTTTCCATGAGGAAAGCAAACAACTTTTTTCAGTCTGTTTTCAGGGATCTTGCACGAATACTCAAGTTTTAACTGTGATACAGCACAGGAATACTTGAATTTTTTTTAAAAAAAGGTTTTGTGTTTAAAAAGTCATTAGTAATGGCTTTCGGATCCACAGATGAAGAGTAACACATTGGAGAAAAACGTTCTTTTTAGTTATTTTCATATTAAATATATGTCTTCCTTTTTTCTTCATGCTTTTTAAGCTATTTGTTAGCTTTGGTGTGATGGGAGGAGAGGCCTTTTTCTGTTGCTCTCACTTCTCCCTTACTTGCAAATAGTAAAGCAAATAATGGAACTTATGTTAGTGCAGCTCCAAGGAGCATTATCTGAGTGTCCACCTGTGGTCTCATGGCCCGTTTGAAGTGTAGTTATGCGCTGGTGAGATGATCGGATTGTGTTTGTGTGAAGAGGGATCAGTAAAACCATTCCAGCAAATCCAGCACTCGCAGAGCTGGAGCTGAACTTCTCCGGCAATGGGCCTCGACTCTTTGTCATCTTCTTTATGTGCCCAAACTTAATTTGCACAAGTATTACAAAAAGACCTCAAGATATCAGAGCAGAGGAGCTTTATACCCACAAACAAGACTACCAGCTCTTCTATAGATATGAAATGGAGATTTGTTCCATGTGTGATCTCAGCTTTTGTGTGTGGATATTCCTGGGCTGGAATAACAATTCTCTCATGCTGAGTGGAGCTGATTTTAGAAACCTGATGCCAATTTTACAGTAGTCAGCAGTAGAAGAACATTTCCTTATTTCACCGTTTTCTTGCCCAAGGTGCACAACTGATTCAATGAGAAGAAATAGTAGCAGAAATGCCACAAATATTTCAGTTAAAACACTCCTCCCTTGTGCCATCAAGAGTCACAGTTTGGGGTCCGTATTCCTTCTGGATTTCTCGTAGGCTCTCACAGCTGAAGAGCCCTGGTCCCACCTCATCCTATTCATCTGGGAAAGTATATCATCAAGGATCACTCAACATCCAAAGGTGAAGCTGACATAATCTTGCTTTGAATAAGTGTTTTGTAATAGAAGGAAGTGTCAGAAAACATTTGCCTGGGCTGACAAAGAACACTTTACCTTGACGTAATCCCCTCAGTAGCTGTTAGGGTGGAAAGAGAGTTACATTCTGAATGATTATATGTGGGTGATTTAGAAGATTTATGGCATTAACACTTTTTGCTCTCACAATAGATACTGGTAAGTGCAGTGTTCAATAGCTTTTTTGCACTTAAATTGTATTTTGGTCCACCTGTATATGCTATTTTTAAAATCACTGCCTGCATACAGTTTAGTTTCATCTTGGTATTATTCGTAATCCAGATGCCTTCAATGCTTTAAGTTCAATACTGCCTGTGTTGAAAAGCAAGACAGCAAGCAGTCCCTGGGTAGGTGGATTTTTTCTGGCCAGCAGAGTCCTGTGGGGAAAGGTCAGATGGAGCAAAGCTGCCTTGAATCCTGGAGGTCCTTAGGGACATCACGCTGCAGTCACAGCTCTGCTGCCCTTTAAATAGGTACAGCCTGAGCTCTCCGTGCTGTGTGACCAACTGCTGCCGATTGATGCAAAAACATTAAAGCCTCATGGGCTGTGTCTGCAGCCTTGTTAATACTGCTTATGCCATTTCTCTAAACAAGAACTTCCCTGCCTGTCCCCTTTGCCTAGTAGCCCCTGGATAACCTTTGGCCGTGCTCCTGGAGCACTGGGAAATGCCTGACCCTAAAATTGTGAGTGGTGTCGGTTTTGGTGGCATGGCTCCTCAGTTATTCTATGCATCTGGTGTTGCAGAATAACAGATGGTGCTTCATCCAGTGCCGGGAGCTGTTGGAAGCACCCAGCTCTCCTCGCTCCCTTTGCTCACTTTCAGGAGTTTGTCACACGGGGATCCCTGAGATCAGTGTGGGTGCTGAGACGCTGCAGCAAGAGCAGCTCCCATCCCTGGAGCTCTATGGCGGCATCTCAGGGTGTGATGGGGCAGTATGAGTTAGGGCCAAGGTCAGCAGGGACTTGTTACGGATACCACAAGCCCTGGCGTCACGTTCTTGGTGCTGGAGGGCTTCTCAGAGAGTATATTGTAGATTTGCTCAGGGCAGTTGACATGCAGATGCTTGAAACAGCATTAGAGGTGTGGTCTCTGGGAGTCTATGTGAGACATTGATAAGTGGAAATAAAATCCAAGGACTGCTATTATTTTTCATAGTGCTATCATGAAGGGCAAAAATATCTCTAGTAAAAGTGAACTTCTTTCTTAAGACACCTTTTCCCTTGCAGTGAGAGTCTCCCACATGTTAGAGAAGTGGCTAAAGAGCTAAAGAGCTGCTGTGAACATCTTGTTAATTCCTTTATGCTGTGCTGCTTGGTGAACCTTTACAAACGAGATTATTTACTCTCCAATTCCTCCATTGTCATTCTCTTGCCCCTTTCTATGTGCGGTAGCAGAAGCAAAGCAAAAGTAACTAAAATGTCAGCCTCTGAAAAGCGGCATTTCATTCAGTTACACCATGTGTTTATCAGCAGACACAAACCAGCTGAAAAATAATACAGGAATAAAATGCAGATGGAGAAAAGACGGCACATGGCAGGGAGCATAAAAAAATAACAAGCCTTGAAAGGGGAGAGTATCTTCCTTCTTCACATTAAACTCTTTAACTTCAGTCTTCTGGCTTGTCTTGCAAAAAGGTGATGAAATAGTGTCATCACAAGCATCACAATTATGCCATACTTCAGGAAGTTCAGGGCTGGTTGCAATCCCTGAAACCCTGTTTTTAGGTGCAGGCAAAATTCCCAGGATGTTTTTTGGGTTCACTAGCCTTTTTAAGGAAGGAGGCATGTTATGTGGGAGATACTTGCACTACTTGCACTTTTGCTTTTATTAGTAAGCGTCAAATTATAAACAAAGACATTAGATTAAAAATTAATTTTCAACTAGTGTGCACAACCAGCATTACAACATTTTACTTTACAAGTGAAGAGTGTTTCAGTGCTTTGTTTTTCTTACATTTTCAGGCTGCAGGACAAATAACATTGAAATACTACTCAGACCAATGAACACATCATCTTGTTTGACCTTTCAGGAACTATTGATATTATTGATTTCTAAACAGTAGAATAATAGGAGAAGGCAGCACAAACCATGAATATGTTTTGGTGGAGCCTTTTTTTTAGAATGAAGAGGATCTCTTTTGATTCATAATTTATTTAAGGCATCTGTGTGCTTGGATGCAGAGATGTAGTTCAACATTCAGTCCACCATTACCATCACCATCATCCATCATACCAAAGTACTTTTTATAGATTTATGCAGACAGGAAAGTGACTAACTTTACTTTCTGTTCCATTATTCATGTGTTGTCCTGAGGGGACCTTTGTTGATATTACAGTGTGCCTCCCAAACAACCTTTGTTCAGAGTAGGAAAACTAAGTGTTTTTATCCAGGACAAACGATGAATAATGCACAGTGGTTTAGAACTATCCTAAGGACACATACTTACTGTAAAACACTAAACACCAAAAATATGGAATAAAATAGGTTTCTGCAAGAGTTTTAAAATCCCTGTTTTAAAATCCATCATCCTCTGGACACAGTTTAGTATCACTGCAGCCACTCCTGTCCGATCCATTTTATCTTTTCTTTTGAGTAGGGATAAATATATAAGATTACCATTTAAAAGACCTAACTCTGAGTTAGAGTATCTCCTGTTAGGATTTCCAAGGCTGAAGCATTTGTTGATCAGTTGTTCACTGAGAAAAGGTACAGGGGAATGTTCTCTGCTGCCATCAGGCTCATAATAACCTCTAAAAACTTCCTTGCATTGCAGACAATTGAACTGCACTTGGCATTTTCACTATTCACCTTCAGTTCCTGGTGCTGTATGTCATTTGTTATTGATCACATACTCACTCCGAGGGACAAGAAATTATTTTATTCATCACAGTGTTCTGTCAAAAAATTACGCTGTAAACCCAACTGTTAGGTTTTTCCTATTTGCTTGTTAAACAGATCATAGGAGGGAAAAAAATTCCCACAAATCCTTTTAACCCCCCCAATATTTTGTATGCTAAGAAATTGTGCAAGTTCATAGAAGGGGATGTTCCTGAGGACTGGAAGAAAGAAAACGTCACTTCTATATTCAGGAAGGTCAAGAAAGAAGATGCAGGGAACCACAGGTCAGTAAGCTTCACCTTCATCCTTGGGAAGGTGGTGGAGCACATAATCCTGGAAACTATTTACAAACATCTGTGAAAGACAAATAGATGACTGGGAGCAGCAAGCATGTTTGCAAGAAAGGGAAATCACACTTGACCAACTTTATAGCCTTCTACAATGAGATGGCTGCCTTAGTGGATGAAGGGAGGGCAGCGAGTGCCGTCTATCTCAACCTGAGTAAGTCTTTTGGCACTGTCTTCCACAATGTCCCATAGACAAACTGATAAAATATGAACTAGATAAATGGACAGTAATGTGGATTGAAAACTGAGCTGCCCGACTGAGAGGCACACTGTCCATCTGGAGGCCACTCACTAGTGAAGCACTCCAGGGGTCAATACGAGGACCGGCACTGTTTAACATCTTCATTAATGACCTGGACAATGGGACAGAGTTTGCAGAAGGTACAAAACAGGGAGGAGGGGCTGATGCACCAGCTGGTTGCACTGACATTTAGAGGGGCCTCAACAGGCTGGGGAAATGGGCTGACAGGGGTTTCATAAGGTTCAGCAAAGGGAAAAGCCAAGCCTTGCTGCTGGATAGGAATCATCCCATGCTCCAGTACACACTAGGGACCCACCAGCTGAAAGGCAGCTCTGAATGCAAGGGCTTGAGGGTCCTGGTGGAGAACAAGTTATCATGAGCCAGTAATGTGCCACTGTGGCAAAGAAGACCAAAACCTCCAGGGCTGCATTAGGAAGAGTCTTTCCAGCAGGACAAGGGATGTGATCCTACCTCTCTGCTCAGCCGTGGTGAGACACATCTGGAGTGCTGGGTCTGCGTCTGAGGTCTCCAGCACAGGAAAGACATGTACATACTGAACTGTGTCCAAGGAAAATGTCCATGAAGATGATTCAGGGACTGAAGCACCTGACATAAAAGGAGAGGCTGAGAGAGCTGGAACTGTTCAGCCTGGAGAAGAGAAGGCTCAGGGAGGGTCTTACCAGAGTGTGTAAATATGTGATGGGGAGCAGTAAATAAGATAGACTTTTCTTTGTGGTGCCCACTGACAGGGCAGGAGGCCATGGGCACAAATTTGAATACAGGTAATTCAGTTTAAATGTAAGAAAAAAATTCTTAGCTATGCAATCAAACACTGAAAGAGGCAGCCCTGAGATGTTGTGGAGTCTGCATCCCTGGGAGATATTCAAAACCAAGATGGACATGATCCTGAAAGACCTGCCCTAGCTGATCCAGCTTTGAGCTCAGATCTTGGACCAGATGATCTCCACAGGTGCCTTCCAACCTCAGTTTTTCTGTGGTTCTGTGATTCTGTAATTTCTGATTCTTGTGTATAATTCCTCCTTTTTTGCTTTTTAAAAATTTGTCTTTCATTTTTTTACATCTGATCAGAGGAAGGCAGGGTCAGCAAGGTTTACAACTTACAGAGAAAAGAGTAATGTTGCAAAAAGTGAACAGCTTTTAAGTATTAACTATGAGAATTAGAGACAATTTAGTCAGAAAAGGCTTTCTCCTTTCATTTTCATAGGCAATTCAGTTACTGCCAGTGGAAACTCATAAAACACAAATTTGAATTAATTTGTTTATTTTAATAAATGGCATACTTTAAATAATAATGTGTTGGAACAGGTTACCAATGGATGTGGAAAAGTATCCTTCTGTCTCTTTAAATCAAATTTAGGTGGAAAGCAAAGCTATATAACAAACAAGTTATACTTTATTCCAAAGTTTGAGAGAAAGAACCACTTTAAGGGAAGATTTTGTCATGAAGAGGAAAACATGATGAGTGGTGTCTACGTTATCCTAGAGAGGTGCCTGGAAAGGTGTATTCAAGACATTTCCCTTCCCATCCCCACTATTTAGCCAGCACAATGCGCAGGTGTAGCCACCCATGGGTAGCAGAGAGGTGCAGCAATTGCTGCTAGGAAGGGTTGCAGGGGAGGAAATTTCCTCTCCAGGGCAGCCTCATGAAATCTGGACAATAGGTAGCTGGCAGGACCTCTGTTTGCAGAGGCAACACTTATTTTAGGTGGCAGAGCAGCCTCGCTGGGGTGCTGCCCTCTGACTTCTGCCCCAGGATGCGACCACCCCTTCTGCAGTACCAACAGTGGGGCCACTTTGCTCCTTCCCTGGCATTCCCATCCATCATCGTGGCCTGGGTGTATCCAGAGTCCTGCTGTGTCTGAGGAAAAGCACTCCCTATAGCACCTGCAGCACCTGCTTCAGCTCTACAGCTATGAGCAGAGAAACCACCGATATGAACCAGTGAGCTCCTATAGCTCCTCTGCCCCTGGACTCCTGCTCTGGCATCACCAGGCACATGCTGAACCCAGGAGGCTGCAGGGACCGTTCAGGCCAAGCAGGACGGTGTCTATCAAATTAAAGCACCCAGTGGGTTGGTCAATATGGGAAAGTAGGTCGGCTGGGTCACTAACTGAGAGGATCTTCTGATACCTAAATGGAAATCTATGTTTCTTCAGACTGAATCCCATGCTGAAGCGTGCGCTGTGTGAATACTTGGGTTAAAACCTCACAGCTGGGCTCATTGCCACAGTACAATGACCTTATTATTAGACTTGACTTCCTGCCTTCGTGGTGGTTCAAATATATCCATCGTATTTCACAGTCTGGGTGGGCCCAAAGTACATATTCAGTCTCGTCATCTCAGCTGAGAAATGTTAACTCTTCAAGCTCCTCTTTATTTTCAGTGATGTGCCCATACACTTGGTGGTTTTTCCTCCCTTTCTGGATCTTCCTCATTCCTCTAAACTCCATTTGTTAGATGAACTTCAGAATGATTTGTGAACTGGAGGTTCTAAAATATTTTCTGGAGCTTTCTTTAGTAAATATTTTTTTAAAAGTAAAAGTTTACTGGAAGTTTTGCTTTATTATTTTTCTAAGAGCTTGATTCTTCTATTTATAACAGGTAGGCGGCCCATACGCAATGAAGTCAAAATATAGCTAAGGTGGTTATGAAAACATAGCTAATAACAGGGAATTGTTCTTCCTTGCAAGTGCCTCAGTCCCATAAATGCTCCCACAAGCATGTGCTTACCCATGTTGTCTGGATGCCTATGCTTCATAAAAACCGATGCAATGAAAACTGAATTGACTGCTTTCAAGGGTCCTTCTGAGAGCTTCATTATTTAATTTTTATTTCAGTCTGGGCTCTGTTGCTTACACAGGAAGTTTCGCTTGACTTTTAGTACCTTACAAATATTGTAATAACACTGCTTGGGTCTTGCAGTTCTGAGTAGTAACTCTGTGTGCACAAAGAGACATTCACCACTCTGCAGAGCTCACATATTACTCAAATCTTACAAGACTAATATAGATTTACACATTGCATAGAATGTTCTGGCCGTCTCCCACCAAGAACTCCCAATGCTGGGAGAAGCTGAAATTGGTGGTACAGACCAAATGAGACAAATGTTCTAGAAAGGTCCTTTGCATTAAACTGATATATCATATGAAGACTATAGCTGGGAAGTACAGATACAGCGACTCTCTGGGGAAGAGGGATGAATAGTAGAAAAGTATTGCCATCTTTCCCCCAGTGCACACTCTGCCTGTGTTTCAATCTGCAATACAAATCTCCCCTGACAAAGGCAACAGTTGTGATTTTGTTTTCCAGGAGATGAATACAGAGATGGTAATGGCCCAAAAGAGTGTACATATGAGTCTCCAAAGGATTAATACAGCTGTAAGGCTGTTAGGTCCTGTTTCCATTGTCTTGCTGAGAAACAACCACTTGTAGATTGGTAAATAAAAGTTACTACTGTCCTCAGGAGTTGTTGGTTTTGGTTTTGGTTTTGTTTTGTTTATTCGTTTGTTTTAATTTATTTTTGTTTTGTTTTTTAAATCCAAGCATGAATGAAGAGCTGCAGGTAAGGGAATTTTCTGTCCACATGACTGAAGTGGCCAGGTTTTTTTCATCATTTTTGAAGATTGCCCTCCTTCAATGACTGCCCAGTGACTGCTTCAACATCTCCTTAAAGAAATTAGGTTTGAAAATATAGAGAATGGGGTTCAAGGCACTGTGTATTGGTAAAACAAATATCTCTCTCTAAGAAGAGACAGTGCCTAGGAAAAGGCACTTGTATGCTCTGCTGTAGGAATGAGGAATGCTAAAGAAGTAAAAATATCTTTATGTCATTTTTACTTTATGTCCTTTATTTTACTTTATGTCACTTTATATATATTTTTTCTTTTTTTTTTTTTTCAGAATGCTACCATAGTATTATTTTTACAAGAAAGGGGTTTGAATTCAACATTGCTCATTATGGTTGTTATTGAGTTCACCATGAGTTTTCATGAGAAGGGGAAAATATAAGAACTTTTCACTAGAGAATGTCTTTCTATCTACTGCAGTTTAATAAATATGGGCTGAAGGCCACCTCTCTTTAGGATAGCATTTAATATAAATCTAAGTCCCATACCTTTTTTTTGCATGGCAGTTTTCATCAGTAGGTTTCAAAATGCATTACAAAAGCTATTGTTATTCTTAATTTTCGTAGGAGAACCTGGAGTACAGAGGGGCGAAGTGACTTGCTCAGAGGACCATGAGCTGCGCTGTGGATAGGGCCCCACCATCATGAATCCCATGCCAGTCACAGTCATACATTTTCTGAACACCCTCTTGATGACCATGTTTTGTTTTTAATAACAACCTACAGGTAATCACTTTTCTCCTGGTTATGCAAATGGGATTCAGTGCTACCAATAAGGCTAAATAGGTTCTATGACAAAAACACTGACAATTTACTACACTTCTGTAATGTCTTTCATATTATAGAGAATTATTTACCCAATTTTCTACAGACAGGCATCAATTTTCTAGAATTATAATGGGAAAGCAGGATGCCTTTATTGCAGTGTTATCTGCTAGCAGCTGCAGGGTTAGCAGGGCTGCGCAGGAGCGGCGCAGTGATGGAGAGCTGTGAAATGGTACCTGCAGCTACTCCGCGGGCAGGCGGGGAGAGCAGGGGGTCCCGCCGCCTCCTCAGCACCCCCTGGAAATCCTTGCCTGCACTTATAAATGTGTCTGGGTTGCTTAAAGACTCTCCTGTTGTATTTTGGTTTTCCTGATGATCAAACTAATAGACTTAAGACATATTACCATGGGATTTTGCACCTGTAGCAGAGGAGAACCTCTTCACTGGATAGCCTGTTCTGTTTCTCATCTACGTACATGGACTGAAGATTGTGTGTATGTGCTTTAAAGCTCAATTTCTGAATGTAGAAAAAATCAAATATTTTGGGCAATACTTACTCTTCACCAACGGTTAACTAGAATTCCTCTGGCAGAATTGGTTTGGTTAAATTGAATCTTCAACAAAAGAAATCACACTCACACAGCATTACCTGGAATTTCCACCTGGAATAAGGAATGGATTTCAATGACAAAGATAGGAATCCAGCAGATGACATCAATGAATACTATTAAAAAAAAATTGATTTGCAACAGTGACATCCTTGCATATGTGACTCCTTACCTCTGATGCCTGAAGGCAGCTTTTTGAATGGAACAAAACATGCCGACCTATGAAAATACGGTGATGATGGAGGCTAGCAGGTTGACACCTGCGGAGAAACAAGACTCGAAACAAATGGCATTGAGATGGTCTTTCCTCTCTTCCCTTTTGTTTGACCACTTCTCTGTTTCATTCTCTTCCATTATTTTATTATAATTTTTACATTAATGTAACTGTAGTGCATAGATACCAATTTTATGTTAGAAACAGCTCCTCAATATTGTCTAGTGTCACACAGCCTGCTCACATATCATGTGTTCCCATCTGTTACACAGCGAGAAACGAATAAGTTGTGAGAAGTTACTATAGAAACATAGTTACTGCACAGTATGGGTGGGCTCCTGATGCCACAGAGACCTGGTCTCCTCACTAGAAATGCTGCAGTAAATCTGAAGCAGAAACAAACTGCAGGACTCTCACATCGTACAGAAAGAACAACATATTCCCCAGAAAAGTGACAAACCAATCTGAGGTGTATGTCCGTTTCAGACTGGTTTCATCAATTCTGTATAAATATCCATCCCAAATTACTGATGGAAGAACATGTGCAGAGCAAGCTGTGCAACTTGGGTTTTAGTTGCACAGCGCTGTGTTGCAGAGCAAGGCTTTGAGCAGTTCAGCAGATGACAACTCCATGGACTGGAGCACTCCCATAAGTAGCTGAGAGCCACTGAGGGAGCCATTTATGTTAAGATTCCAGCACCTGTGTATTGGGTTTGCATGGCAAGGTTTTGGTAGCAGGGGAGCTACAGGGGTGGCTTCTGTGAGAACCTGCTAGAAGCTTCCCCCATGTCCAATAGAGCCAAAACTACCTGGGTCCAAGACAGACCCACCACTGGGCAGGGCTGGGCCCATCAGTGACAGTGGTAGTGCCTGTGGGATAACATATTTAAGAAGGAACAAAAACCACAACTGCACAGGATCAGCAACAGTCAGAAGAGTGAGACTATGAGACAAACAGCTCTGGAGACACGCAGGTCAGTGAAGAAGAGAGGGAGGAGGTGAAGAAGGAGGGGGAAGAGGTTGTCCAGGAGCCAGAGCAGAGACTCCTCTGCAGCCCGTGGTGCAGCCCGTGGTGCAGCCGGCTGTCCCCATGCAGCCCATGGGGGCTCATGGTGGAGCAGAGATCCACCTGCAGCCCAGGGAGGACCCCACGGCGGAGCAGATGGGTGCCCGAATGAGGCTGTGACCCCGTGGGAAGTAAGAATCACTACTGTCTGCTGCTTTCCAGGATGGATATTACTGCAGAGAAAGACAATCACTAGATATTTTTCCAAGGTCAGATAAGTCAGCAACAGGACTGACACATCTGTAGATAGCATGGTGATGAACGCCATGATACGGCATGGTAAACTTGCCATCCACAACACGGCGTGTTTTTTAGACTGCCCACAATATCTAACATAAAAAACTCCAATGAAGAACAAATACACGCCCATTCGACAAACAGCACCTATTTAAGAAATAGATTTTACATTTTACTGAAAAGTAGCAATGGAATGCTTTACATATAGTACGCTTAAAAGTCTAGCCAAACCCTGACTGGCATTCAAAAATAATTTAACCCTGTGTTTGCAGCTTCAGAATTCATGTGCTGTGGGGCTGTGAGACCCCTGGTCACAAACAGAAGACCTGGTGTCAGGATTTGAGAGTGGAAGTGTTGCCGAACAGGGCTCCCATGAGCGTGCAATGATGCGGGGCCACGCTCCCTGGCTGTGCCCAGCACGGTGGCTTTTGCAGAATATTGGATCACGGCAGTGGCACAGGGGCAGCCAGCCCTGGAGAGGCTGCAGCCGTGTCTGGGCACTGCTCAGGGTACGGATGCTGCAGAGGTGGGTTTCCACCAGGAGCCAGCTGAAGGAATCTCAGGTGGAGTGTGTGAGACCTGGCGGGTCTATGGCAGTATGTGTAACCGCACAGAAGATCTCTGGTATCTTGCCTGGAATTCACCTCTTCTAATTTTACTCATCCACAGTATATATCTATTAACAAGGTAAATTCATTTTACCTGACTACATCCATTTACAAAGCTGAAGATCTGATCCAGTCATGACTTGTCTGTCTGTACAGTCAATGAAGTCAACAGATGCTTTTGGGACATGATTCATTAGGCTTACTTTGGATGTCATTTTTTAGATAAGGTAAATTGCACAATTCATTGGCTATAAAGAGAACACAAATGACTAGTTCGTAGACATCTGCACTGTAGGCGTCTGAAGTCACACAAGATAAAATCTTTCCTGTGTGAAGTTAATCTACAGTCAAAGCAGAGCCTGTAAGCTTGGCTAACCTGAACAGAGAGAAGTAATAATGGGTCTCATATGTTTTTAAAGGGTTAATCACCAGAAAACAGTGTCACACTATTGCACCATAAGCTTGCAAAGAAGTAGGATTTGGCCACAGCAAGTCTGAAGTTTGTTCCACATTTCTATTGACTCAGGGATTCTTAAAATGGGAACAACCGCTGGACAGGATATGGTGAGATCATTTGGAAGTACCCGCATTTTGAAATATAAAATTCAAAAATAACAGAAGCATTTATTAGATCATGTGCCAAAAAAGGAGTTAGGATAGAATAGAATAGAATAGAGAATATAATAGTTCAGTTGGAAGTGACCTACAACAAAAGTCTATTCCAACTGCCTGACCCATTCAGATGATGATGATTTGACACATCATAGAAGAAATTCAGACAGCAAGTTGTCTAACACTAGCTAGCTTATCTATAATATTTAATGCAGAATTCATAGTAATAATTAATAAAATAAAATGTTTAAGCTTCATGGGTTCTTCATACGCACCTTGACTACTTAAAGTCAAGAAATTGAAGGAAGTTAGTTATTTCTTAACATTCACTTTCTTGGAGTATCAGAAAACAGTACAAAAATAGATAACAAATAATGTTTTAAAATATTTTGTTATTAAGATAGTCGCTTACATTTGTGTCTAGAATGCAAACTGAAATTTTTGTAACATCCATAATGTTATGTATTATATCTAATATGATGTCATAATGTAGTATATGATAGTATTATATATTAATATATTAATTTTATTAATGTACTAATCAAATAATTGTATAATGAATGCCTTTAAAACATACTAACAAAATGTTGGTAGATTTAATGTGTATCTTCTTTTCTACTTTGATAAATGATCTCATTCTGATGACAAGAAGATCTCCAAACATGTAACACAAGCTACGACCCACTGAAACACTCTCAGAACGTTGTTAACTAAGAGATCTTCAAATAATGAAATCCCGTCTGTTAATGGTGTGCATATTCACAGGCGGAGTGCATAGAAGCTATAAGTGAAACTTTTTGAAGTATCTGAAAGTAAAGAAATTGAACATGTAATACTGCTGATTAAATGCAAGCCAATGTCACTGTTATGTACTAGTTAGGCAGCTAGATGCAAGGAGTTGGAAGAGAATAAATTTTAACAAAATAATCCCTAATGCTGATAAGGGGCATGCTGTGAGAAGTGTTAAATCAAGAGAGGATTTACTTAGGAGGTTGGTAGCAGCTTATATCCTTTTGGTCTCCAGGAACAATGCCAGTGCTGGTGGCCACAGCCACCTGTGATTTCCTTCAGGTCACTGTAATATGCAATTGGGGCACTGCCCTTCATTCGTGTATGACTCGAAAGGAATGGTCAGAGCTGGTATATTTTTTTGTTTTGATTATACAAACCTTTTAAGGACTTCGTTTTGCTACTCTTTGTTGTCAGTGCAGGTGGGTGTTCTTCATGCTAAAGTGCTTCAGAAGCAGATCTTTTACTGTCCTTATGTCTGGAATGACTTAAATTTAGTAATGAACATTATCACGTCTTAAATGTTTCAATTCCTTGGCAATTATTAAAATAAATAGTTCTCTGCTTCAGTGGCAGTGCTCTCATAAAGAAGGCTCATGGCACAGGACATGAAGGCTCTGACACAGTAAAGCCTGATAGAGCAGGGTTCTTTTGAAATGTATCCTTACATGCCATTGACTTCTGCAAGATTTACAAGTATGCTCTGGTATATAAAAAAAGAAAACCATGAAGGCTAGATCTACAAATAAAATTCTAATGTGATGTAATTATAGAAGTGAAATATATGAACAATGATATCTCAGATTTTGCCTGTTGATTTGGTCCTATTGATTATATCCACTATCTGCTGTTAGATAAGTGGACAGCAGCTGAATTAAGTTTTATTTTTCAAGAAGGAGTAAAGAGTGGAGGACAGAGTATAATATGAGCTCTTTAGAAAGTCAGAATGATCACTGCACAGTTGAAGAAGATGCTTATATTCATAGCATGGAAGAAGCAAACATAACTATTTGGGAGTGATTCTAGGCTGAAAGACAAATATCAGAAGAGAAAAATAAGCCCAAGGATATTTCATCAAGAACGACATTTTAAATATGTAGAGAGGCAAAAGACATTTGAGTATATATCGTGGCTGGCATTAAGTGTGGAAGTGTGACGCTCCTATAGCCCTTTGCCTTAGCTCAGGGATTGCGGTTCAGAGGCACCTGGTGTTGCTGGCAGGTAGCTGTGACAAACTGCGAAGGGAAAAGGCATCTTTTATGGCAGCAAAGTAAAACAGCTATATAGCAGCACATATTCTATCTTGTCTATGAACATATATGGCTTTTACTTGTGTCCAAAACATAATCACTTTTCTGTTTCTTAACTCAGCGCTCAATTTTGGGGCTGCAGTAACTCCCAAGTAAGCAAACAGTTTTATTTATCCCCCTTCAGCCAGAAAAAGAAGTATGAATGGCAGAAAAAAGAAGTTATGCGATATGATCTAGAAATGAGGGAACTAAATGAGGAATGTTTCCTTTCTCTGTTTAAACTCTTCCGACCGAAATGATTCCATGATTCTATGATTTCATCCATTTTTGCAGAAATTGTGCTACTAACTGAAATAATATGGAAAAGCAACACCCTGGGATGGTTTTGGACATTTTTATATGGACACCTCTCCCCCTTAATTATTCTTTCTTTTATTTTGCATAGATACATGTAAGAGAGGCACTTCATATATTGAAACATTATTGTGTTTATATTTTGTTTATATTTGGTGTCTCAATCATTTCCAGATCTTTGTAAAATATGTGAATGTTATGATCTGTAAATAAAGTTATCAAATTTTGACTTAACCCAATCAAGCCTTTTCTGAAATCATCGGTCTTAAAGAAACTATGTTATGGAAAAATTCTGACTGTATTCAATAGCAACGATCCTACAACTGTTGGTTACATCAAGGTTTTTACTGGAAGATGGTGTTGTGGGGATGTGTATTTAGCCTGATGTCCTTTTGTAGTTATGCCATTCAACAACCAATGCAATATCCATCAAGGGAAGCACAAGAAGTGACTTGCACAGGTGTTTATGTTTTTCCCTGGGTGCTAAGCTCAGCTGCTCACAGCAGTGTGGTTTAAAATCTTATTTTTATAAACCTTGGCCAGGGGGCCTTCTGTCTAACAAAAGAGTCACAGAACTGAAAGCACTAATAAGCCCAGAACAGGCAGAGATAAAAGACAGCTTCTGCTATAAGAATCAGAAGAAGAGAGGAATAAATAAGACAATAATGCAAAATGTATAATTCTCTCAACTTTACCTTGGGGAAAAGAGAATTCCCCTCCATTGTTGAAGGTAAGATTGACCTGCAGCTTTTGATGAGAAATCCGAAGTATTGGGAGGTAGTGGTGGACTAGCTGAGGAAAAGCAAGGACACTGAAGATCTTTTGGGTTTGAATTACTGGAAGCAGCTGCTGTAGACCATACAGACAGACCTTCCTTTGGAAGGACAGACAAACATACAGATAGTGTCCCAGGCTGCGAAAGCTGAGTTTTTTGTCCCGTTTCTGGAGTTTGCGCAAACCATAGGTACTGTAATAGCTGCCCAGCAGCAGAAGCTGCAGCAGTGAACGATTCAGCAGTGGCCTGTACAACTAGAAGTACAAATCACTGAAGAGTCTGTGTTGGCAGGTGAGGACCTGGGCCTTGCTCTGTTAGCCACCCAAAGCACCAAGATTATCTATCTATTTATTAAATTTGTAGATGCAAGCGTCTGGGTTGGGTTTTGTTTCATCTGACATTAGACCTCCTCACGGGAGCTGAGTTTCCTTTAGAGTCAGTGGAGAGAAGCATCTCCTCAGACATGGCTAGGTCAAATGACTCTTCTGCAAGGTTTCTTTTTGTCTGCTGACTGTAGAGGGAGTGTCACAGAGAAGAAATCTTTAGAAAAATAGGCTAAAATATAACAGAAAACTTAACATTACAAAATATTAGTTTGAATAACCAGACCACAGAAAACATTCAGGTTATATCAGCATTGGTAAAATGAAGAGGGCTAAGACGTGGGCATAAGCAGCTACCCATGCTGCCTCATTGTTTTGTCCCGTGTGTGCTAGTTAGACCAGGCTGTTATATTTACTTGCATAAAAGGCGCCTAGGGACCAAAGGGCCAGTTGTGACATGCTTGTGATGAGCCTAAGGGATGATTAGCATGCAGGTACCTTCCTCCCCACCCCAACCCCAAGACTGGCTGAGGAGCACAGAACCAAAGGAGATGGGTATAGCCAAGGGCCGCTGTGGAGCGTTTGCAGCAGATGCAGTCTGCCTTGCATGAGGCAAGAGAGATGCAGAGCATTGAAAGATGTTTGTGTGGAGTGCCACAGGGCCACCCACTTTGCTCATGTCGTGTGCCAAGAGTAAAGCACAGGGTGCAGAGGTACCAGGCAGGCAACCCAGGATACCTGCAAGCAGGAAAGTTATATAAAGTTTTGACTTCTGTTCTGCTGTGATGCAAACAAGAACAGGACAACAATGGGTGTATATAACTAGCTGAACAGACCCTGAGGAAATGCCAACAACAATTAAAATGAACCCTGAAAACAAAATAATGGAGAAATTTAGCCCTTCCCCTGTCTGTGTCATGGTGTAATTCAATGGGACTTGCTGGCTGGGCACGACATACACTCCATACAGCAGGGAAATGTGATATTAAATCAGTAAAAGGAAAAGGTTTGCATAAAATTACACGCATGCAAGCAAAACCAGTACTGTCATAGAGAGCCCTAAAAGCATTCAACTTGATAAAAGTCCTAATGGTGACAGAGCCATGAAAGAACACTTTGTGTACTGAATATATTCAGTAAGCATTTCTCGAAGTGTCTGAAAGCAGAGCTTCATTCTGCAGCATCCTGATAAACCTTCAGTCTACAAATTCAGTGTCAGGAGTGCATGTGCTGGAGGATTAGCAAACCCAGTAAGGCCAGAAACAGTGACAGAACTTCATTATTTTGCATGTTTTGCTATAATGGAAAAAGAAAAGAAGCCAGGGGAACAGCTTATTCAATTAGCTGTGATCTAAACAGCATGAGAAACTCCTGGCGTAATCAAAGCCAATTGTAGCCACCCAACAGGGGCATAAATGCTAATAGAAACTGTGATATTGAGTGCGTCCATCGCAGTAGGCACTCAGTGCAGGTACTGGAATACTTGGACTGCAGTGTATCATTTTCAACTCTCCTGTTTGGCAAAAGCATTGCAAGGGATTTGACACATTATCTGCACAGGTGATATTTTAGGGAAAGGTGTGTGAAATATCGGAAGAGTGACAGGAACTGAAACGTTGTCAATGATGCTCTAGTAATATGAAAACCATGCAATAGTGCAATGCGGCTGGCATAACCTGAAACTGGTTCACAGCCATGGCAAGGCAGAGTACAGATGATATATTTTGGTCATATTTTAGAAAAGCGAAACGTCACAATTGAACCAAAAAGAAAAAGGACAAAATTACAAACTCAGGTGGTCTGCTTAGAAAAAAAGGCACTTGAGTTGTCATATCCCTTTGGAATACTGTGATGAAAGGAGAAATATAACAGATCTATAAGAAAGTGCATCCAAGTACAGTTTATAAAGCGCATCTCAATCTGGTAAAATGTGAAAGGAAAGACTGAATTGGAAAGCCCTGATAGAGGAGTAACATCTTCTGTGTTTGTGAAGAGTACCAGAAACAGAGCTGCAGGGAACTTCTGACAGATGTGACAACAAGTGTGTAGCATCCAGCCAGGTCTTACGACCAACACAAGCAGTGTTATTCCTATGGCTGTATCAATAAGACCATGGAAGTGCTCATGTCAGTTACAGGAAGAGATTCAATCCAAAATTGTAAACTCCAGAGCTTTGGTCCAAGGGCAGACACGCCTTTGACACCTAATCTGGGACTCCTGTATTTCCAAAGAACCCAGTAGATGCTCCTGCCTCAGCTGTTCCCGGCTCACAGGAGAGACCTTGTGAGATTATCCCTCTTGTCACTGCAGTTATAGGACCTGATGTATTCTTCGTTTCACTTCTAGGAAAGTGCAAAAGAGATCATTTTTGACAAGAATTTCAAATTTTATTTGAGGATTAGGCTGAGATTTGGTTTGGCTCTTGTCTGGGCCCAAGCCAAGTGGCATTTTTTTCCACAAGATTTTAACCTTTAAAAACTTTTTTTTGGATTTTATGCTGTCTATCCCGTGAAATAAAATGCCTGTCATCCTGTCAGGAAGGCTTCTGGAAAGACAAATGATTGCTGAGATCACTTTGTTCTAGTTAATTCTAGCCCAGTTAGATGTTGGGGGGTGACATTATGTCTGTCTTACATTCTTTGTTCCCGTACTGCATGTTCTGAGCTGGAAACGTAGATCAGACAATCATTTTGACAGGCAGGCAGGTGGTACTATTACATTGGCAGTACCATATCTATCATGGTTAATGTGTTCTCAGATTGAAACAATGACACTTTTCCTCGCTGGTCAAGGTTTATATAGCAGCAGAGCACATCTCCATCCGTATTTCAAAACAATTTCCCAACTTATGATTACTGTCTTGTCCCTGTGGTGGCTTATGGACTAGAATACTGATATTTGCTGCATTTAATTCTGTGCATAATAATGAAACAACGAGCTGAAATGCTCTTTGAAAAGAATCTAAAAGGAAGTTATTTTGGCTCAGCTGCGGCATGATTGACTCAGTTATCTGCAAAAACCACTTGGCGTGCCCTGGAGATGCCTGTTGGATGCCCATGTAGAGCTGGCTGATAAGACATGAGAGACCTGTGGCCTTCTGGAGTAGCAGGTGGTGACCAGGTGGGGTAGATACCCAAGGGCACCTCCAACAGCTGTGAGCAACTTTATGAGCCAGGGTAAACTCATTGATCTGGGAGAAAGGAGTCACTGGGATCTGGAGAAAGCCTCATCTCAACCTAGACTAGCTTTTGTTTTGCTGAATGGCTCTCCAGACTAATACCCCCTCTAGTATTACTTGGCATGTCCTGTACTATCTGAGACATCCATGTGGGCAGGCAGGCATGACACACAACCCATGAGAGACCAAAGACTTTCTGGAGTGAGGATGCTGTATGGATGTCAAATAGCACTGAATGTCTGACCTGTGGGCAACTGAACCTGTTGCCCAAACTTTGCTGTTACTGGAATGACTTAAGATACGATGATCACCTGGTTACTCTTGGCCACTTCGGAGGGGTCTACAAAAAGGAACTGAGTATTACCCTGTGTGTTGACCTCCTCACAGTGTTTTCCATTGTGTGGCACAAGAGAAAAATACCAAACAATGAATTGCAGGAAAGCTGTTCAGATTAATCATTCAGATTAATTCAGGATGTTTTCCTTTTGCTTAACGAAAAATAATGTGAATTTTAAAAGAACATTTGGTTCTTCTTTTGGACAGCTTTTTAAGAAAAAGCCATATGGCACAGAATGAGAATTTTAAAAAAAGAAATTATAGTCTTGCTTTTCAACTCTCAATCCATTGAAATTATAAGATGTACTTTTAGATAAGGGTGAATCTTTGCAAATTAAAGAAGAAATAAGAAAACTTCTGAATTTCAGCTTTGCGTAAGATATTTGATTTAAAAAAATGTAGCTAAATCATCAGCCCTGTGAATTAAGTATTTTATGAACCACCCAAGAGGAGAGTTAATGGAAGTTTTAAAATATTTGTTACCATTTCTTTGTGTCCTTATCTGCCCAGGTGCCCTAGCTGTGCTTGTTGTGTAATTTGTTCTTAATTTATGTGTTTTGATTTCTCCTAGGCTTATCATTTTTGAATAGCAGTATAACTGCATGGCTGTTGTTCCTGTGTTTTGGCCTGCTTCCTTAGGGTGTTGAGCACTCCTGTAGGGATAGAAATTTGAAGTACATTCAGCATCTGATAGAATGACAATCAGTACTTTACCTGCCTTTTGTAATTGATGGCTATTTCTCCCGGAAATAAAGGATATTATTTACTGTACTGTATTAGTTGTGGAGGACTACGATGGGTCCGTGGATTCCCTGATGGAGGGCATGGGAACAGAAATTAGCCTTGAAGATATTAAGGTGTACCCGTGAGAGAGAAGAGAGTAAAAGAGTAACATTGATGATAGCAAAATTAGCCAACGAGATGTTACTACTGCGACTTGTAACCAACAGCAAAGAGACACTTGAACTAGTAAAGACTATATAAAAAGGCGTTTGTGGCAATAAATGGAGACTGCTGTTTATACTTAAGAACATGGTCTATGTCGTTTGTCCGTCTCAACCGTGACAGTTAGTGAACTCTTTCAGCTTTTACTTACAGTGAATGAAGCTGCTGAAGACTTGCAGAGCAATCCTCAGAGAGGTGAGAAAGTGGATTGAAAGACAGATTGCTAAAAGAAGGATAAACTGTTCCTTATTTTATTTCAGGAAAAAGATAAGCTAAATTATTACATTTTTAAATTCAGTTGGGAATTCTCATTTATAACTCCCAGCAGCTTGTTTCCAGTAAATACTTCAGATCTATAAAAATATAACGTGGTAATGTTGTAATCATCTTGCTGGACAGATCCCTTGGAGAAACAGAGCATAAAAGCAATTGGATTCATGCTTAGTATTCCACCCAGCCCTTTCAACACAAACTTTAAGAACTCTAAGATTCAGATTTTCTCCTTTTTATAGGTGAGGAGGCATGCTATCTTACTTAAAATTTTAACAGCAGCAAAATAATCTTCTATCATTACTTCAGCTCATCCAATACTTCCTTGCTCTTACTTCATCCATAAGTCACTTTGAAGCCAGTTGGTACAGGCGCTGATATTTGGTGATCGCTAAACATGGATCATTTTAGCTCTGATTCATCATAACTAATTCAGCTGAGGTATCTAATTTGGGAACCTGGTTGCCTGGGGGTCTCTCTATAATTTATGAATTTAATCGTTGCTGAGAGGTGAGATGAATCAAAGCCTAATTACATAGATAGGAAGTTTTCACATTTAATATAGGTAGAACATGGAAAACCAAAGAAAAAACCATTTTTAAAGTCCCACAGTGAATTCAACACTGAAGATCAGTGTTAGTGAATGAGTTTTCACCATGTCAGCAAATCAGCGTCTTTAACAAATAACATCAGTTGCTACTCTCCTTCCACAGCCAGTAGCAGCCTGTTTCAACCCCTCGTGTCACTCCAGTCACTGACAGCTCCCCTTCTTCAAGCTTCCCTTTCTTTTTTTCACTTCTGCACCTTCTGCAGCTGTTTTATGTTTCTGCCTAAACATGTCATGCCAGATAATGAGGCAACCAAAACCCAGATGCAGTGTGACTACTTTATATGCAGATGAGCCTAAAGCATACGTGCGTCTCCCCGGGGGAAGTGCCAATCTCACATCTTCATGTAGGTGCCTCAGTTCCCCTGGCAGCTACTGGGAGAGGCTGGTTCACCTCCAAGCACAGAGATGCTGCCCCAGCTGTCTTTCTATAGGTTGTACAGGGAATACAGAAACCCCCAGTGTGTGAAAAATGTAGTATTGGCTCCAGAGGACCCAGGTGAAGCTGGGCACTCGTAGTCCCAGCAGGGAGGGAGCCCAGCGGTCACTGGGGCAGAGGGAGACCTTGTTTTTCGGCCCACGCAGCCTATGTCTGTTGTGAAACCCAGAAAGCCTCGGAATAAATTTTCCCCCTCCCCATGATGCTGCCCTAAGCATTCCCTGCAGCTGCCCCTTGCTGGGTAGTTTTCTGTCCTTCTGCCTTGGATTCTGCCTGGCCTCCTGCCTCCCCTTGGGCAGGAGAGGTGCAGTACGCTCATGGATTACAGGCCTGTAATCGCTCCCGTTCTGTAATTTCAAAGTAGATTTTAGAAAGCTCGCAATTCCCCCAAATCTTTTAATGTGGAAGAGGTATTTACAGGCACCAAGCAAATTTGATTTCCATGAAGAAAATTGTAAAGTAATATATGTATTAGAATAAGCACTTAATGATTTGATGTAAAACGGAGAGCTAATTTCATGTTTTGCTATCACTACTTGGCTTTTTATTTTTCTAGTTGTGTTAGAAATTACAGAGGACCATGGTTAATTTTTCTAAGCCACAACAAGGTGTGTTATTGTAGTCAGTGCAAAAGAAACTTGCACAAGACTAAGTAGTTAGTTAAGTAAAACTTTCATTAGTTTTAATCAAAAACAAGCAATTTACAAAGTCAAAGAGCAATATGGTATTTTGTTTTATTAAAGACTTTGGGATTTGCTGTACAGAAACACTTTACATGTTTAAATTTAGCTTTTTTCTTGCTTTTGCTCTCACTGTGATTGGTACAGTCCCACTGTAGGTAATTCCTGTTCCTCACTGGTAAGACACCAGATGAATAACAGCAAGGAACACTTTGTATTTCTAAACCTGTAGAATTTTTTCTTCATGAACATGATCTTCCTTCAGATATAACTGAATCTAAAAAAGTTAGAAATGTGAGTTATTACCATATGCCAATATATGTAATTTCAGCAGCAACAAAATTTTTTGCTCAGGCTCCCTGCAAGAAGAAAAGCCAGTCTGAAGGAGGAATGGATTCAACAAGAAAAAATATCTGCAGATTGAGATACAGGCATACTATGTTGTTTCTACTTTGTGATCAGATTGCAAGTCACAGGATTTAGTGTAATTCAAAAGGCACCCCAGTGTTCATGATCCGATCACAAGGCATAAATAATACAGCACGCCTATTTCTTATTCTGTTTGTTGAGACAAGTGATTGTGACAATTGCCAAAACGTGCCATATGACTGTGCATACAATAATCCAATTAATTGTGAAGAACGTGTCCTTGACAAAAGCACAACTGTTCTGATGAAGCTTTATACATTGAGATAAATCCTGTGTTGAGGACTGTGACTCACACATATTCAAAAGGCTTTTGTTGCTTTATTTTCCTACTTCTTTTACTTACAATACAGTGAGCGCATCACATTCCAGGAAGGTGGTACAAGTTAAGTCTTTAATATGATTGCCTTCAACATCCCTGAATAAAAATAAGCAAAGTGCTTTTATTCATGTCTTCTGTAATAGTTTTGCAGGAGGGAGTTTAAGCTCTAGGCTAGTTTTTTTTTTTGTTTGGTTGGTTTTTTTTTTTGTTTTTTGTTTTGTTTGTTTGTTTGTTTTAACCTTCCTTTATTTATTTCTTACAAAATTAGCCCAGATTTATCACCTAGTTTGAATATGAATATAAATGTCAAGCAAAGCAAATTATATCCTTTTCTTTGTTGTGATTTCGTCTCTATTTATGGCCTAGCTCACCAGCCATTTCAGCAATAATAAGCTAATACATTGGCATTTCTTACCTGTAATCTGTATAATCTGTGTATCCTCAGAATAAATGGAGACCACTGAGTGGAGATTTTCCATTTAATTGTAATGCATATCTATATATCCTAAGTTATACTCAGGATAAACACACATTCACAATAGCCAGTTTCATTTTAATTGGGAAACTGAAGTGAAAGACAGAATTTTGCTGAACTCCTGAGAGTCATGAGAACAAGAAGCAACTCTGAAGATTTATGTTGGCAGAGGACTCTGGTATTTTTCATACAGTCATTTGAAACACTGTGAGGTTCAACTTTGGCAAGGTTATACTTGTTGTTAGAACATTACACTTTTAAAAGTGGCTTGGTCTAGCAGAATAAATTTTTATCTTCACAGAAAAAAGATATATTCATTTATCAAATGAAAGTTTTGCATAATGTACTTACATCCAGTTAATAAGGGGCATCTGAGTACAGATCTTCTTGGGAAAAGTCTCAAGTGAATTGTTCATCATTGGTCTTCATAAATTAAAACATGCTTAGAAAATAAGATGTTTTATCATACTTCATAACACAATATGTAAGAAAGATTTGCAAATGTAAACTTTTAAGAGAAGAATCCAAGATTAGATTGTTACATTGCTCTGAAAATTAAAATTAATTTGGGGTTTACACAAACTACACAAGAAAAAAGATTTTTTAAGTTACCAGGAGCAAAACATAGCACAAACAGTTATTTCTTATACTAGCTAATGAGGGTATTTTATTTATAGGCAATGGATTCATTGAGGACTGAGAAATAAGCGAGATCAAACAAGTCAGAAAAAAATGTGTTTAGAAAATAATTTTCATTCTCAGTACAGTTACTGTAGGTTTTCCACACATGCTATGACCTTCCTCAAACTCCTTCCCATGAAAGCTGGTAAGGGTGGAAAGGTATTTAATCTCCTGCCCCATCCATTGCTTCAGTGCTCACTCTGTGGAGCCTGGTCCAAAGGACACCAGTGCCAGTTCTGATTCCAGCAGCTGCCTGCCTGAGCTTGGCTGAAACAGTTGAGTCAATGAATCACTAAAGACACAAAATTCTTCACCTTCTTTGCCCTGAGCCAAAGGACTAGCAGCAAAAACTTAATTTTCTCCTAGCAAAACCAAATGATTTATTTCTATGAGTACGATTAAAACTAGCAGCTAGCTTTTCTAGGAAACCAAGATTATACTTTTCAGGTTCTGGTTTACTTGATAAGAGTGACGGAAAACGCTTACAGGACTTTACATCTCCTTCCTGCTTACTGTAAGCTCCGTCATATATGGAATTTTCTGTTATAGTCATCACAGTGATATCTGCATGGGAAATTGTCCAAGTAACTAAATACTGTTTCAGCTTTCTAAAAGGAGAGATTAAGTTTCTGCTGGTTGTATCCAAGAATTTCCAGTTTAGATCATGAAGTCTCAGCAGGCATTCTGAGAAAAGAGATACAATTCCAAACAGTTTTAAAACTTGGAGAATGTGCTTTACTTTTAATAGAAACATAGTAAAGATATTCACAGCATGGAAGACACCTGTGAGAAATCCAAGTCCAAATTTGGATCCAGATATAGTAAACATGGGGAGTTAACATGTGTGATTCCTTCATGAAGAAGATATTTGAAAGTCTTAAAGAAAGAAAATAACTTGGAGGAAAACCAAAAAGATAGAAAGGAAAGCTACTTGAATATTGAACAGTACCAACATGAAAATGTGCAAGAGCAATACTAACTGAAAAAAAAAAAACCAAAGACTTTAGCCTAGTAAATAGCTGCTGTGAAATTTTCACCACTGAGTTTTAATGTAGAATTTAGGAAAGAAATAATCATTTACTACATCGTCGATCCTGGTAAAGAAACAATGAAAAAATGGCTGAGATGAGCAAAACATGAGAGAGCTTTTCTTCTGCAAATCCCAAATAACTAGACCTGGTTATTATCTCCAGAAATTGAAACATGACCTTTGTGATAAGGAGTTGCAAGCTGCAGTAGTCATTCCAAATATTTTCTGCAGAATGTCATTTGCAGACATGGCTTTACTGCCATATTTAAAAAGGATGCAAGTCATTCTGCCTGGCAAGATAATATATATTAATATCTTCCTTCTTCATAACTTGGTGGAGACTGGTTCCTACAGGAACTTGGAGGAAGCTGTATTGAAAGCTCCCCAAGTCAAATTCCAATAAAAAGTCCATCCTACTATATAAAGAACATGGAAGATACCATCTAGCTTGAAAAAAAAAAAAAGTGTACCAGTGGTCTGTGAGAGGATTGTCTACACAGGAGAACTTGCCATGTGTACAGCTACTTGCATGATTGTGCGATTGGTTTCCATGGTAGCTTAGCATCAAAAAAGAAAGAAAAAAGAGATAAAACCAAAAGGATGCTTTATTTAACCTTTTAAAACAGTGGGTGCAGTCTCATCACCAAACAGCAGTATTCTTATTAGACAGACTTATTTTCTGCTTACTTATTTTTCTGTGGCAGAGTAAGACTAGACCTCTGTGAATAACATATGAAACTGCCTGCATCTGCGCACATCTGGCTACACTGGAAGACCAACATGATAAAAACATGAATTTCCAAAGCAAATGCCATGCAATACTGCCAAAAAAGTGATCACACAGGTGACTGTATACTGATTTTATGCATTCTATATACTTCAGGACTCAGGTAATAATTCAATAAACTGCCAAGATACTTATATTTTCTTCACTTTTTATACTTGCTGATAACTTCATCTGGAAGAAAGTGTATCTGGTAGTATGCGAGTGACCTAAAAGTAATTGGTAACTAATGTTTAAATTAGGTCTTAGCTGGTCAGTGTCACAACTGTCAAAAATCAGACCCTAGATCTGGGTGCAGCTGATACAGCCTGGAAAGGACTCTGGACCCATTCCATTCCGTTCCGAGTGCAGTACATTGGCTGTATTACTTTGCCTGTGAAGCCCAGGTAAGCTCAGCTTCTTGTGATTTAAATCCTGAGCTGAAGCTTGAGCACCCTCCTGGAATTAGTTGGGAGAAGACAGGCCTCCCTTTGGCCTGTTTGGAAGGTAAATGTATTTGACTGCTTAAACAAAATAGCTGAAAGGCAGCAAACTTCATTGCTGAGTTTCAGGACTGGCCTCTTTTAAACATTTCCTTTTGGTGATCCAGATAGATCTTTGAGAATTTCTTGTATTAACAAGTATTCAGTGATATATAAATTTTGACGTCCTCTAGGACTGGAGCTGGCAAGATGAAATAAGGAGCTGTCAGTCATCATTAAGAACCAATCAATAATCCTGAAATCCCTTCTTTGGTAACTTCAGCAATATTTGGTGGGTGCTCATTGCTGCAATGCTGGTGCACAATCAGTGATCTTTCCTGAGTGGCTTGGGGCTGACAGGCTTTAAGCAATAGGAAGGATGAACCCAAATAGCATTCAGCTCACCTAATTGTAAACATTACAGTGCAAAATGTACATCTCAGCCAACACCCCAAGCTCTCTTTAGAGAAATAAACATGTTCTGCATGCAGTTCATGCAACCTGTATTAGATGACTGGTTTACAGTGTTGACACGTATATTTGTCAGGTAATTCCACACTGAAGGGAGCCTTGCAGCAAAATGCTCACAGCATTCACTACATTCTAGCAAATCACCTATTGAATATCTATAGTGGATCAACCTTTTCTGCTGTCTCTGAATGCAGAGGGCATATACTTGGTAGTATAGAACTATGCAAAGTGTGTTTAGACATGTCTTTGTAAAAACGGCTTTATGCTGGAGAGGAAAGGGAATTCTGCTTACAGGATGGTTACATTACTTGAAACAAGAAGAACAGACTTTAAATTAACAGCAGCACATCCTAGTTCTGTTTCCATGCAGCTGCAACCTTCTGGGTATTGGTGGAGACCTGGGAAAAGGAATTATTGAGTGAATGTCTTAGGTACGACCCCTCAAGTACATCTGATCAGATGGAGTGTCATTCGGAGGCCTCTCTTTGGAAAGAGATTGGACATCTAGATGTAACACTCCCGAACTACCTTTATTAACATTCATGTATCAGTAAGAATATAAAACACTGATGCTGTACGACTCAGGACTGCAGTGCTTTACATGTAATGAAAACAAACCTAAGTAAAACATAAATCAAGTTTAATATCCTACTGTCCATAAGCTGCAATAACGGTAACTGAAACACAACATGTACTTGATGTGTGTATAAATATATACATACAAATGAGAACATTTGAGAAACTGCTGATGGAACAGTTTCCACTAGAGAATGCAGGTTTTAAGTCACTACACTACAGTGAAAAATTGGATGCTAAGATTTTAGTGCAGACCAGAGGGAACACAACATCTAAACTTGCCTCTTGTTTGCCAAGACACTGTCATTGCTTTCTGGGATTTAAGCGAAGGACTTTTGGGGTACCCCAACTTGTCAGTCCATCTGAAGAGCTGTCCCAGAGCTGTAATACGATGAACTGAGGCTTTCGGGCTTGTGACTCTTCATCAGTAGTCAGGAAGAAATAGTTTAGAAGGGATCAACATAAAACATTTCAAGATTTTTGATTTTTTTTTTAATGTTCCATAGAGAAGCCTTTCTTTTTTCTTTTGCTCTTGAGTGGGATGAAAACAAATACTGACTTTCCAAAAGTTTCCAGAAATGTAATTGCCATTTTCCAACAACTTTATAAAGCTTCAACCTGGCACTAATAAGTGCTTTCCACACTGCATTATGCTGCTCTGCTCTGGTATGCATGTGAAAAACTCTGTGAAAGTAAAGGAGTTCACTGAGTGCATCTAAAATTCCAGATATCTCTATAGTAAGTATATGTATGCAGTGAAAGCCTTGGAAGCATAAAAAAGTTTAAGGATACTAATAACGGTATTAGGATTAAGTTGATATTCTTCTGATAAATCCAGATAATTAGGCTTTCCATGAACCATATCAAAGGTACATGCCCATCCACTATTATTTCCTATGAACAGTGTTAACATTTGTCAGCTGTACTTAAAACTGTCTACAAGCTTTTAATGAAAACAGAACTTTATTGTCAATTTTGCTGTGGGGTACATGTGTTTTCTGATATGGGATGGAAGCAAAAGTAAATCTTCAAATGGATTGTTGTTATTTTCTGCTGATTATGAGTAGCAATTATAAGCCCAAATTAAGAAATATCACGGAAATTGAACATCAGAAGTGTACCAGACTATAAGCATGGTGGAGAGAGAGAGAGAGAAATCTAGTGTTGATGCAAAATATGATTAGAAGATGTGTTGATAAAAAGAACTAAATATGAAAGAAGAACAATTAATGTAGTGGAGAAACGTGTGCTGTAGTACCTGGTCTAGCATGGAGAGGTACAAATTATTTACAGTGAAAATCTACACATGATAATGGAAATGTTCTAAGACAAGACTGAAAGTCAGAAAGTGACTCAGTAAAAGCCAGAAAGTTTACACCCATTTCAGTAAATTAATATGATTTGTGATCTCAAATTTCAGACAAAACCGTGGAAAACAATGAGAACAGATCATTAGTGGACCAGGTAAATATGTAGGCAATTACACAAGTTATGAGTTTTGGGAGAAAATTGGTTAAAATTTATAACACTTAGACTTTTTTTAATAGATCGTCAGGAGGTAGGATTCCCTGTTACATATGGAGAAAATCAGTCTTCGGGCAATCTGTGTTTCTGACCAGAGTGCAGTTTGGAGCTACTAATGGCACTGGTAGGTAGGTGAAGAGTGAACAGGAAAGGTACAATGTGGAAAGTCAGAAACACAGATGACCACATCCAAAGATGGTAGCTGCTGGGTGATAGGAATGAAAAAGGAAGGAGACACAGGAGGATGATTTGAAATACCTAGAAAGAAGAAAAGGAAGTAAAAGAGATGTAAGGACTTCAATAGGAGGCAGGCGGGGAGGGAGGATACAGAGCAGATGGCAATGGAGTTGGCACCTTACCTTCTGACTCAACATGCTTCAGAATCACAGAAGTAAAATGTGATGTAGAGGGAATCATGCTCCAAAATACAGACCATTTATTAGCCAAAAATTGAGATTTGTTTCATTGATCTGACTTCCTCATCGCTTTTTTTGATTGAGAGTGGGTGTGGAGATCATAAGACAGAGGAATGGTAGTGCGATCACCACCAAGCGTGTATGTGTTTATACACATATACCAACATATGTATATATCTAAGACTCTTACAGCACTTGAAATCATCATGGAATAACAATTCTTCACTTCTACTGGTAGAAAGCCTTACTGAGCGTAAGTACCCTTACTTATGCGCAGGGGTTTGTGCACGCACTTGGAAGGATTCCCCCCACAGATACACCATGATTGCCCACTGTCCACAGCAGAGGATGATACAATAGGGATTCTACAGGAATCTCACCACTGGAGTCTGCCTGGGGCATGTCTTTAGACACCTGGTCAGTTTTCTCTGCTGACCAGCATGATGTAATTCCCTCATTCATGGAAGAAAAAGAAAATACCTAATTACATTGAAAACCCCAGACTCGTCAGGCTTGTTGATCATTTGCCAGCTATTAGTGATTCAGTGTGTATTAGCTGGAGGAGCACATCCCACAACCAGATTTTGTTTCTGTGTACCTACAGATGTTACAGTTCCCGCCACAGTTCTCTTCATCTGCACCATTCTCACAGTCATTTACACCATCGCAACGAAATGGCCGCGGCGGGCATGTTGTGTGAATTCCACGTGGAAAATAACCTTTTTAGCAGACAACATGACCTGAAATGCCTTCCATCAGCCAGGATTCTCAGAAAATATGGGAAAACATTTCCTTTATAGCAGAGTATGCTTCAAATTAGAAAGGCCTGATAGAACTACAACTACAGCATGCAACAGAATATTTTCATTTTTCACTTTAAAGTGCATCGTATGTAATTTTAATTCTGCCTCTTGCATTACAGTGTCAGCTACAAATGGCTTACCACCACTGAAATTTAGAAGAGACAGCTTGAAGTATCTCATTGTTTTTCTTCTCACTTTCCCACCATTTGCAGAACACATTCCTGGCCAGAAAGAAACTTAGCAATGTACTTTCCTGGTAGACTGATTCCTGGAAGTTGTGAGCATCAAGGAGCAGAACTCTGCAGCATGGCCACGGAGGGGCAGAAGTGGCACTTGGGCTCCTGGCCGGGAGAAATGGAAGTCTCATGTGAAGAGAGAATTTCCAGCTGGAGCATGTGGAAAGCCACTTCCCACGCCAAAGGCAGCTGGGCAACAGGGAAGTGTCCACTTACACCTCGGATTGGTACAGCTACTGAGAGCATTTATTGCACACAACTACAGTAAAATCTTTGAGCAACTGACAAGCCAAATCTTGGTACGAATCTGCAAAGTCGGTATCAGATTTATGGCTTTTCTTGTGTGGTTTGTGTTTTGTTTTTTTGGTTTTTTGATTTTTCAATAATGCAATTACATTTATAGTCTTGCAAATCACTCATTTAGAAAAGATATTCAAAGTAAGAGAATAGTTTTTATTTCCGCTAGCGGTGCACACCACAAATGACTGGTTTTCTGCAGAACTTTTGCAGGAAATCTGCTCTATCGTTTCATTACAAGTATGGAGCATATGTCCACTTTACCCCTTTCACAAAATTTACAGGAGCTTTTATGACCAAGAAAAACTAGTAAAAGAATGCTAAAACTGCAAAAAAGCAAACCAAAGAAAACAGGAAAGTTCTTTGTATCCTACAGAACTGGTTCTGTTTTTACTGATCAGCAACGTCTTTGAAAAGTGAAATTCAAATTTGACAAAGCAAGTTTGATTATAATCTTAGTTGAAAAGGTAGAAATGTCTATGGACCCACCTTGCAAAGTCAGACAAGCTGACTGTAGACACATAAGACTCCTATGGGACTATATACAATATTAAAATGAGACATATGGGATAAAATCATAGGGAGAAATGACAGAAACAAAGTGAAGTAGTCCAATTCCTATGAGGCCAACGGATAATTAGGGGCTATATAGTATCAGCAAGGATGGAAAGAGCAGAAATTCAGCTAAACTGTAATGTTTAAAAACTGAGTATGTTTTAGTCTTATCTAACACTGTCTTTATAATACTGCTTTTGATATGAGGCAAAGAATCGAGGTTGAGACATGATGCTAGGGAATGAAATACATAGTTGATTCCAAACTCAGGCTTGAGATCCAAATTCAATTAATTTCAGACATCTCATCAAGACACACTCTGCCTTTTGAGTGGGATACCTCTAACATTCTCTTGTTGCAAAACTTAAGGTGGACTAAGAGGTTTAGACTAGCTATTCTGAAGGCTTATGTTGGGATCCACTATGTGGATAAAAATAGGTAGTTTAGTCTGGTTAAATTATAGATCTTTGTATATCAGTATTTTGAATAATGTTACACTTAGACTCTGATAGTTTGCTGTTTTCACTAAAGTCCTTATGATAGTGCCTGTTTTTTTAGTTCTAACTCAGTTTTTCATGTATCTGATATTGCACAAAGTTTGGACTAGAAAAAGTTTTCTTTCTGTGTTCATTCAGGGACAGAAAATAGCATTTTTTCAAAGTTCATGCATGTGTTCAGTATGGCCTGACAGTCCCTTTTAAAGAGCTGAGTGTGTCCATGACCTCTCGAGAGAAGCAAAGCTACTACAGAATGCGTGTGCTGAAAATGAAAAATAGCAGAGCTGAAAATGAATCCGGAGTCTCTCTTTGCTCTCAGCACTCAGTTAACTGCCCTTGCAGACAAGAAACCAGCTATTATCCAAACAGAAAGGGCTTGCTCTTTTAGTTTCCTCTTTGAGTCTCCGAATTCATTTTCACTTGTCTTAATTTGCTCTTCTATCAAGCATAGTGCATTTACTGCTCTGATGGCTGCAGTTGTTCCTGACACACTTTCCAGTACTGCTGACACACAAACAACGGAGTCATCTGCTGGGTATCCACATCCATTCTCACCAACGTCTGCAGTGTTATGTGGAGCAGGTCCATAAGACTCATGATTTACTACCCCATGGACAGCACTTTGGCTGATGAATAGATAGAGATAAAAGTGGAAGCTTCTCTTTCAAAGCAGTAATGCCATAAAAGCAGTTCTTTATTCATCATGTGATAAAATTCAATCTTCAAATTTCTGCCTGTGATGGAGTTGGTCCTTGTTTACTTAGTACTAAATTTCCCCTATTTATCACCATAAATTTCTAGGTAGCAAAAATTGACCAAACCCTGTCATGTGTTACTGAGGATGAGCTAGGTTCACACAACACATGCACAGTTCTCGAACATGTCACTGTTATTCGATGTGCTTTAATGAAACAAGTCTATAAATTGATTGCAAACTTGGTAGTGCAAGCAAGGAATGTTGCCTCTTTCAGTGACTACCATTGTAAGAACAGTTTTGTTTAAAGCAGAAAAAACTGAAGCATTCTCTGCAAATGTCAGAGTTGTGCAAAAGCTCCTTTGCAGTAAGACGGATATAGAGATTTCAGCACTGGTTAAAATTTGTTTAGTGAAAGCCCCTTGTTGAATTACTACTGCTTGGAGCTGTTATAACATGTAATTAAGGCAAATTTCAGATTATAACAGAATACATTTTATTGATCCTATTATTACTGCTCCCAGGTCATGGTGGGAGCAGACAGGCCAGTTTGCTCTACTTAGCTTCAAAATCACTTAAACGGTACTGACTGAGAGCTTGGTGGCAGCACAGCTGTTGTTAAGTTCACATGTTGCTTAAGAAGGAAGAGACGAAAAGAAAACAACCAGGTAAGCCAAATGAATCATAAACACTTAGTAAAAATTTTTGGAAAACGGAAAGAGAAATAATTGCATTTCTGGATCCCGTTTCAGTGAAGACACACACTAAAACATATACAAAATCATTTACTTGTGTACAGATCTAAGTTTTCGTAATCATTCTTTTCCACCAATATGTTTTTTTCAAGCTGGGAAAAGAAAGACTTGGTTTTATATAAAATTTTCCCTGGAAACAAAAACAGCTTGATAGATTCAAACTACAAGTTGAAATGTTTGATAATCTGCAAGAACTGTTGTCATAAAATGTTGAAAATGCCGTGGATTGTCCACATGAAACATCCATATAATGGCCTAAACAGTAAGCAGGAACAAAGCAACGGTGCAAATTAGAGACTGTCTGTTCTTTTAATTTATAAAATCTACAAAAAATGGCACTACTCATCAGGTTTTCATGTTAATCTATAATGTACTTACTTTAGGGTTTCTGCATTTGCTACGGTGACAGTCTCATCATCCATGGTGTTCCACAGGAAAACAACATCCCTGAACTCTTTTTAAAATGAACAGACCCTTTACCAGGTTTTTCTTTTCCCTGGTTGAAAAGTCAGTCATGCTATAAGTTATACCCAGTAATTGTATGACACTTACATATAATTGATTGTCACATTTATAATAGCTGGGGAGTTTTATTGTCAGAACTGAACAACTGAAGTGATCACTAGCCTGCACTAGCACTATTATTAAAGTCTGGACTGTAAATCCCTTCCTGACACTGAGAAGCAGTTCCTCACTGAAGAGGTCCTATAGCTGCTGTGAACAGCAGCTCATCATAAAAACAAAAGGCTTAAAAGTCTGGATTTAAATACTTTATCCTTAAATTTGTCACGCACAGAATTTCTAGGCATTGATATAAAAAGTCTGAAACCACTTTAAAGATAACTATTCTCTCAGCTACAGCAGAAGATCTTCCTAGGCTTATCAATTCGAACTGATAAATAATAGTTACTCAAGTGCTGAAATTTCAGTCACTGATGTTTTAGACAGTCTGGCTAATTAGCATCAATTACAAACTCATGGCTCTGATTTGAATAACCTTCTCTCCACGCAGTAACAGGCCAGTTTTGTTTCTCCAACATGCCCAGGATACTCTGTAATTACTTTCCACAGGTCTTGGCATGTGAGGATAATTGTGTGAGGTTTCCTCCCGGCCAGAAGACTTGGTGTCACAGTGCCCCGTTGGAGGGAGCTTTTTGGGGAATAAACACCAAACCAGGCGCTGTGTGTCGCCAGTCGTTAGAGGGCAGTAAACCACCATGTTTTGGTACAGCGTCAGTTGAATTACAGAAAATACTAAGGGCACTTTCTGCAGGTTACCCAGCCATTCAGGTATCACCAGTATTTATAATCCAATGATGTTTTTCACTCTTTTGGACTCATTTATCTGTTCTAGGAATGGTGGAGTGCGTACCTAGTGAAGCCTAAACCACCTGTAATCAATACCCATTTTCCGTTACAGATGTTTTCCCTGGAAACATGCTGCAGATGTGAGTTTCCCAGCTGTAACAGTGTCCTGTGACATTCCCGAAGCTGCTATCCTGAACATGTACATGTGTAGACACAGTTAAGAGGAGAGGGCAAGATGGGAGCTGATCAGTTATTCACTTCAGGTATCTGTACCTCTTGGAACGCGGTTATGTGAGGGCTGCGAGGACTTGTCCACAACAGAAAAAAATCTCTTGCTTGTACCTGTGGTTATCCAAGGTTTTTGAGCTGGAACCTGTTTAGGATGGAAACTGCCGGGCCTTGGAGTGCCCAGTCATCTTGGGTTCAGTCTCTCTCTGGAGCAGCCTGAACTAGTCTGGTTGGCTAAAGGGAACAAAGAGTTTACTGTTAAACCAAGGTAATTTATGGCAAAATTGGTTCAAGCCTTGTTGTCTACTATTGATGGGGATTATATGCAAAACGCAATTTGAAAAAATGGTAAGGTGGATATTTATATTTTTTTAATAACAATTCAAAATAAATAAATATGCATTTCATAGTGTGTAAATAGAAAACATAGTAAAGGATGCTTTGGTAATAGGTTATTTCCAGCTGTTGTTTCTTCTAATTGAACTTGTAACAACGAAAGCAATATATTAAGCTGTGTAATGAAAAGGTGAATCATTGTATGATTTTTATTAACCATATTGTCTTAACCCAAATGTTGGTAACATATTAAAATAAAGTTTATGTTAAAATAAAAAACTTACGTTTGGAAAATTTCCTTCAGAAATAACTAAACATAGTGATTGAAAAATGGTTATTATTTAAGTAGAGCATTTAGTAAAATTCAGTAAATTAAAATACTGTATATTCTACTCCTTTGTAACAGGATGTCTACAGAACGAATAATATATTCTCTAATGCTTATTTTGTGTGTCTAAAAGGCTGGCAATTTTGAAAATTTATTTGCAGCTATATATTTTCTGTTTCAGTTTCTTATTTGATTGCACTATAACTTGCCCTTTATGCATTATTAGAAAAAATGCTATTTTATTAAAGAACTCTTCACAAGCTGAGAATTTACCATTCATGAGCTAATTACAGTAAAAACCATTTATTGACTTTTCTGTAATGCTTCAGGAATTACCAAGTATAAGAAAACTATTCGTTATTAAAAAAGAAATTGTGCAGAAACTGAAAAGTCTTAATTTTGGAAAATTTGTGTAAATTAAATACCGTAGTGTTTCCTTGTATATTGTTATATATAGTGTTTCTATGGGAAAGAACTTTTCTCATAGAAGCAATCTTTTAGGGAATCATTTCTAAGATTCAAAGTATTCTATCAAATGTATAATTCTAATTTCAATATACTGATACTGAACGGATTTTCTTGGCCAGAATACCAGAAATTTTTTCGCAGTAGAGAAATGTTTAGGAAAACTCATTTGCTAAGTTAAATGCTTATTTTGTCACCTAATATGTAGAAAATGTGTTACGATACTGGTGTGAAGCTTGCTGTTTACAACAATATTATGTCAAGTACTTTTTCAAAAAGCATCAGTTTATCTTTTAGCCTTACATTCAATGAATTTCATTTCATCAGACCTTAGCCTAGTTGGACAATTCTGTCATTTCATCAAATCAAATTTCCTCATGTACTGTAAACATTTTTTTCTAAAAATATGTTTTTCAAAATCATGTAAATGAAAATTCCTTGCTGATTCCTTGCTGTAGATGAAATTCCTTGTTAATTCCTTAATGCAAATGAAAATTCCTTGCTGTGTCCCAAAGGGCAACCAGGTTTGTAAAGAATTAAGAAAAAAGCGGTCTTACCTTGGATTTAACAGATGAGCCAAATGGAGCAGAAATAGCATTGCGGACAGTCTGAAGTCAGTAAGATTAAGAGAAGGGCAATAGTAGGTTCATGGCCACCGAGTAGCACTTAAGCTCTGGACACCTTAGTCTCCAGAAGAAATCTCCAGTCCAGTGACGTGTGGCACTGAGTGTGCTCACAGCCTGCTGCTTCCCACCTATGAAGGAGAAATCTCTTGTCACTCGTCAGGTTGTTGGCAATTATTTAAACCGTAGAAACAGTTTTGCCTGGCTTCTGGGTTACTACTGCTTTTGTCTGAGAAAAGATGCAAGAGATTTTTGATTTTACTAGATTAATAAGTGATTTCTGACAAGGTAGTTTGGGATTATAGGAGGTGTTTCTTTTCTAATAATAGTGAGTTACCGTTTGTGAGGGAGACGAATATCTCTAAACAGTTTGGGACCACAAAGCAAGATGTCAGTTTGATTTTTCAGTTTCATTGCCATTTCAGTACCAACATCCAAATACTTAAACATGTAATCAAACACTGTGTGGAGTCAGCCTGCTGGAATCAGCTGCTTTCTCAAATTGTAGGTTCTCAAAGAAATATCCTTAGCTCTTTGCCTTAATTATTATTCTGGGAAGTTAACGTTTTTCTGCCCCATGTCGTGGCAGCCTTATATGTGTCCCTCACTTAATGAAAACTTGTTTTCCTCCCCAGAAGAGGATACCACAGACATGTAGAAGATCTTTAGCTATACTGGCATCTAAAATTTATGCTATCCACACCACCATCTGCATTGAAAGTTGTGCAGGACAGGCCCATTGCTCTAATATTGGTTCATCATTTGGTGTAAGTTTTCAGTGCATTTAGCTAATATCTCTGACTAATGGCACTGTGTTCTTCCACGCTGTATTTTGATTTAAATTGGGAAAACAAATGCAAAATGACCACAATGCATTTGTATGAAATCTCACCAGAAATTACTGATAACTTTTGTCTAGAATACATGGGCTGCCAGGAGGAATGCAAAAACTCCCAGAAATAGGGACTACAAAATGCAGTGTGTATGTGTGCTCCACTCCATAAGATATAAAAAGGGCCTGTCATGAATTATCCAGTGTTAAAAGGCCAAAATGCTGTTCACATCTGTGCAAGGCAATGAATAATTAAAATGAGGAGGAATACTCATACCAGGGAGTATTTGACTTCAGTAATCCGTAATATCTAGGATACATTCGCCATCCCAGCCACTGGTGCTCTTTATAGAATCATTTTGCTTGGAAGAGACCCTCAAGATCATAGAGTCCCACCAGTAACCTAACTCTGGCCCTAAGCCATGTCCCTAAGAAACTCATCTACGTGTCTTTTAAACACCTGGTCACCAAGGATGGTGACTCAACCACTGCCCTGGGCAGCCTGTTCCAGTGCCTGACAACCCTTTCCAGGAAGAAATTTTTCTTAATATCCAATCTAAACCTCCCCTGGTACAACTCGAGGCCATTTCCTCTTGTCCTATCACTTGCTACTTGGGAGAAGAGACCAACACCCTCCATGCTACAACCTCCTTTCAGGTAGTTGTAGACAGCGATAAGGTCTCCCCTCAGCTTCCTTTTCTCCAGGCTGAACAGCCCCACTTCCCTCCTCATAAGACTTGTGCTCCAGAACCTCCACCAGCCTTGTTGTCCTATATATATTGAATATAAGAGGCAAATGTAGGTGGCAAAGGGATGTGGCATACTTATAGTTTTTAGTGCTGTGTAGCACTGTAGATTTTCTGCACTTTTTGAGACAGCAGATATAAATGTGGAAATTTGCCAACATTGCAATGTGGAAGGGGATTGAAATTGAAGATGGTGGAAAGGTCTAAAGGCTCTTGGCCACCACAGTAATATTACATGTATATCTTCTTTGGCACTCTTTGATTCTGTTTCTGTTTTCTACACACTGTCCACCTATGCACTTGAAGACGTCCTAGACCAAGAGGAGCGACGGATGGCACTTGGATTCAGCACATGCAAATGAAAAGTACAAGTGAGAAGAGCAGTCATGCAAGATTATGCGGGGATCACATGAATAAGTGAAATAACATTGGTAAATGTTCTTGTCGTTCCTTGGCATCATATTCCTAACATGTGCTCAGCAAATTGTCTGCTCTGAGGACTGAGATGCAGTCAGCTGCAGGTCACCAGCCGCAAAGGACCAGAAACACCCTGCTCCTCACTCTTCTTTGGGACTGTGCTACAGATCATACATGGGGACCTTCCTGAGCCCTTCACAGCAGTAACAGAGACAATATCTTCCCAGGTACAGGTGGGACTGATGAAATCACTAGGAGATTTTTATGCCTCTGCTTACCTGTCATCACATCAGTGATGAAAATGGCAGCTACCTATTACCAGAAAGTCCTGGCTGGTTTTGCTGTCCTGACATAGAAGTCTGGCTTACACCTCAGAGTAGAAGATACTGAGTATAATTGATCCGAGCCATGTACTTAATTGAATTTTTAAGCACTGCGTAGTACTAGGTTGATAATATATTTGGGCTAAATGCTGGTCTCTGCACAGGTGAAATAAGAAGTCTGTGTACAGTGGACTTCTGCAGAGACCTGAGACCTTTTAGGTGCTTTTTTTTGTGTGTGGCCAGATTCTTGTGACTACAAACATTTCTCTCGATTCTATGTGATCTCCCTTTCGCCTTTGCAAAGCCACATGTAGGCAGAGAACAAGCGGAAAAAAAGCCACTGAGACCTCTACCTTTTCATCCTAAGATCTGTTGTTCAGAGGGGGATGCAAAACAGCAACATAGGACTGTGTCCAGGAACACAGAGACATGACTTCTGAGGTCGGTAGTTCTTAACTAACTTCTGTATATGAGGGAAAGGTGTCAACTGAAGTCAGCTCACAGAGGACATGCAGAGGAAGCCTTTCCCCACTTGATGGGCCATCCAGATTGCAGAGAGTGGTGCTGGGAGACTCAGCAGCTAGGACCTCAGTCCTGTCTACTGCTGGCACAGAAGAGAGAGTAAGATGGTTGAAGTGATACGATGCCCTGAACTGGAGAAACAGATGTAAAAAATGAGCCAACTGGAGGTGAAGATTGGGAATCCAGGAAAAAAGAGCATCCATCACTTAGAGTGTCAACGAAGGCAGTGGTTTTGCCAGTGTTCCCAGACATGGAGAGAGTGTGGCAGAACAGACCTCATTGGCAAGAGACGATGAGCAAAAGCAAGGTCCAGGGAGGAGACTGGTGCAAAGGCAGCATGTTGCTCAGGCAGGAGTTGGTTGATGAGAAGCAGGCAATGAGCTGTTCGCAGGCAATGAACTGTGATGTGCCCCTCGAGGTAAAAGTGTGAGAGTGTTCTCAGGAGGATAAGAGGAGATGTTGAAGAAGGTCCTTGGGAAAATGCAAGGGAGGATGTCTGCTGTGAATTTTAGTTGTTACATATTGGATCTCTGAAGCAAACATGAACTCCAAGATGAGATTTAAAACAACCAATGAACCAACAACAAGGAACAACACACAAAACCCCCCCCCAGAAAACAAACAAACAACAAAAATAGAAACTCATGACTTCAAGCTAGTACCCCAACATTTTAGCATCAATCTAGTGATGTTCGAATGTTGCTGGATTGGAACGACTGCTGTTTCTCATCAGGCTGTGAGGAATAGCTATATGTTTCAAATGATATGCTGTTTGTTGGCTAATTAAAACTGGCATCAGCAAAGTGGCTGAACTGTCACAGGGAGACTGTTTCTATTTGTGTTTCAGTCTTTTAAAAACAGAAAACAGATGTTTCCTTCATTCTCTACTGCCAAGCTGCAGGGAGCCCCAAACAAGAAAAGCATCATGTTGCAGGCAGCACTGGACAGTCTATCACCATGGCAGGAATAGCCGTGTGGACAGGACATTGTCTTGTGCAGGGTCTCTGGGTTACCTGAGCCAATTGATTTTGGGTTTTTTTGTTTGTTTGGTTGTTTTTTTTCTCATTTAACACTGTTTTCTCAGTGTGTTTTGTCACATAAATTGTTTGTCATGTTCTTGTGATGTGACGAGAACTGGTTTGAAGTTTTAAAGAGAAAGTGTCAAGACTGTTTATTTGCAACTGGTGACTTTTTTCTCCAATTTCTATCAGCTACACATTGATTCAACTTAACTCCCTCCAACACTTTTAGCAACTAGCAGACTTGCAGGCGATGCCTTACGATTATTTCTACAGAGATCTGTAACCTTTCAGAATAAAACATGTTTTACCTGTAGTTAAAATCCTACCTGTCAACATTCACACTATGGAGTTTTGGGACTTAATGAGTGCACTATCAGATCAGCACTCCTTACAAGAGACACATTCCAGAGTGCTTCGTCAGGACTTTTCTTGCTCAGATGGTACAAGTCTGGCCTAAGGCATGCTCCAACATTGTGTTGTCTGCAGTGCCACGGTTTACCATTTTAATAACACTTTCCATGTGCAGGGAAGTTGACTGTTTTGTTTTCATGCTTCACTATAGCCTGAGCAATGTCCCCTTAAAAATATATTTGTTTGCTCCATTCAGCTGTAGTTGTATTCATCTAGTATCTGTTGTCTGAAACCCAAAATATAGGACTGCTTTAGGTAAATGGGAAAGTAGAATAAACCAGTGATTTCTGAGGAGGAAAAATTTAGTTCTCATTCATCGTTTTCAGGAGTTTCATGTGGGCAACACTTTTTTCCTGAGATGTCAGGAATATACTAAAATAACTGCTCACCAGCCACAGCAAGCCAGATTACCAAGTCACTGTTTCCATGAAAGCCAATACAAAATTCTATATCAACACTTTCTAATACGGGAAAAGGGATCATGTGAACCCCTGACTCCCCTGAATGCTAAAGTGGTGTAAGAGTCGGTCCGAAGAGCAGTTTCTGCCTGAACATCACCATCAGAGACTTGGAGAACAGATGGACTGATAGAAAGAATTGGACAATGATTTGGAGAGAGGCCTGAAGCAAGGAATCGCATTGTGCAGGTCTCTCCGACCTGGGAGCTACAGGTAACAATGGCTGCTGTATGGACTCCACCTGTTGCTTGAGCCAGACTTGCCCCCCACCTCCTCCCTGTAACAAAGGCCAACGAAGGAGAGCATGCGCAGAGGCTCGCCAAGGGTCTTGAGGTCACCCAACGGACCAGCAAGAGACCCCTGAACCGAGGCAACGCAGGCGCAGACAGGCTCTGGCAAGCGAAGCGAGGACTTTTTGGGCCTGCGCAGTTAAGCCTTGATTGCGCAATAAAGGTGGAGATTGGCCTCGATCTATGGGAGTGAAGCGGGGGTGAAGAAGCATAAAAGACAATTCCTGATGGGACATCATGGAGGTGTCCCCACCGAGACCAGAGGGACGCCTTTGGAGCTCGATCGGTGGTAAACCAAACCTCATTTCCACCTTTTCTTTTTACCTTTCCTTTTCCTCTACTCTCTCTATCACGTGCTGCTTTACGGGCAAATTAATAAAGCAACACTGCTTGATCGAATTATAACCCCTTGGCATTTTGGTTGCCTTAATTTTGCGCCTCGAGATCAAGGTAAACGAACCATCACGAGTCCATCACCGAATGGACCGTGACAAGTGGCTAAGGCCATTGATTGTTCTGTCAAAGGATTTCGAAACCTTAATTCAAGAAAACAGGAAAAAAACCCCAACTGGTTTTGCCTTCAGTTAAAAATGAAAGTGACAGGATATAAAAGTGAGTTTGCTGCACGTTTGAGATGTGTATTCATTTTTGGTATATCCAAGAATAGAATCATAGAATCATTTCAGTTGGAAGAGACCCTTAACATCATCGAGTCAAACCATAACCTAGCTCTAGCACTAAACCATGTCCCTAAGAACCTCATCTAAACATCTTTTAAACACCTCCAGGGATGGCGACTCCACCACTTCCCTGGGCAGCCTGTTCCAGTGCCTGACAACCCTCTCAAGGAAGAATTTTTTCCTCATATCCAATCTAAACCTCCCACGTCACAAAGAAAACAGCAAGAGACAAAATACCATCGGTGCTTGTGTGATGTAGTCCTTTGTAAGTGAAAACAGGCATCGTAAGGGAAAACTGAAGTCTCTGTTGAAACTGCTGCTGTTTTATGCACTGCATTTTATCTTAATACAAATGTGCCATTGTTTCACAGCCTGAGTTATTCCAGTACTGTGTGCAGTTCTGGGCGCCACACTATAAAAAGGATATAAAGCTACTGGAGAGCGTCCAGAAGAGGGCTACAAAGTTGGTGAAGAGTTTGGAGAAGAAGCCGTATGAGGAGTGGCTAAAGTCACTGGGTTTGTTCAGCCTGGAGAAGAGGAGACTGAGGGGAGGCCTCATGGCGGCTGCAGCTTCCTCACAAGGGGAGGAGGAGGGGCAGGTGCTGAGCTCTTCTCTTTAGCAACCGGTGACAGAACCCGAGGGAATGGCAGGAAGATGTGCCAGGGGAGGTTGAGGTTGGACATTAGGAAAAGGTTCTTCCCCCAGCGGGTGGTGGACACTGGAACAGGCTCCCCAGGGAGGTGTCACGGCCCCAACCTGACAGTGTTCAAGAAGAGACTGGACAAGGCCTCAGACACACGGTGTGAACTGTGGGGTTGTCCTGTGCAGGGACAGGAGTTGGACTCATGATCCTTGTGGGTCCCTTACAACTCAGGGCATTCTATGATTCTGTGAAGAGGCCACTGTTTAAAACCAGCATTTCACACAAAGGAAATATTCAGTCTTCCATCTCTTCCACCAATCTCCTTTCAGAAGGACAGGCTCTCTGCTAGGCTTTCCCAAAAATTTGCCTCACAGCTGCCAAGAGCTCCCTGTCTGGGATGAGGCTTTTGGCCCTGCCAGGGCTGCAGGACATGGACAGGCAGAGCCATTTGGCTGCTACCAGGTGCTTGAGCTTTCCCTCCGCTTCCCTCAAAGCAAGGCCTCTTCTCAGGATGGGCTCCCAGTGTCAAGCAGGAGATCTGGCAGCAGCCTCCTCGGTGGGTCCCAGGGCACTCAGCTGGAGAGCACAGCTTGTCGCTGTCAGTGAAACACAAATCCAAGGCAAATTCCTTTCAAACTCCTGGATAATTAATCTAAATTTGAACGCGGGCTTGTTAAAAAGATGAATTATCTGGTGTTAATGCGCCTGTATGCACAAAAATGCACGAAATTCCGTCTCTGTCAAGAACAAGAGACAGGCCCACGTGGTCTTTGTGATATTCCTGACCTGCATTTTCAATATCAAATATAGATTCTTTGCAGTAACGTTTGTGACAGCCATATGCATAAAAATTCAGCAGAATTGTGGAAAAGTAGAGCTGAGGAATTAGAGCTGTCACCTAGCCTGAAAGGAGGAATAAAAGCAGCTTGCATGCTTTTTGTGATGAATGATTCACACGGCTGTTGTCAGCCCTTTCCTCGCCCCCGCCAGTCAGCATTTCAGAGCTGCTGCCCAGCAGAAGTGCGGCTGGCTACAGACGCTGCCCGCGAAGGCAGGGGAAATGGCAGCGGTTTCACGTGTGAGGGGCTGCAGACTCTTTCCACTGACTGTGAGGGATGCCTGCACGGCATGGTCTGGGCTGGCAACACTGCCTGTTCCAGCCAACTGGGGTCAGCTTATTCGATTGCTGCAATGGCAATTGCAGCACGGACAGAGCTCGCAGCCAGGAGTGGGGAGAGCTGGGCATGGGGACCTCCTCCGGAGGAGAGATGTGTGGACAAACCCACAGAGCTTTTCAGTGCAGCAGATACATGGAGGAGTTGGTCAATACTGATAAGTGTTGCTACATCTTGCTGAAAGAAGGCATTCGTCATGTTGATTTTTAGTGTGATAAAGCACTCAATGCGTGCAGGGCAACATCTTGCTGTGAAAGG